>NC_058099.1:100720000-101320000 GCF_020171115.1 Neogale vison | reverse complement strand
CCGGCCTGGGTCCGCAGGGACAGAGGGACTGGGGGGGGGGCACCGCCCAGACCCAGCTGTGCTGCCAGCAGCGTGGGGGGCAGAGGCGGCCGCGGGGTGGGAGGTCCCGCAGGTCCCCTGGAGGGACCACACCCTCCCTCCCTTGCTGGCCGAGGCGTGGAAGTGCCCGTGGGAGGTGCTCACAGGACTTACTCCCTCCGGGCCACCGGCTCCAAACACGGAGAAGTCGGGTCTGTGCCTTGGGTGGTTTTCTTGGTCCTCCTTTTTGGTATTCGAGCAATTTCTCAAGCCCACAGCTGCATACTTTGTCACGCCGTCTGCTGAGTTGGGATTCGATGGCCTCCGGTCTGTTTTGTGGGAAAACCGGGCTGCTTCCCGTCTCCGGCTCGGAGGCATCTGGAAGCTTGCGTTCCCTTCTCCAGAGCACAGGAGCACCGTCTGCGCGGGCTCCCTGGTGAAGCAGGAGCATGTGGAGGTGTGTGGGCGCGCGTGTGTGTGTGTGTGTGTGTGCGTGTGTCTCAGGTGTTCTTGCACGCGTGTGTGCGCGTGTGTCTCTGTGTGTCTGTGCCCGCGCGTGTGCTCAGTATGTATTCTTGCACGTGTGCGTGCGTCTGTGTGCTTGAATGTTTGCGTGCCTCTGTGTGTACACGTGTGTCTGTGTGTGTGTGTGTGTGCGCACACTGTGACGGGACAGCGTGCCCAGTGCCCGCAGTCGTCGGAGGGACGGGGTCTCAGTGTGCGGTGCCCACCAGGCAGCAGAGGCAGGACGCGTGTGCTGGGTGGCAGGTGTGACTGTCAGCATCAACCCGGGTTCCCGGTGACTGGACCTCAGCAACCCCTTGGGGACGGGATCCCCGAGAACGGCCATGGGGAGCCTCAGGGACCCCAGTCATTCCCTTATGGCCCTGTTCTCTGGCTCCTTCCTGTGACGTTATTTCTTCTCGGGTTGTGGCTGCTGCACAAAGAGACACTCACTCTGCCCTTCTCTCTGCTCCCCCGGCCTCCTGCTTCGCTCAGTGACAGGAGTCGGCCTGGCTGTGCCAGGCTCACTAATCCCCGTGCTTTTCTGTGCCACTCCGGGGAGCGTCCTTGCTTGGCCCTTTCGGCTGAAACCGTACAGAAAGTTCAGAACAGCTGGACGGCCCGTAGGAGCCACTTCCTTACTCCGGTCGGCGTTTGTGCGGGCCCCACCCCTCCCCCCTCTCTAGACCCTCCGGCGGATAAAGACGGCCGCTGGGCCGGGCCTCGGAGGGAGAACCGCAGTGCGTCCTCCGAGCAGACTCGGATCTGGGCACGAGGTCCGAGCGTAGACGGCGTCTGTGCTCGGGTCCCCTGCACCCCAGAGAGCGCGTCGCGTATGTAGGGTCGGGGGCCGGTCCTGAGACAGATCGCTGAGCAGAAAGCCTGCGTAGGAAATAAACACGACAGACACGGTGACTTACAGCTGACGAGTCGGCCTGAAATCCCCGCGTGCCAGGCCCGTCCCCACAGGCCTGCAGCCGGCCCGCGGCTCCAGGAAAAGTGCTGCCTCAGCGCCGGGTGGTGTTCGCCAGGAGCCCGTCTTCCAGCTGCGCAGACACACGGGGGACACGGAGGGCCGTCTGTCACTCGGCAAAGGTGCCTCCGGCCGGCGGCCGTTCGCTCTTGCGTCCAAGGCTGTATTTTAAGCATCTGTGACACGTCTCGGGTCTGGTAAAATCAGTGCTTTGGAAGGTTTGTGGGAAGTGGATCGCGTCTGAGACCCCAAGGGCGGTGCGGCCGGGCCTCTCCCAGCACAGCCACGGGCTCTGTCCCCAGGGGCTCCGGAGTCACGGGGCAGCGTCCACCCTTACCCACCGGGCCGCCCCTGCCATGCGCGGCGTGAGGCGCCGTCAGCCGAGCTCCGTGTTGGCGTGGATGAGGCCCCTGGCTCTGCCGCCCGAGCCTCGGGTTCCCGACTCCTGGAGGACGCAGGGATTGCTGACGTGTGTGCTGGGTGCGTTTCTGGGACTGCCGATGTGAGCATGTGACGGTCCCCGGAGTTTGCCGCAGGCGTGGGGGCGCCGAGCGGACGGGCGACGTTGGGAGCTCAGCCCTGTTGCAGACACAGGGTCAAGGGCTCGGAGTCCATCGCCGCTCCCCGGGGTGGTGGGGGGCACTGACGGATCTGCCTCGCTCCTTCCCGTCACCAGGAGCCACAGAGCTGGGTGGACCGTCCAGGACGTGGCCAGACTGCACAGTGTTGGGAGAGAACCTTGGGGAGGTGTTGGCCTGTCGCCCCGGCTCCTTCTTCCTCTGTCCCTACCCTCTGCTGGAGCTTCCCAGGGCTCTCGTACCCAGCAACCACAGACAGCGTGTTTCGAGCCACAGAAATCGGTCTCCCAGCTCTGGAGGCCAGATGTCCACCAGGCGTGGGCTTCCCGGGCTCGTGGCTGCGTCTCTCACATCTCTGCCCCTGTTGTCCCACAGTCTCCTCTGTGTGTCTAAGCCCCCAGGTCCCTCTTCTGATAGGGACGTGAGCGCTTGGACGAGGACCCACCACATGACCTCGTCTTAATGTGATTACATCTGCCGCGACGCTGCTTCCAAATAAGGGCACATTCTCAGGTTCCGGGAATTAGGCCCCAACACATCACTGGGGACACAGTTCACCGCGTGACAGGACGGACCCCTCCCCCGAACGTGCAGACGTTTGCACGCACTTCTCTCGGGACCTCACGCTTCCTTTGCTCCTGTTTCCCCACGTTCTCTCGTGCCCGTCATTCCTGCTCTCGCTCCTGCCCCGCGGCTCCTCCGCTCGTCCACCCACGCGGCTGCCCCCATCCGCGCGGTTCTGCGCAGACCACTAGACAGCTCAGCGGGGACGTCTGAGCCGGAGTGACCCACTGCCCCGGCCCCCGGCTGATTTATTGGCCCATAAATGCTTTCCCTAGAAAAGAGCCCTTTATGTGCTCTGGCGGGGCTCTCTGGGTCCCCTCCTCACCTGCCCGGCCAGGCAGGTTGTCTGTTTTATCTCCCCCCAGTCAAAGCCCTGCGGCCTGTGACCCCTCGAGCGCACAGCTTTCCTTGTCTCCTTCCCAGACCAGTCAGCATGGCCTGGGGAACAAGGGACTCCTCAGACACCTCGATAATCTGACCAAGTCCGCGGACATGTGGGCGGTCAGCAGGGACTTTAAAAAAAAAAAACACACACACGGTAATCGCTGATCTGTCTGCGAGGCAGGCATGGTTGTTAGAAGTCACTGTGCTGTGCAGCAGGAGAAACGCTCTTGGCGATGACCGGGAAGACTTCTGTCCTCCCTCTCCCGCTGTGGGGCACCGGCTGGCCTGTCTGCCAGGTCCTCGGTTGTCTGGGTTTGCCCACTTGGGCTGTTCAGTTGTGTCCGGAGAAGTTTGGGGGCGCACCCAGAGGGAGCCTTGTGAGCTAGAAGAGAGGTTAGCAAAAGTTAGTACAAACCGCATATTTTGCACAAATGAGAAACGAAGCCGGGAGTTTAAATGGGTGCCTGTGAATAAAGCCGAGGGCCGAGGCAGCACTGTACTTCACCTTGAAAGAACTTTCTTTCTGGCTTTCATTATGGCCCCAGAGAATTAACGGTGGCTACAGCGGTGGACCAAACTAACGTGGCCACCGTCCCACTTAAATTACATACAAATGCTCCATAAGAATGAGTAAAAGAGGTCACTGCTTAGATGAGCTTGCAGAGAGAGAGCAAGGAGGAGGAATGCCCAGGGGCCAGGAAGAGACAGGAGGCAGAGTTGTGACAGCCTTGGGCAGGATCAGCTGGAGGTGGTTCCGCTCTGTCTGCAGCCTGGGAAAACGTCCCGTGGTTTCGTTCATCGGAGACAAAGAATTGTCTCCTGCAGGTGTCACTGCTCACGGCATGGGCTCCCCGGCCACGAAAGACAGCGTCCCCATGGGGCTCTGGGTGGATCCCTGGACTCCAGAGGAGGAGGAGCACCAGGAAGTCTGGGCACCTTGACAAAAGTGGGGGTGGGCAATGGGGTTCTGCGGGTGCATCAGATTCTCCAGATGCTGGAAGACCCCCCACCTGTTCCCCCGGCCCTGAGTGTAAATGCTCATTAGAAAGAATACCCAGGAGGGGGAAAATGCTAGCTGAGATCACATGAATAAACAAATCCCTGCATGTTACGATTTCACGTGGAATCAGAGGTATTACGTTTCCTTCAATCAGAAGAAATAGGAATCACAACAAAAATCAAATTTGCCTTTAGGAAAATGAAAGAATTTCCTCTTCATACTCCCTCAATAAGGCCTCTGAATGATCATTCTGCTACAGAGGCTGTTCTGGAAGGCTCAGCTGCAGCAGGAGTCTTGGATTTCAGGGTCAAACTGGAGGGAATCCAGGAGGTGCAGAGAGCTGAGTGTGGTAGGTGAGCCTTTGGCAACAAGCTAGGAGACCCACAGACTACAGCCCTCGCCTGAACCTTGGCTCAAAGGGGCAAGCGCAGAAGCCACTACCATGAGGAATCACACTCGGACCCACACCTCAGGAAACTCAGGAAAGTTCTCGGGGAATCCCAGGCCCTAGAAAACATGAAACGTGAAAATTTGGCACTGCCTGTTGCAGGAACCCAGTCCTGAAGGGGTTCCCGCAGGAAAACCAGCCCTACAGTGGAAAATTACAAAGCACAGTTGGAGAGGCTTGGGATGAGTGGTGAGCGAGTAAACAAGGAAGCCAGAAGGATTAAAAATAAAGGAAGAAAAGGCCGTGGTGGGTTTGAAAACCAAACAGACCTTCTAGAAATAAAAAATTGTAGTCAGAGAACTGAGAAAATTGATGGGCAGGTCAAGGAGCGGAGGGTGCACAGCTGGAGATTAAAAGAGGGAATTAAAAGCAGTGAAGTGCACTGAGGAACCACAGACAGGAGGAAGTTCGGCATCTGACTGGCAGATTTCCGAGGAGAGATAAAGGGGCTGTAGAAACAATGAGGGACCGATGGGGAATTTTACAGAATTGATGGAATTGGGAATGGTACTAAGACCCATTAATGCTACATGCAGATAAATCCACAGCTAGGGATACAAGGGGATGGCAAACACAGAGGGGAACTATGGAAAAGTAGTCTACGAGGGGAAAGGTCGGATAACTCACAAAGGAATAAGAACTAGCCTGACTTGCAGCAGTCAACACAGAAGCCTGGAGACGGCGGTGTAATCTCCAGTCTAGAATTCCATACCCAGCTAAACTGTCCCGCAAGTCGGGAAGTCCGAGGTCACCCTCGGACCAGGACTGAGGGTGTTTACAGCCTCAATCTTTTACCTAAAGAGCAAATATGAATCAGGATGAGAAAACATCCAAGTAACCTGCTCTTCCCTAAGAGAAACGTTTACAGGCCGATAAATCAGTAAGGGAAAAGTGGAGAATAAGGAAATCGATAGAAAATGGGAAAGGAGGATTAAAATGAAATGAAGAATAAAATGCATAATGAAAACATTAAAAATAAAACTTGCCAGTTAAAAATCCCATAGTTCACATATACAGACACATCAAATAACATGTTAAATTATTATATGTTGTTTAGAAGATTCATATCTAAAATCTAATCATAAAAATGATTGTAAAAGTTAAAAATACTGTAAGATCAAAGTACCCTGAGGTAGCTACCTTAATGTCAGACAAGTTCTCTTTTAGACGGAAGCCTTGCACAGTGGTCTAAAGAGGGAAGTTTAGACACCCCGCAACATAGTTTCCAATATATAGACACAACTTGACAAAATTGCTAATAGTCATCTGACAAACACACCATCAGTGAACACAGGTGCCGTTGAAAGAGAGAAACTTTAAAAATTTGAAAAATTTGACAAGCTTAATCTAATGGGCATATGTATATCCCTGCCCTGAGCAGTTCGAGAAATACATTTTTTTAAAGATTTATATTTATTTTGTCATCGGAGAGAGTGAGAGAGCACTAGCTCTGAGAGGCAGAGAGAGAGGGAGAAGCAGACCCCCCCCCCCCCGAGCAGGGAGCCCGAAGTGGGGCTCGATCCCATGACCCAGAGATCAGGACCAGTGCCAAAGGCAGATGCTCAACCGACTGAGCCACCCAGGCGGCCCAAGAAAACACATTCTTACCAATAAAATGTCACTGGCCCCGTGACATCACTTCTGCATGCGGGTGGATCCTTTCCAGATATTTTTGTATGTTGCGAGATGACGCATGTGTACAGGGGGTCATGGAACACAAGCAAAAAGGTGGGTACGGCTGACCGCCCCTCACCTGGGGAAAAGGTAAAGAAATCATGGTTGGTTTGTACTGTGAAACATGCAGTCATGAAGATAAATCCCAAGCTGACTTTGAGTGAAAAAAAGAAAAAAACTAGCAAAGAAGATCTTTCAGGGAAAATTTCTAAAAATATAGAACAATAAAAATGCGCATCAGAATGGTGCATACCTGTTCTCAGGAGAGGGAGGAAGAGATAGGTAAGTGTGGATTTTCGTTGAATCCTAGAATGTTTAATTTTTTTAAAAAGTGTTCTAAGTCAATTATGGTAAATGTTAGCATAAAATATCGGTGTTGTGTGCACTGGTATCTATTATATTTCTATTCGCATTTGTTGTGTGTTTGTACCATTTCAGTATTTAAAATTAAGTTGGGAGGAACTAACACTGAGCAAAATCATTAGGTAAAAGGAGATTCGAGCAGTATGAACTTTTAAAGCAAATAGCCAACGGTCACACTGTTGGCTATTTGAAGAAGATACCTGCATAGAAAATCCAAGACAGTCATCTTAGAAGCTGTTATAGCTCGTGAAGATAGTTCAGTAAAGTGCCAGGATTAAAGGATATTATACGTGGCGGACAGAATATTGCCATTCCGAAGATGTCACGGGATCCTGGGAACATGTCCCCTTGCGTGGTGCAGGGACTTTGCAGATGGGAGTAAGTTAAGGATTTTGAGAGGGAAATGATCTTGGATGATCCAGGTGGGCCCAGTGTCGCCACAGAGGTCCTACAAGAGGGAGGCAGAAGAGGCAGAGTCACTGGCTGGAGACCTGGTGATGGAGACGGAGGGGAGTCTTGTCCCCGGTCTTTGGAGGAACTGTCATTAGTGTGAGAGGAGAAGTAGAATTCCTCTTGGGCCAAGAAGAGATCATTGTTATTTTAATGTGTCGTTTGCTATTTTACATTACAATGTGATGAGTATTTTATAAGCCCTACTCTGCAAACCTAGATGAAGCATTTGAATATTAAACAACTTGAAAGTGCTTCCTGTGAAACCCTCTGATTCAGCTGGGCTCTGGCCAGAACACAGTGAACGGATGAGTGTCCCCTCATCTGTGACGGGGATTATATCAGAGGAACCCCTTCACACGGTCACATCAGACTGGGTGTGTGTCCAGGGTCTCGGGGTCTAGGTTTGGAGCTGCAGGAACCAGGTCTCCCCCAGTCCAGTGAGCAGCTGAGTTCATGAAGAGTGTACAGGCAGCACGTCACCTGCTTGCTTCCAGGGGGATGTCATCGTGTCCCTCACATGACAGCTTTGTGTCCTCCGCAAGAGCTCTGGTCCACAAGCGAATCCAGTGCACTGAGAAAAGGTTGGCCAGGAGAGAATCAGGGTCGGATCTAATGGTGTGGGTAGTAAAGATTAGTGCTAATTAGGGAAACTTCTCAGGCAGCTGTCTGTCCACTCTCCCTTGTCAAGGAGAACCATCCTTGCCTCATAAAACCCGCAGCTTCCCATCCCCTCTGCCACTTCCTGTCACCCAACATCAGGGCCCATCCCCCAGCCTGTGAAACGTACCTCAAGGGTCCCCTGGAAACGCTGTAGTTTCCCATCCAGTGAAGGCTGACGGGTTCCTAACAGGTATGTGCTATCTTTACACTTCGTTTCTTTCTTTTTCTTTTTTTAAGATTTTATTTATTTATTTGACAGACAGATCACAAGTAGGCAGAGAGGCAGGCAGAGAGAGAGGAGGAAGCAGGCTCCCCGCTGAGCAGAGAGCCCGATACGGGACTCGATCCCAGGACCCTGAGATCATGACCTGAGCCGAAGGCAGAGGCTTAACCCACTGAGCCACCCAGGCGCCCGTCCACTTCATTTCTTTAAAAAAGGATAGGAACCTGCCAGAAATCAAGCCAGAAGATTCAGAGCGTGGCTATATCTGATGGCCATTTCCAGACTGCTCTGGTGTCTTAGTTTTGTCTGCGGTGAGTTCATCTCCTCGTGGCTGGTTGTCTTCTCCAGCCGCAGGGTGTGTGCTGTGGAGGGTTAGCGTGCGTGTTCATCTTGACAGCGTAACCTCCCCGCCCCCGACACACACGTGCGCACACTTACACGGCATCACACACACGACAGAGGCACACCCCCCACCACAAATACACATGCCACGTCACACCCATGTCACGCCACGCACACAGCTACACACCCCTGTACCACACACACCACACAAACACATACACTCAACACGCACACAATACAGCACCACATCACACGCGTACGCCACCTACCACATACGTGCCTGCACACACACACACACACACACACACACACACACACACGGTACCTGCACACACACACACAGACACACGCCTCTCCTCCGCCATCGGTTTCACTTCCTCTTGTCCTCCGTGGCCTGTGTCACCGGCGGAGAGTCCCCAGCCCTGGTCGGGTTGAGCCACATCCCAGCCCCGCGGGGAGCCCCGCGCAGCTTCTTCCGGCTCCTGCCCCACGTGCAGCCTTCAGCAGCGCTCAGCCTTGACGTCCTTGTTCTGTGCAGGCCAAGGAGGAGCTCATTTTTGAGGAGGTGTCCGGTGACAAATTGTTCTTCCTGAGGCTTGACGTGGTGGTGCGGCTGGACGGAGGACGGCTCTTCTGAGCGGGAGCTGCGTGTGCGTCCGTGAGACCCGGTGAGGCCGGAGCTGGCCCAGAGCAGCCCAGCTGATCCTGTCTTCGGGGCTCCAGGTTCCTGCCGTCCAGGGTGTTCCCGTAGCCCCCAAGTCAGGCCTCCCGGTGCCCTCGTGTGGTCACGCGTGCACCTGCCCGGAGCCGTGAGTGCGTCTGATGCGCACGTCGCTCACGGAGGCCCAACTAGGCGACTCCCGCCGGTGACCCCCCGCTCGGACCGGAAACAGGTGCCCTTTCTGTGGTCTCCATGTGGTCTCAGGCTTTTGGCATTTTTTGGCTTTTTGTTGGTGATCTCGCTGTTTTAAACCCCTGCAGCAATGGTGCGAAGTGCTGTCTCGCGCTCTGAGCGCCAGAACGCGGACGTGTCTTACGGAGAAGATGCGCGACAGATAAGTGTCCTTCAGGCCGCAGGGCTGGCGGGGACCCCGCGTCGGGGTCAGCAGTACGTGTTAACGAGGCGTCTTCGGACAGAAACACGGGCACAATGAGGTTGTGCCATGACGGACGACAACCCTGTCCGCATCTCCCCGGGAGCCGCGGTTGGCTCATTCAGCGTTCTTAGAACCTTCTAGAACATGAGGGCCGCCGGGGGCGGGGACGGCGTGCGTCTAGGTGACAGGTCACGGGGCGGCGCCGTCCTCGGCCCTGACAGCCCTGTGACTGCCGTCCTCCGCAGGCTACTTTCTGAACTTCCTGGAGCCGGTGAACAACATCACCATCGTCCAAGGCCAGACGGCCATTCTGCACTGCAAGGTGGCCGGGAACCCCACCCCCACGGTGCGGTGGCTGAAGAACGACGCGCCCGTGGTGCAGGAGCCCCGGCGCGTCATCGTCCGCAAGACGGAGTACGGCTCCCGGCTGCGGATCCAGGACCTGGACACGACGGACACGGGCTACTACCAGTGCGTGGCCAGCAACGGCGTGAAGACCGTCACCGCCACAGGCGTGCTGTTCGTGCGGCTGGGTGAGTCAGGGCCGCGGGACGGCGGCGCAGGGAGCCCCGCGCCCGGCCCCGCCCCAGGACGCGAACCTGCCGTGGGACACGGACCACGCGCGGGGCGGCAGAAAGGAAATCAGACCGTTCCCCGAGGCCCCCCTCGCGGTGCACGAGGTCCGGGCTTGACCTGGTCCCCGTTGACTAGTCGTAACAGAAAGTAGGCACCGGCGCAGGGGTCCGGAAACCCGGCGAGCAGAAAATCACCCCAGATGCAAATGGGAGCTTCGAGGTGCAGGGGGACCCACGGCCAGGCCGGCCACGCTGGGGGGACAGGCGGCTGCTGTCCACAGAAGTCGGGCCAGCAGCAGAGCGGGGTGACGGTCCCCCACTTGCGCGCTCCTCACAGGGGCCGGTGGGGCGGGATGCGTCCTCTCTGACCTCCGTGGGGCGGGGGTCCCGCACTGCCCCAGCCCCGGCACACGGGCTGCAGACAGCTCGGGCCCCGGCTGGGAATCTGACCTGGTGAGTCAAGGTTGGATGAGGAGAGACTGAGAAGAGCAAAAACTCCACAAACCTCTCCAAACGCTCTTGCATGACAGAGAGCGGCCCGTCCACACCCACGGTTTCCTGCGTGCCGGGTGTGGGGTCTCGGGCCGCAGCGGAGTCCAGACCCAGGTCGGCTCACCGCAGACGGGCCCGCTGGGCTGTGGCTGCTTCCCTGTTGGCGGGGCTGGAAAAAGGTTTGATTCCACATCATGAAGGATTAATAACCTGCCTTTTTTTTTTTTTTCCTTTTCAGGTCCAACACACAGCCCAAATCACCACTTCCAGTAAGTATCCATTTCCCTCAACCATTTTCTCATTCCCCGAGGGCTCCCGTTATGTAAGGATCCGGGGTGGAAATGTGGCAATGACCTCTCTTGGCCGAGTTGGCTGGACGTCGGCTGGACTTCACACAAGACTGTGGCTCGGGGCCGGGACCCTGTTGGAGTTTCCACGGCCTCGCATCGGAGAAACGTCGTGAGGCCAGGGGCTGCGGGATAGGGACCTCGCGAGGCAGCTGGACGGGGTGTGGGCGTACGGGCCAGACGGCTGGGGTCACCCGGGTCCTGGAGACAGGGGCGCTTCTCACGGAAATCCCGGCCCCGCTCACGACCGCACCGCCAGCCGCGGGTCGATGGCAGGTGTGGCCACGTGCCTCAGGGTGTCCCCCGGCGCAGGCGGGTGTCAGCCCCCCGTCCGAGGTGAGGACATTGAGGCTCAGAGCTCTGGCTCGTGCGTCTTCCCCGAGCCGTGGCTGGGTGCTGGGAACCCAGGCGTCTTGCCCTGTGTCTCATCTCTCCATGTACCCGTCTATTTGGGGACGTTCTCTTCCGGACCCTCCACGTTCTGTCACCCTGGACACAAGAAACACTCTCTTTGGGGTTGTGTTCGAGGTTAGCAGGGGCTCCTGGGCTCCCCCTTTCTTGTCCTGACAGATCAGAGAGCCATTGCTTCACCCCCAAATGTTGCAAACAGTGACACGGATGCTACATGTGGGTTAACGTGGCTCCTCCGTGGTCCCCCGGCTTCTCGGCAACACTGGCCCCTGGGGTGGGTGCGGGGCTCCTGGTACCGAACAGCGGATGCCACCTGCAGAAGGTAGATTTTGGAGGCCATCCTGTGCTGAGCGGGGGCGTCAAGAGTCCGTTGTGCGGAGAGTGAGGCAGGGAGAAGGGACGTCAGAGCCACGGCTGGGCGGCTTCGGAGAAGCGTCCGTGACTTCAGAAGTGGCCCTGCCTTACTTTTCCATACTTGGTCATCTTGTGTATATAAATATTACATAACATAGATGTACGAGGACAGTGTAGTTTATTAGATAGGCAAGTATCAATTCTATTTGCATATTTGAATTTCATATAAAAACCCAGCAATTTTTTTTAAGATTATTTATTTATTTATTTGACAGACAGAGATCACAAGTAGGCAGAGAGGCGGGCGGGGGAGGGGAGAGGAAGCAGGCTCCTGGCTGAGCAGAGAGCCTGACGCGGGGCTCGATTCCAGGACCCTGAGATCATGACCCGAGCTGAAGGCAGCGGCTTAACCCACTGAGCCACCCAGGCGCCCCAACACCCAGCAATATTTTTGCATTTATTTTCTTATGGTTTTTAATGAAGGATTAAACAGCACGTTGCCATCCATTCTTCGGGCCGTTCCGGTCACGGGAACGTCTCCGCAGCTGGTCCCCCCAGCCTGGGCCCCAGGATCGCCTCCACGGTCTCCTGGAGGTGCTGGGGGGGGACCTCTCTCGGGGTTTACCTCTACCTGCAGGGATACCCCATCCGCCTGCCGTTGACTTTCTTACCTAAAAGCCATACTGAAGTGATGAGCAGGCTGTCAGCCTATTTTAAGGTTCCCTGACTTTCTCCCCATCTCTGTCCCTGGCAGAGCGTGCGATGTTCCCACGGTGACGAGAACCTTCCATCCTACATGCGGTGTGGTCGCTCTGTGTGTCCCGAGACGGGTGTTCGTGTCTCTAGGGGGCGCTCTCCACATGCTCCTTTTTTTCTTAATTTAATTATTTGACAGAGAGATCACAAGTAGGCAGAGAGAGGAAGGGAAGCAGGCTCCCGGCTGAGAAGAGAGCCCGATGCGGGGCTCGATCCCAGGATCCTGGGACCATGACCTGAGCTGAAGGCAGAGGCTTAACCACTGAGCCCCCCAGGCGCCCAGAGATGCTCCTTGTTACTAGCGATTCCGCCCCGGAGGGGTGCACGGGTTGCTTCCGCACCATACGAGGACTCGTTGTCCTAAACTTGCAAACTTGCAGACCACCAAGTCTGTTCGTGTCTGCTGCTCTGAAGGAGGAAAACTGGTAGTGGCCACGTCGGCTGGTTTGCGCGTTTGCAACAGACGTTCCTTGACACTTGTGGTTCCTCTTGGTCAACTGTCTCTTCGCAGACTTCGCCCACCGCCCTAACACTGTTCCCTCCTGAGTTTTAGTAATTATTTATCTCTGTCTTGATTATACAGAAGTTAAAATTTTTCGGTCGCTTATCAGTAGTCACTGATAATTTTATGGTGTTCGTTGCTGTGTCTTATTAAAGAACACCCTCATTTCCTTGAGGAATTCTGGTGGTATTTCGACCGGAATGATAATGAATTCTAAGGTAAGGTTGGTGAAAATTAACATCTAAATTGAATTGTCCTATCAAAGACCACTTTCTTCAAACTTGAAGGTACGCCTTTTTCCTCCAAAATATATATTGGATATAGATATATAAAAATATATATAGTATTTTTCAATTTATTTATTTGAGAGAGAGACAACATACCTGTGAGCAAGAGAGAGGGGAGAGGGAGAAGCAGGGTCCCTCTGAGCAGGGAGCCCGATGCGGGTTTCGATCCCAGGACCCCAAGATCATGACTGGAGCCAAAGGCAGATGCTTCACCAACTGAGCCACCCAGGCGCCCCTCGTAACATTGTATCATGAAAAATTACAAGCATGTGGAAAAGTAGAGAGAATGACAGCGAATATCCAATCCGGATGCCCCTGCCACTCCGGTTCCCGCTGCTGGCCTTATGGCTTCTCTCCAGCCCTCAGTCCATCTGTGGTGTTTTCCACAACAAGTTACAAGTATTTGTGCCCCTGAACTTAATGCTGCGGCGTGGACAGGAGTTCGGTGTCTGTGTACTAGGCTTGCTGCTGCTTTGGAGTTAAACACCGCACGGCGAAGAGCACGATCTGCCGTATCACCTTAATAAGGTCCAGCAAGTGCAACAGCCTCTGCCGTGCAACCCTGCCCAGGCACAGAACATCCCTGTCCTCCTAGAAAGTTCCACCGTGCAGCTTCTCAGGCGGCTCCTCCTCCTCGGGCAGCCACGGTTCTCATTTCTTTCTGCCGTGGACTCCTTTTATGTATTTTAGAACTTTCTGGAAATGAAATTCGACACACGTAGCCACGCAAGACTGGCTTTTCTCACTTCATGTGAAGTGTCTGAGGCGCCTGTGTTAGGTCACTGCCTTGTCGCTGGAGGTTGCCCCACTGTACGTCTACACCCGTGGGTCCATCCTGTTGATGATGGACGCCCAGGTGATTCGCCCCTTTGGCTCTTAGGAATAAGGTGCTGTGGATATTCTCAAACACATTTTGGCGGGCATATATTTTCATTTCTGTTCAGCAAATACTAGGAGTGGTATCGTTGGCTCACAGGGTGCGTGTCGAGTTTTGTCAAAAACGCCAGCAAATGCCAGACTTCCCTAAGGTGGCTGCGCCACCGGCGGCGAGGAGAGATCCGGCCGCTGCGTGAATCCACTAGCGTTTGGTCTGGCTGGTGTTTTTAATTAAGTTGAGCCATTCTGGTGTGTGTGTAGTAGTTCCACCGATCTTTACGTCCATTTAATTTCTTGAAAAAGCCATTTTCGTTAAGCACTTTAACTGTTCAAACAAATGCATTTAAGACTATAACATGTCCTCTGAATAATGCTTTGGCTGCATTTCTCCCCTTCCCGCCAGGCACACAGGCTTTTCTTGTGATTTTCTGATTCTTGTTGCGTTGTCATCAGTGGTCTGGGGACGTATTTTACTTCAGTGATTTGCTGTGATTTTTTCTGGGGCCAGTTCGATGCAGTCGGTTCTTGTGAGTCTTTCCTGCCGCATGTTCCGGCGGTGGTCACACGTAGGTTGCTTCATCTACTCGGTCACACGGGTTGAGTGTGTAACTGAAGGTGTCTTTGTGTTTTCGTCTGCACAGTTTATAGATCTCCGGAAATAGGTGAAAGTCATCGGTACCTGTTCTGGGTTTGTCAGTTTCTGTCAATTTCCTTCCGTCCTTTCTTTTCCTAAATGCCTATAGGTTTGAGGCTGTACAGCTTTTATTTTGTTTTTAGTCCCTTTTAGTGCTTTTTGCTTTGAATTCAGTGCTGCCCGACAATAATATGGCTGCTCCTACCTCCTTTTTATTTTATTCATTCATTTATTCATTCATTTAGTTAAAGATTTTACTTACTATTTATTTGGTAGAGAGAGAAGGCACGAGAAGGGGGAGGCCAGAGACAGAGTGAGTTGAACATATTTAGTTTGTTTAGTGACCGCTGAATTGCCCCTCGGTGCAGTCTGTCCTCTTTACTTGCAGATTCCCTGGCTGCACATTTTCTTACTCGCTAAAATCCCATCGTAACTCCGAAGCCAGTACTCAGGCGGTTTCGTTGTCAGTCACGGACGTGGGCAGGGCAGGGAAATGTGTGTTGCCTGGGCGCACGTCCCACCCGAGGTCTGCGGTCTTCCTTCAGCCGCCCCTCGGTGAACACGGTGTTCTCAGTCTGTTCTCATTTGGGGCTGCTTGTGGGTGATTCGCTGTGCAGGGCGGCTCTGAGCTCCGCGCTGAGGTGCTCCCGAGAGTTCCCGAGCTCCAGATGGCTGACGGGCCCCACGGAGAAAACACGTGTGCTAGATAAGCTTCCTTCGGGCGGGAGTTACGGTGCTGTTGCCCTCCGCTGGACGTTAGTGAATCATCGACACACGTTACAGAAGGTGTCTTCAAACAGAAACACACACGGAACAAGGTCACGGGTCCGCGCTGTGAGCGGGAACCGCTGCGGCTGCCCTCACACGGCCACACCTGCGCCCACGGGCAGAGCGTTGGACGCCAGGACGTGGGCGTGAGCGAGGTGAAGGGATTTACTGCGTTAAAACACGGCTTTTCCTTTCATGCTTTTGAAGGGAGGGTGAGGAGGGTGTACGAGGGGAACAGGGGCTCCAAGAGCAGCCGTGCCTCTTACTCGGGCGCCGCTTGGGTAACGCGAGGGGTTAACAGGAGGCTGCGCGTCCCGTGTTTGGTGTATGGGCTCCATTTTCATCTGCCCTTTAAAACGTGGTTCGACTTCACGGTGACAGACCCGTGCGTCCACAGTGGCGTAGCCGGGTGGCTTGGGCATGCGGCAGGGCAGGGCAGGCGGGGTGGCCCCCGGAACCCACCCTGGTTCCTGCACGGCTGTGCTGGGTCAGCGCCGCGGTCCCCCCGTGTGAGCACCCCGGTGCTTCCGCAGGGGCTGCTTGCAGGGACGTGCGTGGCTCTTGGGGGCGGTTGTGAATTAGGCTCGTGATGGGCTTCCGGGAAATCGACAAACGGGGCCGCGTCCCCAGCCCTTTTCTGACGTCACAAGGTGCGAGTGACTCCAGGGCTCTGGCCGCTCACCCGCCGGGCGCTCCCAGCCCTGGAAGCCCCGTTTCCCGGTCTGACTCTCTCCCCGTCTCCAGGCTGGGACTCCGCGGCCTCAGGGCACCCCCGGGCGGGTGACTCAGAGGCGCCCCACAGCCGGCGAGTCCAAACAGGGCTCGGCAATCTGCTCCCTCCAGCTCCTCCCACTGCTGTTTTTGAGGGACGGTCATAACCGAGTTCAAGCTTTATCCTAATTACAGGAAAACAGCACTATTAAAAAAAACACACTCAAACTGCCAACAAGCCAGTGATTAAAAATGACTTCAGGAGAAACCGGCTGCCTCGCCGTAGGAGAGGGAATGTCCCGGGCAGAGGCTGGCACGGAGCATTTGAGGTTTAAGCCACGGACGCCCGCCCTGGTCTCGCTGAGCTGGAGAGAGGGAGGAGCCAGCCCGGGGGTTCTCCCTCTGTGACTTCTCGCTGTGGTAGGTTCTCTTTCTTGGAAAACGTAACTCCTGAAATCCCGTAGTGCTGAACTTGAATAAGAGAGAGGAACTGTTCGTTTTAAGATTACGTGACGCAGGCAGGAGGTGGCAGAGACCCTCTGGGGAGCGCGGGGACACCCACAGCCTCCCGCTCACTGCACAGCGACAGCGGACGTGTCTGCGCGTTAGCAGGGGTGACGGTGTCCGCGCGGGACGTGTGCTGACGCATCCGATGCCTCCGCTTGGTCCTTTTGTGTTCGCCTGAGCCCACGCACCCGCCGTCACGCCCTAGCATTTAGGGATGAGAGCTTTCCACACCCCGACCGCCAAAGTCACCCAAAGAAATACGCACCTTCCAAGGTTTGCCCGGGAGGGACGAGCCCCCTGCGCCCCAGAGGAGAGCCACGCTTCCCTCCGGTGAACTGTGAACCCGAACCATCCTTTCTCTGCCTCCGGCCGCCGCGTGCGATCCTGGCCTCGGAGACGGCTTCTGAGAGGTTCTGCTGACTTGGGTTTTGGGGTCGTGAATGCTGGCGTCGGGCGTGCTCCCGCGGACCCGGTTGGCACTTTTTGTCACGTCCCACGGGACGTCCGGTCACCGGATGCTGGGAGCATTTTATCTTGAATTAGGAACGTGAAGCGTGTCTCATGGTTGAAGAAAGCGTTCGCTCACTTAACAGATGTGTGTTGAGGGTCGGCTGTGGGCCACAGGGCACGAGACAGAAACGGGGGTCCCGCGTGGGTGCTACGTCCTCGTGGATTCTTTCACGCGATGTAATGCCTGAAGATTCTTCCCGGCGCTTCCCCGCTCAGCGACCGCTGTTTCAGGAGGCTGCGACTGCGTGCGCCTTCGCGGGCTGACCGGCTCGGGCTTCCAGTTTGGGCGGTTACAGATGGGCCGTCTGTGTCCGAGTATTTCTGTGAGCGGATTTTCATGGCTCTGGGCCGCGCCGGGCCGCGGGGCTAGGGGGTCCGGCGGTCGGTGCGTGCCCACGCCGCAGAAATGCCCAGCTCCTCCCCGGCACGGTGTTTCCGTTTGCTGCTGCCGCCCGCGGTGTGAGAGTCCGGCCGCCCCACGTCCGCCCAAGCGTGCGGGGTCGTCCGACCGGCCTTCCTGCGCTTGTGCTGGGATGATCTGTGGCGGCTTGATTTATAGCTTTCCTCACCGAGACGGGGACCGTCTTTTCAGGCTGCACTTTGGGGAAGTGTCTCAGGCCTTCGCCCAGTTTTCCTGCGGGGTGTGTCTTCCTGCGGGGTCATAGGACTTCTTAGGTATTTGCCAAAGAAAAGGTGACTGTGGTTTGCCTTTTTAGTTTTGTAACGCTGTCTTTTGGTGAGCAGCAGAATTTAAATTTATTTAAAGATCCATTTATTTATTTGAGAGAGAAGGAGGGAACCGGAGCAGGAGGGGCAGAGGGAGGGGAAGTCGACTCCCCGACAAGCACAGAGCCCGACATGGGGCTCGATCCCAGGACCCTGAGATCGGACCCGCGCTGAGACCAAGAGCTGCTTAAACTTTGCGCCCCTCAGACGCCCCAGGAAGATTTAATTTAGTAAGTTAGTTTATCTTTTGTTTTGTCTTATGCACTGTGTTTGAGAAATCTTTGCCTTTGCTTATCTCAGAAGAATAAGAACATTTTCCAGTGTTTTCTTTCCGAAGTGCCATAATTTTAGCTTTTATGGTTAGGTCTGTGGTCCATCTCTAAATCGGTTTTTGTGTACGGTAGGACACATGGGTTTGAGTTTATTTTTTCTGTATGAATATCCAGTTCCAGGGCACCTGGGGGGCTCAGTCAGTTAAGTGTCTGTCTTCGGCTTGGGTCATGGTCTCGGGGTCCTGGGATCGAGCCCCTCATCGGGCTCCCTGCTCATTGGGGGGTCTGCTTCTCCCTCTGTGCGCACTCTCTCAAGTCAGTAAATAAAATCCTAAAACAAAACAAAACAAAGCCAAAAAGCCTCCGAATATCCAGTCCTTCCAGCACCGTTTTTGAAACTATCGTCGCTCAGATGCCGGTGTCTACTCGCCCGTGGGTTAGGGTTGGTTTTAAGCTTCTCCACCATTTCTTGGGCGAAACGTGGTAAGTCTCGGGATCGGGCGGTGCCCGTTCGCCCTCGTTCCTCCTCGCTCACGACGGTCCCGGCGGCTCGGGCTTGCGTTTATGTGTAAATTCTAGAGTGAGTTCGTCAGTTTCTACCCAAGCACGTACTGGGGCGTTTTTCACTTTCCGTTCTGAAATAACTCCGAATGTACAGAAAAGGGACGGGAAGGGCAGTGAGGAGTGTTGTCTTCTCTCTCTGCGCAGCTTGCCAGCTGTGATCGTGCCCTATTTGATGGGCCACTTTCCCGTACGTACTTGTAATTTTCCCCCTTCCTGAGACACCGAGAACTGGCTGTGTTCCCTACACCCTTCTCCCTTCATACTTCGTGTTAGTCCACAAGGTCAACCTGGTTCCTCGCCGAACCCCAGCTTCAAATTCGGGGGGCCCTGGGACACGTGTCAGTCACTTTCCAGTCTCTCCACTTGTCCCCGGAGCGCTGTGTGGGCCCCTCTCCGGGGACGGATCCTCTCCGTTGCTTTAGCGTCTTGAACCCAGAGCAGGCCCTCAGCCCCTCGTGGCGCGGGAACGGTCGCCGTAGGCAGTTGTGGTTCGGCGTGTCTCTGACGTGGAGTTTGGCTGATGGTTACGATGCTCACGGTGAGAGCCTGTGAACTTTATACTTGACGGTGTCATAGCGAAGTGTCCTCCTCCGGGTTGTACGTCTGGAGGCACGTGATGTCGGTCTGCCCCTTGCCGCTGCCGTAGATTTTGCTCACTTAGTCATTTTCTCATTATAT
Organism: Neogale vison; assembly: GCF_020171115.1. Lineage (NCBI taxonomy): Eukaryota > Metazoa > Chordata > Mammalia > Carnivora > Mustelidae > Neogale > Neogale vison. The sequence continues at coordinate 101,300,749 of NC_058099.1, read as the reverse complement.
AGTTTTTTTGTTCTTTGGCTTGGTTTTGTCCCCCCCCCCCCATGATTTAAAGTAATTTGTGCGGAAATCGTGCTCGGGTTTGACAAGTGATGTTGTGCTTTGGGAGGATCGACTCCTTAAATCCACCGAATGATCCGTCCGATGAATAGGCTACGTATTTCTGCTGCCGTAGCTTCCCTTTTCTTTCTTTCTACATGTTTGGAAGTTCTAAGTGGGGAGGTCTTGTACATTTTTACTAGGTTTTGTCCAAAGTATTTCAGCCATTTTTAATTGAGAAACTCAGGGGTATGAAGTACCTTCCCCTTGCCGTGCAGTCATCACCACATGCCGTCCAGAACTTCCCGTGTTTCCAGCCTGAAGCCCCGTGTCTGTTAGACTGTGGCTGCCCATTTCCCCTCCACCCCGACCCTCAGCAACCATGATTCTACTTTGTCTCTATGAGTTTGCTGCTTTCAACGTTACTGTGAATGACTTTCTTTTAAAATGCATTTATTGATTAGAGAGAGTGCGAAGGGCGGAGAGGGAGGGAGTCTCCAGCCGACTCCCAGACGCTTGGAGCCCCGCATGGGGCTGGATCCCGTGACGCCGCGGCGACCAGAAACAGGAGCCAGATGTTCAACCACCAGCATCACTGGAGCATCCCTGGAAATGATATTTTTGATAGTTACGTACAGAAATACAGTCGGTTGGATTGACCTTCTCCTGGGGCCGTACTGGAGCTGCAGTACTTTTAGCAGGTTAAAAATACATTCCTTGGGATTTTCTATGTAAATTATAGCATCGGGTCTTCCTTCCTTCCCGGTCCCGTCCGTGCCGTCCATCTGCGGGTCGCGACCCGTGGATCACGCCGTCTCCTGATCGTACGGGCTGAGCCCCAAGGTCGGCTGGAACGTAAGAGCAGGGGCTCATCTTCCCGAATGTCTGTGCGAAGTCTCCCTTGTTCCACCGTCAAGTAACGTGTTCACTGTAGGCGTCTGACCGATGCCCTTTTAGTAGAGGAGGAGAGATTTTCTGTTTGTGGAGAGTTGGGTCATGAATGACTGTTGACGTGTGTCGATCCTTTTTCCTTCTCAACTGAGATGATTGCACGGTTTCCCTCCTCGTCTCTGCTTTCAGTGACCGGTTTATAAATGTTGAAGCACCTTGTGCTCTCGGTCCGTCCGGGGGGCTCGCTGCCCATTTCTCTTTCTGTTTTGTTGGGGCCAGTCGGTGTGCTCGTGTTTGTGAAGCGCGGTGCCCGTTCGGTCCGGCGCGTTTGTCCGCGGTGTCCTTGGACGTGCTCGTGATTCACGCGCGTGACTGGATGATCCGGTGGTATCTCTCATTCCTTTATATGTATGTAAAATGACGGTTTCTTCCTTAAATGTTTGACAGAATTCACCAGTTTCTATTATCTGGGGCTGGGGTTTTAATCATGGGAAGGTTTTTTATTACAACTTCAAATTTCTTAAGACATTTAAGGCTATTCTGAGTTTTTATTTCTGTTTCCACTAATTTTAGTGTATTGTGTTTTTCAAGGAATTTGCCCTATTTTTCTAAGTTATTGGATCTGTGTTCAGATATTTTTGAACATCCGTAGAGTTTTTGGCGAGGTCCCCTTTGCATTCGTGATGTTGCTGATGTGTGTTTTCTCTTTCTCTCTTCTCTTTTTCTTTTTCAGGTTTTCTAGGTATAAGCAATTTTGTTCTTTTTTTTTTTTTTGAAGAACTAACTTTTGGCTTTATTGATTTTTCTGTTTCTTTTGTATTGATTTCTGTTCTCATCATTATTATTTTCTAGTTATTTCAGGCTTAATTTGACATTATTTTCCCAACTATTCTCTTCACCCTACAGGGCTGACTGCATCACAGCTCCTCTCCCGTGCGCTGGGGACGGTGCACAGAGTGTGGGTGTCTCTGATTTTCCAGGCGCCCTGGGCAAGCGCCCTGAGCCGCCCGCAGACGGTGGCGTGTGGCCCACGCCTGGGGCAGAGCCAACGTGTGCTTTTGGTGGGTTGGTAGGCACTGGTTTTCGTGGACTCAGCAGCTGACTCCAGCTCACAGAGAGTGAGAGGGCAGGGCATCGGACTGTACTGTTGGCGTGTGCTTGTCTAGTTAAACTACGTTTACGGAATCCTTGACCCAAGGAAATCATGGCGAAGCGAGCTTGCGAGAAAGGGCGTCCAGCTCTTGTTGACGCCACATCTCTTTGCTTCGGTTACTTATGGCTCCAGGTTCCTTTCTTTGAGAGAGAGAGAGCTCCTGCAGGGGCCAGGAGGGAGAGAGCCGAGCGGCTGGAGGGGTGATCTGCCAGATCCTTTGTCTCTGCCGTGACGAGCGTCCGGATCTTATGTTTGTGAGGGAGCTGAAAACCAGGTTATCACGTCCGTTTGGTGGAGCTGGACGCGACACAGGTGTTCCTGGGGGCCGGTGCCGACCCCTGGAGCGCGGGCTGACGGGTGCCGTCAGGCTTAGGGGCTGGTTACAGATTTGCTAGAAAACAAGTGACTTAATTACAGTCCTAGTGCACTTGTCAGTAACCTGCCCCAGGGGCCCCAAGCTCCTCTCCGTACCTCCGGCCCTGCCGGCTCTCATAAATCTGCCGCGGCCCCGACCCTGTCTCCTTGGAGCGTCCTGAGGGCTCTGAAAAGCATCTGGTGCTCAGAACGCCTGATCTCGTCAGCTGAAGGCACGACTAACAGGTTCACACAGTAGCGTGTGGCACAGACTCCAGCAGGCCCTGTGCGTGCCGTGCTAAGGCCCTGGGGAGGGGGTTGAACTGGGGGGTCCGGTGGGAGGGCCTTGCTTTGGTGAGGCTCCCCACCCAGCCCCTGTGTCTTGAAGTGTGGCCTCTGCCATCTTCATCTCCTTGTACAACTTATTTGAAGGCCAGACGTTCGGGGATCCCCGTTATTTCCCTCCACGTCAAAGGCTTCTCTCGTGTGACACAGGAACGCGGTTTCCGGACTGACATCACTGTCGCGAGTCTGGCAGACAACCGACGTGCGTGGCGCTTCTGTGTGGCTCACGGGTGGATGAGACGTCTGTGGCCAGCGTTCTGCATGCTCTTGCTCACAGACATGGACGTGTGCCCACCCGTGCGTACGCTTCACGGGTACGATCGTCCGTCGCGCTCCGTGGCGCCACGCCCCTTAATGATGCTGGATTTTTTTACGTTAATAGATTTTACATTTTAGAGCCATTTGGGATTTCTAGAAAAATTGAACAGGAGGTCTGGAGAGTCTCCCCGACTACCCCCCAGCATCCACACCTGCGGTTTCCCCGAGTGTGGCGCGTTGGTTAGAACAGACGAGCCAGTGCCAGCACTTAGGACGAGCTGCCGTCCCTGCTGGGACTTTGGGCAGCCGACTCTTAGCCAACAGGGGGAGTGGGACGCCAACCCCCCGTGTGGCTGGAAATCTGTGTGCAACATTTGGCTCCCCCAGAACTTACCCCCTAGCACTTTACTGATCACTTAGTCAATTAACGTGCATTTTGTGTGTTGTATGCGTTATGGACTGAATTCTTGCAATAAAGTCAGCTACAGAAAAGAAAATGCTCTTAAGAAAACCATAAGGGACACAGAGTACATGTACCGTGCTCTGTGGTGTTCACTGAAAACACGTTGCCTGTCAGAGGACTCACGAGGTTCCGCCCTGTGCTGCTCAGTGTCAGATCTGGGAAGACAAGCACCCGCCATCACAGTATCGTACAGAGTCGTTCCCGGCCCCGAAGTCCCCGTGCTTTGCCTGGTGGCCCCGTGCACCACCCCCTCCCCCAGCCCCTGGCCACCACTGACCTTCCCCCGTCTCCCTAGTTCAGGCTTTTCCGGAAGGTCCGGCTGCTGGACTCCTACAGCACGCGGCCTCTCCGGATCGGTGTTTCACTTAGTCCCGCGCGTGTGAGCTTTCTCCGTGTCTTTTCATGGCTCCTTTGTGTTTGGTGCTAAAAGCTCTTCCATCCGGACGGGCCACAGTGTCTTTATCCCTCACCTGCTGGAGGACAGCTTGGTTGCTTCCACGTTGGGCAGGTTTTCGGGTGGTCCGAAGTTTCCGGCTCATTTGCGTCGATACCAAGGAGCGAGATGGCGAGATCATAAGGATGTTCCGTGTGGTGACTGACGTCGCATGATGAAAAACAATGATCATTTTTTAAAAAAGATCTAGTTGGATGCATCACTTGATGTGTAACAAAAACTCAACCCAGTGAAATTTAAAGATCTTAAATAAATAAATAAATAAGGTGCTGGATTTGAAGAGAAACCCAAACAAGCCAGGGCTCACGGCTGTGTCTTCCCCAGAGACGACTACCACGAGGACGGCTTCTGCCAGCCATACCGGGGCATTGCGTGCGCACGCTTCATCGGGAACCGGACCATCTACGTGGACTCCCTCCAGATGCAGGGGGAGATTGAAAACCGCATCACAGGTAGGAGCCCCGCGCCGCTGTTTTCGGACCGCGAGCGCCCGCTGCCCGTCTCCTCCCCTCTCGTGCATTTATTTCCGATCTCGGACACGGAGTCCCTGTTCCGCGTGTTGTGTGACAGGGTCAGACAGCCCTGTTAGAAGTAGCGGGGACTGGCCCCAGGGTTTGCCCTCCAACGTTCCCGTGTGTGCGTTCCCACGAGCAAGCACACTTACTCAGGCCCACCGCGTGGCTCCAGAGTCCTGACACATCCCGTGCTCACTGCGTCGCCAGGGCCTCCTGCCTCCGGGCTGGCCACACCGCAGGGAGGCCGGCGCCCACCGCCCTTAATCACCGCACTTCTTTGTTCTGTGTTCCCTGAGTCCTGCCCCCCATAGATCTGAGCTCGGTGAAGAGCTTCACGGGTCTGACTTTGGCTTTGGGGAGAGAGGTTTGCAGTCTGCAGCGGCGTCCGGGGATGCTGCCGGGCCGCCGGCGGCCAGCATTCAGGTCCCGTGGACAGTCAGTGTTCAGGGACCTGCTTCACAGCGAGGGGAAGGGGGCGGCCCCCTCGGCAGGCAGTGGCCTGCTCTCTGTCTCTGCAAGGTTCCCGTTTCTGGTCGGCCGGTCGTCCTGCACGCACTGGCTTTTCCGTGGTGATGTGAAGGTTATCTTGGGAGAAATGCTTTGAGAAGTAAGAAAATGAATCCAACCCAAGCCCCTCTCCACTCTCCCCACAAACACACACGTATCTTCTCCAGCCTCCAGATGGCATCGACTTGTCCTTCCAAATCCGGGTCACCCCTCCCTTCGCTTTCACCTCAGCTGGAGGGTCTAGGGCGATGGCCGAGCAAGGGTCCGCCTGGCCCGTGGTTCCCGAGCCCCCTGAGGACAGGGCCAGGTGTCCACAGAGAAGTAGGAGGACAGTGGTCGTCCAAGAGGAGCCCGTTTGAGAACTTGGCTATTTTTGGAAAAGCTTTTCATGCTCTCTAGAGCAGAACTGCTCAAACCTTTTGGGCCACGACATTCAGTGGTTTATGTTAGAGTTTTGTGTGGCCATACCCGTGCCTCAGAGACGTGACACAGGCTCCAGGGAACAGAAATCACCCTCGACAGAAGCAGGGCTCTTGGATTTTTCTCGTCGCTTCTCTTTCATTAAGGGAGGAGTCCATCATGGCCTTAGTAGGAGCCACGCACTCAGACATCCTCCATCCTAACCGACCTGGGAAGCGCTAGCTGCGGACCTCAGACCGGGCGTCCCACTCACTGACGAACCCGGCTCCCAGGCACGAGACTGTCCCCGAGTCACGTCTCCGGGACGGCTGGAAACGCTGAGCACGTCTGTTGTCCGAACAGGCGGACCGCACGGCAGCGTTTAGACAAAAGTCTAGACGAGCATCTCTAGGTGTGAGGACGTGAGAGGAAGCCGAAGTTGACCTGAGCTGACGGGCTTGTGGTTCCGAGGCCGTTGGCTCTGCGGTGTCCCGTCTGGGGCTTGTCAGAACTCGTCCCAGGACTCTGGGAGCTTCCGGGGAGACACCTTCAAGGTGCCGTGGGGAGTGGACGGAGGCGGGGACATGAGCTGCTGGACCTTCTAGAGCCAGACGTTGAGAAGTGAGCCCTTGCGGGACTCGTCTGAGGGGGCAAGGGCGGAGCAGAGACCCTCACAGGGGCACGTTCTGCTGGTGACTGCCCGGAGAGCAGCACCAGGTCTGTCTGGCTTCGGCCGTCCTTCCGTGCCTGGGGTCCCCGCAGCATGCCCTCCTGATGGCCCCCAGCTCCGGGCTCCCGAGCCGTCTCCGAGAGACCCTGCCCAGGGACCTCCCGCCGCTCCCTCAGCGTCAGTGTTGGCCGGAAGGGACCGGAAGGAGCAGGGACCGTGTGTTCCTCTCCCGAGCTCCCTCAGACGCTGTGTGTGGGCTTCCGTCCCCCAGGTGTGGCCTCGACAGGTCACCGCACAGGACCAGACGGGACGAGAGACCCGCCGTCCGTGGTGGGTAACGGGCGGTGCCGGAGCTGGGCTCCTGCCGGCTCATCTGCCCTGGGCCTGGCCGGTCGGCGGAGAGAGGCTGCCCGGAGCGCCGCCTGCTGGCCACACGGGGTGCCGCAGCACGGGTCAGTGGCCTGTGTCCCGGGGATGAGCCCGGCCGCCTGTTTTCTCGCCCGCGGAGCAGGGTGTGGGGCAGGGGCCTCTCTTCAGCCGCCGGGTCACATCTCAGGAGCAGAGCCTTCGCCGGCCACGGTGGCTGGGCCTCTAGGCAGCAAGGACGCCGGCCACGGCCTCCCTCTGAGCCCTGACGGGGCTCCTGCCTCCTGCCCTCCTGCCCCCGCACGTGTCCCCGCTCGGCCCGCAGCGCCACTGCGTGCTCTCTCCGGGTCCCACGCCACGTTTGTTCCTCTCTGCTCCATCCCGTGTCCTGCCTCGGGGGACGGCCAGGAGGACCGCCAGCCGGCCGCGGCTCAGACCCTGCCTACACGTGCTTCTCTGCTCCCTTTATCCCAAAGCACCTCCCTCTGCCGCTCCCAGCACCCTCCGGCCGTCTGGGGGCCTCCCTCTCTCCCCGGCCTCTCCTGCTGCTGCCTGGTTGCAGCTCTGGTCCCCCGCGTGTCCGCCCTGCTCAGGGGCGCCCTTCCACCCCTGCCCGCCACAGCCTCCCCAGGCCGCCAGGTCGGCCACAGTCCCGCAGGACGCCGGGCTCCGTCCCTGTGCCCTGTCCGGTCTCTGCTTCTAGACGTCACCCAGGCCCATTGCTCTAGCAGAGCCCAGTTCCTAGCAGGGCCTTGGGACGTGGCTGTGGGTCTGACCCCCGAATCTTCCTGTGCTGGAAGAAGCATCCGGCCGGGTGAGGTCCTGGGCCCGGTTTCCCCTTCTCCTGCTCTGCGTTTGTAAGCGAAGGCCTGGGCCTGGGACTTCCCAGCACAGCCGGGCGGCTCCTGCTCTCGGGGGCTGCCTTGGTGACAGCCTTTCTGGGTGTGCAGAGGACAGGGCAGAGGGTTGGGGGCCCTTCTGGGAGGGGAAGGGGGACACGAGAGGGAGAGGGGGCCGGGCGCAGCCGGTGTGGTGGGGGCGTGAGGGCGGGGAGGCTCGGCGGCGTTCGGGGCCGGGAGCAGGGGCCGCCCAGGCTAACGGCTGTCCCGCGCCCGCAGCGGCCTTCACCATGATCGGCACGTCCACGCAGCTGTCCGACCGGTGCTCGCAGTTCGCCATCCCGTCCTTCTGCCACTTCGTGTTCCCGCTGTGCGACGCGCGCTCCGGGGCGCCCAAGCCGCGCCAGCTGTGCCGGGACGAGTGCGAGGTGCTGGAGAGCGACCTGTGCCGCCAGGAGTTCCGCATCGCGCGCTCCAACCCGCTCATCCTCATGCGGCTGCAGCTGCCCAAGTGCGAGGCGCTGCCCCTGCCCGACAGCCCGGACGCCGAGAACTGCATGCGCATCGGCATCCCCGCGGAGAGGCTGGGCCGCTGTGAGTCCCGTGCGTCCGCCCTGGCCGCGGCCGCGGCCGCTCCAGCCCCGGGACCACCCCCCCCGCATGCCGTGGGGCTTCCCGCGAGGGCTCTGGGGTCCCCCTGCCGTCTCGGCACTGGCGAGAGTCACTACGTCACTGGGCTTCAGACTCCGCTTCTGGGGGTTGGGGGCGTCATCTCCGCGCCCGTTAGCAGCCTGAGCAGAGGCATGGCCGGCCCCAGAGCGCCCGGCAACCCTAGAGCGGCTCTCCTCTCCGACTGGGTCAGGGTTGCTGCCCCTTGCAGGGGACAGAGCGGGGATGAGCCCACCCTCGTCCCAGGCCCTGGACTCTGGCCACTTCTTCGGTGAGGCTGGGGGTTTTCAGAGCCCCACAGAGTTCCTTGGGGGCAGTCAGAGCCCGATCTCTGGGCCCCGGGGGCGTCCGGATCCAGGCTCAGGGCTCGCTCCTTACTCTGCGCGTGATCGTAGCCGCAGAAGGTGGAGCCTAGGTTAGTGCGTCCGTCTTCAGGAGGGGCAGGAACCGCGACCCAACGGAGGCAGCGGAATGGCTCCTCGAGGGCTCTGGGTCTCCGCCCTGGACACGGGGGTGCCGGGTGTCCTCCCCGGGTGGCAAATTGTGCGTGAGGCTGGGGTTGACGTCCTCCTGCATTGGGGCTGCCTGGTGGGCCCCCGGGGGCTTCCACACTCATGGGGTGACTTCGGATGGGCTTCCTTCTCCACTCGTGTCCCCGGACACCCCCATCCCCCGACTTACCTGGTGGGCCTGCGGCTTTAATGCTGCTGTTTTTGGAAGTCGGATCGTTCGGTCTTCCGGAAGTTCCAGTTCGGGTACGTGCAGGCAAACTGGGGGCGGTGGTCCTTTCCGGAAGGGCTGGGGAGGCAGCTGCCGCTCGCCAGCCGGTGTCCTCCCACGTCTCTCTCCCGCAGACCATCAGTGCTACAACGGCTCGGGCACGGACTACAGAGGCACGGCCAGCACCACCAAGTCGGGCCACCGGTGCCAGCCCTGGGCCCTGCAGCTCCCCCACAGCCACGAGCTGAGCAGCGCAGACTTCCCCGAGCTCGGAGGGGGGCACGCCTACTGCCGCAACCCCGGAGGGCAGATGGAGGGCCCCTGGTGCTTCACGCAGAATAAAAACGTACGCATGGAACTGTGTGACGTTCCCTCTTGTAGTATGTATTCTCTCTCTCTCTTTTTTTTTAAAGCGTTAACTGTGGAGGGCACCTGGGAATGGCTTGGGGTCCCGGGCGCCTCCCCCACGCGCCCCTGATGACCGGCTTTAAATAAAGCCGTTGCCGGTTCTGGACGTAGTACCTGGTCGTTATGGGACATTTTAAATTAGAGAAAGTTCTGGAGCTGTGTGCCCCTCAGCCCAGATTCCACCACGCTGGGGAGACGGCCGATGAGGTCTGGGGGCCCCTCGCCAGCCTTCTCCTTGCGGGTGGCCCTGGGACGGTCAGTTTGGTGCCGGGTTTCTCCACTGATGTCGTCACATGCTGTGTCCCAGTGTTGGTGGACGGGTGTCCTGCTGCGGCCACAGCCCTCGGCCTGGCACCTGGCCCTGGGGACACGGCACCTCCCGCTGCCCCGGCTCCCACCGGCGGAGCAGGCAGAGCGAGGAACAGCAGAACTTCGGTCTCGTGACCGGTCCCCCTGCCACGTCCTCGTTAAAGTACGAAGGGGACAAGAGAGCCGTGGAGGGTCGCACACTTCACAGGCCTCCCCATTTCTGTCTCGAGGCCATTTACGCTTCGCCGGCTCCCACCGGCCTGGGTCCCCCAGAGAAGGTTGGCCGCCTCTGAGTCGTACATTCTGGTTCCGGGAGGCAGTGGGTTGCTGCGACGGGGCCGAGAAGTGACGGATGAGGAGAGAGGAAGCGTGAGGCAAAGCGGGGCTCGCCGTCCCCTCGCCAGCCTCCTCCTGGCACCCCGGCCCGGCGCGCCTCCCCCTACAGATGCTGGCCGTGGCATCGCTTCCCTCCTGGGAGTAGAATGGGCCAGCTCCAAATTTGCCACTGCTCTTAACTCAGCACAGATCCTGCCACGGATCTTCGAGAACCTGCGTCCACTGCAGGACTAACTTTTAAGAATGAGAATGTTGACGATATCATAAAGCTCTTTCGTGCATTGCTACGGTTTCTAAAAAAAATGTCCTGCAAGGAAGGGTGTCCATGATGACCTCCTGGGGAAAGAAAGAAGCTGTAGGATGATAGCTAGTTTCTCCCGCTTGCTTTTTCTCCCCCGACCCCCTTCTGTCTCTCTCTGTGAAGGAACGTGCGCGTGTGCACGTGTGTGTCTGTGTGTGTCAGCACACACGGGCACCCCCTTGTTACGCGTGAAGTTCCGGAGCGATACACGCCAAACTTTTCGCAGAGATTCCCCATGGTCTGAAGAAGTGTTAAAACAGAATACGTTTTCACAATGAGCCGGTCTTACTTTTGTAATTAAATTTAATCAAAACATTAAAGATATGTATGTTGTTCGATCTGGCCGATCTAGGTACATTGGATATTGCAAAAAACTTGCATTCCGAGGGCAGAAATGCGAAGCACAGGTACTGTAGGATGGCTTTCAGCAGCTAAGTGAGAAGCAGGCTAATTGCCTCCCAGCGGGGTTCGGGTGATGCCCGAGGAGCCCCGGTACGGGGAATGCTGTGCGGCCCCGGCCGATGCCTGGAGCTGTCTGGTCCTCATGGAATCGTGTCTCAGATGCAGTTTCTGCCACAAAACCAGCGGCCGGCGAGTAGGGAGGATACGGCTGCCTTTAAAAAGAACTCGACTTAAAATTCTATCTTAACTCTGGAACGGTGCTGCTTCTGTGTGTCGGAACAGCCGAACGCCGTGTGCTCCTGCTCCCTTCAACGGGACGCAGGAAATCGGGCAAACGCCCTGTTAACGTGGGCACAGTCTTCGACCGGTGGGCTGTGAGGACGCAGCCTGTCCTGTGGTACTGTGGTTAACAAGCGTGGTGCCTGTTGCTGATTTTGAAAAGATAAGGATAAAGTAAATGGTCGCACAGATGCTGGACGATGCTCCCGTCTCTGACCTGGCACGGGGGTGGCGGGTCATGGAATCTCCCCAGACAGACGACCCAGAGCCTCCACCGGGGGTTTCTGGAACATCTGCCCCGAGGGTGGGGCCGGGGGAGTTCTTGGGTTTCATTTGGTTCTCGCTGCAGCAGCGTGCGGGGTGGGGGGTGGCGTGGGGCTGATGGGACGGACAGACAGACTCCGGGTTGGGGACGGTGCTGCAGCCCAGCGCGCCCCCTGTGCCTGTCTGGAATCCCGTAGAGGGAGGCAGAGCGTCGTGTCTGGCTCTGAAAACCATGGAGCTAACCGGAAGCCTCGCTGGACTTTTGACCTCCGCGTTTCCCAGAACGCTTGGGGCCCTGCGGCGTCCTGCCTTGGGTCAGGCCCACTGGCCAGCGGTGCTCTTTCAGATCAAATGCACTTTAGTTAGTATCTTCAACGATATGTGTTCATTAGACACAAAATGTGGAAAACCCTAAAGTGCTGCAGGCGGGCTCATTTCTCATCCCAGGACCTTGCACAGTTACTACTGCAAGAGCCCTGGCATTCGCGGCTCTTCTGAGCCGTGTACTCCCGCTTGAGTCCTTGGGGCAGCTTTGGATAGCGTCGCCCGAGCGTGCAGGGGTGCGTTACCCACTCTAGGGCTCGGCACGCCCCTTCCCCTCCGTGCAGCTCATGGCACCGTCCCCTTGTGCTTGAGTCTTGCAGCGGGGGGCGGGAGTGGGCTGGCGGGAACTCGGAGCTGGGTGGGGGATGGTTTCTAAGAACCCGTGGCCCCGGCTGTCCGCAGGTCCCCAGGACGGCAGCAGGATGGGGATTCTGTACATCCTGGTCCCGAGCATCGCCATTCCCTTGGTCATCGCGTGCCTCTTCTTCCTGGTCTGCGTGTGCCGGAATAAGCAGAAGGCTTCTGCGTCTACACCGCAGCGGCGGCAGCTGATGGCCTCGCCCAGCCAGGACGTGGAGATGCCTCTCATCACCCAGCACAAGCAGGTCTCCTCCGCCTCCTGGCCCAGCCTCTGCCTGGAGATGGCTTGCCCCCCACGTTCGGGTTCTTGGCTTACTCGATACACAACCTACCACCATCCTGAATTGCCCTGTATTTCCCCACATGTCCTCTAAGACGTGTCAGGACATTTGTGTCCTTAGGAAGGAAGTGGTGGGCGTGTTGGAATCCTGCCACCCCGGAGTCTAGGCTTCTCCCTCCGCTCAGACGGGTGCAGTAGCCAGAAGGCACCGTCCAGCACCTATCTGCAGGGATGCCGCTGTCCCCACTGGAGAACCAAGGGGAAAGGGCTCTGACCGGTCCACCGCATGGGGGTCCGGCTGGCTCTGACAAGGGACGGGGGCCTGTTTTCTGGTCCGTTTGGAGTTGGGTCGGTTTTGTTTTGCTTTGATTTCCGGGGAAGGATCAAAGTGCACCTTTGGAGTGGAGGTAGGACACCCCCATTCCCCCGCCCTGAGAGCCCTTCGGACAGCGAGACCCCCCCCGAGATACAGCACAGGGGAGTCTGACCCGGCCTGCCTGGGCCTCCACGTTCTTTGTACGATTTGGGGGACGTCACTCCCGTCCGGTCTCTGAAGGGGATCGTCAAGGCGGTCGGGGGAGCGTGCACTCAGCTCAGAAGCCAGCAGTCGCCGTGTGTGTGCTGGGGCTGGAGGGGTGGGGGGCGGAGCAGGTCAGCACCCCCCACCCTGCCTGTGGGGCTTCTGTCATATGAATGAATCTAACCAAGAAGAAGCAGGGAGAGGGGCCCACGGAGGGACGGCTGGAAACAGCCTGGACTCCAAGAGTGACAGAAATCGTGGGACGTGCACAGCAGGGTCCCGGGGAGACAGGCCGGGGGTCGCGTGACGAGCAGTGGGGCCTGGGCCGCGGCGGCCACAGATCAGGGAGCCGGGGGGGGGCCGGGGGGGACGCAGCTGGGAGAGTCCCTTGGTGCCTCTGGGACGGTGGCGCCCACTTGGCTGTGTCAGTGTGCGTGCGTGTGCATGTGCGTGCGCTGTGACAGGTGTGACAGGTGTGCACACGCCCCGCACGGGCGTCTCTGGACGTTGGGGAGGGCAGACTTCGCGTCCTGGCTGGGGCCCGTTGACGTGTTTCCTCCCGGAGCCGCGCGCTGAAGAGCAGAGTGGGTGTGGTCAGGCGGGGCCTGGGGCGGGCGGGACCGGGGTCCTCTGCGGGGCTCCCCCTGCCCCAGCTGCCCGGCCTGTGCTTCCGGTTGTGGGATCAGAAGTGGTTCACGGGGGCTTTTCTTGTTGGCAGGCCAAGCTCAAGGAGATCAGCTTGTCGTCGGTGAGGTTCATGGAGGAGCTCGGGGAGGACCGGTTCGGGAAGGTCTACAAGGGCCACCTGTTCGGCCCGGCCCCGGGGGAGCAGAGCCAGGCCGTGGCCATCAAGACGCTGAAGGACAAGGCGGACGGCCCGCTGCGGGCGGAGTTCCGGCACGAGACCCTGCTGCGGGCGCGGCTCCAGCACGCCAACATCGTCTGCCTGCTGGGGGTGGTGACCAAGGACCAGCCCCTCAGCATGGTGTTCAGCTACTGCCCGCACGGGGACCTGCACGAGTTCCTGGTCATGCGCTCGCCGCACTCGGACCTGGGCAGCACGGACGACGACCGCACGGTGAGGTCCGCCCTGGAGCCCCCCGACTTCGTGCACGTCGTGGCGCAGGTGGCCTCGGGCATGGAGTACCTGTCCAGCCACCACGTGGTGCACAAGGACCTGGCCACCCGCAACGTCCTCGTGTACGACAAGCTGAGCGTGAAGGTCTCGGACCTGGGGCTGTTCCGCGAGGTGTACTCGGCCGACTACTGCCGGCTGGCCGGGGGCGCGCTGCTGCCCGTGCGCTGGATGTCCCCCGAGGCCCTCGCGCACGGCAAGTTCTCCGTGGACTCGGACATCTGGTCCTACGGCGTGCTGCTGTGGGAGGTCTTCAGCTACGGCCTGCAGCCCTACTGCGGCCGCTCCAACCAGGACGTGGTGGACATGGTGCGCGGCCGGCAGGTGCTGCCCCGCCCCGACGACTGCCCGGCCTGGGTGTACGCCCTGATGGTCGAGTGCTGGGACGAGACGCCCGGCCGGCGGCCCCGCTTCAAGGACATCCACAGCAGGCTCCGCGCCTGGGGCAGCCTGTCCGCCTACAGCAGCTCGGCACAGACCTCGGGGGCCAGCAACGCCACGCAGACCAGCTCCCTGAGCACCAGCCCCGTCAGCAACGTCAGCAACGCCCGCTACGGGGGCCCCAAGCAGAAGGCCCAGGCCTTCCCGCAGCCGCCCTTCATGCCCATGAAAGGCCAGATCAGGCCCATGGTGCCCCCTCCCCAGCTCTACATCCCCGTCAACGGGTACCAGCCGGTGCCGGCCTACGGGGCCTACCTGCCCAACTTCTACCCCGTCCAGATCCCCGTGCCCATGGCGCCGCCGCATGTGCCCGCCCCGGTGGCCCCGAAGCCCGGCTCCCACCACAGCGGCAGCGGCTCCACCAGCACGGGCTACGTGACCACGGCGCCCTCCAACACCTCCATGGCGGACAGGGCGGCCCTGCTCACGGAGGCCGCGGAGGACACGCCGAATGTCCCCGGAGATGCGGCCCAGACCCCCGGGCAGGAAGCGGAGGAGGAGGAGGAGGACCCCTCCGTCCCCGAGACCGAGCTGCTGGGGGACAATGACACTCTGCAGGTGGACGAGGCCGAGGTCCCCCCGGGCAGCCTGAGGGGCACGGGGCCACCGGGCACCCCGGGGGAGGCTTGAGGCCCAGGCGCGGGGTCGGGGGCGCCGGTTTGCCATCTCCCGGCGCGACCTCTGCTCCCCCGCCCGTGTCCTCCTGTGCGCAGAGCGGCTGCTCCCGCCCCCGGCGGCCAGAGGGTCTTTGAGCTGGGCACGCCTGACGGAGCGGGGTGGTGGCCCGGCGGGACACACGGTGACACGTTCGCGGCCGGCAGCCCCTGAGGCCAGCATGCGGGAAGTAGCCGCCGTCGTCCCTCCCCCGTGCGTGTGCACTGGAGGTGGTGCCCCTGTGGGCTTCCGGGCGGCTGGCCTGTTCCTCCTGCCGCCCCCGCCGGGGACTGTCTCCCACCACCGTCGCCGCCCAGGACTGGTGGGAATGGGCAGCTGCCGCCCGCCAGGGTCCCAAGAGTACGGGGTTCCGGGGCGGGGGCTCTCTGTGCCTCTATGAAAATGTGCCTTAAAAAGAAAAAAGCCAGTGCAGTTTTGTATTTTGGGGAAACGATTGTGATTATCCTGCATGTGTATCTGGCCCCTTCTCTGGAGTCGGGGGGAGGCATGCTTGGGTTTGGAGTGTTAGGGGCACCGTTGTCCACGGGGATTCTGTTCTGCAGACTCGTGTACAGACCTGAAGTGTGATTTATATGGCTGCGTCCGCCGTTTTCGCTGACGTACTGTGAGCTCAGTGATCTACGTGCCGACCTGACCCACTCTGGGACGCCTCCCGACTGCATTTTGTCTGCCTGTGTTCGTCCCCGAGGCAGGCGAGGTCCGTGCGCTTCAGGCGGGAGAGAAGGCTCCCAGGCCACACACCGTACGCCCCTCTTGTAACCCCCACACTTGGTGTGTCCAATAAAGTGAAGCACGAGCAGCCGACTCTGCGGGGCTGAGGGCGTCCGGCACCGGAGTTCCTCGAGATGGCGGGGGACGGCGAGGGCTGAGGGCTGGCCCTGGGGTGAGCTCGCCGGGAATTGGCATCGGGTGCGTGGGCAGCGGGACCCCGTCCGCTCTGCTCCCGGGCAGGTGGGGGATGCAGGGTGCCGTGTCCACAGTCCTGGGCGAGCCCCCCGAGCCCAGAACGGACAATCCTCACCTTGGAGGACCTCAGGTCGTGCAGAACCTCACGCTCAGGGCTGCCCCATGTCTGGTCTTCACTCCCCAGATGTGCTTCTCCAAAATAACCGCAAAAGGTTTGTCTTCAACGTTCCTTTCCCTGTGGGCGGTGATGGTTTTCCCCTCACGTTCGCTGGAAACAACCAGGCAGGCGTGGGGCCAGCTCACCTGCTCGCGCAGGACGCAGTAACTGGGGACACAGAAAACTGAGGCATTTGCTGGACTGACCACGTGCCTCCCTCCCTGCAAACCGTGAATTTCCTCTCACACGTTTGGGGTCTCAGCCTCACGGGGGCAGCAGGAAGACAGGTGCGCAGCTTTGATTCTGATGGGAGCCAGAAGATAGTCTCACCCAAGGTTAGCTGTGCAGGGGCGCGGGGTCCTTCGGGGGAGGGCAGTGGAGCTGGGCATGTGTCCGGCCTCTCTCCAGGGTCCTGGGGTCTCCAAGCCACGGACCAGGCTGCAATTCTGACGAAGGCCACTAGAGGCCACTAAAAAACAAGCTAATTATTCCCGGATCTTGTCTCTTCATCTGCCTGCAAATAATTGTAGTTTGCTCCCAGGGTCAAAGGGCAGGGCACCGTGCGCCCATTTAGGTGTGGGGGCCATACGCAGAAATACCAGTCAGTGGAGGCGCTTCTCCAAGCCCGGACCGGCTCTGTCCTGCAGGGATGGGTTATGAGAGGGGGGGTCCCCGGGGCGGGGGTTTTCTCCCTCTCCCGGCGGCCACCCCAGGGTCGCGGCGACTTCCTGGGCTCTGCTGGGCAGCCTCTTACTTCTGGAGCCACCGGGGCACGCTGCAGACAGCAGAGCGAAGGGGGGCCGTTTCCCCTGAGACGCGCACCGTGACCCTCCCTAACGGATTTGACGACCTCTTCAGTCGCGTCAGGACAGACGGCGGCGAGGACCGGAATGGATGTCACACCGCCCCTTTGCTCGGAAGTCACGTAAGGCGCTGTTCCAGCAAACCGAGCGAGTCAGCAGAAAGGACCGCGCAGGTTCAGGAAAATATCAAGAATCTTCCTAGAACCCCTGTCCCCGGTTCTCGAACTCAAAGTAGCTGCTGCTCCCCCCACGCCCCCCACCCCAAAACAGAGCTCGCTGGCTCACTCTCTGTCTCTCTCACACACACTAAGGAGTTTTTTGCTCATTCACTGCTTCGCTTCCTAACAACCCTCACGGCAAAGTTCTGATAAGTGAAATTCCCGCTTCTAGATTTTTTTCTCTTCTTTCAGTACTAAGTTATCGCAAGTGCGTTACCGTGAACATCCTGTGCCCGAAACATGACCTTCGCCATGCCTGGAGCAGAGACGGGGCTGCCCGTGCCCCCCCCACGCCCCTCCCCCCTCCCTCGTGTTCTTTTTTTGACACGACAGACCTGTCTGTCCTGATGCCCTCGTGCGTCCTTCTACCCATCAGTTGTCTCCTCGAAGTGTCTGTGCCCACATGGACGCGGGGGGGCAGAGTTACCCATCTCACCGGAAACTCCTCCCTCTGTCCTTGACCCGGCTCGGAAGCCGCCATCACACAAGGCTCCGTGGCCACACATCTTGGTCAGGTCTGTCTGAATTCCGGTGCACGAGCCTGTTTGAAAATCAGCCCGGGATAAATGCCATGAAATGAAAGTATTGAGATTTTCAAGACGGCCTCTCCAGGCCAAAGAAGCGTGTCCGTCCGAGCCCCGTCCTGATGCAGAAGTAGACGCCAGTATTGTGCGGGATGAAGGGCTCACGGCGTGTGCCGGGCTTCCGTCAGACGCTGACCTGCAGTGACTCGTGTCGCCGAAGGACTGGGGTCCCCCCTGCCCGGACACGGCCAGAAGGGTCTGTCCTCCGCACACCCAGCCCTCCCCGGGGAAGGTGAAGCGAGTTGCCTCTGGTCAAAAACATGGGTTAAAAACATAGAAAAACAGAAGAGGTTGCTGTGGGTACTAAACATGGTGGGACCTAAAGTCAGCAGTACTCGGAGATGATGCGGGGCTCCCGGAGAAGCCAGAGAGGCCACCGCTGTTCACACACCAGGCAGGGCAGGTAAATGCACCAGCAGCAGCTCCCTTAGCGGGCTGTGCCGGCATCTTCTGGAACCCGAGAGAGCGAGTCGGAGACGTCGGAGACGTGAGCAACGCGGGAGCGGTCGAGGAGCGCGGTCCCCGGGCTGAGCCAGGGCACGAGAATTCCGCTCCCCGTGGGCACGTCTCTCAGGGACATTTCCGCGTCATCGGTCATGTCCTCGACAACAAAGTCAACCGGAATAAAAGCCGGAGGTAGAGACGTCACCGGCCCTCGCCTCTGACCGTAATCCGGGAGACAGAGGACGGCCCTCGTCCTGTGGGTGGGGATGACGGAGAAGTGGCTGCCTTCGCTTCTCGCCCCCGGGAGATCCGTCCCGCTGCGCACGGAGAGCACGGAGGCCACGAGAGGCCTCCCCCACCGGTTCCACCGTGTCCCCAGCGAAGAAGGAATGAAGTTTCGAAACCCCCGTATGCCCAGGGAGCTCGGGGCTCCTTTCTCCCTCACGTCCAAAGAAGTTTGTAACTGTGGGCCCCAGGGAACTTTTTTTTTTTAAAGATTTTATTCATTTACTTGGCAGACAGAGATCACAGGCCGGCAGAGAGGCAGAGAGAGAGGAGAAGCAGGCTCCCCGCCGAGCAGAGAGCCCGATGCGGGGCTCGATCCCAGGACCCTGAGATCATGACCTGAGCCGAAGGCAGAGGCTTAACCCACTGAGCCACCCAGGTGCCCCGAGACCCTGTTACTGGACACAGCAGTGGTGGCACTGCTGTCCTCTTGCTTCCCTGTGACACAGCCCATGTTCCGGGGACGCTTGAGAGGAAGGGAAGCTCCTCTCCACCTTCCCGCGGGAAAGACCCGGAAATCGGTGGAAGGGTGACCCACCTGGCGACGGGTCCGAGTCCAAGGACATGGGGGGCCTGGGAGCTGCCTGTTCCCTTGCACAAACACCGAGATCCCAAGGAGGGGTGACTCGGGGGTCAGGCGTGGATCAAGGAGACCGGTTCCTCTCACCCCGCCGTCAAGAAGTGTCCTCGCCCTCCCTCTCTCCCTCTCGGTAACAGATTTCCTGGCATCGTTTTCGTGTTGGACACTTTATGAGGCGCCCGGCGCAGAGCCACTTGGACGAAACCGCGCAGGGGCACCGTGTCCTGCACTGCACTGTCCTGGAGGAGCTTCGTCGCGGCTGGGTGAAGCCAGACCTTCCTTTCTGACGATCCGTGGTTTCTTCTCTTTCCTTTCCCCGCTCGGCTCGAGTCGGCCCAAAGATTCCGTTCCTCGCCGTGTTTACTAGGAGGCCAGCGGCACGGGGTGGGACGCGGACAGACGGCAACACGGCTTGAGCCCCGCAGAGAGGCTGCCGCGGTCACCTTCTCTAACTGCATTCTCAGCGGATCCCCAGCTCGCAGCAGGGGACACGGAGGCCCAGGGGATGGTCTGTGCGTGGCGACGGGAGCAGGAGGACTCCGCGGCCAGGCCAGGGTTCCCACCTGGGAAAACTCCAGTGCCTGCACCGGCCATGGGCCCTTCCCGCCAGGAGGTGCAGCCGTGGCCCGGGATGGTGGCCGTGGGGAGGCCGGGACAGGGCCTCGAAGCCCCATGCATGGTGTGTGCAGCTGGGGAACTCCTCCTGGGTAGATCCTGAGGACTTGAGGGGTCACTCCTTCTGGAAGCGGGGCGTGGAGACGGGGGGTGTGGTCTGTCCTCCTGGGGAGGTCCCTGGTGGGTCCCGGGGGATGACTAGCCCCGATCCGATCTGCCCCAGGGCCACTGTACACGGTGCGGGACGGTGGCTCCCACAGGACGGGTCCACGCACGGGTCGGAGGGGGCTCAGGGCTGAAGGGACCTCCTGGGGGCTCAGGGACAGATCACTGTGACCCGAGAGGCGGGGTCTGCACAGGGCGGTTCCCAGAGAAGGAGCCTTCCCGAGGTCCCCGGCCATGGAGAATCTGGTCCATTTATTTTCTCTCCCTCAATTCCTTAATGTTAGTTGAGCTCAAAACCCGTACGCCGCCCAAGATGGAATTTTGTCATTTTGTCACAAAGTGCAGAAGCGTATTTTCTACTTTTTAAACGTGAAGCCGAGAGCTTACGGTGTTAGCGTGATGTGTATCGCACGCGACTGGTTTTATGACCGTTCTTTGTGATTTTACACTCTTCCGCTCCACGCAGTAGAGCGGAGCGTCCCGCAGTGGCAGAGACTGGGCTTCTAGGAGGTTGATCCCTGAAGACAGAGCTAGCAAAGCCCAGTGTGGCGCGGGGGAAACCCATGAGAAAGACCTCAACGGCCCACTAGAAGCTTGCTGGAAATCTCAGATAAAACGCTCCCAGATAAAAAAAAAAAAACAAAAAACCAAAACCTAGGTACGTTGATACCTATCTTCTCCCCATTAAATTTTTTTTTTAAATACTCCTGTTTAAATCCAGTTTTCAGAGTTTAACTTCCCCAATTTTGAAACTGGCAGGAGCCTGGTCGAAGAGCCTCTCAGTATCTGTCGGTTCCATTTCCAGCGAGGAGGGGGGGCGAGGGGCCCTGGGGCTGCCTGTCGGGCGTCCAGCGCCCCGCGGGAGGAAGCACGGGAGGGCGGGCGGCTCCCTGAGGGCTCTCCGCAGCTGGACCCGGCTGGGGGCCGGACGCGCTCCTGCCCCTGGGCTCGGCGAGCCGGCACCACCTCCGTCCACCAGAGAGAACGGAGACAGAGCCTGGGCCGTGAGGTCCCCTGGCGGGTTCTGGGCAGACCGTCCCACTCTCTTGTGACCCAATCGCTGTGGAAAACTATTTGGCAGCTTTTTTATTGAAGACTTTATGTATTTATGTGACAGAGAGGGAGCCCAAGCAGGGGGAGCAGCAGAGGGAGAGGGAGAAGGAGGGTCCCCGCCGCGCACGGAGCCAGACACGGGACCCGGTCCTGGGACCGTGGGGTCACGATGTGAGCGAAGGCAGACGCTTCACCGACGGAGTCCCCCAGGCGCCCGATGGTTCTGTATCAAGTTTAACACCCGCTGCACGGCCCCGAAGTCCTGCCCGCGGCGTCTGCCCGAGAGACGAGCCAGGATCGCTCTCGCGTCCCAACAGGGGGACCTCCCAGTGCTGCCAGCAGGAAGGTAAACCAGCGGCAGCCCCCATGCAGGGAATTGTGCCCGCAGGGAAATCTCACACGCTCACACACGCGCGCACGGGCCTCCAGAACACGCAGAGCAGAGGAGACCACACGGAAACGGTGCGTACGGTCGGGCTCTGTGCGACGTCCTGGGACAGGAAATCGCCGTCTGTCGGGACCGGCAGCCTCCCTGGGCTTGTCTGGAACCGGGGGGTGGGGGGGAGGGGCTGGGGCGGTGCAGGGGGAGCCTCCCGGGCGTCCAGGGCGGCCGGCGGAGGCCACGGGGCAACGGTGCTGATCGCTTGCGGCCGAGGTCGGCGGCCGTCCCGCCGCGTCTGCACAGGACACTCTGGAGCCGGGAGGCGAGAGCCGACGGGAGCAGAGGGAGGAGCAGCCTGCGAGGGCGACCCCGGGGACGGGGACGTGCCCTGACCTGGCACGCAGGGTCCACGCCGCGCGGGCTCTCGTGTGTGACTTACAACCGTCCGTGTCTCCTCCCCGTTCTGCGATGGCCTCGTCTTCTGTTGCGTTCCGCCCAGCCCCGTTTCCGAGCAAGGCCGCATCCTGGGGCTGTGGGAGCTGAGTCTGTAACCCGTGAACCCGGGCAGGACACACGCGATCGGTACCACCAAGCGTGCGTCTCTCAAGAGACACTGATCGGCCGGTTTGCCGGTTCCTTACTTAGACCCGCGAGTTCTCCGTTGGCTGAGCTTCTCCGCGCTTCTTTCTCGCCGTAACGTCTGTCTGCTCGGGCCTGTCCTCTAGGCTCCTGCCTTCTCCTCGCCCCTCGTGAGGCTCAGCCCCGCAGCCCTGGCCCCCAGCCCCACCCCGGCAGGGTTTTCTCACTCGTTCTAGTGGCCGCACCCCACTTCCCAGAGTGTGCAGTGGGTCGGGTCCCTTTCCTGCTCAAGGCTCCTCGTGAACCCCCATCGCCCCAGGACGAGGGCAAACAGCCCAGCCAGTTTCACGCCAAACCACACCTAAGCTGGTCTGGTTTCCTGCTCCGCGTGCCCGACAGTCGTCCCCAG
This sequence comes from Neogale vison, assembly GCF_020171115.1. Taxonomy (NCBI): domain Eukaryota; kingdom Metazoa; phylum Chordata; class Mammalia; order Carnivora; family Mustelidae; genus Neogale; species Neogale vison. Next base: position 101,278,896 of record NC_058099.1, on the reverse strand, counting down.
ATGCCCCCCACGTGCCCCTCTGGTGAGCTGGGAGGGGGGCAAGGCCTCCCTACCTCGTGGCAGGAGGAGCTAAGCACTCTCCGGACCCAAGAGTCCCATAATTCCTTCCAAAACTTTCCGTTTGGTTTTCACATTTAGGTCTCCCATCCATAGTGTGCGTGTGCTGTGAGGCTGGATGAGGACGGTGCCCTGTTCCTGCGGGACAGCCCGTTACGGAGCTGACTGTCCTCCGCTCCTGCAACACCACTTCCGGACGACACACGGAGTCTGATTCCGGATGGTTTGTCCCCTGCAGATTGGTGAGGTCGCGTTTTCAGAACAAATGCTTCTTGGAAGCCCGCCACACTCTGTTCTTAAGCTTCCGTTTTGCATGTTCTGTGGAGCCTGTGTGCGAACACACGGCAGGTGCGGGAAGTGACATTCCTGCACGGCAGTCAGCCCTCGTGGGCCAGTGTCTTCCCCAGGGCGGGGGCAGCCTCGTGAGCGGTAGAGGGGCCTGTGGACCCCACAACCCCGCTATTTGCCCTCGGCTGACCGTGATCTCAGAAGGCGTTCCGATGCCTGGGGCCGCCCTCCTAGGGAACCCGTCAGCAAATACCTGATTGATAAGCAGTTTACTTTTATCTGCAAAAATGAGATTTTTTTCCTCAAAACGTAAGGCACGGCGATGCGGGTGTTACGGAGTTCTGTCCGCTGACCTGTCGCTTATCCATTTATTTTCCTTTCCGGACTCCCTAGCGGTTCCTGAGTCCTGAAAAGGAAGCCTGTGAGGTTTTGGACGGTCGAGCCGTGGCCCCTCTTCAGAATGCACGTTGGACTCACCACGGTGAGGTGGACGACGCATCTCGGTCCGTTTTATTTCCTGAGATAAGGTGTCCTTGAGGAAAACGGCTGTTTCTCCTTTTCCTGTTTCGTACTTTTTGGGAATGAGATGTGGACAGACCCTTGGGGCACCCGCTGCACTCACACCTTCCCCTCTTTCTGGGCGTGGACAGGACCTGCCGCTTCCTTACACCCAGGCGGGCGGCCAAGGCAGCGGCATGTTGCTCTGGGCTCGGGGGCACGGCAGCGGCATGTTGATCTGGGCTCGGGGGCACGGCTGAGTGGGATCCTGCGGCGGTGGCCTTGCCCTCTCTCTCCACTGCCGGCTTTGAAGAAGCTGCCGTGACTCTTCCGGCCGCCAGCCAACTAACAGCCACCCAGGGCCCCTCCCGTCAAGCCTCCGACAGGGGCCCAAGCAGGGTCAGCGTCCTCGCCAGAGCCCATGCGACCGCAGGCGTGACCCGGCTCAGAGCGCCTGCACTCCGGGCCGGAGGAAGTGCGAGATGCCAGCCCGTGTTCTGTACGTCCCGTCACGTGTGCGGGCTGGTGTGTAGCCCTAGGCGCTCACAGAGTAACGCACGGATAATTTGTGGAAGTCGCTCTCCGGCCAGTGCGTGCGTGTGGGAGGGATGTGCCAGCGGGTGCACGGGGCTCGGACGCATCAGATGAGCGGCGGGAGAATGTTGATGTTACGACTGTCCCCGCGCAAACCGGGCTCCCAGTCGCACAGTGGTCCCTCCTTGCCCTGCCTCCGTCCCATGTGCCCCTGAGCTCTGTGAGCTGCGGAGCTGGGGCCACGGCTTGGGGAGGGGGGCCGGCCGCCAGCTCCCGGGAACCCCCATGTAGCAGGGCCCGGCACCCAGCAGCCTCCGTAGGTGGTTGTTGCAGAAAGAGTTGCCGGAAGCCGGCTGTCCCCTCTGTGCTCTGCCTCCGGCTCAGGGTGAGCGCGCTCCCTGCGGCACCTGCGGACCCATCCCCGCGGCCCCTTAGGCACGTGGTGGGCAAGCTGCGGTGCCATCGCCCGGGGACCCAGGGATGGAGGGGCCGAGCTCGGGCCAGGCTTCCTGGACTGAAAACATTTACACGCGCGTGCGCACACACACACCTGCTCGCGTACAAAGTTTTACTAAAAGGATGAACCTTCTCTCTCATCTCTGCGAACACGTCCCTCCCTGCAAAGGGAACCGGGTTGGGGGGCCTGACGGGAGCAGAGGTGGTCCGGGCCCGTGGCCGCCGCCGTGGTGACGCAGGTGACGCTCCAGCCCTGCCACGGCCGCCTCTGCGGGGCCCTTGGAAATGTCCAAGGACATTTCTGGCGTTCTCGGCCCTCGGAGAGCTAATTTTCCCACAATGAATGCAGACGGGCGGTCCCATTATGGCCGATTCTTCGTCTGTGAATTATCTAGTGTGAGGAGAAGCGCCTGCACAGGCTTAATTTCTGATGGTGATTGCGGCGGCGTTAGGCGCGGGGAGGGAAGGGGCGAGGCTGAGAGGCTCCTGGCCCATCTTCTTCCTCCGCAGGAACAAGGTACCCGCAGAGCAAGCGCAATTTGCATTTGCGGCGTTTACTGGGGACTCCACAGGACGTACCTCGCCTCATTAACCCCATCAGGGCCTGGGGAGGGATGTGATGTGCTATTATTATTCCGCTCACAAAGCCGCAGATCCAGAGCCGGAAATTACCCGCAAGGAAGGGAAGGGCCGGGGTAGCGCTTGGTCCCAGACCTGCGACCCCCACATCCAGCTCTCGAAGGCTAGACGGAGGCAAAGAGCCCCCCCGGAGAACCCCCTGATTTCTGCAGGTTTCCTGCTTCTTGTCAACAACCGCGAGCCACGCAGCCACAGCGGTGAGCTCGAGCCTCCTCTGGGACAGGCCGATCTCAGCAACAGTGTGACCCGGGGTCCCCATGGCACTGACGTCCACACCCGGTGGTCCCATCTCCCCCTGTTGTGGGAGGAAGGTGGGAGCCCCGGGGCAGCCCAGAGGCGGGTGCCAGTGACTCGGGGGCCACGAGAGGCATTAGGTGGGCTTGGGGAAAAGAGGGAGGTCTGGGCTGTCACGGAGGTCCCTGCTGTTCCGGTAACTTCTGTGCCATTGAGGGAATCAGCCCTCGGGCACCCCAGAGGGAGTGGGCCCCAGCTAAACGAGCTAAGCCGCGGGACTGAAACATCAGTTGCTCTGCCTCCTGCGGGGCTGGCGGACAGAGACCTGAGCTCTGGCTTCCGGAGGGAGAGGGGCTGGTTCGTAGGGAGAAAACCAGAGAAAGCCAGAGACAGACCCTCCCGCAAAGCTCCGGGCGGAGAGAGCGCCTTTCCTAAGTCACCCGCGTCGGGAGGTCGGGGCGGCTGAGAAGGCGACACCAGCCCCTCCCCCTTGGGGCATCCCAGAGCCCCCGACCTCGGGCGCCCACCGACACGCCTGCCGGGAGATGCAGTCCTGCCCCGAAGCCCCCGTGCTCGCTGGCATTGCCGCAGGCCGTGCGGTACTGACGAGACGGACACAGCTGGGTCCCCGCACCTCGGCCGTCGTAAAGCCGCAGGTTGCGCTTTGCACGAAGGAGTCCGCGTGGAGGCAGCAGGGACGTGAGCGCGACTCGCCAGCCTGGGGCCGAGGCCTGGCCGGGAAGCCTTCACCCGCGTCTCGGGCGGACGAGTGCGGGTCCCAGCCTTCTCCTGTGAGAGACCGAAGGGTCCAAGTGGCCCTGCTGAGTGACCTCAAACCCTGCGCTGGCTTCCCACGACGGGGGCCCGGCGCTCCCTGCTCACAGAGCCTTTCCCGAAGTCTCCGTGTCAGTGACACGTGACAGGCCCCCCCTTTACCGGGCGGACGGAAGGGAAGGCCTGTGGCGCCGGCGTCCGGTGGTCCGTATCCGAGAGTCCTCACTGGGGTGCATGCGTTAGAGCTCGGGGTGGGTCTGCCAGTGCAGCCCAAGGGCGAACAGACCCGTCTCCTTCCGTGGCCTCCAGGCCTCCTCCTAGACGCTTACTGGGCACGAGAACCAAGGATCCCTGAAACTCGTGGGCGGGGACCGTCCGAACCCGGTAGAATCTGTGAACCCTTCATCCTGTGGCTTTCTGGGAAGTAGACGGAGACTGACAGACACTTTGTTTTCATTACTTAGCCAGTGGCCTGCGAGCGAACATTCAGTACCGAGCGGGCAGCCGTGCGGGAGGCGAGAACGCAGCCCCAAACCCAGAGACCGTGTTTTCTGGAAGCTACCGACCCCAGGGCAGGCCGTCGGCCCAGGAGCACAGACAGGAGGAAAGCCAGTGAGGGGGGCGCAGGCTGGGGGTCGCGGGACCGGCCTCCGAGGACGGGGACTTCCCGGGTGGGTGGGCAAGGCCGGCGTGGCGTGGGGGGCCCCGGGCAGGTTCCCAGGCCGGAGGGGGGAAGGCAACGGGGGGGTCACCCGACAGAAGAGACCCCGGCCAGAGGGTAGGTCTGGAGGAGGGGCGCGGGGCCTCGGGAGGCCTGCAGGGCCGGGGCGGGAGCCGCGCGTCCCTCACAGCCCCGGGAGGGTCCCACGTCGTAGCGCGGCTGGCGCGGACACCTGCCGTCCGGAGGTGCTGGGACGTCGGCCACGAATCCGGGCTCCAGGACAGCCCCCGGGAGGGCTCCGGGTCGCCTCCTCCAGGGCTGACAAAGGAGTCGCCTCCCATTTTGCTGCTTGTCTCTGATTCAAATTCATAGAAAAAGGGGTTTGGGCGGCTTCCTTGCCAAGGGGTGTGACACCAGGTGTGAGTCTGCGGGGGCTGCGGGCACCGTGGCTGCGGCCGCCGCCCAGGCCTTCTATCCCGGCGCGACGGAGCCCGGACTCTGAGGTCAGTGTGGACCCGTTACTCCTCCTGGGCTCGCGGACCGGCCGCGTCTCCCTCGTCCCCACGGGTCCCTCCTCCGTGTCTCCTCGTGTCCTCATCTCCCCTCGTAAAAGATCCACCCACAGGCCTCGCCGTAACTTAACCGCACTCCGGAAGGATCCGGTCTCCAGACACAGTCCCGTTCCAGGGCGCTAGGGGTCAGGGCCGCAACACGGGAATTGGAGAGGCCGGGGCCCTTCAACCCGCACGACGCCGCTCAAGGAAACGCTTTTTCCCAGATGTTCCTGCACGAGGACGGTTGAAGCATTTTCTCTTGGGACGCTGGGAGCTCGACCAGCTCATCTGCCAGTAAGTCAGTGTCTCTGCGCAATGTACTCCTCTAGCCGAAACCCCACCGTCACCTCGTCTTCGTGATTCGGTCACAAAGGACTGACTTCCTCTTCCTCCTGCCCCCCCCCCAACGTCCTTTTATCCCGTTCCAGTGAGGGAGAAAGAAGAGGGTCTTCTGGGCATCTCATCTTCCAACAAAAGGACATGGAGTCAGGCATGGTACAGCCAAGCCTTGTTACGCGTCCGTGGGAAATGGAGACCTTCTCCACGGTGTCCCCACTGTCCCTGACACGGGGCGTGTGTCGAGCCAGGAGAAGGGGCGGCAGGGGTGTGTGTGGAGGGGGAGCCGTGATGATATCTGGGAAGGATGCTGTTACTCAAGAAGCCTTTAGTGCTGGTTATTGAATTTAAAAGTCCCACTTTGTCTTAAGTACTTCTCCTTTTTCCAATTTCACTGTGATTTACATCATACGCTCTTACATAAAAATTACTCTCCAGACCAGAAATTCTTCATTCCGACATCTGTCCAAAACTGTTCCTTCTGCAACTTGCAGTCATGACTCCTTGTTTTAATACCACCACCTCCTCCTTCCTGCTGTCACATTCTTGCGGAAATGGCAAGTGAACAGAAAACACTCCCTCCTGGGAGCCCAGGAGATGCAAAGTAATTCTCTGTCGAGAGATTTGCTCTATTTATGTAACCAGTAGAAAACAAACACAGACGTGTACTACAATCAGAAACTCCTGTTTGCTCTATTTTAAAGAATCTCGGTCTGCTTTCTCAAGAAGGAGACGCAGCTAATGCCAGAGTTTACAGATTCTTTACGGTCGGGGACATACTGTGCCGCCGTGCCACGACCGGCTGAAAGACCTCTCCTTTCAAAGCTGCGAGAGAGAAAGGCTGGGGAGGGTAATACCCCGGCCGGAGTGGCACACGCCCTCCGGAGTTCAGAGCCGACTGCTTGGGTGGAAAATCGAGAGAAGCTGAATTTTTATGATCGAGCAGCCTGGTGTCCCGGGGGAAAAGTCAGTGATGAGGAAAGGCCTGTTGAGGCGGAACTTGATAGTCACCCCGGTACGTAGAGAGCGGCGGGCTGTGATCCTGGGGTCTTTGCAGAGTCGACTGAACCTGTGACGTTCAGCTGTTCTGCTCTGAGACCCTGCGTTGTCCGCACCACGTTCCTAAACACATCCTGCTGAGCCAGGTCGCGGGACCATGTCATGTTGAATTCAATCCCGGTGGGAACTTTAGGAGAGAACTCAGCAAGTTTATCCCAGATGGTCTCAAAAGAGCAGATCATACTGGCCGGAGCCGTTCTGAAGAGTAAACCTGAGTGGGGGTCACTACTCTTCACCAGGAGCAGAGAAGGCTCTAGCGACTTCCACTGCTGGGGAGATGGAGCCGATGGACAGCCCCTGTGCCTCCCAATAAATGCCACTAAAAACCTTAGAACTTATCCACAAAACAAATACAGGTTCTGCTCTGATGGGCAGAGAGGAGCCGCACACTGGCTGGGGACCTTGGAACCCCCGAATGACAGCGTGCAGAGTGCTCTGGGTTCCCTCTCTGGCCTCATATGCCCCAGACTGGATACCGGGGAAGCTGGCAATGCAGAGACACCCATGTGGGGAGCCTAGACGTCCCCTTCTGATGTGCCAACACCTGCTCCAACTTTGCACCAGGATGGTGTTGGAGAAGCAGAGTGAGCAGCCGGGACGCTCCCTCACGCTGCGCGGCCTCAAGTCCTTCTCCTGTGCCCTGTGTCATCAGTGCATCAGACGGGGAGTTGGACTTCCACCCCCCACAAGGGCTGCCTGCCTCTGCCCCTTAGAGTGACGTCAGGAGACACCTCCAGGTTAACCAAGCTAGGTGGACCCCAAGCCTGAGAACTCAAAGCAGCCCGCGCACGGACCCAGTAATGGTTTTATGTCCCTAAATTAAAGACAACCACAGCTCTTGAAGGCAGCCGGGGAGAAACGATGCATCCCTTACTGGGGAGGCACATCTTAACGATGGTGGATTTCTCATCTGAAAACACAGACCAGAAGGAAATGACGTGTTGTTTGATGTGCCGAAAAAAATGTCTAATCCCAAGAAATCTATATCCAGCAAGAATACCCTTCAGTGATCAGATCACAATGAAATAAAGGCAGTCTTATGTGAACACTGAGAGAAATTGATGCCCACATTCCTGCCTGAACATATCAGCTGGAGGAAGTACTCTAACTAGAAAAAAATAATAAGAGAAAGAATCTCCAAACATAGGAAAGGAAGGGGAAACACAGTAGAGCAAAAATATGGATAAATAGAGTAGACTTTCCTCCTGTTCTTGGGTTTTCTAAATTTTGTTTGGTGGCCAGAACAAAATTATATGTTTCCTAGTGTATTAGGGGAAATATTTTGATCAACTATGTTATTAACCATGGAGGGTAAGGGGGAATAAAGGGAGGCAGTTTATCCTAACCTTGTTTGAACAGGTAAAATGTCAACACCAATAGACTTTACACATTTTGAATATAAAATACCATGTCTAGAGCAATCACTACAAAAGCAACCTAAAGAGATAAAGCCAAAATTCCTGTAACTAGAGATGAATTCTAGGAAAGATGAGGAAACCCAACAAAGGCAGGAAAAAGGAAACAGAAATTCAAAAAGGGAAGACAAACTTGAAAAATAAAATGGCAGGGACGCCTGGGTGGCTCAGTGGGTTAAGCATTTGCCTTCGGTTTGGATCACGATCTCGAGGTCCTGGGATCGAGACCCATGTCGGGCTCTCTGCTCAGCAGGGAGCCTGCTTCCCTCTCCCTCTGCCTGCCTCTCTGCCTGCTTGTGTTCTCTCTCTCTGACAAATAAATAAATAAAATCTTTAAAAATAAAAATAAATAAAATGGCAGACAAGCCTTAATGTATCAATGGTTAAATTAAGATAAATGTTCTAAAAGTACCAATCAAAAGGCATAGATCGACAGAATGGATTTTAAAAAAACATGACTCAACTACGTATTGCCGACAAAAACTCACTCGGCTATAATGATACTCATCAGTGGAAAACAAAAAGATGGAGAAGATACACCGTACACATATCGATCAGTAGAGAGCTAGAGTGCCCCTATTAATATCAGATAAAGTCAACTTTGGAGCAAAGGTTATTGCCAGTGCCGGGAAGAAACATTACATATGGTGACAGAGTCTATCCACAAGGAAACAGCTGTTCCAAGGATGAATGAACCAAAGGGCTAGCAAGTACGTTCATCAGACGTGGATAAAACGGGAAGGAGAAAGACAGTTCACACTGGGGACTTGTATGTACACTGTTCTCTCCAGCTGAAGACCAACGAGATAGGAAAACAGGAAATGTACGGAACTCGGAACATCACGCACAGCCAGGACCTCACCAGCGCACAGGGGACAGCCCCAGCCGCGGTGGAGCTGTCTCTTTTCAAGAGCCCACGGAGCAGGCACCAAGGTGGACAGCAGCCTAGACCATGACGTACACCCAGCAGATCTAAAAGAACTGGGGTTCTGCAGTGTGTGTCCTCTGAGCACGGTAAGACGAAGGAACTCACAGAAACATAAGTGGAAAACAATCCTCTGGAGATCGTTTTCTCCGCGTGTTGAGAGAAACTGCTGGAACCTCAACAACCCTCTTCCGAGTAACCTGAGGGTCAAAGCAGGAGTCTCAGAGGAACAAGAAAAACAAAAACAAAAACACGGAACTAGATGAGAGTGAAAACAATCTTACCAACACGTGGAGGACAGGAGCAGAGCAGGAGGGAAAATCACGGCACCAAAAGTCTGCAGCAAGAAAGAATAAATTCTCCGATGGGTGATAGAGGCTCCCGTTGTAAGAGACCAGAAAATACAGAGCAGAACAAACCGAACGCTGGAAAAAAGAAGGAAATTATACAGAGAAGAGCAGAAATCGATGAAATTGTGAATAGAACAATACAGAACATCAGAGAAACAGGACACTGGTGCCTTGCAGAGGTCAATGAGATTGACAAGTGTCTGGCCTCACAGACTAAGGAAAAAGGGGTGACACAAACTATTGATATCGGGGATGAAACAGAAGACAACATGGCAGACCCTACAACACCGGATGGAAAAGAAGGGAGCACATGAACGTTGGCCGACCCACAGATTGGATACTTCGCACGAGACGGACCAGTTCCTTAGAAGATCAACGACCACAGTTCACCTCACATGAAATAGATCATTTGAAGCCATTTAACAATTAAGACAATTAAATTGTAATTTAAAAAGCTCCTGAAAAAGAAATCTCCAGACCCAGATGGTTTCACTGGAGAATTTTACCAGGTATTTAAAGAAGAATTATCACACATTCTACAGAATACCTTCTAGCAGATAAAAGAGAAGGAAACAGTTTCACCTCATTCTGCAAAGCACATATTACTGGAGTAGCAAGATAAGACCAACATAGTACAAAAAAGGAGGGAAACCTGGAGCATTATCTTCACAAAGATAAAAGATTCTTAATATTGACAAATAGAATTCACCATCATGCAGAAAGAACCAGTGTCCAAAGTACACTAGAACGCTTGTGTATAAGAGCCCCTCAAGGTAATCCACTAGAGTCCCATGCTAAAGAAGAAAGGTCACACGATTATAGCAACTGAAGAAAAAGAGCGTTTGAAAAACTCAGCACTCCCTTATGCAGAGAAAGCTCTCAGAAAACTAGGAGTGCAGGGAAACTTCCTTACCTTGGTAAAGAATACGTGCAAAACCCCACAGCTAAAATCACCCATAACAGAGGAATTTCCCCACCACGATTGGAAACAAGGCAAAGAGGTCCAGTCTCCCCGCGGTTCCTGAGCATCGTACTGGAAATTCAGGGCAATGTTACCATGTGAGGAGGGAAACAACAGTCATCTAGGCCAGAAAGAAGGGTCTACAACTGCTCCTGCGGGCAGATGACATGACGGTCTGTGTAAGAAGTACCAAGGAAAACACAGTAAACAAGAAAAAATCCGAAGTCCCCAAACTCTCAGAACTCAAGGTTGCAGGGTCGAAGGTCAGCGTACAAAAGATCAGCTTCACTTCTGTCTATTAGCAACGGACCTGAGGGAACTGAAGTTTTAAGAACCATGCAATGTGCCGTCTCCATGAATAATGAAACAGGTGGGCGTCGGTCTAAGAAAACAGGGACGGGACTCGAGTGTTGGTGAAGTTCTCCTTGAATACCTCAGTAAGCAGAGAGACGGTCTGCATTCAGAGACCGGGAGACACAGCATAGGAAGGGTTTCATTCTCCCCAGACTGACAGACAGATTTAACACTGTTCCTGTAAAATCTCTGAAGGGTTTCGGTAGACATAGACAACAAGGTTCTAAAATCTGTACAGAAAGGCAAAGGAAACGGAGAGATCAAGCAACTGTGAAAAAGAAGCGGGAGCCACCGTTCTACCCAATTCAAGACTGACTACGTAGCCGCAGGAAGTTAGGCTGTGCCAGAGGAGGAAGAAGGGTAGCACGGAGATCAGTGGACAAAACCGTGAGCTCCTAAGTACCTCTGTGACGATGGCCACTAATTTTTGACCAAGTAGTGAAAGATCATTTTTTCAACAGAGAGTGTTGAATTGGATGCCACAGGCAAAAATACCCAGAAAGAACGCCCACTTGTATTTCACACATCATGCAAAAACTCATGCAAAATTGAGCACAGATTTAAAAAGAAAACATAATGTTTTTAGAAAAGAAATAGAGGAAAAAATCGGGACCTAGGGCTTGGTGAACAGTTTTTAGTTATGATATCTAAAGCATGTTCCATATTTTTAAAAAATCGTGAAGGGGACTTCATCAGCGATTAGAACTTTTGTTCTACAACATACCTTGCTAAGAACATGGAAAGGAAAGGGGGAAAAATTTTGTAAACCACATATCTGACAAAGGGCTCCTATCTAAAATAGTTCTCAGAAATCAAAGTAAAAAAAAAAAATCTGATTATAAAATGAGCAAAAAGCATGAAGAGAATATGTAAATGGCCAAAAACCACTTAAAAAAAATTCAATATCACAAGCTTAGTTTGCATTAAGGAAATACAAATTAAGACCTCGATTCAGTATCATTAAACATTTTTTAGAAGAAGTAAAATTAAGAAAACATAGTGAAAATCCCAAAATCGGTGAGGAAGCAGAGAAACTGGCTCGCTCCATTGCTGGTGGGTTGTAAAATGGTACAGCTACTCTGGCAAAGAACCGCAGTCTCTTAAAAAGCTAAATCATACACTCGCTACACACCCCAGCAGCGGTACTCTTGAAGGTTTATCTCAGATCAGTGAAAACTCACATCCACAGAAAAACCTGTAAACAATTGTCCTGGCAGCTCCGTTCGTAATAGCCCCAGAGCGGAACAGCCCCAGTGCCCCTGAACGGAGGAATGGTCCGGTCGACACTGACACGCCGCACGTGGAGCGGACTGGGGTGCACACAGCAGCTTCGGTGGGTCTTAAGGTCATGACGTGGAGCAGAAAAGCCAACACCAAAGGCCACAGACTGTATGGTCCACTTACACACCGTTCTTGGAAAACAAAATTACAGAGGTGGAAGACAGATTAGCGGTTGCCAAGGGTTAGGGATGCTGGGGGAAGGGTGGGGTGACTACAAAGGGTCACACAGGCAAGACCTTTCTGATAACGGGATATTGTTGTATCCTGACTGTGGTTGTCGTCACGCAGATTTGTGATCTGTGATAGCACGGCTTGGAGGGACACACGCTGGACGATGAGGACCTCCTCGTTCCACTCTTGCACCGTAATTATGTAAGAGTCACCCTGGGAGAAATGGGAAGGGTGCACAGTCCCTCCTTTACTATCCTTGATAGAGAATTAGAGTTTTTAAAGTTCCCCAAATGTCAAAATCCAAAGTTAATACTAATCAGGACAGTGGGGTAGAGACCAAAGGATCAATAGAATAGATTCCAAAAATTCAAAAAAAAGTAAATGTAGAAATCTGGTGGATGATAACAGTCGTATTTCAATTGAATGTGGAAAATACGGACATTTGAGAAAACTGGCAATCCAAACGAAACAAGTTAGATCTCTCTGCCAAGTTGTAAATAAATTTCAGAAAGATTCAAGCACTAAAATGTAATGATGAGCAGCAGAAAGTGTAGATACTTTTCATAGTACTCCTGTGGAAAGAGTCTTTCTGAGCACGGTGCAGAGTTGTAAGCGTGAGGGCAAGGGTCAGGGACTGGATTTTGTGAACGATACACTGTTAATTAGTAAGCGACTCTGTGACGAATGCCAGACCTCTGACGAGTTTGGAGAACATATTGGAACAATAAATAAAATACTCCAATGAATGAGACAGGCCGCAGGTAGTTCCAAAATAGACCAAGGAAATGAACAGAGAAGAAAACCAAGATGCCGAGCAGTATCGGAAAAGAAGCCCCAGCTTCCCAGTAACTAATAATGAGATCAAACGATTGATTGATGGGAGTGAGCGATGGTGTCCTACGTCCGCAGGGCGTGAGGAAGTGGACACTTGCATACACCGATCGTGGACTGGGTCCCTATTTGTGTCGAAATGGAAGTATTAGGACCGCTTAAGCTATAGAAATGTACCTCCTGGAATTACTCAGGTGGGAAATGTCCACATACACGAAGGGAGGGACGTGCCGCTGTATGTGGAACTGTCCGAAGTCAGAACCGTGACTTCGGTCAGAGTCATGACTTTAACTCAATTGGTTAAATAAATATATTCAGGAGGGCACGTGTGTGAACACACTCACGTAACGGGGTTGGTTAGAAGGAATTGGACCACATAATGATGGAGGCTGATGGGTCCCAAGACTCCGGGATGAGTTAGTAGCGGGAGACCCAGAAGAGCCGAAGGGTTAGTTCTAGTGCAGAGTGTGCCGGCCTAAGACTCGGGAAGAGCTGGTGTCTCAGTTCAGGTGTGAAAGCAAGAACGAGCTGACGCTTCAGTTTAAAGGCAGCAGGCAGGAGGCGCTCCTTCTTCCTTGGGAGTGGGTCAGCATTTTTGTTTCAGTCACGCCTTCGACTGCTCAGACGAGGCCCACCCACACTGGGGCGGGGGATCTACTTTACTCAGTCTACCGATTTAAATGCTAAACCAGTTCACAATGCTCTCACACAAACACAAACAGCAATCTTTGACCAAATGGCTGGACACCCTGTGTTCCAGTCAAGTTAATACATCAAATTAAACATAACAGAGATATTTGAGAATTAGAAGTTAATGTTCAGGAAGTGCTTTATTACAGGAGCATGGGGGATTTTGGAAGCTCTTCAGTGATGACTAAATTAAAGAATATTTTTATTATTGAATCACTTGATCCCCCATAACAGCGCAAGGAGGTGGGAAGGGCAGAGGTAGCCACCTTCCCTTAGAGAAGAAGAAATCAAGGCATCGGTTGGTTGTACAACCTCATCAGGGCTTTCCAGAACATACCAATTCTGGAGTCCGAGGCAGGTGGAGCTCTCAAGACTCTGGGACCTCTGGAAACCTTTGAGGAATGCGGAGTGGAGTAAGTGGGGAGGCCAGCGGACTCCTGAAGTCCCCTTACCTATCTTTTTGGGAGTGAATCTTCGAGGGATGACTGAATGTCCTAAGTCCCTCTTCATGCCAGAGGTGGCCACACTGCTGAGGTTCCGTGTCTGTGCGTGACTCGCAGATGGGAAGCAGAAACACGGGGGCTACTTGGGCTCCATGTCCTGGAAGATGTGACCATTCCACCTGGGAGGGACGGCGGCTGAGCTTCGCCTGCCGTGGAAGTCGTAGAATCTGGAGATTGAAAGGGACCTTTAACTGGAGCAAATCGATGCAACGACTCTTAATTCCACAAAACGCCCTACACGGTTGCGTCTCTACGTTGGGGAAACACTTTCCATGTATTATTTGCAATGACCTGGACACACATCACAGCAGCAGGATATAAATGACTTGCCCAAGGTCTTACGGTGTTTAGAGAAGGGCTAGGGCAGGAGCTCCAATGACTTCCTCCACCGAAACCCCCGGAGAGGGGAGCGCTCGGTTCCACACGGCGTAACACGCTGTGTCAGCTCCTCCGGCGGGAACTGTCTTCACTCAGGTCTCCTCCACTGTCAGCTCTTTATTGAAGTAGAAGTCCTGCTGGTGGCTCACGAAACGGGATTAAATCCCCGTTCCAGAGGACAGCTTGTCACAAATTTAAAGACTGTCCCCACATGCCCCACACATCCCCGTCTGTACTCGTCCCTTCCAGGCTTCACCCCCAGGTTTCACGTGCCGCTCATGACCCGTCTTTGTTCTTTTTTTTAAAGATTTTATTTATTTATTTGACAGACAGAGATCACAAGTAGGCAGAGAGGCAGGCAGAGAGAGAGAGAGGAGGAAGCAGGTTCCTCGCTGAGCAGAGAGCCCGATGCGGGCCTCGATCCCCGGACCCTGAGATCATGACCTGCTGAAGGCAGAGACTTAACCCACTGAGCCACCCAGGTGCCCCCATGACCTGGTTTTAGACCCCCACAGTCACGCTGCTTTGCCCGAGACATGCCCCTGGGAACCCTTTGTGAAAGGCCTCCTGATAACGGCTCCGGTGCTCGGCAGTGGTCTGCACCTTCGGAGTTGAATGAGTGTTTGTCCTGGGACGTGGTAGCCCCAGCCCAGCAGACAGAGACACGATGCGCACAGCAGCTACCCTGGGCGGGGACAGTCGCCCCACCTGCACCTCCCTGTTCTCCTTGAGTTTTGTTCAACCACCAATGCTCCCCTGTTCGTTTGTGCCCTGGTTGGGGGACCACCGGGCCCCACACTTGCTCTCTTATGATTGGCTTCTCTCCCCTCGGCTCGCTAGGGCGGCACGGGCATCCCCACTGTCTCCTTGGATTCCTGGAACCCTCCACACACACGGAGGGACTGTGGCCGTCTTTACATATGGTCACCTTATTAATACAATTACATAATTACATGTAGCATATATAAAATGTAATTCACGGCCACAGTACTTTCATTGAAGGGCTCACATTTACAATCAACTACGCCCGCCTCCCACTCAGCTGACACATCAGGTTGTGTTGTGCTCTTGATTTCTGGGACCCCAGTTCCTCTCTTCTTGGCAATGTCTCCTCCTTGCCCTGCAGCTGAAGGCATTATCCTGTCCTCGTCCGAGCTCACATTTCTTTAGAGCTTCCGATCACTCGTGAAGCTTAGGTCCACTTTAAAAGCTGCCCGACGGTCCTCTGTCATTTTTAATTTTTGAGATCTTTTCGTATTTCTTCCTGCTTGCGCACACAGTCATGACCATGGCTCTGGGGACATTTTACTTCTCTTCTCTGCGGGCACATACACGGTCACACAGCCTCTTCACTGGGGGCTTTAAGAGTCGGTGTGGAGGGAGAACCACGGACGACTAGCCCTGAACTATCACCAGGAAATAGAGCTTCCACAGAGGACGGTGGCGCTCACCGGACACCCACCCGGACTCAGACCTTCAAGATGCGGACCCCCGAGATACCTCTGAGGAAGGGGAAAGCACGGGGGACTCCATCACCTGAAAACGCAGCCCCACACCGAGGAGGCTGCTGCAAGATAGTCCATCAGGGTACGGGGTGGAAGCGGTTATGTTCCCACAAAGTGGCGGGAAAGCTGTACCCAAGACTCAGCAGAGCATCTGTGCTCTGAGTTGCCGAGAAATCCAAGCAGCGAGGCGGGGTCTGCCCAGATTCCCCTGCAGCACGCTTAGGACGTGGGACCGGGACGGCGGCTCCAGCCACAGAGGATCCCGGGAGGAAACGGGGCTCGCTGGAGGCTCGGGACAGAGTCCTGCAGGCTGGGACAGGAGAGCGCGGCAGGTTCGAGGAGCCTCTCCACATTCACTTTTCAATTATTGACACTCAGTGCGGTGTTTTGAGAATTCCACTGGTGTATTTTTCCCGTGTTACTCACGGTCTCAAACGCCTCCTAGAAACACCTGCTGTTCAGGGAGTGAATCTACGTACCGTTTCTGGCCGTTCGGCCCACATACAGGGAACGTCTTGGCACGCGGTGTGCGGGGTGCGGGGAGTATGAGGTCTGACGCGACATACGTCAGGGATGGGCAAACTCCGGCCCTGGGTTCGCCACTTCTTTCGTGAAGCAGCACGGTTTTTATCCGGTCCGACCACGTCGGCGTCTTTGCAGACTGCTGTGGCTGCTTCTGTTACCACGGCAGAGGTGAAGCGGTGAAACCGGTCCGCAAGCCTAGAACGGTGACTCTGCTTCCCCCGTGACGAAGTCTGCTCAGTCCAGTAACGTGGAGTATCACGTGCAACGTAGACCATGACGCGTTCATACGGACCATCCCCCATGGGCTGTCTGGAAGCCTAACGGGCTCCCCATGGCAGCCTGTGTGGTCACAATTCACCGACAGTCCTTCCGTTTGTCCAAAGTCGGGGATAAGGTACTTGATGGTTTGTACAATTCAAGCCTCCCTCTAACTTAAAGTATGTGTCGTGTTGGGGAAACCCAGAAATAGTCTCCTGGGGCTGGTTCGAGAGCACAGAGCCCGTCCTACAGAACTAGTGATCGGTCCAGCAATCAGCAAACACGACTTCGGTTGATGTTTCTCTGTTTTCTGAGTAAATTGTTAACACATGGAGTGACTTCGGAGTCTGGTTGGCATCAAGGACAATGGTTCAAATTGGGGCCGAGTGATTGCTTCTCCGAGCCCTTCACGGAACGCACACATTGGCACGAGGTCAGTGGCTTGAATCCCGTGGCCCAGATGGGGAAACAGCCCCGGGGTCCAGAGCATTTACAAGCGGATTCTGGCGGGTATGAAGATCTAAACGTGTTGAACAGACGGAGGCAGATCTTTCCTTTGTGGGCGTTTCTCGGACTCACCCTGTTCTGTGTGTTCTGCTCCGTGGCCGTCTCCGCCGCAAGAGCAGGGTAAGGCTGACACCGTGCGGGCCTCATCCCACAGGTGGCCCAAGAGGCCAGGTCCTTGGGTTTGGGGCGGGCCCTCTGACGGCCGCGGCAGGTGTGTCCTCCCGCGGTGTGGGCTGGGACAGCGCCGAGACGCCCTCCGCCCGTGACCCGACCGTCGCCGGCTGGGCAGGTGCGCACCCAGTCTGCCGACGGAGAGACAGCGCGTGGTCCCGCGGGAGCCCAGGTCTCACCTGATCCGTGTGACCGTCGCGGAACGCGCGGCTTCGGGTCACGAGGCGTCCCTTACACCTCGAGGGACGTCGCGGCTACGGCGGCCACTCTTGTCTGCGTGCAGCTCCCGCGAGAGCCTTTTGTCTGGATAAGACAATGAGCGTCTCGGCGGGCCTCTGCGAAGCCATGACCGACCGCCGGCTTCCGCGAGCCTTGGGGAGGCCCCATGGGCCATGTGCGAGTCCCCTTGGGACGCGGGGCAGCGAGATGCCCACGCTGGAGACCTTGGCGGCGTTTCCTTGTGGCCCCCTCACCTACTTACCTCCCCTGCCTCCCCCCACCCCTACAGCCCTGCTCCTTTTACGGCCTTCATTCGCAGGGTGGGGGCAGGCCGCGGTGGCTCCGGTGGCCTGGGCCATTCGCCATGACCACGGGGGGTGCTAGAAGGCTTTTCCCCGGAGGGACGGCTCTGGGTCCTCCGCTGTTCTTGGCAGAAGCCCCTGCAGGAAGAGCTGTGTCCCTTCTGCCCCGTGTCCCTTAGACGGTGGTCCCTGCTGGTGCTCCCTGTGAGTCTGTGGGAACAGCGGCTCCTCCCACGGCCCCCCTGGGCACGGATACCACAGGACACACTCTGGAAACAGGCAGCAGGGGCTCCGCGGGGCTATCTGAGGCCACAGAAGGAAGTGCCACGGGTAGCCTGGCGTGGACGGGGAGGGCGCTGCGTCGCTGGGGGAGGGTCGTGCCGCGACAGCCAGGGGAGGAGGACTCTCGAATTCCCTGCGGACTTTCCTCTCCGCTCTAATTAGTTCTGCTCCCCAGGGGCAGCAGCGGCTCCCGCTGAGAGAAGAGCTGCTGTGTGCACTCCCCACGCCGTGCGCCCGCTGGCCCCGGCATCAGAGAGCTGGCTCGGGTCCGGCGCCCGCCTCGGAGCGCTTCTGGCTCGGCTTGTCGCCCCGTGAAGCTTACAAAGCCACGTTTCGAAATCCTCCGGGGCTTTGTTGTTCTGCTGTTGCCCCGTCCTCCCTCGGGGGCGGTGTGTCATCCGCTAATGACTCCCCAACGCTCATTATGCTCATCCCTGTGATGTAAGGGGGGCCCTGCCTGGAGGTGGCCCAGGACGGCAGCTACGTGGACTCCTGAGGGGGCCGACCCGTTGGCCACTTTGTTTTCACACCCCGTGGGGGCTGTTTGTTTACTGACTCGGAGGACTGGAAAGGGCTCTTCTCCCGCAGGTGCGACAGTCCCAGGTGCGCAGATGGGAGCTTCTCGCGTGCAGAGAAGTTAGCTCTGGCCGCCGGTCGCTGGAACCCGGCGGAGCTTTCCCAAGATGGGAGGGAGGCTGGGGTTCACAGCCGGCCTTTGTTCCGACCGCTCCTGCAAGCCGGCGCGGACTCTGCGGGTTCACCCAGACCATCCTGCTTCATGCCCGCATCCTAGCTATTAACCGACAACCTGCCGCCCACTGGCAAGGGCGCTGCGGTCTCGACAGCCTAGGGTTACCCTAGCACACGGTCTTCTGAGCGGTTCCAGAAGGTGAACTTGAACCTGGTGAGCCACGGGGGGAAACAGACACCGCCCGTCCCTGACCTCCCGCATGAACCGCCCTCCTGGGCGAGCGCTCGTTAGCTCTCGAGGGGTCTGTGTTCGAGCCTGGGAGGAGGAGCTGGGCTCCCGCAGTCCGGGCTCTACGCTAACCATCTGGTCCCCAAAGCAACACAGGGAGGAGGCCGTGCCCGACTGACCTTTGGGAGCAGAGGGTAAGAGGTTCTCCCAAAGGTGCAAAGTGCGTGCTGAGACAAAGGTTTGAACTTGGGTGGGTCTGCTGTGAAGCAGGCCTGTCCAGGACACCCACACCCACTGGGACGACACAGCGCACGCGAGGCAAGACCAGCTGGACCCTGGAGCGTCCCAGGAGAGGGAGAAAACCTCGTTCGGGGGACAGTCTGGTGACGGAGGCTGAGAAGTACCTGGGATTCTGCCTCCTTGGGGCATTCTCAGGCCCGTGGCTTTAGGTGGGACGTGGAAATCACGAGGGCATCTGAGTGGGGACCTTGACAAGGGCTCACTGGGTCAGGGCTGGAGTGACCCCACGTGCGAAGAGTGACGCAGCTTCCCCGTCTGCCGGACCACAGGTGTGCGTTGAGGATGGGACCTGCTCTCTGCACAGCGTGAACATGGGGAAGAGTTTTTCTCTTGCATAGAATCAGGACAGGGAAGGACGACGAGAAAATCGATCTTGGGAAAGTGGACGTTGATGTTCGAAGGGGGAAATGGGGATGCGAAGGGGAAGCTGATATCGAGACGGGCACGTTCATGCCAACAGCACGGCCTGGCGCAGCTGACACGGGCCCTGGTGCCTCCCGAGTTCTCAGTTCTAGGCTCTGGGCTCGGACAGCCCGTCTGTGCGCGTCCCGCCGTCCCAGTGAGTGGTGCCCTGTCAGGGTCCAGACGGTCTGCGCTAGCGACCGCAGCCATGGTCCGGCAGGCGTGCTGAGCCGAGGGCACTCTCTCCACACCCTTGAGCATCGCATGAAGCAGATAACAAATTCCGGCGACCTCCTCGGTTAACCTTACGAACGTCTCCCTTCCCTGCAAATGTGAGAAAGCAAGGCCTCGGGCAGAAGTGTTCAGTATTTGTAATAGAAGGATTTATATAAAATGGTATTTAGTGCCGTAACTTTCCCTGTGTTTGCTGCTTTGGCTACATCCCACAGATATTTCATGTTTTAATTTTATTTTCATTCAACTCAATGCATATTCCAATGTCCCATTAGACTTTCTCTTTGGATTAGTTAGAAATACATGATTTAACCTCTTTAAAGTTTGGAGATGATCTTTCTGCTGTTTGTCTCTGGTTTAATTCCATTATGGCCAAAAAACATAAATTCATTAAATTTTGTTTTATGGACCAGAATATGGTCTATTTTGTTGTTTTGTTTTTGTTTTTGTTTTTTTATTATGTTCAGAATATGGTCTATGTAAATAGATGTTCCGTGTCTCCTCGGCAAGAACGTGTGTCCTGCTAGCGTTGGGGAAAACCCCTTGCAAGCATGAGTTAGGTCCCCTGGTGATGCAGTCATCCAGGTCTTCTGCGGCCTTGACCTCCGGCCAGACACGGTGCTCACACCGAGGGCGCGTCCTGAAGTCCCAGTCGCGGTGAGCGTTTGTGAGTTCACGTGTGCGGGTCTGTCAGTCTCTACTCCGTGTGCGCGGACGCTCTGTGGTTCGGCGCACACTCCTTTGGGGCTGTCGCGTCTTCTTGGTGAATTGTTCTTTTGTCATCATGGAACGGTTCTCTTCACCCTCGGTAATTTTCTTTGCTCCGAAGCTACTTGGTCGGATACTAACAGAGACACCCCTGCCTTCCGCCTCTTAGTGTTTGCGTGTCATGCATTTTCCATCCTTTCACTCTCACATACCGTGCGACGAGATTTGAAGTGAGTTTCTTGAAGATGGTATATACTGAGCTCTAGTCTTTTTTAAAAAGTCCATGCTGGGGGCCCCCGGCTGGCTCGGTAGGTAGAGCATGTGACTCTTGAGCTCAGGTTGTGAGTTCACGCCCTACACTGGACATGGAGCCCACGTAAAAAAAAATCCATTCTGATCACTTCTGCCTTCTAATTGAGAAGGGAGGAATTAACACACCTAGTGGATGAGTTCTGTTGAGAATCGCAAGAAAGCGTTTCCCTCGAGGAGATACTCCTCATTTTAGGCTTTGCCTTCACATGTGTGGGAGGTGAGGCCAGAGCAAATTTGGTCCCCCTTCCCCAGGGGATCCGTGCGGCTCAGGAGAGTGAGCGGGTCCTGAAAGTTGGTGTTCAGATGCGCAAAACGGTCATTGCCAGTTTTTACGATTATATATATGTGTGTATACTTACTTACTTAACATAATAACCCATATACATACATACATACATACATACATATAATATTTTTTTTCTAGAGAGAAAGGCAGGCAGTGCCGTCCCTGGGAAGCCTCACATTCCCGCCTCCTGGCGTCCATGCACACGCGCACACACACACGTATGCTTGTGCACACGCAAACACACGGCGCGCCGTGGAAACTTTAAAGCCATTGTTCCAGGCTGCGGAACTGTCGCCCTTTGTAACCTGCTCCCGTGTATGTTGTAGTTGCCGCCGCTCTCGTCTGGGGCAAGCGTGCACAGTGTGTGGCTCGTTGACGCCCGCTGGGGGTCTCCCGAGTTGTATTTGGAGGCATATACGATTCCGCTTGCAACACTGGTGTGATGCCATTTTCCCTCCTAACTTCCCCAGTGTGCTTGTCACTACCGATGCCTCCAACGAGCGGTTCTCGATTCGGCAGGCTGCCATCGCCGCAGCGAAGCCGTCTTGGCTCCGAACCCGACATCCACCTGCGAAGGCCTGTCGGGTTTCCAGGGGCGCGCGCCTGTCCCGCTGTTTGTGTGTGCGTGGACGTGTCTGTGTAGGTGTCTCCCTGCCGACCTGCCATCGCCGTCTCTGGGTCCATCACCTTCCCTCCAGAGGTCAATTCTTGATCTGACCATCGTTTCTGTCCTGTATCTCCGTGTCTCTCCCTCACTGTCGTCTGTCTCCTGACCTGGGTACGGATCACCATGGGTTTGTCCCGATACCCCCAAGTCCAGTGGAAAACCAGAGGCTTCATTCTCATTTTCTCCCTTTGAACCCCTTTGCTGACAGGGGGCATCTGGGCTGCCATTATCCGTACCTCCGCGGACAAGCTCACTGCGTACACCTGTCTCCCGCTGCCTTTCTGGCCGGTGTGCTCCGTCTCCTCACCCCATGAAGTCACCCACTGAACGGGCCGGCGAGGGCTGCCAACACAGAGGGCCACGGCCTGGGGGGCTTGAACCACAGGGATGGACCGTTTCGTGGCTCTGGAGGCTGGACGTCTACGATCTAGCACTGGCAGCGCGGGTTTCTCCCGAAGCCTCCGCCCTGGGCTTCTGCACGGCCGTCTCTCTCCCACCTGTGCGTTCCCAAGGTCTTCCCTTTGGGCACATCTGGGCCCTAATCGCTTCTCAGGACGCTGGTCAGATCGGATCAGGACCGTCCTCATGACCTCCTTTTAGCTTCATGACCTTTTCAAAAACCCTAACTCCAAAGACCGTCCCACTATGAGGAACTGGAGGTCAGGACTTGACCATTGGAACTGGGGTGGGGGTGGGACCTGGCTCAGCCTGTAGCACCCCCCTCCCTCCTGGACTCTCTCCCTTGTCTGTGTTCCAAGCCCCGCCCTCGCCCCCGACCCCACCCCCACGGGCAAGTCCTCACCGTCCTGGGGTCTGACGCCCACTCTGGGCGGTCCCGCGTTGGCTGCTGTCCCACCCCGAGGGGTCTGTGGCCTCCGCACGAGGCTCCCCACCCACAGAGGCCCTTCTGACCCCTCAGAGCTCCGGGACTTGATCTGGCCGTTGTGTCCCCCCGCCCCACCCAGCCAGAGGACACTCGCCCGACTCTGTGCACTGACTTCGGACTGGATGGTTCTGGAAGGAAAGTGAAGGAAAGGAACAGGGCGAGGAGGGGCAGGGGTTTGTGTCTCGGGCTGGAAGGTCCAGACCCAGACGCTGACACAAGCTGGCGGCACAGGGCGTTTTCGGGGAATCAGTGTCTGTGGAAGGAAGGGCAGAGCAGGACGGGACGGGTCGAGGTGTCGGACGGCCATGCGGCTCCTGCAGAGCCCTGGGCGGTCCGAGGGGAGCTGGAGCCTGAGTGGCCCATCCGCGTCCTCTATGTTCCTTTTCCTGCCCAGCCTGGTCAGGGGATCTGTGCTGCCCCGGACGCTGGGGTCGCAGGGGGCACGGCTGAGGAAGACCCCGTAGGAGCTGCTGGCCGCCTCCCATGGACGCACGGCAGGTCCTTCCGTGAAGGGAATCTGGGCGGTGCAGATAGCGGGGGTGAAAATTAACCGAAAGAATTCCATTTCCAGTCGTGGCAGTTAGCCCTCTTGCTGATCACAGTGATAAGCCCTAGAAGCAACGTACAAAGTGCCTGTTTGAAGGCAGGAGGAAGCTGGAGTGGATTTGACCCTGAGACGCAGAACCTGCGGAGTGGGTGGGACCCATCGATGGCTTTTTCCTGGACGGCCCTGTCCAGTCTGCTTGGCTCGAGCTTGTGAGAACTCACACGGGGACCTGGGGTCTTGCTGCCTGCAGGTGTCGGAGGCCTGAGGGAGGGCCTCTCGGAGCAGCTGGAATTGGGCAGCCACAGAACAACAAACCCCCAATCTGCACGCAGCCCCCCCAGGTCCTCTATGTCCCCCAGAAATGCAGTCACGGGGGGAATGTCACGAGACCAGCACGTGACATCAGGAAACCTGACTGAGCAACAGAGCTTTCTCTGCTGAAGCTGAGACAGAATTTGGGGTCTTGGTCCTACTTAGATCGAGGAGCTTAGTGAACACCTTGGGTTTTTTATTGACACCTCAGAAAAGCCCCAAATTAGGGACAGAATGCGAACAGATCTGCCCTCACAAAGCATAAAACCAAATTACACAGATAGACAGACCAGTGTGGCCACGCAGTGCAGCACCCGCTAAACGATTAAATAAAATAACGAACTACTGGGACACACGGCACACATCAATCTCCAAAACAGAAAAGAAGCCAAAGGCAGAGTACTCACTGTGTGTTTCCCTTAATACAAAGGTGCAGAACAGGCCATCGTCATGGGTGGGCGTAGATGTCAGGACACCAGTGCCCTACAGGGTGAAGCCTGGACTGTGGGGGAGGGTGGGGAGGTTTATGTTGTCTGTGGGGAGGCGGTCATGGGGGCGCACATTTGCCAACACTCAGCGAATCTGCATGAAAATCTGCGTGTATCAGTGAAGGTCTGCTCAAACCCGAGCAAACAGTGAAGGCTTCCCTGGCCTCCCCCACACGGTCACAGAGTTGGGCGGCTTCGTGTGGAGGACGGAGCTCGCTAACACAGCCGGTTCTGCAGGAATAACTGGAAGGAAATCATCTCTCACCAGCCACGCTGTAAGCGATCGTTTCTCTCTTTGTCTCAATCCAGTAACCAGACACCTAAAACATGGTGCTTACGGCTTAATTATTTACTTGAAATAGGAAAATGCTCTTCAGGACCTTGTTTAATCAGTAGACTATGAGCAGAAGGAATCTTATAAAACAGCTCGTTCAAGATCGCCATTTGGAGCCATGGTCAGTGCTGGTTGAGAATTGATGGCAAGAGAATTCCTGTCTTCCGTCTACAGATCCTCCTCGATCCACAGGGGGCTTGTGTCCTGATAAGTCCATCGTTAGTTGGAAATATCACTAACACGCCTGACCTCTGAACGCGATAGGTCAACCTCACCGGCCTCAGACGAGCCCTCACGTTAGCCTACAGTTGGGCAAATCGTGTAACACGAAGCCTCTTTCGTAGCAAAGTGTCGACCGTCTCCCGTAATCTGCTGAATACTGTCCTCAAAGTGGAAAGCCGAACGGGTGCGAGTGCCTGGCTCGTGTACCCTGGGGCGGCGAGGCTGCCCGGGCACTGCGGCTGGTTCCCGATGCCCCGCGTCCTGGGAAGGGATCACCCCCTGCGGCGCCAGCCTGGGAAAAGATCAAAATCCGGAACCTGAAATCCACTTTCTACGGAATGTGTAACCCTTTCGAAGGTCAAAGAATCATGAAGTCGCGACTTGTGAGTCACAGATCGCCGGCCCTTGCTTCCTCCGGGACTGTTGCCCTGGTCGGTCGATGTCCGTCCTATCTTCCCGCTGACGACTCAGACCATATGATTAAGTCTCCGTGTCTGTGTCTGACTCGTGAGTGGACAACTTCACTCCAATGTCCGGTGAGCATCTGAAGCCCAAATTCCAATCTAACTCTCATTCCTCCCCACCCACTCACACCACCCCACGGGGCAAAACCAAACAACCTTGTGTCCCAGAAGAACTTCTTTCTCTCGTGTTTTGCAAGCCCCTACAGAGGACTCCTCCCGGGCTGTCCTCTTCCTTCATCCTGCACAGGAACCGCTGGTGGCTGTGTGGGTCCTCTCTCCAGCAGGCACTCCGAAACCTCTCTATTTCTAGCCGTGTCCTTGACATCCCCCAGTCCCAAGGCACCCCTGTCCGTCCCCTGGGGTGCACAGCCTCCTCCCCGGCCTCCCCGTCTGCGTCTACTCCATGGCCGAGGGATCGTTTACAGCTAGAAGATCCATGGGGTCACTTTTCTGCTCCTGTTACCTCAGTGGTGCTCCAACCGCACTTACAGTAGAGTAGGGCTCCCTACCATAGCCTGGAAGGCTCCGAATGCCCGAGCCCCTCTGTGCCCAGCTCCGTCCCTCCCTCACACCACACCCGCCATGTACTGGCCACTCTGGCTTTCTCTCTCTCGCTCTCTGTGAAGACATGCTAAGCCCGTCTCTGCCCCACCCACACCCTTGGGATCCAGCTTATGCCCACCTTCTCTGCTGCATCTGCTACTAACCACACGCGCCTACACACGCAGGGAAGACCTGCCGTGAGCACGGAGAGAGACTTTCTTCCTTTGTTAGGAGGTGGGCTCCTTAAGAATGAAAACACTGGCCTGGTCTCTTGCTCTTCTCTGTGCCTCAAGCCCTACCATAGTGTCTGACTCATGGATGGTGACCAAAACCTTGTATGGAGGAAATAAGATGACACGTTCTGTACCATCGAGAAGGCATCCTGGAGCCTGAACACATCAGCTGTGCTCACTTCTTCAGACGTGACTTTCCGCATATATGATGCTTTATCTAGGTTAAATAACTGGGAATGTCATTTGGAGCTCCCGGAAGTCTATTATAATGGCTACTTTCCGGTGGCTCTACAAAATCGGGCTTCACAATTATGCTTTCAAGTGTTTGCGTGATGGTTTATACCCTGGATGGACCTCGATTTCCGCGTGGATATATACTGTGTTTCTGATACAGCAAATGACTTGTCTCGGACACTGGTCATCCACGAGGTCAAGATGATACCGATTCTTGCTCTCCAGCGTTGTTTTGAGGATTACACACAATATCGCCTGTCACGGTGGTAGTCGTGCCCTTACCAGATTTATACTGTTTCTGTTTGTCACATTGACATCGTACCAGATGACGCTAAACATCGTGCCTGTATTTCTCATTTTTATCCAGTCTGACCATTGTTGTCTTTTTTAAAAGATTTAATTTATTTATTTGACTGACAGAGATCACAAGCAGGCAGAGAAGCAGGCAGAGAGAGAGGAGGAAGCAGGCTCCCCGCTGAGCAGAGAGCCCGATGCGGGGCTCGATCCCAGGACCCTGAGATCACGACCTGAGCCGAAGGCAGAAGCTTAACCCACTGAGCCACCCAGGCGCCCCCCATTGTTGTCTTTTAATTGCAATGTTTAACATTTAATGCATTTTTGATGTGGTTAGATTTGAGCTTATCATTTGACTATGTGTTTCTGTTAGTGTTTTATGTTTTTATTTCTGTATCCTTCTTTTTGTACGTTATTTCAGAGTAACCGAAATTTATTTAAATTTTGACTTCCATTACCTATTTACATTTTAGAGATACTTCTTGCATTTAAAAAATAATGTTCATTCTAAAGTTTCAGAGTCTACTTACAGTTAATATGGTCCCACTTTGCTAACACGTAAGAAACCACAAGTGTCTGTCTCCACGTGTCCTTTATGTTATAGAACGTATTATGTGTGTAGACATTAACTGCAAATGAAAATGTCAAATTTCTGCATTCAACAGTCATATCTGTTTTAAAGTGAACAAATAGTCTTTTATATTTTACTACATATTTGCCATTTATTCCCTCCTGGACATCCAAGTTTCTATGAGATGCTCTTTCTGTTCAGCTTGAGAAACCTCCTTTGGAATTTTTTGTAGTAAAGGTTTGCTGATGAGTAATTATTTTTGTTTTTCTTTTTAACTGAAAATATGTTTATTTTGCCTCTATTTTTGCTGGATATAGAATTCTGAATTGACACTTTTTTAAAATCTCTACCATTTTAATGTATTGTTCCATTCTTTTGCTCTCTACAATTTCTGATGAGAATCAGCAACTTTTCAAATTATTCAGTATTTTCTCTATTTTATTTACAGCCGCCGTCAGCCTACAATGTTCCTGTGAGTGGTTTCATTTACTTTTTCTCCTGCTTGGACTTTGCTAAAGTTTCTTGAATCTGAAATTTTATGTCCTTCAACAAATTTTGGAATTTTTCTTACATTTCTTCACATATATTTTATGCCTGGTTATCTCTTCGCCTTCTGAGATTCCAATTACACATATGTAAGAATTTCTGATGTCTTTTCATATGTAAATAAAGGTCTGTTTACTTTCCCCGTCCTTCTATCTTCCTGTCTTCAGACTGAGTAATTTCTGTTGCTTCATCTTCAAGCTCACTTTCTTCCGTCACCTCCCCACCATGAGGCTGTTATTTGTATGATCATAGCATGTAAGTCATAACTTTCATCTGCAGAATTTCCACTTTGCCTGTTTCATTGCTGAGACATATTTCCGTTCCTGGAGCTCAATCTCGTTCTCAAGCAAAGCTGTAACCGTGGTTTTTCCATCCCCATTTGTTACTTTGAGATCCGGGTGGACACAAATGTCCCTTCTTAGATTGCCTTATCCTTTTAAATGAAGTCTGTTGTTTCTGTTCCTTCTATGTCTGGTAATTTTGGATTTTAGGGGCATTTGCAGACATTATGAATAATATTTTGTTGAGGTTCTGGATTTTATGTGACTCCTCAAATGAGTGATTTTTACTTGTTTTAATAGGAGGAGCCTGGATGAACTCAAACTCCACACCCCAAAACCTCAGCTCCGTTCACTAGCCTTAGCTGAGTTGCTTGCCAGCTGCCTCACGATTGCAACTCCAAGAATGCGGGTGCTCTCTGTGACCGTCTCCTTTCTTCCATTTCCAGCTGCCATGATTGCTTTCAACTCTTCTCATTTCTCAAGCCTGTAAAACTGCAGATTTTTTTTTTTTTTTTGTCAGAGTTTTATCCATTCTGTGGTGTATACTGGGGACTGCGCTCAGGCTCTGGGCCAACACAGATGGAAACACACCCAGTTCTGTACCGTTCCCCCACTGGTCTGTCCTCTCCCAGGATCTGCTACGCGGGTCATTCTTCAGTACCCTCAGGGAGGTTTTTTATTCAACTGGTGGCTCATATGGCTGTTCTTTATGTACAGAATTTCTATGACCCAACACTAAAAAAATCCAGATAATCTGATTAAAAAGTGGGCAGAGTAGATGATTAGACATTTTCCCAAAGAAGAGATCTAGACGGCCAACAGACTCATGAAAAGATGGTCGGTCTCACTAATCATTAGGGAAATGCAAATCAACGCCACAGTGAGATATCACCTCACACACCTGTCAGAATGACTAAGATCAAAAAGAGAAGAAATAACAAACGTTGGTGAGGACATGGAGAGAAAGGAGGCCTTGTGCGCTGTTGGTGGGAATCAAGCTGGCACAGCCACTGTGGGAAACAGTACGGAGGCTCCTCTGTAAGTTGAAAATAGAATTATCATTTGACCCATAATGGGTACTTACCCAAAGAAAAAGAAAACACTAATCTGAAAAGATATGTACACCCCTATGTTTATTGCAACATTATTTATAATAGCCAAGATATGGAAGCTGCCTAAATGTCCATAGACGAATGTCAGTAGACGAATGGATAAAGAAGATGGGGTGAATATACACAATGGAATGTCACTCACCCATGAAAATTAATGAGGTCTTGTCATCTGTAACGTGGACGGACCTAGGAGGTGCTAAGCTGAGTGAAATAACTCAGAGAAAGGCAAGTACCATATGATTTCATTTATATGTGGAATCTTAAAAGCAAAACAAACAAATCAGAAACAGACCCACAAGTAGAGAGAACAAATGGATGGTTGCCAGAGGGGAAGTGGGCGGGTGATGGGGAAAATGGGGGACGGGAAGTGGGAGGCAGAGGTTTTCAGTTATGGAATGAGTAAGTCACAGGTATGAAAGTTACTCAGGAGGCACGGATTGCACGGAGCACTGGGTGTTCTACGCAAACAATGAATCATGGAACACTGCATCAAACACTAATGATGCACTCCATGGTGAGTAACGTGAGAAAAAAAGAAAGGTACAGCACAGGGAATATAGTCAATGGTCTTACAATCGGGTTGTGGTGACAGGTGCTAACTACCCTTGTGGTGAGCATGACTTAATGTGCCGACTCGTCCAATCACTGTGCTGTACAGCTGAAAAGTGACGTGACAGTATGTGTCAACTGCACTTCAATAAAGATAAATAGAAATTTAAACACTGAAGGAAGTTTCCAAGGCAGAAGGATACGAGTTTTCAGATTGGACGGACATGTTGACTCCTCAGTGCAGTAAATGAGTAAAGACCCCATTTGGGACACATCCTCAAGAAATTACAGAATACAAACAAAACAAAACAAAAAAACAAAAAATCATGTAGAAATTCACAGAGAGGAAAAAAAGAAGAATGATATTTCGATTGGTGTCAGACTTCTTATAATGAAGCAATGTCTTCCATGTTTTAAAATAAAATCATTTATTTTATTTTATTTTATTTTATGTCAGTGTTCCAGGATTCATTGTTTATGCACCACGCCCAGTGCTCCATGCAATCCTTTTGCTCCTTAATACCCACCATTTTTAAATTTAGAATTTTATTTCCAATTAAAATTCAATCAACACCAAGGATGGAGGAATTTTTCTGTTTCTGAAAAAACCACTTTAGGAAAATGAAAAAGTTGCTGCAAGAAATAGGACAATTGAAGAGCCAGAATAGCTTCCAGATGAGAACAGTGAAGGGACACCCACAGATAACACCCTGTCTAGGTGTCTTGGACCAGGGCCACTGCCCACGTGGGTACTATATTCCTCATCAGTAAGGCAGGGAGGGGCTGAACAGAGCCGACCCAGGGAGGACCCTGTAAGTCGATGCTGTGTAATAAACGGTCATAAAACTAACAACTTAGAACAACACACACTGATGATCTCAGAGTGTCCGTGGGGCAGGCACCGCTGAGGGGGCTTCTCTGCTCACGGTCTCCTGAGGCTGAAGTCAAGGTGCCGGCCCGGCCCGGGTTCGCGTCAGAGGCTCAGCCGGGGAAGGTTCCACTTCTAACTGGGCCACTTCAAGTCTGCCCGCAGTCTGCCTATTGTAATCCTCAGGACACGATGTTCGATTTCCTTCGATCTGGAAAGTAGGCTACAAGCCCGAGGGGTAGGTTGTTTCCCAGAAGACTGGGCTCGACCCGGAGCAGCAAGGATCGGCTCTGCCGGCAGGAGAGGCCACAGGCGTCGAAGAGAAGCAGAGGTGCCGGGACCGAGGGTCTGCTTCAGCATCCCTGAGCCAGAAGAATGAGCTTTAAAGAGGCCACGGGAAGAAACCAGGCTCTTCACATCTTCCTTCCCAACACCAGTAGCAGACGGTTTTTCGAAGGGCACTCCACGCCACTCCCCTGCACGCGGAAGGCGTCTGGTTTCTCCAAACGCTTGCGATGAGAACCCTGGGGTCCTTGAGGTTCCCTCGGCGCCTGTAAAGTGAACGAAACAGAAACATTAGGCTCGGATTTTTCTTGGATGTTATAAACAAAGGTGGAGGGTAGTCCTTAGAGAAATACAACTTCCCTCATCCAGCTTTTTGGTTTCCTTCACACAGAAATCATTCAGAAAATACTGTGAAAATGTCACCTTCTTTCTGCAGCACGTCTTATAGGCAGAATCTTGTTTTGACAATGTGTTCCCCATTCAAATTGGTCGTAACTATTGAATGTTGTCCTGCAAATTCCTTCTTAGTCTTTATTAAAAGAGCTTATAAAGTAAGAAACGGCCTATAGTTCACCTTAATGGCCTTTTCCGCACATACTGTAAGTTTCTTTTCTGTTGCTTTTTTCCTTTCCTTTCTTCTTGTGCAATCATTTCCCTTCATCCCCACTCCACCAGCTTTACCAACCACCTTTTGTTGCTCAAACCCAGCCTTGTATCGCACTCAGCAAAGGAGCTGGGGAACGTTTTGCCAAGCGCTCTCCAGAGTTAGTCGCCTAGCGGTGAAGTGACATGGGAGAGAGCTGCCTTACTGCCACCTCCTGCGTTGTGATTCTGTCGTCCAGAGTTTGTATCTGGGAAAAAAAAAATTCCAGTGAATCTGCCTGGCTTTAGAGATTTTCATTCATCCGTTTCTGGTTTGGGAGCCCGTTGTGAATTTTGTCCTTTACACGTTGAGGGGATGCAGTACACCCTACAGACCAAGTTATAAAAGAAACGAGGCCGGGCAGGTGAAGAGGACAGGGAACGCAGTCAGTCACAGCGTAATCAGGTTGTGTGGTGACTCCCCTTATCGCGGTGACATTGTGCAGGGGACACGATTGTCACATCGCTACATCGTACACTAATACAACTGCACTTCAGCGAAAAGAGAGACACACACGAGTATTTCAGAATTCCCAAACCAGAAGGAGAGCCCTAGAAGATACACTCATAGCCACTGGGAAAGAAACAAGTCCCCATGCTGGACAGACCCTAGGGATGGCTTCTTTGCAAAAACTATCAGGTAGTTTGGAAACGTGTGATTCCGTTCTAACGCTTGGCAGCTCGTGCGAACCTTGTCGGTGCCGTAACTTCCTCTGTAACTGGTCGCCGCTGGAAGTGGAACTCGAAGAGCCCAGCTGTAAAGCAGCGCTGAGTGATGGTATTCCTCTAGAGACTGCCTACTGAATGCACATGGTAAGGCCACTGTCGCTAGGATTGTGATGTGTGAGAGAGCCTGGGAAATTCCTTGAGGGGACCCAGGCGCCGTGTCAGGGGAATGTAGCCCTCCCCGGGGTTCTGAGTGTAAGCAGTGGGAACGGGTGTCTTTTTTGTTTTCTTTTTTTAAGATTTTATTTATTTGACAGAGAGAGGGATCACAAGTAGGCAGAGAGGCAGGCGGAGAGAGAGGAGGAAGCCGGCTCGCCTCTGAGCAGAGAGCCCAATGCAGGGCTCCATCCCAGGACCCCGGGATCATGACCTGAGCCGAAGGCAGAGGCTCAACCCACGGAGCCACCCAGACGCCCCAGAACGGGTTCTTGAAAGGGCTGCGTGGGCCCGCGGTTGTCAGGCAGGTGAGCTCAGCAGCGCGGGGCCTGGGTATCCTGGACTGGGAGGTGGAGGAGGAGGAGCTAGAGAAGGAGCCCCCCCACCTCTATCTCTGTTTTTATTTTAGACTCTGTGTGGGAGTAAGTGAGCGTGCAGGGATTATTTCATTTTCAGCACTTGAGAACTCCTGAGTACTCCGTGATACGGTCTAGTCCTTCCAGCCATGTAAACGAATGAGTCAACCTTAATGAAAATCTCTCCGCAGTCTCTGCTTGCTACGGATGACCTGTTCTGCGTATGTAAAACAGACAATACATAGCACGGATCAGGCTGGGAAAGGCAGCCAGTCCCGAAACGGGCAGGTGGGCAGGTGTCGTGGTGAGCGTGGGTAGGACATTCGGTCCGGGGCCGCAACAGGCTCTTTGGTCCATCACTCACCCTCGGAGAAGGAATGCGCTTCGGGCTCGTCTCCCCGGGAACCTAGAGGCTCCTTGCCAAGCAGCTTCTGACCCTCAAGCGGACAGGCCGGCTCTCATGACCCAGCAGGGCTCCCCTCCTGCACCCGCTCTCCCCGGGGGCCAGGGTGGCTGCAGCCAGTCGTGGGCTGTGGACGGTGGGCACCGAGGGAGGCCCACTGCGCGCCTTGCATTCCGGAGCTCCTCCCAAGCACGCCGCAGCAGCAACCGCATCTTCTCAGGACAGCCAAGGTCAGCAGACCCTTTCGGCACCTGCGGGCAGAGCCGCCCCAAGTATGCAACTGTTTGCTTTTGTGCCAGGCGTTTGCGGCGACCCGGGCGACAGAGCCCTGTCCTCGGTTCCTCGGCGGAGGCACCGCCCTGCGGGACAGGATTTCTTCTCAGGCCGAGCCTGAGCTTATGGGAGTAAGGGAAGTTTTCGTTTCCTTCCCTCTCCTTCTCCTCCCGTCCCTCCCTCCCCCTCTCCCCCTGTAATTAGTGCAGCAGAGACATCCGCAGCGCGACACCTGAAACGGACAATCTGACGACTCGGCAAGCGTGTCTGCCTGCGTGCCCACCACCCAGTCAAGACATAAAACGTTCCCCATCATCCCTATAAAGTTTTCCTGGCTCTCTGTGCAGGTCCAGGAAATAGAAACAGATCCTCAGGCAGCTCTTTTCCTTGAGCTGTTTGCGACTCGAGCAACGGAGCATGTACATGTTTCCTTCTCCGCGTCGGCCCAGCAACCCTGTGCTGGGTTCTCTTGACAGGAGTCTGGCTTTGGGGAGGACACCTTTTACTGCTCTTCCAAGGGAGGTGCACACAGCGGACGCCCACGGCTTGGTGGGGCGTTCTGAGCTGACAGTAAATTATCTCTCGTTAACAAAATGGACAAAGGAATCAGATCGGCACGGCTGGGCAAGGTAGGGGAGTCGGTCCGCTCTTGCCCTGCCAAGACCAGATTCTGGCCCTGATGAGGGCCGATGCCGTTTCGGGATGACCGAGAGTCTTGCACTTGATCCCTGGGCTACCTGTGCTGCTTACCTGCCCCCAAACACAAGACTACGCTGCACAACTTGGAAAGGCAGGGGCAAGCCTCCGAGGTTCTTTCCCTCGTTCCCCTCTTCATCTCCGCACCCCCCACCACCCCTTGCCGTCCCCACGTCTCTGCTCTCTGTCTCTCTCCACGTGTCTCTATCTGCCCCTCCCTCTCCTGCCCCAGACAAGGGGCCAACAAGGTGGACCCGGGAGCTGGGGGCCAGGACTTTCAGGGTTGGTGCCCAGGGTAGGACTCGGTTTCGGAGGATCTCAAAGGAAGAGACGGAGGGATCACCCAGACCGGGGACGTGACAGGAACACAAAGGTCAAGACGGAAATCTGACGGGGTAGCCGGACGGCACAGGTCCGGGGAGTGCAGCGGACACTCAACACTTGTGGAAAGACTTGGGGCAAGTGACTTAATCTCTCCGACCATCCATTCTCCCATCTATAAAATGGGGAATAATTAATGGTTGCGTCGAGGGGAGAGGGGAGGAGCGTTGCTGATGTCTGTGAGGAGCGTGTGATGCACGCGGTGCTCATGACGTGATGGGAAATGAGGATGTGGGCAGGAGCCATGGGGAGACACGTCTGGCGGAGGAAAGCGCAAGCATGTGACATATGAAGAACCCAGCAGGCTGCAAACCAGAGACCCCATTAACGGACCTAATTTCCTTTAAAGTCGGTCTCTACAGCTCAAAGCTCCTTAAAAATGGGAACATATGGAGGATGTATGGAACCTACCAGCTGCCTTTGGAGATTCTGAGATAAAAAATAAATTAAGGAATTAAACGCAATGTTACCACTGTGTTCCTATCTAACGAGTGGGTCAACACGACTCATCATTATGACTCAGGCAGCGGAAGAGAATGTGCTGAGGGAGCCCGATCCCGAAGCCTCCTGACTTCCTGTTGTGATGAAGCCGTGTTTATTACCCTCGTGTTGGGGGAGCCCGGCCCAGGGCTGGGATAGGTATGAAAGTAACTTTCCAGGGACAGTGGAGTCAACCAATATTACTCCACAAACAGCACAAGGGATGCAGGGAATGTCAAGCTTTCTTCCCAGCATCTGCCCTTAGTCTACACTCCTGCGTCCCAAGGTCACGCCTGAATTCATTTCCATGGCAGCGCCTTGTTTCCTCTATCACTTGAGCTCTTGCTACAGAAATTCTTTAGTATAACGCAGACAGGTCCCCCTCGTAACTTTTCCCATTTTGAGATTTCATTCAAGTATGACTGACCTGCAGTAGGCCCACAGGTGTGTTTCATTTCGTACACGGATACCCCCGCCTCATGGGCATCGGGTCCAAAAGTACTCCCTGCCCCTTGTAATCCCTTCCTCGGCCTCAGCGGGTCCTGCGCAGGTGCCCCGGAGGGTGCGGTTGCACATGGAAATGTCACATGTGTGCCACATATTTGCCCATAACAGCACAGAGAGGCATGGGGTCGAGCTATAGTAGAGAAACGACTAGAGACTGTGGTGAAGTAACCATTTCTGTCGTGTTTGTAACACGAAGAGAAATAATACGTATAATAGTAACACCACCGGGAGAGGAGGAAGGGAACACAGCCATCGCGTACTAACATCTCTATAGCTCACTGGAAATAAGTGATCACAAACGTCAAGCTGAAACTGATTCTGGTATGTTCACATGTATATGCTGAGCCCTAGAGCAACTGCTAAAAAACCCTTTAAAATACCATGGGAAAAAATCATCGAAGACATTAAAATGTAACACTGAAAAATAGTCACTTAATTCAAAGAAAGCGGTAAAAAAGGAACATGACATGAGGCACATAAAAAAAAAGTGAAATGTCAGAACTAAATCTAATCATATAAATAATAAATTTAAAAGTGACTAAACACAGAGTTCAGATCAAAGGTAGAGATTGTCAAACTTGATTTAAAATAAAAAAAACATGACAGAAGAACATGTTGTTTACAGAAGATGCGTTTTAAATTCAAAGATACAAAGAGATTAAAAGTAAAGGGTGACTCCAAAGGCAAAGGAAACAAAAGCGAAGATGAACTTTTGGGACTTCATCAAGATCAAAAGCTTCTGCACAGCCAAGGAAATAGTCAAGAAAACAAAGAGGCAACCCACAGAATGGGAGAAGATATTTGCAAATGACAGTACAGACAAAAGGTTGATATCCAGGATCTATAATGAACTCCTCAAACTCAACACACACAAAACTGACAATCATATAAAAAAATGGGCAGAAGATATGGGCAGACACTTCTCCAATGAAGACATACGAATGGCTATCAGACACATGAAAAAATGTTCGTCATCAGTAGCCCTCAGGGAGATTCAAATTAAAACCACATTGAGATATCACCTTACACCAGTTAGAATGGCCAAAATTAACAAAACAGGAAACAACATGTGTTGGAGAGGATGTAGAGAAAGGGGAACCCTCTTACACTGTTGGTGGGAATGCAGGTTGGTGCAGCCTCTTTGGAGAACAGTGTGGAGATTCCTCAAGAAATTAAAAATAGAGCTTCCCTATGACCCTGCAATTGCACTACTGGGTATTTACCCCAAAGATACAGATGTCGTGAAAAGAAGGGCCATCTGTACCCCAATGTTTATAGCAGCAATGGCCATGGTCGCCAAACTATGGAAAGAACCAAGATGCCCTTCAACGGATGAATGGGTAAGGAAGATGTGGTCCATATACACTATGGAGTATTATGCCTCCATCAGAAAGGACGAATACCCAACTTTTGTAGCAACATGGATGGGACTGGAAGAGATTATGCTGAGTGAAATAAGTCAAGCAGAGAGAGTCAATTATCATATGGTTTCACTTATTTGTGGAGCACAACAAATAACATGGAGGACGTGGGGAGATGGAGAGGAGAAGGGAGTTGGGGGAAATTGGAAGGGGAGGTGAACCATGAGAGACTATGGACTCTGAAAAACAATCTGAGGGTTTTAAAGGGGCGGGGGTGGGATGTTGGGGTACCAGGTGGTGGGTATTAGAGAGGGCACGGCTTGCATGGAGCACTGGGTGTGGTGCAAAAACAATGAATACTATTATGCTGAAAAGAAATTTAAAAAAATTTAAAAAAACTTTAAAAATTTAAAAAAATTAATAAAAAAATTTTAAAAAGTAAAGGGTGTAAACAGATGTATTATGAGAAGAGGAACCACAGGAGATAGAAAATGATGATAGTGACATCAGACAAAATAATACATTAATACAGGAAGCAAAACCTGACGGAAACATCGGGAGGCACGGACAGACGAGAAGAGATCGCCACTGACGAGTGCCCCACTCTCAGTGGCGGAGAGGAAAATGAGGCAGAATATCAGAAATTACGGGATGCACCGATTGCAGTACTTAGAGGGAAATTCTCAGTTGTCAATGCCCATATGAAAAAAGAAGATACAACAAAGGAAAACTCAATGAAATGATAAGGCAGGCTATGGAATGAAGGAAAATATTTGCAAATCATATACCTAATAAGGGATTAATATCCAAAATACATGAGTGTGTGCATGTGTGTGTGTGTAAACTCATGTAACTCAGTAGCAAAACCCAACCAACAATCCAACTCAAAAATGGGCAAAGGGTCGGAATAGACATTCTTTCAAAGAAGACATCCAGATGGTCGACAGTCACGAAAGGATGCTCGGCGTCACTCGGCCTCAGGGAAATGCGGGTCAACACCGCGACGAGATGGCACCGCACACCGTTCTAACGGCTCACATTGAAAAGCCAAGAAATAACAAGTGTTGATGAGACATGGGGGAAAGGGAACCCTTGTGCACTCTTGGTCGGAGCGTGAAAGGTGCTGCCCCACGGAGAACGGTACGGAGGCTCCTCAGAACACCACCGGTAACAGTCCAAACGGTCCAGCCGTTCCACTCTGCATATTCATACGGAGGAGATGAAAACGCTAGTTCAAAAACACGTGTGTACACCCACATCATGGACACACTCTCTATATAGGCAAGAAATGAAACACCCTACGTGTCCATGGCCAGTTGAATCGATTT
The DNA here is from genome assembly GCF_020171115.1 of Neogale vison. NCBI lineage: Eukaryota > Metazoa > Chordata > Mammalia > Carnivora > Mustelidae > Neogale > Neogale vison. The sequence goes on along the minus strand of NC_058099.1, from coordinate 101,241,272 downwards.
GTAAAACGCGGTGTGTCTATGCACGATGGAGCATGATTCAGCTGTGAAAAAGACTGAGCTCCGCCGCCTGTGGTACGCGAGCAGCTGAAGCGAACCAGGTCAGACGGGAAGAGGTCAGTACCATCCGGTCTCGTTCCTACGCGGAACCTAAAAACAGCAAAGAGAAAAGCTGAGCTTGTGGACATGGAGGAGAGGCTGGAGGTCGCCTGAGGCATTGGTGGGGTGCGTCAAAGGAGCGGAAGGGGTCCGAAGGTCGGACTCGTGAGTCACGAAGGAGTAATCCGCAGAGCTGCCGCGCACCACGTAGTGAGGGTCGGGAATAACGTGCTTCCTACCTGAAAGGAGCCCGGAGAGAGCATCCCGAAAGCTCTCAGGAGACAAAAGGCGCCAGGTACGCGGGACGGGGTGTGCTAGCTGGACCTACCACCGGAGCCGTTGCACAACAAGCACAAACATCAAATCATGACATTGCTCAGCCGAAGCTAACACACGGTTACGCCACTTATACCTCGATGGGGAAAACAGGACAAGCTCAGGTTATTAACCCTCCTTTCTGCCGTGAGGAAATTGAGAGAGACGAGCGAGCTGACTCCAGTGCAGGCGAAGGAGAAAATAATAAGGGTTACTGGGGAGAGTCGTGAAACGGGGACGAGAAAAACAAGAGACTCATTATTTTTTTAAAAACCCAACAAATCTTTAGCAGGATTGATCAGGAAAGAAAGAGAAAAGACATAAATTACTGACATAAAGAGAGGACATTACTGCGGATGTATCATAAATAAAAAGGATGATAAAGGAATACTATGGACATTGGTGCACCAATACAGTAGATAAAGTGGACACATTTCCAGAAGGACACCAACTACCAAAGCTGACTCAGGAAGAAATAATAATCTGAAAAGAACAGAAATGAAGAGATTGAATTAGTAATAATAACGGTAACGATGATGACAGAAAATCTGCCCACCAAGGGGGTCCGGGCCCAGCTGGCTTCACTGCTACTTCTACCACAAAGTAGAATTCAGCATCTGTCAGCTGGAAACACTTCCCAGCACATTTTATGAGGCCAGTTGTACCCTAATACCAAACCAGACAAAGGTATCACGAGATAAGAAGACAATGAACCAATACTACTTGTGCATACAGAGGCAAAAATTATCAACAAAATATTAGTACATCAAGAAGAGCAACATATAACAAGAATTATGAACCACGACCAAGTGGGGTTTACCCCAGAAGTGCAAGGTTGGCTTAACATCTGAAAACCAATTCGTGTAAGACATCATATCAACAGAATAAAAAACAAGACTTCTGTGATCAGTAAAAGCATTTGGTAAAGTCATGTATTCCCTTTGTCAGGTTGAGGGACGTTCCCTATGATTCCTAGTTTTCTAAGAGGTTTTAATCAGGAACGACAATCAGATATGTTCAAATTCTTTTTCTGTATCTGTTGAAATCATCAATTATTTCTATTTTTTTTTTATTATGTCATGGGGCACCCGCCACAGGACCCAGGATTCGGTCTCTGGCCACCCTCTCCTCGCCAGAACCCTGGAGCTCCAGGTGCATTGGCCTCACTGGCCTGTCTTTCCATTTCAACCTGACAGGGTCTCTGCTGTCCTCCCTGCACGCCCTCCCTTTGCTGATTTTGCTCGGTGTCTTTCCACTGTAGTAAATCACTGTAGTAAATCATGAGCGTTATGCTCAGTGCTGTGAGTTGTTCCAGCCACCATGGAAAATGGGGTCTTGGGGATCCCTGACACACTTGGCGAGGCAAGGCATGAGCAGGGGACTCCCAGTATTCCCGACCCCGTCCCTTTCTGTGGCTGGTTTCCTGCGGGTGAGCCTGGCAGCGAGAGGCAGCGGAGCATGGTTTAAACGTTTAAAATGTAATATTTTAGATTGTAAAAAACCAGGATATAACATTGGAAGCTATAGTTTGATCTAAATTTTCCAGGTACCCTCTCGCTTGGTCGTCCCTTCCAACTTCAGAACACACTTGTTTAGTGGAAAGTGCTCTCAATGTCAGTAAGTTGTTTAGACACCACTGCTGAAAAAGCCTAGTAAAATGACAGTTATGGGATTAATTTAGGGACTTCTTGAAGGAAAGTTTGTGTTGTACATCTGATTTTAAAGGACCTTCATTTCAACCAAGCATTAGGCATTTGGGGGATATTGGCAGGTTATTTGGCCCTTGGTGTCAGCACTGATTCGTCCGTATGATACGGAGCTTTTGCTGTTACTGTGAGGGAGCAGCGCACGGTGACGTCCCCATCAGTCGCGGTGATCAGTCCTCGCCAGGAGGGAACAGATATCAGACCTTACGGAATCTGTATTTATTCCCTTAGACACTCCTTTAATCTAAAGGTTAAAAACTTTTGCATACCAGGATACCCAGGTGGCTCACTGGGTTAAGCCTCTGCCTTCAGCTCAGGTCATGATCTCAGGGTCCTGGGATCGAGCCCCGCATCGGGCTCTCTGCTCAGTGGGGAGCCTGCTTCCTCCTCTCTCTCTCTGTGCCCGCTTGTGATCTCTCTCTGTCAAATAAATAAATAAAATCTTGAAAAACAAACAAACAAGAGACCTTTTGCATGCCTCTGCAGAAGTAAACCTTCGTCCTTCATATTCCAGTGCCCCTGGTTGGTAAATAAAGAAATGGGTTAGTTGGTAAATAAACAAATCAAATTCCCAGAGTCAGTATTAAATATCACTGAATTCTGAGCTCGTCAGGTGCCTCCTTCAATGACCAGCACGAATTAAAGTCTGGAAGGATTTCCTAATTGAGATGCTATCCCGGCGGGTCCAGAGGGCATCCTGAGAAAGTGTGATTTTGGGGTGCCACGTGGCTCAGTAGCTCCTGGCAGATGGCTGCAAAGGACGCCCTTGCAAGTTCAGGGTGGGAGGTGCGGAGGCTTTGCTTGCCTGCCGAGGGCTTCCCTGTGGTTCTCCAGGGAGCGGAGCAGAGCGGCCGGGAGCAGCGCGGTCCGAACGCAGCCGCAGTGCGGGTGGCAGCCGGCGGCTTTACCCCGGGCACACTCCCCAGACCGTCACCCACCACCCGGACGTGCCCCGTGGATTCTCTATTATCAGAAGGCGGATACACGCTGCTAAAAAGCCGGCAGGTGCCCAGAACTTGACGTCTTTTTTCCAGTCCCGGTTGGAATGTACAGTCTGATCTTCGCTGACTCAATCAATTTTTCTGATTTTGGTTTTTGCATTTGAAAAATGACTATCCTGGTGGTGATGGAAGTGCAGGTTGTACAGGCTGCTTAGCTCAGTTAACGGCATTGGCCTTTCTCTACCCTCAGCTACGAAGACGGAAGCGACGGGTCCGTCGTCCCTTTGGAGCTGATCGGAGGCCTGACGTCTTCAAGACTCAAGTTCACGTTGGAAGCTTTGGGCCGTGAAGCAGTGTAACAGGTTAATAGACTCTGTCTGTTCTGGGCTCTGTACAGAGCTGTCTGGATGAGTCTTTCTCTTTTCAACTTGCTAATTATATTATGTAATCTAAATACAAAAAAAAAAAAAAAAAGGCGAGGACCGCAGGGTACAGATAAGGTTTTCCTGGGAGACTGGAGGGTGGCTGGTGGCCGGGTCGTCCGCCAGCCCCGCACCCGCGCAGGTACACCGACGCACGGACATCGTCCTGGGTGGTCGCGGGGCGGCCAGCTAGAGCAGGGACACCCCGCCACTGCTCCTCACCTCGGACCTCAGCCGCGTTCACCAAGAATGTTCGCACAAGCTCTGGGCTCCGGCCCAGGGTCGCGTGCTGCGTTCCGTGGAAAGGTGTGTTCAGACGGACTACCCGTGTCCTCGTCCAGCCTCGTCCCCCCCAGTGCCCGCACGCACGGGTGTCTCGGCTGGGCCGCGCCGGGGTGTTTGGCATTCGGACATCTCCTCACGTAATCACCACCGGCGTGAGGAAAGCTGACTTCTCGCCCCACTTGTATTTCTTTGTTTTGGGTGTGTGTTTACCTCTGTAGGGACTTGCCCTTTCCCATTTTACTCTGAGGGCTTTAATCCTGTTGTACCATTACATATTTTGATATTCAGATTCCTTCGGATTTAACCCGAGGAAGCCCCTTCGGTGCTTTGCCACATCCTCGTCGAATCCAGAACATTCCAGGCTCATCCGATAGCTATCCGACCCCAGCCCCAGAATCAACTCTTTCTCCAGGAAGCCCTGATCCTTCTGAGCACAGAATGGAATGTGAACCCTAAGGATTTTCTCAGATTAAGTTCCATCAAGTGGCTGGCTTGTTTCTCAGGATGTCAGTGACTGCAGCAACTTCATCTGAGAAAATCCCAAGGGTTAAGACCGGATCCTTTGCAACAAAGAGCATTTTTGTTGGCTTCTGCTGGGAAACTACCAAACTAGGTCTGCACGACTCCTTCTGGAGCTTGAGTTCCTTCCATTTATTTTTAATTTAATTTAATTTCTTGAGGTGGGTCTCTGTCACTAGGAATGTCCCTCTTAAAACAGCTTTGGCTGCAACCCGAAGATTTTGGAACATTGTGTTTCCATTTGCCTTTGTCTCCAGGTGTATTTTGATTTCTTTGGGGCTCCCGTATCAACCCGCTGGTACTTTGATAGCATGTTCTTTAGTCTCTGTGTGTCTTTCCTTGTTTTTCTCGTGTGGTTGATCTCAAATTTCATCTCACTGTGGTTGAAAAGGTTGCTTGATGTGATTTCAGTCTTCTTAAATTTATTGAGCCTGTTTTGTGGCCCAGCCTGTGACCTCACCTGGAGCACGTTCTGTGCAACTTGAGAAAAGTGCATGGAATGTTCTCCATGTGTCTGTTAAGTCCATCGGGTCCAGAGTGGCCTTCGAGGCTAATGTTTCCTTATTGATTCTCTGTCCGACGGGTCTCTCCGTTGGCGAAGGTGTTGGGGTCCCCTACTAGTATTTATTACCACTGATTTCTCCCGTCGTCTCTGTGATGTCTGCCCTACACGTTCGGGTGCTGCCAGGCTGAATGCATGAATGTCTACAGATGCTGTGTCCGCTTACAGGACTGGCCCCTGATCCTCTTGTTATGCCCGTCTGTAGTTTTGTTACCGTCTGTATCTTACAATCTCTTGCCGGATGTACGGATGGCCACCCTAGCTCTCCCCGCCCCACTTGGATCTGGAAGCCGTTTTCCAGGCCTCCTGCCGTGCACAGTGGACGCGATCCGTCAAGTCCCTACCACCACGCCGGTGTCACTTGACGCTCTGCACAAACTAAATAGCCCAGCCTCCCACGTGAGAAAGAAAACACCACCACGGCGCCCTTGTGTCTTGTAAGACGGCCCCACAGAAGAGTAACTGAGTAAATGATGAGGCAAACAGGCCCGTCCCCCTTCCAAACACGAAGGCAAAGCTCCTCGGGATAGACGTACAGTCCGCCGACTTCGACGTGGGTGTCTGACGCAGGAGAACTTTCACCCGGCAACGGCGACGGACATCTGCTCCTGCAGCTGACCCTGCTACAGACCCAATGCGGGGAAGCACCTGATTCTCCAGGGATGCAGAAAAGGGCATTTGGAGAAACTCTGCATTTACTCGTGACGAAGTACAGTCAGAAACCGGTTACCGGACGGAACCGCCACCGCCAGGAGAGCCTTCTGGAAGCCGACAGCACCCAGGGCCGTGTGACAGGCCAGGATCAGAAACGGAGCCTCCCGTCCCTGTGCTGCTCTGGTCGGTTTGTCTCCGACGGCCCGGCCAGCATGAGGCGAGGGAAGAGACGTAACAACGGGAAAGATGAACAAAGTCAAATCGTTATCTGCAGGCGACGCGCCATCGATGGGGCAAGTGTGAGAGAAAGTGGAGACAGACGTGTAACCGCGCCCGATGGGTGTTTTCAGGACGTACGTGACTGATGCAAATCAGAAAGAAAAAGGTAACGGCCCGGTCCCTTGTGGCTTCCGTAACAGAATACCTCCGACGGGGGCATTATCGGTGGCGGAAATCCATTTCTCACATCCCGGAGGCGGGAAGTCCCAAGTCTGGACACCTGCAGGTTTGGCCTCCGGGGAGGGCTTGCTTCCCGGCCGATGGACGACCCCCGTCCCCCTGCGGCCTCCCGTGGTAGAAAGAGCAAAGGAGGGGCGCCTGGTGCCTCAGGCCTTAGGCCTCTTATTTTCGGCTCAGGTCATGATCTCCTGGGTTGTGAGATCGGGTCCACGCCAGGCTCTGTGCTCCGCGGGGGCGGGGTCTGCTGGAGAACCTCCCCCTCTGCCCCTCCCCCACTCCGTCTCTCCAACGGTCAATAAAATCTTAAAAAAGAAAGAGCAAGGGAGCTCTCGGGCTCCTCTTTTACAAGGACACTAATGTCGTCACGAGGGCCCCCACCTCGGGACATAATGACCCCCCAAGACCCCCCTCCTGATACGGCCACTTTACCACATTACGGACGGGCTGGGTTTCAGCATATGAATGGGGAGGGAACGGCACACACACCTTTAGTCTATAGCCACAGAGCGGTTTTATTTTACTTTATTGTTTAAAGATTTCTTTATCTGTCAGAGAGAGCGAGTGAGCACACGCTGGGGGAGGGGCAGAGGGAGATGCAGGCCCCCCGCTGAGCAGGGAGCGGGATGCGGGACTCGATCCCAGGACCCTGAGATCATGACCTGAGCCAGGACAGAGGCTCAACCACTGAGCCCCCAGGCGTTATTCCAAATAAGGAATAATGAATGGAAATAAGCCCTGAGAGGTCGATGAATATACAAAAGAGGCTCAACTTCCCTAAGAATCCTGACGTGTAAATAGTAAATGAAATCATTCCGACCCACCATGTTGAGAAAACGATCAGGTCTGATCACTGCACGGAATCATGAGCATTGTCACCGTGGAGTGATTTCGCCCCTGACCCCGCAGACGCACCACCAGGCACGTCTCAGAGAGTTCGGAGGCCGAGACACAAGTCCTGACTACGGCTGCTGTCCGGGCATTGGCTCTAAACAGCAGAACCTGAAAGCCCGAGTTGCCGCCACGAGGAAGTGGGTAAATGCGGTGCCGCGTATTCACCCACCGAACGCTGTTCGTCAGCGGGACGGCTAAGCTGAGCCGTAGGTAGGACTGGAGGCCGATCCTGAAAACGCTTGTCGGACGAGAAAAGGAAACCATGGCGAAATAGTGTTAAGCCTGCGGGACACGCAGCACAGCACTGTGAACTGTCTCCATTACTACGGGAGGTAAAGGTAGACACAAAAGGGTGTGCTAAGCCCCACACACCTCAGGAGGGGCAGCTTCAGGGAGGCAGGAGCGTAGGGGTGTCCCCGGCACAGGTCGGGGGCCGCCTGAGGAAGGGGGTGCGGCCCTGGCCACGTGCTAGTGTGCGGACTTGCAGTGGAGAGGGTCACACACATGGCCTCTGCTTCCTGCTTGGTGACTTTTCTGTAGAAGAAAAGAAGGAGAAAGAGAGACCCAGGGGAGGAGGGAGAGGAGGGGCGGGGAGGGGGAGACAGGGAGGGAGCCGGACGCTGGAGCTCCACAGCCCTCTGGCCGGGGCGGGGTGGTGGGGGGAGCCCCTGGCCTCCCAGGGAAAGTGAACCAGGCTGGTTTGGTTGGACTGAAGCGGTGCTTCCGGGAGCCAGAGCTCGGCGCCCCAAACCCCTCCGGCCGAGCTCTGCAGATGCAGCGGCCTTGGAGCCTTTTGGGGGGCTTGTCAGAGCCCAGACGCAGGCCTCCCGGAGGCTCTGACTCGGTAGGCCTGGGCTGGGCACCGCCGCGGGGGCCTTTCTGCGGAGTTTGGAAGGGGAACACCCTGCGAGAAGCCCTCAGGCCGGAGAAGGCTGGCCTCTGGAAGGAGAGTGGCAGGATGGAGGGACACTTCAACTCGTGTCCCCTGAACCTTGGGATCTATTTTGGGATCACGGAGTGCAACCTGCTGGCACTCACTGAGAGTGGGGGACCCATCTACAGCCTCCCTCAGCTTTTGGGGCAGGGAGGGGTCAGGAGGAGGGCAGGGAGCGAGGCCGTAGGAAGAGGGCGTGCAGGTGTGGGCCTCTGGGGTCCCCCGACGTGGGCGCCAGCTTGCCCGGGCAGGAGCGGGGGAAGCCGGGCTGCAGGCTCGGGCCTGACCTGACGCCCGCTTCTGCGGCTGCACCGGGCTGGCCTTGGCCGAGACCCCAGAAGCTCAGCTGTGTCAGCTTTCCTCAGCTCCGTGCTCGCGGGGCTAAGCGGGCGTGCGGCCTCCTTTCCTCTTGCTCCCGAGTCTGCCAGAGTCTGGCTCGGGGCTTTTGCTCGGGAAGTGAAGAGAAGGTCCTCAGGCTTGGGCGAAGACAGCACCCCGGTGAGAAAGGAGGCATTCAAGAAAGAAGACCTTCCGCTTATCGCCTGTCAGCACCTCGCCAAAGCTGCGTTCCCGTCGCCCACCTGGACGCCCCTTGGCGGCCGCGGGCCTTGCCAGGCCTGGCGTGGGTGGGCACTAGGGGTGCGCACATACCTGAGACTAAGTGAGTTCGTGGCTGTGTCTCCAAATATCAGACCAGCGGCCCGCTCGGCTGAACCCGGCCCCGGGGATGGCTCTCGGGACGCCCGTGCAGTGGGTGGGGGCGTCTGCAGCCCCAGGCGCGTAGGGACGGGAAAACAGTGGTCGGGGACAGCCGCCTGTGTGCAGTGAGCCGTCCCTTCCACAGCCCTGCTCGCCCGTTCCCAGGGCAGGAGGTGACGCCGGGGGCCCCCGGCTCACCGTCCCTTCTCCGTGCTCTTGGGGTGAGGCGGGGGCAGGCGTGCCGGCCTCTTCCGGGACCCGCGGTCCCCCCACGGCTGTGACGACCACATCCCCCTGGCACACGTGCTCGGGCCCACAGTGCCCTCACTCACTCACCCACACAGAACGCCACACAGAACGACTTGCACACGGTGCCCCTGGTTCCCTGGGCTCCAAACCGGGCTGCCACAGGCCTGTCAAGACGACACACGGCCAGACACAGAGAAGCCGTCCCGCTCTGACAGTGGGAGCCCTCACACTGCGGCCAGGGGGCTGCGGGGTCTCCACCAGGGGATCCGGAGGCCACACAGCCTTTGACGCCCAGCGGTGACCCTGCTGTGCTGTTTACAAAGTCAAACACAAACAAAACCCCAAACCTCCTACCAGTCCCTGCCCTGTTTGTATAGCGATGGCTCTAGTCCTCGGGGCCGAGGAGTCTCTGAGACCACGTTCTCTCAGCAGGGCCCCCTGTGCAGGTGGGAGAGAACCACTGGGAAGACTAGTTAACGAGGCAAAGGACATGGTGACCAGGGGTGGCGACCAGGGCAGGGAAAGCAAGCACCACGGATTCTGGGCCACTTGTGATAGTAAATGTCACACGTCAACTTGGCTGGACCACAGTGCCCAGAGGTGGTCCAACAGTATCCTGGACGTCTGCTGTGAGGGTGTTTTCAGCTGAGATTAACACTTACATTGGCGGAATGTGGGTAAAGCAGATTTCCTGGCACCGTGTGGGTGGGCCTTACCCAAGCAGTTGACGGCTGGATAAGAACAGAGACTGACATCCCCCTTACCCCCAGGCAAAACAAGAGGGAATTCTGCCAGCAGCCTGCAGCTTCGCTCCTTCCTGGTCTCCAGCCTGCCGGCCACCTGAGGTTTTGGACTGGCCAGCCTCCATATCCATGTCAGCCCATTCCTTGAGCTCCATCTCTTTCCCTCCATATGCCTATGTTCTGTGGGCTCTGCTTCCCTGCGGAACCGCAGCTCAGACGTGCTCACTCCGCACCCTCGGGGCTGGCAGCAGCTCCCCCTTGGCCCACTCTGCTCCTGGCCACCTGGGAGCAGAGTTGGGGAGCAGCTAACAGACGGTCCAGGTTGGAAAGGAAGGAAACTGTCAGGCCAGGAGCGCTCTGGTCCCCACACGTGTTTGTTCGTCGCACCGAGGAGACCCTGAATGTTCAGAGATTCACCGTGACCTAAAGAAGCTGAGCAGCGAAGGTGGAGGGCACAGGTAAGGGCGAGCTTATGAGCAGGAGGAGACCTTGGGCTGGTCACAGGAAGTAAGGAGGCCAGGAGGCCGGGTTGAGGACTGGGGGGACCATCCGACACGGAGACGAGTGTGCTTCTGCCTTTACTGGTTTCTCGCAACAGACAGAGGAACGCCTCGTCGGTACACTCTTGCTTAGAAGCCCAGATCCTTATTCAAGACCACAGCTGCACGTCCACAAGGTCTGCGGGCCTCTCTCCATCTCGCTCCACATCTGCAGTCTGCAGACTTCATGAAGCCGGACACTGGGTTTTCCTAAAACCCAACAGTTGGGTTGAGACAGAAGCTTCCAGAAATGAAGAGAAATGCCTTTTCCTTTCCCCTTTCCAGCCAAGCAGGACCAAATGCCCTGCTGGGTCAGTGCCGCACCCCGGAGCTCACACTTACCTGAGTCCGTGTTCGCGGGACACAGCCGTCCCCGCAGAGGAGGGATTCGCCCACCCGTCGGGAGCAGGGATCCCGGGCTCCTCCGCAGACGCGGAGTCGCCTCTGTAAAGCGATCAGCAAGACTGCTCCTTCATCAGAGTCTCCGGTGAGGATACAGAATCTAAAGTTTCTTGAATGTCAGGTTTGTCCTGTCATAGTCTCGTCTAAAACACGGGGGTGTGGGGGTGCCCGGAGGCTCCGTCGCTGAGTGTCGACTCTCTGTGCGGGTCTTGATCCCAGCTGAGACCAGGCTCCGTGGCGCGAAGCCCACTTAAAGATAAACATGCAATGAAACACGAGCATGTACACTCCATGCGGTGCCTGGCTCTCAGCAAACACGTTTTGCACTAATGACAGCAGTCAGTGTCCTGTTGGGACCAGCTCAAGGAGCGAACGGCACGCGTCACCTCAGAATGGCCACGATGCTCTCCCCAGAGGTGCGCTGGCCAGAAAGCCAGAATGGTCTTCCGGAGGATTCGATGGCGGTGTCTAGCAGCAGGGACGCGTGTCCCCACGCAGTGTGCTGCGTGAATACGTTTGCATTCGCTCTTCCTGTGGTATCATCCCCGCGACGTCCTGAAGCTAGCACGCGATGGTCCCGGCCAGGGCCCGAGCCTAGAGCCAGCGGGCGAATGCCAAGCCCCGAGCGAGGACGGAGCCCAAGGTGGCCTGGACCTGGGCGGTGCCCGCCGGACGGAGCACTCCTCGGCCCCGTGTCCACCACGGATCTGTGTGGGAGCACAGGGCTGAAGGGAGAGGGTGTGTGTGCAGGGCCTCCCACGGCCCTGGGGGAGCAAGTCGTAAGGGACGCCCTGTCCCAGGGTTAGCCAGCGGCGGGCAGGCCCAGAGGTCCGGCTAGCAGCTGCAGGGTGTGGGCTGAGGGAGGCAGGCATCGCCCGATGCTTCTCAGCTTCCAGGCTTGGTCGGCAGGAGAACCAGGCCCTCCGCGACGCCCCTCCCGGCTGAGGCCTTCGCCAGCAGTTCGGGGGGTGGTTTTGTTCTGTTTTGTTTTTCAGCTTCTTTCTTGTCTGAAATTGTTCTCTGTTAACAAGGGGGCCCCTTTGTTGAGTTTTAATAGTTAAATTAGCATCTTTCGTCACTCTCTGGCAACGTTTCCAGAATGTTCCGTCAGCTAGGGTTTGCTCCCAAGGCGAGGCTGACACGTTGGGCTGGGCTGTGTGCAGCCGGTATTGTTGACGTTCTGTGGGAGACAGAGTCAGCTGGGCAGATCCGGCCCCAGCCGACCACATCAAAGCTGCGCCTGGGCCGCCGCGGCCGGTCCTGCCGGGGCCTGTTCCCGCCGCAGCCTCCTCGCCGCCCGGCAGGCACCACCGGGACTCGGAGCCGGCGCTCGGGCTGCGACGCTTCCATGGGCTCTGCGGGACGAGCGATCGCGTTCTCCCGGACGCACGCTGCTGTGAAGACGGCCCCCGTCTCGTGGACAGCGGCTTTGGGGGGGTGCCGGGGCGCCTGTGATCGAGGGGACCAAGGTACAGCGGCTCAGCAGCCGCCCGAGCCGTGACCCCATCGCAGGGACACGGCGTTCCTGTGCCGTCCGCTGCACCCAAGGCCATCGTGCCCCACGCCCTGCCGGGAGCACCAGATCCCTGAGCAGTCAGGAGTCCGGGGCTGTTTCCTGGGGGTCCTGACCGCAGTGACAGCTGTTCCCCGGTGAATTCGGCCCTCGCTGCCGACCCAGTGACCGCTCACAGCAGGGGTCAGGCGCTGGCGTCAGTGTTGCCGCAAACCGAGTCTCTGCCACCGTTTTACGGGTGAGAAGCAGAGGCCGGAGAGGTGAGTGTCCCGCGTCCATGAGGCCCAGCGAGGGCAGAATTGAAGCGGATGCTCGTTGTGGTGGACCCAAACCCGGACCAGCCTTTCTGGTGCCCGTCCTCGGGCACGTGTCCTTGCTGCAGGCCTGGGGTTTGACTTGAAACCAGGGAGCTCTGTCGAGCGCCTCGAGAACGTTCCAGGTCCTGGAGAGCCTGCTGACTCGTGGGTCGCACCTCCAGAGATGCCTGGGGCTGCATCTTGGGCAATACGGGAAGCTGGAGGCCGCGTGCGGAGCTCAGAGCGGACACTCGGCATCGGCTCGCCACGGCTCGAAGGCGGGCTCCGTTGCCCACGCGCCGCGAGACCACAGTTACTGTCTTCACCGGTGACACGGGGCAATCAGCACCCCACCACCGGGCTGGAAGGAAAATCACCTGGGCGCCCAGAGACGGTGGCTATGCCTTTAGGAAGGGGCTCTGTCCTAAAAGGTGAACTAATCCTGGGCTCAGAAGGTTATTTTAACTGATAGTAATCTAACGTTCGAAGAAGGGTTCACAGGCACCACACGGCTCCTGACGACACGGCTGCAGCTGTCTTGCCCCGAGCAGGCCCCGAGTGGCGGGGCCGGAAGGAACCCCCTGCGCCTCAGTCTGAACGTCGCTTCGGTGAACCCACAGGCTCTGATTTGGTTTTGGTTTTGGTGGGTGCCACCAAGCGGCACGCTCTGTGCTCCCGACCTCTCCGTCGGAGAGAGCTGGGGACCAAGCAGCTGGCGCCCCCTCCTCCTCGGACGGTGTCCCACACTCCCATGTCCCCCTTCCACAGCCAGCCCAGGCCGTCGTCCACGTCCGCACTAGGAGCCCCTCACTTCGTCAAAGGAGAACATCGGGTAGAAGCTCGAGGGACACGCCCCACTCTGCTGCAGTTTTCCTACTTGATGCCCGGTCTCCACCCCGCATCGGTGCGAGGAAGCACGGGAGCCACGGCCGCTCTCTTCTGCCTCTACCCAAACCCGCGGGGACCGCTCTTCTTACGTCTCCGATGGCATCCCCCCAAACAGTAGCCACGCGGTATCTTCCAGTATCGCAGATGACACGGCCCATGCCCGATGAGACTGTTTTACAGCACCGGTCAGGGAGGGATGTAGACAGGCCAGGCCAGGGAGGGAGACCCTGAGCACAGCAGAGCTTGGGGGGGAAGGAGGAGCAGACACTAGGTCATCTGCAGAGGGCTCGCAGCAGACCGCAGTGAGCGTCCAGGCTCCAGTGCCATCGATAGAGCAGATCCGTAAGAGCAGAACTAGTGGTAACCAAGGGTCCGGGAGGTGGTTCAGCAGACGGTGGGCCCCAGGGCCCCAGAATGATGTGGATGGGCCAGGGGCAAGCATGAGGACAGAAGTGGGAGCTGGCGAGGCCAGAGCAGGGCTGATGAGCTGGTGGATCGCAGAACACAGTGGGTGCTTTATTTTAGAGACAAGGTTTAAGTCCAGGCCTTAGAGGAGGCCCAAGTTCATAAGAGACTAACAGGTTCAAGCTCGTACATTCACTTATCAACCTTCATCACCTTCTCAGCCGCCCACATCCACCCATCATCCACCCACACATCCATCCCTCATCCACCCGTCCGTCCCTCATCCATCCATCCATCCATCCATCCCTCATCCACCCGTCCGTCCCTCATCCATCTATCCGTCCATCCATCCCTCATCCATCCGTCCGTCCATCCATCCATCCGCTCATCCATCCATCACATTCTTTTCACTCATTTGACACAGTACTGGGAATAGAAGAGAAACAGGAAAAATGAAATTTAATCTCTTGGAGCTCAAGCCCAACGGAAGGACAGTGCTGAGTCATCCGAGTCAAGGAAACGCCCCTCCTCGTGGTGCCATCTCTCCGCTCCCCACAAGCGATAAGGGAGTTGCAGGTAAGCTGGAGTCCAGGTGCTGTCCATCCCGCTGCCGTAATCACGGAAGGAAGGCTGGGAGGGTAGGAACCCAGCAGTCGCTGTAACCACTGTTAACTTCTCCCTAGTAGAATGGAGGATCGATTTGATGAGTGTCTTCACCCTTGTTGTCCATTAAAAAAAGAAGAAGCCGTAGCTGGAAGTACACGGGATTTGAGAAACCCAGTACTGGTTTTCTGCTGTGACTAAGAAGAAAATGACTACAAATGTAGCAGCTGAACACAGCAGACATTAGCTCACAGCTTCTGGGAGTCAGGGTGAAAGTTCCCGCCCCGTCAAATTCCCAGGCTAAGGACGGCATTTCCTATGTATCCCTCAGGTATACGCGGATATTTACAGGCATCGTCTCTGACGAACCCGCCACGCCAACGTGGCAGCAGGGATTCTCTGATGAGGCAGGAGGTGCAGAGGAATTCTACCCACCTCCTGACGCGCGGTCTTGAAAACCGAGCCGACCACACAGCCCTGCGGCGGCCGGCTGCAGGCTCCCCTGCCTGGGGTACCGCGGAGCGGACCGCGTGGCCGGGGCTGCCGGGATTCGCGAGTGGCCCGCCTTTTTCCAGCCGGGCGGGTTAAGGCCAGCACGGCCCTTATCGGCCCTGCTAACCGGCTCCCTCTTTCCTGGGTGTATCCATGACTACGTCGTCGTAAGAAAAGTTGTAAGAAGCTACAAAGAAGTTTAAGAAAAGAAGGTGAGAAAACATAACCCCAAGTGCCAACCGTGGGAGACACATTTTCATGACATTTGTTCTTTCTTCGAGGACACAAGTATTCAGAGGCCGCGGGCAAAGTCCCCGGACCCCGTCCTTCGTGTCCTCTCCACGTGCGTGAGCACACAGAACGGGGTTCGCTTTACCCACGGTCCCCTGCCGGGCTTTGAGCCTTCACAAGAGCCACAGCCTTGTTTAAATACCAGGAAAACCTATTTCCCAAGAAACGTCAAGGCACGTGCACTTTTTACCTGCTTTGGTGTGACCTTGACCCTCTCCGGCCAGAGCCTGTGCTGCCCAGGAAGGTGGAGACACTTCTCCATGGAGAGGCCAGAGAGAGAGAGGCCTCGTGCAGCTCTTGACGGACAAAACAGACTTCGGAAGTGCTCAGGGAGAAAACGGTCTTGCAAGCCAAGCTTTGTGGGGAAAGGGAGCGTTTGGGGATTCCCAAACTTGCGAGCAGGGGCGAGGTGTAATCCCAGCCCGCGGAGAGGGATAGAGACCGCACAGGGAGGCCCCTGCTGGTGGTGGGGGAGGGCTCGTCTGTCTGGGGGTGGACAGGGGAGGGGGGTGGACAGTGAAAGAGACGTTTGCAGGGAGGGACGAGGCCAAGGCGAGGATTTTTCTAAAAAAAAAGAGAGAGAGAGAGAGAGAGAGAAATGATTTATTGGTCAGAGAGAGCCCAAGCAGGAGGAGCAGGGGAGGGAGAAGGAGAAGCAGGCTTCCCACTGAGCAGGAGCCTGATGCTGGGCCCGATCCCGGGATCCTGGGATCATGACCTGAGCGAAGGCAGAGGCTTCACCGACGGAGCCCCGCAGGTGCCCCCAAGCTGAGGACTGTATCAGCCCTCCCCGAGCAGGGCAGAGCCCACACGAGTGAGGGAGCGGAACCAGAGCAGGCTGGTCCCTGCTTTCATTAGGGACTTGGCAGGAGACTTTCTACCAAAGGCCCTCCCTGCGCCTCCAGAGGGCAGCTGCGGCCCGCTGAAGTGGCGGAACGCAGAGGTCAAGCTTGTGCCTGGCCGGGTGCCCCTTCTGTGGAAGCCGTGGGGCAGGGGTATGGCTGAGGTTCCTGGGTGGACGGGGCTGAGGGACGGCCGGCCCAGCACAACCCCGTGGCAGCTGCACACAGACCGGAGGGGCCCCACCCCAGCGGGCCAAGATGGGGATGTCCTGGAGGGACCCCGAGCCTTGTTGGTGTGGCATCGGCGGCAGAGCAAGGTCGGAGAGAAACGGCTGGGTGAGCAGGGAGTCCCCGGGCCAGCAGCCCTCCAGCCCCACGGGGCCTGGAAGCAGAAGCCTTTCTCCCAGCCAGGTGCCCCGGGTGCACTGAGCCTGCTCCCAGCCAAGCCCGAAGGAGAGGGTCCAACGAGCCAACGGCAATTGGTAGGCTTACCGGTGAGCTTGAGTTCCCCACGACCACCGGCCAACCCTGAGATCAATCAGAAGATCAAGTCCGTTACACTGGTTTTCTGCATACGTGCACCACACCGTGCTATTCATTAATTTTTTTTAACAAGGCTGCATCTGGCTGAAAAAGGCTGTTACAGCTGAGGGGCAGACCAGACCGAGGAGGAGCCTCTCAAGCCTGCCGAGGATACCTGCGCGCAGAGGGACAGGTCGGAGTCGCTCAGCCTCGCAGAGGACGGTGCGTCCTCACGACACCTGGGGAGTGTCTCTGGTGGGGGCTGGTGTGCAGCTCCGGGATGGGCGGAGGGGGGGGACGGTCCTCGGCCGCGGATCTGGAGCCCCACTGAGGAACAGACCCCAGAGAGGGTGTCAGAGCCGGCAGGATGGGGACCAGTCCGGCCCGGGACTTTCCATCTCAACAATGTCCCCAATGACATGTGGCAGATTCAGTGCTGAGGGAGTCAAAATCAGAGACGGGACGTGACCTCGGGTCTCCTGATCCCCCAGCATCTCCTAAGCAGGTGGCCCGGGCTCCAGGTGGGATTAGGACCTCCCAAGCCTCATTGTCTGTCTCCCCTGCCGGCTTGCTTGCTGAGGCCTGGCCATCCAGCTTCACTGTCTGGTGGATGAAAGCCAGAAAGAAAACTAGGGTCAGACTCACAATTCCAGAGACTTCTCCAGCTCCTGGGGTCCCGTCCCTCGGGTGCAGCCTCGTTTAGGAAAGGAAGCCTCCCAGGATGCCTGTCTCAGTCGGCCTCACGCTGGCAGTCGGGTCTGGGCCACGGGGAGCCCGGCCTGGCTCCTCCGACCGGCAGCTCTCGCAGTTGAGCACGGCCGAGAACCACGAGCTCATACACGACCCTCGTGAGCACCATTAATTACCCAGTGGGCGGTTTCGGGCGATGTGGGGATCCGACATGTCCTCAATGGAAAGCAAGTGTTTGAACTTGCCCCCAAGACCTGGAGCCCGTGCAGCCCGTCGGGGGGAGGACAGTGGTGGATTTTTCCAGCCACACTGCCAAGGACGGCGTGGGGCATATCCCTCACGGGGTTGCCGTGCTGGCTCGAGCCTCGCTCCTGCCTGCAGAGGCACAGTGTCCTCCTGCTTGGGGCAGTTTGCCAGGAGAAGCTCTCGAGTCGGCTCAGCCCAGTCTGGACTTCCCCAACCTGGTCCTTGAATGGCTTCCGGCCGCGGCCCCCTCGGCTCCCGGGAGAACTCGCTGTGTCTTCTCTTCAAGAGGACAAACACGGAGCTGGGAAGGCGAGTGTTCCACACGTTCTTCCCCGGGGGCTTCCAGGAACTCTGGTGGGTTTGCGGAAAGGGTCTCTCCTGGGGCCACGCTGTCCCCGGGGAGTTAGAGTCTCCTGACCTTACCCGTCGAGACCCAGAAGTGCCCTCGTGCGGGGTCCAGAGCCCTCAAACTTGAGGACAGAACGCTTCCTGGATTCCTTTTCTGGGACGGCAGTACGTTTAAACGCTGCCGAAACATGGTTATTTGTTAACCCCGGGCCCGACAGGCTCATACGTGGGTGTCAGGCCCTAGAAATTGAATAAGAAGCACCAGGAACGGAGGACAGTGTGTCACCTGGAGACTCGCATCTGGAGAAAACAGCGCAGCTGGGGTTTGAGGGCCAAACCCAGAATGCGGCGGTTTCAGCCCTTCGAGGAGAAGCCCCGGAGAGCCGGCGTGTGGCCTCTGGCGGGAGAGGACGCGGTGGAAGGCGGCGGGCGGCCCGTGCACAAACGTCCCCCACGCCGCAGGGTGCTTCCCGGAAGCATCGCCTGAGCCCGGGCCGGAGATCGGGCTGCCCCGCGCCTGGAGGTCGGAGATCGGTGGACGTCGGCTCCGACTGACGGGCCGAGGGCCGCGCAGCTCCGCCCCTCCGTGTGCGCCCGCTGCGGACGGGGGACGTAGAGGTGAGATTCCGAAGTGCTGGTCGCTGGATGAAGGAGCTGGAGCGTCCCTAGCGCCGGTCGGGGGCCGGGGGGGCACTTCGACAGCAGGAGCGGACCGTCTCCAGCTCTGGAGGCTGGACGTCGGAGGTCAGGCTGCCCGAGGGGCTGGGTCGGAGGGGGCCGCGCGTTCCAGGCCTCTCTCCTTGCCGGCGGACGGCCGTCTTCTCCCTGTGTCTTCGCGCCTCTCCCTCTGCGGGTGTCCAAGTTCCCTCTTGTCAGGGACACCGCAGCGGTGCCGCGTGAGGGTCGCAGGACCTCCTCGGAACCCCGTTCCCTCCGTGAAGACCTTACCTCGGCGGTGACACCACTGGCAGGACTTGCTCCCCTTTACCATCGGAGGTGCCGCCTCCTCTGCTCTTCCCATCCGTCCCCGGCAGGCACCTGGGCGGCTTCCACGCCCGCGCTCCTGTGCATAATGCCACGATGCACACAGGGAGGGACCGCCGTGGGCATCCGTGAACTGACCTACGTCCCACGGAGAAGGACCAATGCCGTTCGGCCTTCCTCGTGTGTCGCGTCTAAGAAAGCCGAACTCGTGGGAAGAGAGGGTAAAAGGAAGGGTGCAGGGGTCGGAGTGCGGGACCCAGGGGGACGGTCCAGGGGCGCAGAGTCCCACTTGGGAGGTGACCCCGCTGTGGGGCGACGCACAGCGCTGTGGTTCCAGTGCCCAGCTCGGCACTACCAGCTCCCGGGCCGAGTCGGTAGCGGACCGCGGTGCTCTCCGCGCCGAAGAGGAACGGAGAAATGGTCACGGTGGAGACGGAGGCGTCCGCGCTGTGGCGGGAATCCCACCTCAACACACAACGCGTCAAATTCGCACGTCATAGATCTCAAATTTACGCAATATGGTATGTCAGTCTTATCTTAACAAAAATGAAAACAAAACAAAACAAAAACCTCTGTCCAAAGACAGTCACGTTCTGAGGCCGGGACTCCAGCCCACGAATCCGGGGTGGGGGGGACACACCTCAGCCCACGACAGAATTCTCCCTGGATGGGGCCAGTCCTCGGGACCCCTGCCCTGCCACCCCCGACGGACAGAATCTGCTAGAGGAGCGAAGGAGCCTGGAATTCCAACCTCTCTGGGGGTCCGGCTCGTACATGGGAAGGATCCAGGTGTAACGATATCACATGCTAAGCCGTCTCCTTTGTGTTTATTTTCACACATTTCTGCTTAGTCACATTTTTCCTCTCTCTGAAAAAAGACCATCAGCCGCTTCCTTTCAGGTCAGACAGTGTCCCCCACCACAGCGTCTCTTTCAGTACTTCCTCCTCCTCAGAGGTGACCAAGATCCCTCCAGCCGTGGGATTCCTCCTTTTAAGCCCGCTCTCTCCTCCCGCTGTCCTTCCATGGTGGGGACGTGGAGGCCCATGTCCTCCCTGGAGGCCTTTCCCCAGGTCACCTCACGACCACCTCTCACGGACCCCACCTCCGACCTCCACCTTGGAGGTTAGGCTTCAGCCTGTGAATGTCGCAGGGACGCAGATATTCGGTCTAGGGCAGGTGAACAGAGTAGGTGCGACTCCTACGAAAGACCCATTTTCACGTGTAGGGGCGGAACGTCGTCCTGTCACCCCAAGACTCGCCCTTCGTGACTCCGGAAGCTGCTAATACCCACGTCCCCGAGTCCAAGGAGACTATTTGTGGTAAACAAGGCATCGGCGCTCAGGAAATATTTGTGGCTGTTCTCATTTTCTCAGGACTCACTGGGCACACGTGTTTTTGCCACACGAGGGGCGAGACCAGATGGATCTCTCCGCTTCTCGCCTTCCTCCTCTGGCACCTGCCGATGTCATTGCTGGGCACGGGCGGGAGATGCCCACCAGACAGCCCATGTTCCTGAGGGCCCTGAAGGTCTCTCTCTCACACACACACATGGTTTTCAAACAACACCGGGGCGCCTGTGTCTGCAAACAGTACTTCTGGGTCATTTTCTGTAGCGTGTTACCGAATCATGATGAATCGTACTTATTAAACGATCATTTTCTCTCATCTGGCTAGGCGAGGGGTACAGCTCTGAATGCTGATGCAGTCCCCCCAGCCTCGGACCCTGTGTCTGTGGAGTCGCTCCCCTTCCTTCTACCGTGTTGTTTCACAAAGGGGCTCCCAGCTGTCAGGCAGGATAACGAATCTAGCACCAAGCGCTGGTTCTACCCCACAAGCTTTGATCTCCGCAGGCAAATCCTCCGGGATGTCCTTCAGTCATTTCTGTCTTTCCCTCTCGCTTCTGCTCTTCGAAGCCGTCATCATGTCGGGTCTCAAACTACTGCAACGGTCTTACCCTCCTGGCGCTCTTCTGCAGGCAGGAGCGGTGGGCCGCGTCGGCAGCGCGGACAGTGTCTACACTGCCCTCACACCTGGATTCCTTCTCGTGGCCCGCGAGTCTGTCCTCAAGAGGGTCCCAACCCCCACCCCAGTCTCACACTGGGCCGCAGCCGCCACTCCTTGGGGCCAGGACGGAAGCCCCCAGCCACCTGCCATGCCGGGCTCTCCGTGGCCCCCGGACCCCCTGCGGCGCTCACCGTTTTGCCGGAATCCACCCCACCCCTCTCTACCCCTTCACACTCGCTCTGCATGGCCGCCTTACTCCCGTCCATCTGGTCTCGGATGGGCGCTCACTTCCCCACAGATGGCCCCCGACACCCCTAGCCACCCCATAATTACTCTCCCTCCTCCCCCTCAGCAAATGACCCAGAAAGGGTCTATGTACTGACTTGCTAACCGTCTTTCTTACCACCTTCAGACTGTGAACTCCCAACAGTATTCCTGCCCAAGAGACGTTTTCAGAACGAATAAGGGGTCTTTGTTTTGATCCTTATGGCAAGTGTAAAGCAACATTACACAGGCACACGCGAATCCTAACTCGTGCCTCTGTGGGTTAAACAAAGCACCTTCCCTGTGCAGTCTCTCTCCTCTTCCTTCATCCCTCCCTCCCTTCAAAGAGAAGGGTTTTAAGGATATCGAAGGCAACCTGCTACATCCACACCTGCGGTAGCTCCAGGACCTTCCTTTCCCTCAGGAGTGTTGTGTGCGATGACGGAGGGAACGTTCCTGCCTCCCCCCAGTGTTACAGGGCTCGGCTCCTGGGGAAGTTCACTTTCAGGCTCACTGCTAAGTCTCTGTAATAATAATAATAATAATAATAATAATAATAGTAACAATAATAATAGAACATTTATCCCACATCCCAGCGCTGCTTCGACCACTTTGAAAAATGCCAGTCATTGAACATGGCTTCCGGTTAGAGTCAAGTAACCATGGCTGGTAAGCTTGCACCGACTTTCATCACCGTGTCCGCTTTGGGGGAGGCTTGGTGGGTCAACGTGAGCCACACAAAGACTTTCCACGGCTCCTCGGTCTGGCCTCTCAGTCTTTCCACTCGGCACTGATCCGTGGGCCGGGAGGCTTTCAACCGGACAGAAAATGGCCGCCTCACACAAGCTCCCGTAGGAAACACTGGAGGCAAGCTGCTATTCTGTTCGTTGGTGGACTCCGTATAGGAAAATAATGGATGTTATCATTGTCACGGATTATAGCAAACCAAGGAACCAGCTTCTCTCAGGCCAATGGTTCCTTCAGTCTTTCCACAACCATTCCCTGGGCACCACATGTGTGTGCCATGGCGGTGCGGCTCACCTGTGACAGCCCAGTGTGCACACGTGAATGAAGAGCCATGCTTCTAAGCTGCTTAGTTAATCGTAAGAAGTTTCTCTCATCCTAATGTGACAGACTAACGGAAGCCCACCGACCGCTGTCTGCTTTTCCTTTGGCTGTAGACTCCCAACTTCCAGTCAGAAGCATGAGCGTCTTGAGTAAAGACTGCCCTTCCCAGCCCCTCCGTGTGCTCAGGGTGCAGTGTTGACAGGCCCCGGCGATTAGACCGGGCTGGTGAGTGGGACCCCAGGAAGTGTCTTTAAAGAAGATGTGGTACATACATACATACATACATACATACATGCTATGGAATATTACTCAGCCATCAAAAAGAATGAAATCCTGCCCTTTGTAACGGCAGGGATGGAACTAGAGGGTGCTATGCTAACTAAAATAAGTCAGTCAGAGGAAGACAAATGCTGTATGACTTCACTCATATGCAGAATTTAGGAAACAAAACAAGTGAACATAGAGGAAGGAAAGGAAAAATAAAATAAGAGGAAATCTGAGAGAGGCAAGAGACTCTTAACTCTAGGGAACAAACTGACGGTTGCTAGAGGGCAGGTCTGAAGTCAGTATTTTGGTTTGAAGTGAAAATGCTGGCAGGTCACATTTCCTCCAGAAGCTCCAGGGAAGAATCCATCCTTAGGACTTCCAGCTTCGTAAGCTTTGCTGGCTGCTGGACGCCTTTCTGGGGACCGCCTCCCTAGGATCTCCGCATCCGCCCCCATCACCCCCTCCTCTTCCGTGCATGGAATCTCCCTCTGCCATCATTTCACAAGGACCCGGTGAGTGCATTGTCCAGGAGAAGCTCGGATCCTTAACTGATTCGTAACTACTGAGGCTCTATCTCCATATAAGGTAACATTTGCAGGTTCCAGGGATTATGGCACAAGTATCTTTGGGGCGGGCAGTTCAGGTTCCAGGGATTATGGCACAAGTATCTTTGGGGCGGGCAGTTTTTAGCATATCACACAACCAGCATTACTTTTAAAAGGATTAAAATTACAAAAAGTATGTTATATGACCAAAATAGAATTGAATTAGCCATCGGCAACAAAAATAAATGCAGAGAAGTGCTTAATATTTAAAGTTACACTGTATCTTCTAAATGATTGATGGACCAAAGAAGAGATCACAGACAAGATTAAGGATGTCTTGAACAGGGGTTCCTGGGTCGCTCGGGCAGTTAAGCATCTGCTTCCAGCTCCGGTCATGATCCCGGCTCTGGGACTTGAGCCGGGCTTTGGGTTCCCTGCTCAGCGCGGAGCCTGCTTCTCCCTTTCCCTCTGCTGCTCTCCGTGCTATGTTCTCTCTCTCGCAAATAAATAAATACCGTCTTAATGAAGTATCTTGAACTGAAGGAAAAAGAGAGCACAACATGTGGAAATTTATAGGATACAGTGAAGCAGTGTTTACAGAAGAACTTATAGGTTAAGCTCTTACATCTGAAAAGAAGAAAGTTTCTAAAAATAGTAATTTAAGCTTCTTCATCAAGAAGCCAGAAAAAGAAGAGTAAATCAAGTGTTAGTAATCAGAAAAAAGGAAATAATATAGATCAGCTCAAATATCAATGAAGATAATAACAAGTCAATACAGAAAATCAATAAATTTATTCTTAAAAGATCAGCAAATGATAAACCATCAGGTAGACCGAATAAGAAGAAAAGAGAGAAAATTCCAATCCCAAAGTCAAGACTAGTAAAGGAAACATCACTACAGACTCACAAGAAATTTAAAAAGATTATGGAACTATCCTATAAGCACTTGAATGCAAACAAGCCCAACGACCAGAAAGAAATGGACAGATTCCTAAAAAGACATAGTCAAGCTGGCTCAAGAAGAAAGAGACAATTTAAGTTGACCTATATCAAGTGAGGAAATTCAACTAGGAAAGTATGTATAAGCTTGTAAGAACACAAGGTTGGTTTAGCCTCTGAAAATCAATTAGTATAAACCAGCACGTTCAGAGATAAAGGGGAAATACCATATGATCATTTCAGTAGACACAAAATATTTAACAAAATCAATAATTCATTCATGATAAAAATTCTCAACTAGCTAGGAATTAAAGGGGATTCCCAGTACCTCCTACACAGTGTCTATAAAAATCCTACAGTTAACACAAGGCTGTTATGAAAGATCAAATTGTGAATGAGTTCAACACCCAACCACTGTAACAAGGTGAGAAAAATACTTACAGTGTACGTATTGGGTAGAAAGAAGTAAAACCATCTTTATTGGCAGAAAACATTACAGTCTGTATAGAAAGTCCTGAAAAATGTTGCTGGGTCTAGAACTAATGAGAAAGTTTCCTCCGGTTTCAGGATATAAGACCAGTATACAAAGACAGTTAGTTTCATCGCTGTGTATGGGCCATGGGCAACCCAAAAACGAAACTAGGGAATCAAGTTTAGCCACAAGAGCATAGGCAAGAGTGAAATATTCGGGAATAAATTTAACAGAGTAAGTGCAAGACAAGAAACTCCAGAAATTTGCTGAGAGAAACTGAAGTCCCAAGTACGTGGAGAGACAATGGTTTCATGGATGGAAAGACTCATGTTAAGAACTTAGTTCTTCTCAAATTGAGCTCTTGATTCAATGCCATCTCTACCAAAATACAAGCAGGCTTGTTTTTTTACAGAGAAATTCTTATTCTGATCCTGGAATTTATATAAAAATGCAAAGAATCTTGAATAGCAAAACGATATTTAAAAAGAACAAAGTTGGAGGACTTATATTACTTGATTTCAAAACTTACTTGAAGCTCCAGTGATCAAGATAGTGTGGCTTTGGCCTAAGAGTAGGCGTATCATAGACCAGCGGACGGGGACGGTGTTCAGAAGCAGATCCACAGAGCATGTGGTCTACTGACTTTCAGCACAAGTTATATGGGAATTTCGTGCAGGGAAGGATGGTCTTCTTTTTTTTCTTAATGATTTCATTTATTTAATTGAGAGAGAGAGACAGAGAGAGAGCACAAGCAGGGGGAGGGGCAGAGGAAGCAGGCTCTCCGCTGAGCAGAGCCTGACGTGGGGCTCGATCCCAGGACCCTGAGATCATGACCTGAGTCAAAGGCAGAGGCTTTAACCCACGGAGCCACCCAGGCGCCCCAGAAACACTCTTTATGTATTTTGTGTGCAAGTCCTTTGTCACAGTGTCGTGTTCTGAGTATTTTCTCCCAGACCGTGGCTGGCTCTCATTTACTTCACATTGGCTTTTGAAAAACAATGTTTTTTAATTTTAGAGTCCAATTCTTCTGTTTTTTAGTTTTGTGGGTCATTCCTTTGTTATCCTTTTTAAAAAAAAAAAAAAGATTTTATTTATTTATTTGTCAGAAAGAGAGCGAGCAGGAGAGCGAGCACAAGCAGAGGGAGAGGCAGGCTCCCGCCTGAGCCGACAGCCTGATGCGGGGCTCGAGCCTGCACCCTAGAGCCATGACCTGAGCCGAAGGCAGACTGAGCCACCCCAGTTTCTCACTATCCTATTTTTAAAGATCATTTCAATCCCAAGATCATAAAGATTTTCTGCTAGTTTTATAATTTTAACTATTAAATTTAGGTCTGTGATCCATTTTGAGTTAATTTTTTTGTATGACGTAAGTGTTGCGGTTCATTTATTTGTTGTGAATATCCAATTGTCTTAATGGCATTTTCTGGAAATGTTATTATTTTCCAATTAAATTGCCTTCATAATGTTGAAGAAATAACTGCACGCACACACAGACCCCTGGGGTCTATTTCTGGACTCTCCGTTCTCTTCTGCACATTTCTGTATCTGTCCTTTATGCTGCCCCCCGGCCCTGTCTTGATTACTACAGTAAGTCTTAAAATCAGGTAGTGGAAGTCATCCAATTCCTCCTTTTTCTACATTGTTTTGGCTTTCTAGACCTTTCCATTGCTCTGCAAACTTCAGGATCAGTGTAGCCATTCCTACAAAAGAGCTTTGTGGGATTTTGATAAGGGTTCCATGCAATCTGTACATCAATTTCAGAAAACCTGAGACCCTAATAATATTGACTCTTCCAACCATCTATTTAGGTTTTTAAAAAACCTTTCTCAGCAATTTTTTGTAGCTTTTGGTGTACAGATCTTGCTCATTTTTGTTAAATCCATTTTTGTTTCTTATTTTGATGGCATTGTAAATATGATCATTATTCGGTATAACTTCCAATCATTCATTGGAAATAAAATGGAAAACCTTTGGATTTCTTTGTTTCAGATCATTGTAGACACATATGCAATTGTAAGAAATAAAACAGAGGCGCTTTCTGCCCTTGACCCGGCTTTCTCCAGCGGTGACGGCACCCTGCGAAACTAGAGCACGATACCGACCCCAGGGTGTCGACCCCGACGGGACCCGCCAATCCCGCCGAGATGCCCTGTTGTGCTTTGATTCACCGGTTTGTGGGCGAGCGCCCGTGCGAGGGAGCTCCTGGGTGTGCTTAGACCGACGCCGTTCCATCCCACGCGGACGTTTCTGTAACACTCACCGCGCTCAAGGTGCACAACCGTCCTATCCCCACAAGGATTCCTTCGGGGTCTGGACCACGACTACCCCCCGTGTGCCCCCACCGCTCACCCGCAGGCACCACACGTCCGTCTCCATCACCCGGTTTCAAGGATATTATTTAAATGAAATCTTTCAGTGTCTCACCTTTGGGGATTGGCTTTTTTTTTTTCTCTCTGATAGTCCGTGTGTGTGTGTGTGTGTGTGTGTGTGTGCACATGCGTGCGCTCTGGACCCTTTGCTCCATCAAGGACGCTTTGTTTGTATCCCTGCTCGGCTCGGGTAAACGACGCCGCTGTGGACATGGGGGTGCAGATACGTCTTCCACACGGCGATTTCCTTTCCCTCTGAGATATTTTCAGAAGTGGAATGTCTGCACCATATGGTAGTTCTATTTTTGACTTCTCGAGGAATCTCCGTACCGTTTTCCATAGTGGCTGTGCCAACTTACATCGCCACCAACAGTGCCCAAGATTTCTTTTTTTTAAATCTTTAATTTAAATTCGATGTGGTTAGCACATACTGTATTACTAGTTTCAGAGGTAGAGGCCAGGGGTTCATCAGTTGTACACAACACCCAGCACTCACTACATCGCGTGCCTCCTTCACGCCCGTCCCTAGTTATCCCGTCCACCCCCACTCTCCCCCCACAAACCCTCAGTTTGTTTCCTAGAGTTAAGAGTCTCGTAGGGTTTGCCTCCCTCTCTGATTTCATCTTATTTTATTTTTCCTTCCCTTCCCCTATGTTCATCTGTTTTGTTTCTTAAATTCTACGTATGAGTGAGATCATGTGGTATTTGTCTTTCTCTGATTGACTCATTTCGCGAAGCATAGAATCCTCTGGGTCCATCCACGTCATTGCAACTGGCAAGATTCCATTCTTGTTGATGGTTGAATAATATTCCATTGTATGTCTCTACCACGTCTTCTTGATCCAGTCATCTGTCGATGGACAACTGGGCTCCTTCCATATTCGGGCTATTGTGGACGCTGATGTTATAAACACTGGGGTGCATGTGCCCCTTCCGATCACGACATCTGTGTCCTTTGGGTAAACACCTGGTAGTGTGATTGCTGGGTCGCAGGGTAGCTCTATCTTCGACTTTGTGAGGAAAGCGTTTTGCAGAGTGGCTGCACAGTTTGTTTTCTTAAACTTAGCATAATTCCCTGGAGATTCATCCAAGCTGTGTATATCAATAGTTCATTCCTTTTTATTTCTGAATATTATCTCGTGGTTTGGAGATACCAAAGTTGTTTAACCATGCACCCGTTGAAAGGCATATGGGTTTACAGTTTTTAGCTAAAGTGAATAAAGATGCTATAAATATTCATGTAAACATTTTTGTGCATGATCCTAAGTTATCATTTCTCTAGGAGAAACGCACAGAAGTGCAATTGACGGTTATATGGTAATTGCATGTTTAGTGTTCTAAGAAACTGCTACGCTTCTTTCCAGAATGGCTGTGCTATGCTTTACAATGATGTTGGGCAAGTTCTCATGTGCTTTATTTAGCAATTCCATTTCCTTTTTTTTTTTTTTAAAGATTTTATTTATTTATTTGACAGAAATCACAAGTAGGCAGAGAGGCAGGCAGAGAGAGAGGGAAGCAGGCTCCCTGCTGAGCAGAGAGCCTGATGCGGGACTCGATCCCAGGACCCTGAGATCATGACCTGAGCCGAAGGCAGCGGCTTAACCCACTGAGCCACCCAGGCGCCCAATTCCATTTCCTTTTTAAAGGAAATGTCCGTTTACGTATTTTACTATTTTCTCATTGGACCTGATGACTGTTGAGTTTTGAGAGTTCTGTAGACATTCTAGATCCCAGCGCCTTGTTGACATTCTAGATCCCAGCACCTGGTTGGGCGTGTGGTTCGCAAGCTTTTCCTCCCAGTCTGCAGATTGTCATTTCATGCTCTCACTAGTGATGTTTACAGAGGAAAAGGTTTAAATTTTGAAGGGCTCAAACTTTTTTTTTTTTCTTTTACAGACCTTGCTTGTGATTTCAAACTACATCTATTTGTCTAGCCCCAGATCCCAAAGATTTCCTCTTCTTTTTCTTCTAGGAGTTCTGCAGTTTCACATTTAGGTCAGTGATGCATTTTGAGTTAATTTTCATGGAACACGTGAGGCACAGACTGACGTTCGGTGTTTGCCTGTGGATGGTCCGTCACTCCACCACCATTGCCAGAAAAGCTGTCCTTCTGCCATTAAAGTGCTTTTGCTTTTTTGTCAAAAATTAATGGAGCACGTTTCTGTAGAGGTCTGTCTGGGTTCTCTATTCTGTTCCGCTGATCTCTGTGTTTCCCGTTAGAACTCCACACTGCCCTCATTGCTCTCGCGAGACAGTACGTCTCAGCACTGGGAAGAGTGAGTCCTCACACTTTGCTCCTCTCTTTCAAGGTTGTTTGGGTTATTCTAGAACCTTCTCCTTTCCTTACGAGTTTTTGAATAATGTCATCTATGGCTTAAAAACAAGTGCTGGGGATTGGATGGAAATCCGATCACATCCATCGATTGATCTGGGGTAACTGGCATTTTTACGACGTGAGTTCTCCACTTCAGACACGGTCTGCCTTTCCATGTATCTGTGTTGTTCGATTGACCTTATCAGTTTTTCGTAATTTTCAGTGTGTAGAATCTTTGTATATTTTGTTAAGTGTATACCCAAATATTCATTTTCTTTGGATTAATTACAAATCTTACTGCACGTTTGGGTTTGGTTTCCACATATTTGTTATTAGCCTGTAGAAATATGATTGGTTTTTGTGTTCTTGGATCATGCGAACTTCTCGAACCTACTCATTAGCTCCAGCTGGCTTTTCTCTCTTTCTTGAGTGGGGAGGTTCCTTGGGATTTTCCAGGTGGAGCATCATGTCATCTGTAACCAGGACAGTTTTCTTCCTTTCTCTGTAATCTGTGTGCATTTTACTTCTTCTATTGCTTTATTGTTCTGTCTAGAATTTTGAGCCGTATGCTGAGGAGCATTGGTGAGACTGAGCACACTAGCTTTGTTCCTAATTTTAGGGGGAAGTAGTCATTCTTTGACCGTTAAGTACAACTTTAGTGCAGGCCCTTCGTTCCCATTCTTTAACAAGTTGAGGCAGTTTCTCTCTATTCCTAGTTTCTTAGGAGTTTGCATCATAATTTGCTGGTAAATTTTGTCAAAGGATTTTTCCACATCAATGGGTATGGTCATATGATTTTTCCTCTCTAGCTTGTTAATATGGTGGATTATACCGGTTACTTTTTAAAATACTGAACCGGCCATGCATACCTAGAATAAATCCCACTTGGTTATGGTGTGTAATTCCTATATATTGATAAATTCTGTCTGCTAATACTTGTCAAGAATTTTTGCATCTCTATTCATGAGGAATCCTGGTCTGTGATTTTCTTTTTCTGCACTGTCTTTGTCTGCAGTTGTTGCCAGGGTACTATTAGTCACATAGAATTAGGCGGAAAGTGTTTCCTCTTGCGTTTTCTGGAAAAGAGTGTGTAGAACTGGTTTATGCAGTATTCGGTAGAGTTCTCCAGCTAAACCAGCTGGACCCGAAGATTCCTTTTTTCAGGACGTGTTAAATAATAAATTCAATTTCCCTCATAGTTATAGAACTAATGACCTATTTCATATTGGATGCAGTGTGTAGTTCGTACTACTCAGAACATCGGCCCACCTCACCTAAGTTGTCCATTTTAACACACGAGTTGTTGGCAGCGTCTCTGGCCCTGCTGAAGTCAGCAGATTGGACGGGACTGAATGTCTGTGTCCCCCTGGAATCCATGGGTTGAAATCCTCGCCCACAATGTGATGGCCGTTAGGAGACGGGGACTTTGGGAGGTGATTAGATCCCAGGGCTCCACGATGGTGAATGGGGTGGTGCCCTTAAAGAGACCCCAGACGCCGCCCTTGCCCTGCTGCCTTGGGAGGGCACAGTAAAGGACAGGACTCTGACACTGAATCTGCCAGTACCTTGGTGTGGACTTCTCGGGGTCCGGAACTGTGAGAAATCGATGTTTGCCATCTGTAAGCCGCCCGGGCTGCCGCGTTCTTGCTCTAAGGCCCAGGCCGACCGGGTAAGGGTCTGCGGTGAGTTTCTGCGCCCGCGCCCGGCATCCTCCTCGCGCCTTCCTTCTTTGTCCCTTGTCAGTCCGGGTTTGTCAGTGTCGTCAGCCTTTTCAGAGAACCTGTTTGGGTTCTTTGTCTCATTAAATTTTCTGTTGTTTTCCTACTTTCAGTGATTGATTTCTGCTCTATTATCTCCACGTGCTAGCTTTGACTGTGTTTTGCTCTTCCTTATCTCGGGACCTGAATTAGGAGACTTGACCATTGATTTAAAACCTTTCCTCTTTTCTAACTAAGCCTTTACCCTAACAAATGATCCTCTCGGAACTAGGGCCCTCCATCCCACACTGCGAAATGTTTTATCTTTACTTTCATTTGGTTTTAATATCCTTCGAGCCTCTTACACCAATGGATTTTGTAGACATGTTTAGTTTCCATGTTATGTAGAAATTGTTTAATTTCCATGGGTTCCGAGATTGTCCTGTTTTCCTTCTATTATTGATTTCTGGTTTAATTCAATTATGTTCAGAGAACATGTTCTGTACGATCATAATTATTCATTTGTGGAGGCTTGTTTTATGACCCAGAATGTGGCCTTGGTGAATGTTCCATGAGCAATTGAAAAAAAAATGCATTTTGCTGCTACTGGGTGCAGCAACACTCTGTGTGTGTCCCTTACGTCCTGTCCGTCATGTTGTTCTTCTCTACCCTTGTTGATTTTTTCTCGGGTAGTTCTGTCGGTTGCTGAGCGAGGACGCTGATGTCCCCCAGCGTAATGTAAGATTTTCAAGTCTGTTGTTTGCATCATACATTCGGAGGCTCTATTGTTTGGGGAGGGCACATTTAGGACGGCTATGTCTTCTTGGTACGTTAATTCTTTAATTATTAGGCGACATGCCTCTTCGTCCCTAGTGATTCTCTGTGCCCTGACGTCTCCTGAACTGATGCTGACACAGTCGCCCCCGCCGTTCCCAGAGCATCCACAGCGCGTCGGGGTCCATCCTCTTACTTGCGGCCTGCGTGTTGGAGTGGACAGGCATGTCTTGTGTGGTTTGCAGCGGGTTTTATTTTTTTTTTTAATTCACTCAGTTAATTCCCGCCGTATTTGTGGTGCGTCTTAAAAGGGCATTTTTCTATACCGGAGATTATGTCTGCCATTTTATAGTTCCTTTCTTATTTATTTCCTCTCCTTTTTGCATTTTCATGCCTTCCTATAAGTTACTTAAACATTTTTAGGATTCCACATGGATTTATTCATAGAGTTTCTGAAGGTAATTTTTTGTCTCATTCTCTTAGTCTCTGTGAAGTTTGCTCCAGGTATTAAAATACACGTGTACGCGTCACTGTGGTCTGCTGGTGTCGCCATTTACCGTCTCCGGGAAGCACGGTTCCCTTACTTCCATTTCAAGTCCTTTCTGCCTCCGAGCATTGAAGTTTGGTTTCCTAAAATATCAGATGGTGTTACGAATTTTGTGTTGATCAATATAATTTACAAAACTCATGAGAAGAGCCTATTTATGCAGCCATTTTTTTCTGCTATTTCTGTTTTCTTTCTTCCTTCCTGATCTCCCAATATGCAGATGGTCATTTCCTTCCTGTTTCAAGAACATTCTGTAGCTGCCACTGATCCCCCTTGCGGTGCTGCTAGGCTCAGCTGGCGTTATAGACGGGAATCCCACTCAGCCCCGGGGAAGAACGGGTCTGCGGGGCGGCCCGTGTTGCACGGTGAGGCGGGGGGAGCCCGGCCTGGGCGAAGACGGCCTCGTGACACGCTCCGCGGCTGTACTGTTCTTCCGGTCCCAGGGTCCCAAACCAGCCCGTCTTCTTTCTACTGTATTTCAGAGGTCTCCCCTACGGTGTTTGCAGGCTTCCAAGTGATTCTCAGTGAGTAGAAGAGGGAGAGAGGAGCTTATCCCGTCTCGTCTGGATCAGAGTCCAAACCGGACAGTTGATTTCTGCATATATTGTCTTTGTGTCCTACAACCTCACTAAACTCACTCACTTGTTCTAGAGGCTTTTTTCCTGCACTTCTTCAGACTCTCCAAAGACGGTCCTGGTCTTTCTAAATGGACAGTTGCACTTCTTTTCTAGTCGATACGTGTTTAACTTCTTTTTCTTGCCATATTTCACCAGCTAGAATCCTCAGTGTGGATTTTAAGTGGTGAGAACAGACAGCCTTACCTTTGCCAGGATGCATTATCCAGGTTTTTGTTTGTTTGTTTGTTTGTTTTGTATTTCTAGGTTTGTTTTGTTAGGTTTTTTAGGAGCACTCCTCGTCTGTGATCAGGAGGGAATGTGGTCTTTAGTTTTCTTTCTTCACAACGTCTTTGTCTGGTTTTGTTATAGGGTAATGCTGACCTCATAAAATAAGCTGGAGAATTTCCCCCGTCTGTTGGTGTAGAATTGATATTGTTATTTTCTCAAATGTTCAGTAGAATTCGCTAATGAAGCTACCCGGGGCTAGCACTTTCTTTGTGTGAGTTTGAACCAGGAGTTCAATTCTCAGTTCTTTCCTAGGTCCAGCACTGTCCCAGTTACCTGTTTCTTCTGAAGTAGTTTCAGTAGTGTATGTCTTTCTGGGATTTTTTTTTCCATTTAACTGAAATAGTTACATTTATTAGCAGAAGTTTTCCATATGTTCTTTATTTTATATTCTGTGTCTGTAGGATCTGAAATGATCTCCTCTTTTTGGTTCCCAATATTATTAATTCATGACTTTCAATATTTTTTTTTCTGGGTGAGTCTGGCTAGAGGTTTGTTCATTTTTCTCCTGTTGTCAAATGTTTTCTTCTACGTTTATTGGCATGATCGTACTATTTTCCTTTTTAATCTGTGAATATGGTGAATTATATGATTTTCTAATGTCAAATCCACCTAGCATCTTTATTTTCACGGCTCACTGATGACGGGCCCTCTGCTTCTGCCCCCTCCTGGGTTTTGTAAACACCACCAAGGGATTTTGGACATTTCACATCAACAGTAGCTTTAATGTGGAGTCTCCAAACCCCTTCCACGGGTGCACACAGACAGAATCTCTCTAATAAGATGAAAATTAAATGTGACACAATTTCCAAGATTGAGCCAAAATTACACTGTCATTGAGCAAAGGTGACACACTGAAATGAAAGGAAGAAATTTTCTCACGACTGTGACTTTCTCCCGTGTCCTGGCACGTGCACCCGTGACTCAGCAAGGGTGGAAGCGGGGACGCCGACCTGGGTATCCACTCAAGTGGCTCTTACAAGCACAGGGCTTAGGGGCGCCGAGGTGGCTCAGTCCGTTGAGCGTCTGCCTTCGGCTCAGGTCACCATCTCAGGGTCCTGGGATCGAGTCCCGCCCACTCGCAAGGGAGTCATCTGTCCCTCTGCCCTTGCCTCCTCTCCCACATGCTCTCTCCATCTCAAATAAATAAATAGAATCTTAAGGGGGGAAGCTCAGAGCTTATTATTTATTTATTTGTTTGTTTATTCGACAGAGATCGCAAGTAGACAGTGAGGCCGGCAGAGAGAAAGCGAAGCAGGTTCCTCCCTGAGCAGAGAGCCTGATACGGGGCTCGATCCCAGGACCCTGAGATCACGACCTGAGCCGAAGGCAGAGGCTTTAACTACTGGGCCCCCCAGGTGCCCCAGGCTCAGAGCTTATGGAAAGACAATCCCTTTGGGTCTCCAAGAGGAAAATTCTGGATTAACCTACTTGAGATCTCTAACAGGCAGTAAGGATGAGCTCCATCCAACGTCAATTTTCTACATTTCAAAAACCCGTTTGTACCTTGGGAAGAGCTCACACAGGCCCACGGAGCGGCCTGGGTGCTTCGAAAGGCAAACGGAAGAAAAGATGTTGCAACTCAACAATCTGGAGAAAAACAATCATCTTGGCTGCTGGGCCTTGCGTGAAGTATTTCTCTATAGATAAATAGATTCACTGATAGAAGGCTCTTCTGGGACTCACTTAATCCTGTTTCTAGAAAGAGCCCTTGTTCACATGAATCGTTTGACGCGTCCGTCCGTGCTCCGTGTCCACCCCCGGGCTGAGTGCAGGGCAGGCGTGTTCAGTGCGCCCTGAGCTGGGTTGGCTCTGCTCTTCGTTCCTCCCGGGGAAAGGGGTAAGAGGGTTGCACACGCCTCCAGCGTCCCCTGCTTACAGAATTGCCTGCGCCCCTCCAGATGGGCTGGTCGCGTTAGGCTAGTAAATGCTTAACCCGCTCATCAGAAGCACTTTGTGTTGGGACACATGAGCGGCTTAGAGGGTTAAGCGTCTGCGTTCAGCGCATGGTCCCTGCGTCCCGGGATCAAGCCCCAGGTCGGGCCCCGCTCCCCGCGCAGCGGAGTCTGCGTCTCCCTCTGCCTCTCCCTGTGCTGGTGCTCTCTCTCTCTCTCAAATTAATAAACAAAATCTTAAAAAAAAAATTGAGTTGTCAACCGATTCCTGTGGTATAATAGTGAAAGGTAATGAAATAATTAGGAAATGATGAGTTTTGAGACTTACTGTTGTTATTTATAAAGTAATTGATTTAATGGTAATTTCACATTAAGTTCATTTATTGAAAGAGAAAGTGTGTGTGTGTGTGTGTGTGTGTGTGTGTGTGTGTGAGCGGGTTGGGGGAGAAAGGGAGCGGGAGAAGGAGAATCCCAACCAGACCCCCCACCCCCGGAGCCCACGTGGGCCTCGATCCCACGACCCTGCGATCATGACCTGGGCAGAAATGAAGAGTAGGACGCTCAGCCGACGGGCCCCCGCACGCCCCTACGGTCACTGCCCTGACCGTTTCACCGCAGGCTCATAAAATTCCTGAAACTGTGACTTTGGTCCTCACGAGCGGCAGAACGGCTCCGAGTGGCTCTCGGAGGGACAGAGCAGCAGCCCACCCTTCCCGGTGTCGGTTCTCCGCCTCCGGCCCCGGCTAGGGTCCCTGGAGGACACGCAGGCAGCGTTCACGGAGCTCCTCGTGTCCCGGGCCTCGCCTTCTCGGCCAGCAACAAAGAGGCCAGGCCAGCTGGGGTTCTCGCGAACCGGGGGCCTGCGGCCTCACCCCAGCTCAGGGAGGGAAATGCCTGTCTCTGGCCGCCACACGCGCCCCCATCCGTGTGCGGGAGCAGCAGAGGCCTCTGAGCGGCGGGGTCCGCGGGCCTGACGTTCTGTGGGCGTCCCCGGGGGGCCACTGGCCGCGAACAGGCGTCCTGCCTTCTCTGGCGTCCCTGAGCTGGGGAGGCGCCCCCTGCGGGTGTCTCGTGGGCCGTCCTAGGGCAGCGCGGCTCCTCCCTTAGCAGCGGGGGTTGCCCAGCCCCTGTGGGGTCGTTTCTCCGGAGGGAAGGACGCGACCGGGAGGAGCTGCTTCAGGAGCCCCGTGGCCCCACAGTAGGCCGAGAGCTGCCCACGCAGGGACTCCCCTCCCGTCCCCAGCCCAGGCCCAGGCCGAACCAAGCGACCCAAATGCCGACAGCCCGGCCAGTCCCCGAGAAAACACAGAATCTTTACAGGTGAATATATATATATATATATATATATTTAATATTCTTGGAAGCAGCTGCCTTGCAGGAGCAGCACCTCCAGACCCACCTTCTCGTCAGAAACCGCAGGGTTGGGGAGCAGCCTTCCCTCCCGCCGCGGCTCTCCCGGACGGGGGTGCTGGGGCGACCTGCAGCTTGGGGCCGGCGGCACCCCGTGTTCCCCCTCCCGGGGTCCTCCGCTCAGGGCCTTGCCCCGCGTGTCCCGGTCCGCGGTGGAGCGGAGAAGGAAGCCAAGCCGCAGGTTCCAGAGTCCGCTCGCCCGGCTGTAATTGTTACTTCCAGGTTATCTGTTCGCTCTTGAAAGGGCCTCATTTCTTTTTCTAGATTTTTAAAAATTCATTTATATATTTTAAAATATTTTATTTATTCGTTTATTTTGAGAGGGAGAGAGAGACAGCAGGAGAAGGGCCAGAGGGAGAAGGAGAGAGAGAATCGCACCAAGGCTTCACACCCGGCACAGCCGGATGCAGGGCTCCATCTCACGACCCTGAGGTTACGACCTGAGCCCAAAGCAAGAGTCGATGCTTAGTTGACGGAGCCCTCCAGGGGCCCCAAATGGCCTCCATTTCTTAAACATACGCTGGCTTCTCTGGGACTCTTCTCTTTGCTTTCTTAAAAAACAGATTTCTTTCCCATTTACTTCTCTTCGCCCACAATAATCACGGCAGCCCTATCCCCCCGCCGCCCCCGCACCCCGCCTTCCAGCAGCAGGAGTGTGTTTCCAAATGCCTGGAGCTGGTTTAACGAGGCCGAGAGGCAGGCAACTCCGCGTTTCCTACAATATAACTTGGAAAAGGACCTTGATCCAAAGGACTTTGATGACAAGACATAGTAGGTCCAGAACAGGAGGGTTCAGTGCCCTTCATAAGACCTTCTGGGGCGTATGGTCCCTGAGGTCCAGGGATCATTTTGGACTTGGCTGAAGTCCCCTGTGCCTTCTTCCTTCTCAGACAGAGACACTCCCTTTGCCCCGGAGCCCCAGGAGTCACCACCCCCGTCCCTGGCCTGCGCATGCAGACCGACAGGTGTGAACCGTCGTGCGTATTCTGGTGAAGAATTAAAGGAGGTTAAAGAGGCTCAACTTCCATTTAAGAACACTTTGGGGGGGAGGAGAAGCGGAAGTACAGAGAGGTAAGGGGTGCTTTTGTCATCATGAGGGCAAGCCACAGAGCAAGGAAGCGACGGCCGTCCGACAGCGGGCGGAGCGGCTTCAGCAAGGGCTCCTGAAACAGTGGGTCTGGGTGGACAGCGTGAGCAGCCCCCGGGGCAGGACCCTTGGGCCATGCCACCCCGACATACAAAGGAGCGTGACCTCCCTGCCGGATGGGTTTGGATCCCTCAGCTTCCTCTGAGGCCTCTAGCTTAAGAGGTCTGCGGAGCTCCGAGACGTCTTGGTGGAGCCACGGACCCCCACACCCATGAGCTACGCTTTGGAACATGGGCCGAAGGTGTCAGGATGCCCTGTCGGGGTCCCCTTCACACTTTCTGGATGTAAAACTGTCACCTCGTCTGTGTACCATTTACCATTGTTTAAGAACGTCTGTTCCTTGTGAAATGTTTGTCTTTCCAATATTTAATTAAATTTCATTCCATGGTTCATAGCGTTCTTTGATTTGACTTGTCTTTATGCAAAATTGGTCAGCCCTGTCTTTGCTTTCTAACGCAGTGGAGCTATGCAAATGTTTCGACGAAATGATCAACTCAACGGTTTTGCTGGAAGAAGCTGTTTCCACGGAGGCGACGCTCCTGAATGATCCTAGCACGTCGGGATGAGACCAACGCTGGCAGGTGCAGGGAAGCTAACAGAAGCTTCCGAGTGTGGCTATTATCAAGCAATGCGAAAGGAAGAAGAAAAAGAACATTTTCCCCTTCACCCACTCCCTGAAACAAAGAACAACCCAACAATAAGGACAAGGTGGTGCACGCGGCCTCAGAAAGTCGCAACTGTTTGTTTCCTGTCGCTTGCTTCCTGCCTGAACTGTCCGGCACAGAGGTGGCCTCGGTCTACACAACCCAAAACCCGGCTCCAAGAGGGTTCCTTTCCCTGCGGAGTTTGCTTTCTTGTAGAAATAGTGTTAAATCTGACCGTCTCGGGCCAGCCCGTAAGAAATCTCACAACCCGCACGTCATCAAAACACGTCGCATTTGCCTCCAGAAGTGTAGGGAAACCTAAGGGCAGCAACGTTGGCGACTCAGGCGGGAAAATGAGGACAAAAAAGGGAAAAATGGGACACGCCCACAGCGCCACAGGTGAATTACACCTCGGACGCTGGAACGCGGAAGTTCCTTCCATTCCCGGACGGTAAACGGTGCTTATGATTGAAATGGCCCTGGATCTACTTTTATAGTCTTTTCAAATTATTTTTCTTTTGATTTTGTAATTAAACATTTTTGTAAGGAACCCAAGGAACACTGATGACATCCTCGTAGCGAGAAGACATCATGGACAAAGGCGAAGGACCAGATGGCTAGCAAGGAAACAGACTTGGCAGATACGAGTTAAAATCCACAGATCCAAAACCTCTTAAAAATTAATGAACGTTTATTTTCCAACCTCACCATGAAAGACTCAAAGAATATGAACAGTTTTGCGAAGAGGAAATGTCAACGATCCGTAAACATATGAGAATGGGATTCATTTGACTAATACCCAGAAAAGAAACGTCAAGGAACAGTCAGATACTCAGGTCATCTGATGTATCTGTGGGTGAGTCAGAGGCCGCGACGGTGCCCCAGTCCGGCGAGGATGAGGGAAGGGCTCTTGTACACTGTGCTCTCGGGGAGGGAATACCTACGCCGTTCTGGAAGGCAATCTGGCACCATCAGTAATATACTAGAGTATTTTTTTAAAGATGTTATTGATTTATTTGAGAGAGAGAGAGCACACGCAGGGGGAGCTGCAGGGAGAGGGAGAGGCAGGCTCCGTGCTGAGCAGGGAGCCCGACGGGGGGCTTGATCCCAGGACCCTGAGACCGTGACCTGCGCCGAAGGCAGAGGCTTAACCCGCGGAGCCCCACCAGGTGCCCAATAAAATACTAAAGTATTAATATCCGTTTCAATAACGACGTGAAAGTCTTCAGATACACGCGTCGTTGGCCTCAGCGATCTCCCTTCTCAGAATCCGTCCTGTAGAAGGAGGACGTCTCCGGCCACGCTGGCTGGCACGTGAGAAGCCGCGAGGCAACGTGCAGAGAAGCGGATGCAGTTATGCGTCCAGTCCTGCAACGCATACAACTTTGTAAAAACATTATCTCTGCGACACACGAAGATTGTGAAAACTGTGGTCCAGGGCACGTCTGGCCCTTGGCCTTGGGGGATGGGAGCTCAGTGAAAGCCCCCGAGCCCCGATGAGGATGAGGATGATGACGACTGTGCACAGAGGTCACGTCGTGATCGAGCTCTTTGAAGGAGCGGAGTGAGCTTGACTCTACAGCTCGGTGAGGGACTCGTGCGTCTGTCCATAGCTTTCAGGACAGGAAGGCTTCAAGGTCACCCTGAAGGGCCACAGGTGGACGGGTGTGCAGGTAAGACCAGGCGTCTGCCTCTCTGCAGGAGGCCGTGGCCACAGGCCAGCACAGTCTCCCCAGCTGAAGACCGAGTGTCCTGTGTGCGGGTCCCTGTCCCCATCCCTCTGCCTCGTCTCCCAGAGAGTCCTGGGAGCGCCCCCCGCTGGGTCCTGTCCCAGGGTCCGGCTCTGGGGAGTCCCCCCGGGGACTGTGGGCAGTCTCTCCTCCTTGCTTCCTGTCCAGCCTCTGGTTCCCTGAGCAATGCAGGACGGCTCTGCTGTCGTTTCCAGGGCTGGGCCCAGCGCCCACAGGGTGGAAACAGATTGTGGGCACCGAAGGCCTCGCCCTCCTCCAAATCTGAAAGCCTGGAGACGAGAGGGGAAGGCCACGCTCCTCCGTCGCCAGCAAACACCTGTGGTCAGAGGAGCCGCTGGAACGGGGGCGGGAGCATTCGGTCCTCGCCGTGAGACGCGAGGGCTTCGCTGGCCGCTCGCCTTCCGGTCCCCCTCTCGCAGACGGAGCCCCTGTTGCCTGCTGCCCTCCCCATCTGCAGGAGCGAGGCCTGGCCGTCCCTGGAGCCATGACGTTCTGCGGTGACTTTGGGGACTGAAATTAATTTCCCAGCCTGGGCATTTAAAACTCATGATGCGTATCTTAGGAGAGACTCCTGCACGCTCTGACCTTGGAGCCAGAGCCCCAGGAGCTAGAATGCAAGCCCCTGACGATGCTTTAAACACACACACGTCTCCTTCTGCTGGGCGAGCCGCGGGAGCCATCGGGGACCTGTCCTGGAGGAAAGGCAGCCGGCAGCTTCCTTCTCACCAGCCATCTCATCTCACTCCACGAACGGTTGCAGGGACGGACGCAGCCTGGATAAGCGACAAGAGGGACTTTCCTCCCGGTTACGCGTGTCACCCTCTGGAACCGGACGGCAGCCGTCCAGTGAGCTCTCGTTCGGCCACAACTGTGGTGCTGGAACACTTCTTTGGGTCTCAGGTTTGTTGACTGAAAATGGGCCCAGTATCCACACTTCCGTGAGTCACCACCCGGGAAGCCGTCGGCACCAACGCCTGCTCTGGGAGCCCCTCCTGTTCTGGGCTGGGGACGAGCTTTGCCTGCTCCTTTGCAGGAAAATCGTTAATGCGATTCTAGGTACTCTAATGCCCTTCCTGCTTCCTGGCATTCTGCCAGACCCTTTATGACACGATTTCTACTTTTTATAACAACGTAATTAGCTGGAAGAGCCCTGTTGCTCTCATAAGTCACGTAAAATAAGCGGTAAGGTTGGGACTCGGGGCTTTTTAGGCCCAACTTTCCACCCCCCTCTCTGTCCTCCTGCTCTGCGGCCCCGTCATCGGCTGCCCTGCTTGGGTGGGGGTGCGCAGCCGAGGTGTGTGGGCACCAGGTCCCGGGGACCGAGAGGAGGTCGGAACTCCTGGGCTGATTGTCTCCAAGTCTGCGTCCTTCCCAAATGTTTCCTGATGTCGCTGGAGAGAAAACAGACGTAATTCCCTCCCCTCACAGAGCTGATGCCGTACTGGACAGAGAGAGATGACCAATGGTTCAGCCAGGTCAGTACAGGACAGGACACGTGGCGACAGGCCTCGCGGAGGGAAAGGACCAGTGCAGAGAGCAGTGGGGCGCCCTGCGTGGGGCGGGCCACGGGTGTGAATAAGACGGCCCTTCTCCACCGTGATCGGCGGTCAGCATGATCCTGGTCGGGCGCGCTGCCTGGCACGGAAATTCTTCAAAATGAGGTAAAATAAAGTCCACGTTCACAGTCGCACTAAAGTCAGGTTGCAAGCCCTCAGCAGCCACGTGTGCCGGATGTACGTGGCTCAGGCACCCGTCATCACAGCACGCTCCGCAAACAGCAGGTGCGCAAGCAAAGCTGCCGGGAAAGGGGTGGTGGGTAGCAGGGAGAGGGCGGCCCACGGCGGGTGTCGGGAGAACACAGCCAGGGTGACGACCACGGGGGAGGGGCAGCGCCCAGGGGATATTATAAAGACGGGCTTTTGTCCTTTTGCAAAAACTCCTAAAACCACAAGCGCGTCCACCCTCAGACGGAACCCGTGCTGCGCTGGCCTGACCCCCAGCCCTGCCGTCTCCCCGCCCTCTCCAGTCCCACCTCGGCCCCTCATCGATCGCCCCCCACCCCTGCCACCAAGCCTCTGTCCGTGACGTCCGTTTCCTTCCCGCGATGACGTGCGGCCGATCGGACGGATGTCGCTCGTGAGCATAAAATCAACGGGTGGTTCTAGGTTACACGTCCGCGCTGGGGCACACTCTGATTTCAGGCCCTTCTCTGGTACGTCGTCAGTGAAATGCACGAAAAATGACGGAAAATGAGTAATTGATGGAATAAATACTGGTTTTACCCTAACTTATGTTACTGTATGAAGAACAAGAAAAAAACTGTAGAATAAGGTTCAGAGTGAAATATTAGTGAATTCAATACCTCATCGTTAGCTGGAGCCCAGACTTTAAAGCAAACAGAAACAAACAAACCCCCAACAACAGCAGAACCCAAGTGCTGAAGGGCACGACCCAGACCAAGAGGGAGCCCCGGCGGCTGCGGACCGCACGCACACAGTTGCATGATGTCAATGTTAACTTTCTGGAGTGTGACGGTCACTGGCTGTTTTAGGGGACCGATGGGGACCGATTCTACAGTATCCAAAAGTGTCTTGACGTCTGCAAACTAACTCTCGGGCGGCCAGAAAGCCACCCCCGTGAGGTGGGTGTGGGCGCGTGTGTAGAACCCGCACACGTGGGTTCCACGTGGCAGCGCAGGGGAGCGTGTGTCGTGTGCGTGCGTAGAACACCCGGTCCGTCTGGCGGGGGTGTGTAGACTTTCATCCGCTTTCTTCGGCGACTTGCCTGTCGCTTGCCTGTTTCATAATAAAAGGCTGCAGAGAGGCTCAAGGATTTTTTAGACGCCGTAGGAAGAGCGTATTTCCGCTAAACAATGGCCATGTCTGAAACCTTTTAAAATCAACCCAAGGATAAATATTATTTTGTATGGCTGAATTCACGTGTTTCCATTGGAATATTTTCTCCTCTTGTTCAAAATACTGGTCCCAATTTACTAGACTGGATATATTTTGTGCTTGAACTTAAAGGGCCGTTTCTCTGGGGCCCGGTGGTGCAGTGGGCAGAGCACCGGACCTCGGTTTCGGCTCAGATCACGATCTCAGGCTCGTGAGGTCGAGGCCTGCGCTGGGCTCTGTGCTCACGGGGGGCCTGTTCCTCTGCGTCTCCACGCTCTCTATCACTCTTAAATAAATACATCTTCCAAAAAATAAATAAAGTGTCATTTCCCCAAGGGCTTTGGCCTAAACTTACTTGTGAATGAAATTTTAACTTTGGGGATAAAACCTCAGCAAATTCCTGTAAGTTTTGTCATACCCCCCCCCCCCCGAGGAGTCCATGCCCTGGGACGGGGCCTTCCACAGCCCAAGAGGATTTCAAACATTCTGTGCACACTCTGGGGACTACCCAGCAGCCACACGCTTCGGCCTCATGGGCCATGTGGGGCCAGGGGGCCCGTGGAGAAGAGTCTCTGATCCTGGTACCAAAGCAAATTAGGAAACTCCCTCCCACTTGCATCATTTATGATTCTTTCTTCAAGTGACCGACAACTTGGTTAAAATGGGAGTAAACAAGCCAGGGAATTAAATGTCTCCCCTACTGCAAGGTCCAGGGGAGGAAAGGCGGAGTCCACGGCTAACATCACAGGGCCTCTGCCTCCCCTGGGGCGCCATCCACAGGCCCTTGGCCGAGGGTACCAACGTGGTGGCCCAGGCCCGTGGGCAGCCCCTAGGGGTCCACTGAGGAACCAGGGAGACCTGTTGCCCAGAGTCTCGGGTCTCAGGGTGTCACGTGGCCCCTTGTAAGCCAGTCACCATGAGGGAGGAGGATGTTGAAATAAAAAACATGCAGAGACCAGCCTTAAAAATTCCCTCACCAGAAAGCCAGCTTCCTCCTACAGATAAAGCTTCATTTTGTTTAGTTTGTGAGACTGACGGGACCCGGGTCATCCCTTGCTTGTGCCTCTGGAAATCACAAGCGAAACTTGAACCGCTTCCCAGGGCTGAGATGGGGTAACCAGTGACCAGCTCCACAGAACTTGAGAACATTCTAGCATCATGACCATGCCTGGGAAGAAAACACAGCCACGACTTCTCCCCGTATGGGCTGCTTCACGGCCGTTTCTCTGGCCCCCGTTCCGTGCTCAGACTGGTTTGAGGGCTCCTGGCTTGCGAACTGCCTGTTCAGTCGCGCGCAGCGGACTCTTACTAACTGCTACCCGGCGAGTCACCGGTTTGACTTCTGCTATTTCCGAACCTCTGACCGCGTGAACGCTCTCGCTCCCCGGCGCCGCGCTGATCAGAGGAAACGGACACACGCACTCAGCCACCCCACGGCGCGGGGAGCTGCGGTCAGGGCCTGGCGATCCCCGCTGTCGGCTCGCACAAGTGGGGCGCGTGATGCTGGAGCCCCATGACACCCCAGAAATCACAACTTTACGGAGCCTGGGACCTACCAGAGAGAAGAAAGCAGGTTCAAGGAGGAAAGAGAAACATCTCACTCTTTCTCTTCAGCGACATTGTCAACCTGCAAAAGACAAGGTCTTCCCCTCCCCGTGGACAGAGTTTCCTTTCTGTTGCTGGTCTTCACCCTGCTAAGAACTGCAATGGGAGAGACCCATCTTTCAGGGCAGGCCCATCGGAACGAAAACTCACTACTGTTGCTGGTGCCCCACCCTGAGCTCCTGGATCCTCCAGGAACTCCTTCCTGATGGGTGCCGTCTGGCTGCAGCCGCAGGTTTTGCTTTGGTACGAGGATCAGAGATTCTGGTTTCTGGTGTGGAGAAGTCTACGTGTGGGGCCCAGGGACAACTGTCCTCACCTCTGTCTGCAACATTCTCCGGGGCGTGGGGTGCTCGACGGTGTACTGATCACGCGAGGGAGGCAGAGAGGTGGCCTGAGGGATGTTGAAGGCCAGCTCCTCCCAAGTCCACCCGAGATCAGGGTCTGAGTGCAAGGAATGTACTAGGTGCTGTTTCCAGAAGGCCCTCAGAGGGAGTAGGAGGGAGGCCGAAGAGAAGCAAGCCGACGTGGGGAACTTAACCAAGTTATCCCTGTGGACAGTGGGGGCTCAGGCCCGCTGTGTCAA
The DNA here is from genome assembly GCF_020171115.1 of Neogale vison. Classification (NCBI taxonomy): domain Eukaryota; kingdom Metazoa; phylum Chordata; class Mammalia; order Carnivora; family Mustelidae; genus Neogale; species Neogale vison. The sequence goes on along the minus strand of NC_058099.1, from coordinate 101,196,644 downwards.
GATGGGAGGAAAGTAGACAACATACCTCAGACGCGTCTCACCCAAGGGTCAAAGAGTCCAGGACTTTAATTTACCAACTTCCGTGGGTTCATGAGTTCACGGTTATGCCTGGGGTCTTCAGCCCCCGCCATTTTGCACCCGTCCTCTGTGGGGTCAGGCACACGGGGTCCTCAGACCGGCAAGTGTGAATGCGTCTGTGAGACCAGCAGTGCGTGTGGCTTTGGTGGGTCCCGGGAGCACGATGGACGCAGAGTCACCTGCAGGATGTGTCTTCCTGGGTGCTAGTAAGGAGCAGTCCAGTGGTCCTACCATGGAGGGGTGCTGTACCCAGCACAGACTTCCAGGTCCCCTCGTGGGGCGGGGGCATCTGCTCTCATGACCTCAGATGTCACATAATTCACAAGAAGCCGAATGAGATTAGAAGCTGTGGCAGAGGAAGGAGGGCTACGAGCTACCCCGGCCCACCAGGCTGGCTCAGCGGGGACACGGTAACCCCGCCCAGCTTTGGTCCTGAGGACGTCCGGCTCACACGTGGTGGAGAAATCGCAACCACCCGCTGAGCGAAATCTTGAATATATTCGCTTTCCTGCTCACGAGGGTTACCGAGGCGGCACCCACAAGTGGGACGAGGCATCAAAGGTAACATGTTCTTCCTCAATCTAGGCACCAAACCCCAATTTGCTGGGACCCAGGGCCTTCAACAAGCAGATGAAGAGGGAGCTCTGAGTATCTTTCTCCTCATGGTCAAAGCACACTGAGCAGAAGACGGAGCCTTCTGGACAAGAAACCGTTGCAACCTCACCCCTCGGCCTTGCCATGGACCTTGGGCCATGACGTTCCTCTTCTCCGAACTTCTGTCGCCCCATCGGAGAAGGGAGGGTGGAATCACGAGACTTGCAGATTGCTCCTGAGGGTCACGTGGGATGGCACATGGCCCAAGCTGAGCTTGCACGACACAGGGACTCCGTCGCTGGGCATTGCCTGGCCCAGCACCGCTGACCCCAGCTGGACTCCCGCTCACCAGTTTTGTAATTCGCATTTCCTGCCGGGGCAAAGGAGGAACAAAAAGAAAAAAATGGACACTCACAATGGGAGAAAGTAAGATCCCCGGGGAGAGAGCTGACTTTGGGCAAGCCATCCATGCCGTTGAGCTGTTAATGTCTGCGGCGCATGTCCACTTCCTTGGCACGTGTGCAATCTTGTGTTCTCTGCAGCGGAATGCTAAATGGACAGGGTGGGAAAGGGAGAGAAAGGCCAAGGAAAAGCTTTCACGGGTGAACCCCTTCCCACTCACCCAGAAGGACTCCAGGAGTCGCCGCGGCTGAATCAGCACGCCGGCTCAGCCGCTCTCCACGTGAACGTCTTTGGCTGAGGCCACAGAAATCTTGACTTTGTGCTCAAAATAGAGCACTGATTCAGAAGGCTTCCTGATAAGAGACCAAAATGAAACAGTAAATTGTGCTGTCACAGAAGACAAGGGAGGGCTTTAAAGATCTATTTCGGGGCCACCCCTCTCTCGCCTCTGTGGGCTGAAGTCATTACCGGCAGCGTGGGCTGTGGGCTGTGGCCAGGGGACAGGAGCTCATTCACGCGGTGGCCAAGACTGATGACTCGGTGTGCTCGTCCCTCATCGAGGGCTCAGAGGCTGAAGACCTTTGTTGTTACCATGTAGGACCTGCGTCAGGGGCGAGCTGCAGCCTCTGGGACAATAATCTGTTTCGAGACACTTGATACAGAACGTACCTATGTGACCGCAGCGATGTCATGCCCAGAAAACTGGAATTCGGAGGGCAGAGCCATGGGCTCCTCGTAAGTTTTCTTGAAAGCCTTTGTTGGTATGACTCGAATGTTTCGCCTTCCCAGACAGAGAAGAGAGAAAGCCGCTTCCTGCCTGCAGTCCGGTGGGTCTGCCTCCCGCAGAGTGGACGGACTAGACTGTCCCGTAGCCTCAGAGCGTCCCCAGAGACAAGGTCGCCGGCCGCCTTCCCCACGGGGGCGCGGGCCCACCCCTCCTCCAACTCAGCCACGCCCACCTTCTCAGTGCATTTCGAACGCCAGGCACATCCTAAAAACGTCCTTATTTTGAAATCATTTCACCTGTGCAGAAAAGCTGCAAGAACATTCCGACGGCCCCCGGCACCCTCCCCCGGAGCCCCCCATGTTACCATTTCACCGCGCTCATTACGTGCTGTGGATACATAGTATTTTTTTCCTGACCGTCTGAGAGGACGTGGTGGCCACCATCCCGTTTGCTCTGAAATGCTCCAAGGAACGTGAGGGTCCCAGAAGCACTCTCTTATAGAAGGCGAAGTACAACAAATTAACGCTGGCGTAATCCTATTACGGAACAGCCAGGCCTTCCTCAATTTTCAGCCTTGTCCCCACACCTCCTTAGAGAAAGGACAGCAGGTTCCTGGTCCGGGACTGCACACTACGTCTGGTTGCCGGGTCTTAGGCTGCGTTATCCGCGGCAGTTCCTCCGGTTTTCCTGAGGTCAGGGTTTTTAAGGACCACGGGCCAGTTACCTTGTAGAACCTCTCTGGGTTTGGATTTAAGGGATTAACCAGAAAATCGCCTTCTGGCAACCATCATGGGAGGGATTCAGCCCCAACCCGTGGAGGCCATGCAGGGGGCCGTCGGTGGACACGGCATGTGCACACTCTCCGGCCACACTCGCCACATTCCGTGTCCAGGCTACCCGGGGAAGAAGAGCAGCTCCCGGCAGGGAGCCCGGCACACCTGCCTGAACTTGGCTGCGGGAGCCGACCCCAGGACACCCTGATGTCAGGCCCCTCCCGACGGGACGGACTGAGAAAAACAGAGCGTTTCCCTTCTGTTGGGTCCCGGCCCAGAATGTGTAACTGGGCTCCCTTCGTGACCACCCAGCAGAGCACGGCAGGACGCAGACTCGAGGGGAGGCCAGGAAGGCAGCCCGGCTCTTTACAGACGAGGGGCGCCGGCCGCGGTGGGGACCTTCTCGGGCTCTGGCTGCCTGCGCGAGCCCTGCCCCGGGCCGGGAGGAACTTGCCGGCTCACCGGTTTCCCTGCTCCTGTTTCCCAGCCTCCTTTTCCCACAGAGGCCTGAAGGCCGCGAAACCCTCTCTGCTTCATTCGCGCTGCACCAGGGGTGGGTCGTCATCCCTGACCTGGACTCGCTGTCCTGGCGGGTCGACACGCCCGGGGCCGGCCCCCCACGTGTCCTTCCCTCTGATTCTCGCCCCGCAGCATTTGGAAAGGACTCTGGGCTGCGCTGCGAGGCTCCTTAGGCGTGAGTCTGGGGGGTTAGGGTTTTCCCCTCAGTGTTCAGGCCCCTTATCTGTGCTCATAGTGAGGTGCTTCTCCCGAGCCCGCTGTCGTTCTGGTCGGTGAGGGCTCTGTGCCCCGCACCTGCCCAGCCTTGAGGGGACGCTCACAGTTCCCGGGGGACCTGCCACCGGGGCACAGCCACGGGGCCAGGGGCGCCCGTCACAGAGCAGCGGGCTCCTCGCTTTGCAGAGACGGGGCGACAACCGAGGTCGCTCCAGGAAGCACCGGGAGGACCCTGCGTGGGAGGAGGGGAGAGAGTTATTGGGGACAGGGACGTGCTGGGTGCCGAGGAACAGCCCGTGTGGAGCACCCGGAGCTCGGGGGGCGGGGGTGTGGGTGTGGGGAGAGCTCTTGGGACATCGCCTGGAAGCCGCAGGGAGGGAGAAGAGCAGGGAAGACGCGGTCTTGCCGAAGGTGGACCCTGGAGGATGCACAAGCTGCTGTCCGGTTGCTGCTGCTTCCCGCAGGGCTTCCCCGGCCCGACCCGCACCCGCCTTCCCGGGGAGCCGCGCACGTCCGGTCGGCTCCTCCGCGCGGAGTTGAGAGCCGCCGGCACCACCTCCCGACTGCGCCTCCTGGGACACGCTCGGCCGGGGACAGCTCTGCACCCCCCGGAGCTCGCGCGGCGTCGGGGCGTCAGGGAAGGGCACACTTGTCACGTGGAACTTTGGAGACGGACACGGGGCTCTCGGGGCCCCCCAGCTTCTCTCCACGTCCTGCCCTCTCCGGCCCACGCCGGGTCCACCCGCCCCACAGCAGCCCAGGGAAATCCGCAGAGACCGGCCTCGCGGGCTTCTCGCCGGGGCGTGGGAGCTGGGCCCCGTCCTCGGACGGTGGACGCTTCTCCGAAAGTTCTGCCATCTCTTCCCCTTACCCCACGTTCGCTAACTGGCCATTTTAGGATGGTCCTGAAGAAATATAAACATTTGGAGAAAATTTTTTGCAACAAGAAGAGATAATGGGTTTGAAGCCAGTAAGCTAGTCGTGTTTAGGAAAATCTCCATGGGATTTAAGATGATGCCTTGATGTCATGCAATTGGTGGTTTATGGACATTCCTGTAGACGAAACCCGGCCCTTATAAGCACAGCCGCATGCCTTGCTCGTGAGTAACAGACAGGGCCCAGCGGGGGCATTTTTAAGTGTTCCATGACTAGCCTTTCACTTTCTACCTCTTGCTCGGGGAGGAATGGGCGGTGGGGGGGACTTCCCAGCGCAAGTTTTCTGTTGAAGCTGTTCAAGGCTACAAGTAATAAAAGGGAAAATCCAGAAATAATTTAGGAAATTAGTCATCTGTCTTCAAACTGTGTTCAGTTACAGGGCCGTGTGCCACGTGACTTCTTTATGGATCTTTAAAAAAAAAAAAGTGGGAATCTGGAGAGATTAATGATCACTTGTACGAAGGTCAGAAAGGTCTAGTTTCACGTCCAGAAACAAGAGGGGAAAAGTTCCCGTTTGCTGCAACTGTCAGAAGAATTCCCATGATGGAAAATTATGTTCTGGGAACTGGGAAAACATCCTGACGTTCTCTACAGTTACTAGTTTTACGATGCTAAATGCCAATGATTCTGTGGTACTGGCTGAAGTTCAACACGGCCATTTAAAAGCAGAGGAATACACAGTCTATTAAAAGCATTTTTCCAGTGCGCACCTACGCAGACGTGGCTAATATCCACTCACAAATGCCCATCTGATTTTTCTTTAAAGGGTGCTAAAGGAGAATTAAATGGGAAAAGAGGTAGTATCCAAATACCTCTTTTCTGAGTAGTTGGCCGACTTGTATCATGATTATTTTAAGACTGTGATTTTTCTCTTTGATGTTCTATTAAAATGCACCTCTTAAAAGCACAGACGCTCTAGGACGATGGGGTGATCCGGAGAAGACAGCCTTCGCAAGTCCTAGCGCCTGGGCCAGGTCAGCCCCGGAGAAGCCCCACGCTACCTGGGGCCGCAGACCCTCCCGCGGACCCCCCAGCCTCCCGACGCTGCGTGCTTCGGGCAGTCGGGCACGATTCGGGCAGGGTGCAAAGCGCTCCCCATCCGAGGCAGGGCTTCAGAGCGCCGTGCTGCTGGACCGAGGGAGGAAGGGGACAGCAGGCCGCGCTGAGCCCTCCAGCTGGAACACATCTGGGTCCGTTGGCTGCTTCTGGCTGCGAGGTAGGGAACACTCAGAAGTAGTTTGAGCCAGCTGGAGACGTTCGCACTCGTCGGTGCTCATGAATCAGCACGGCATCTGGGAAGAGGCAGACGCTCACCCAGAGGGCCGAGTGGGCCCCAGCAGACCTCCCCGTGGCCACTAGCTCCAATAGAAGCCGGAAAAGCAGCTCGTTGGCATTTCCACCTGCACATCCAGCAGGGCAGTGGTACCCACCGTGTCTCCCCACCCCGGGCACCAGCCACTAGAGGAACGACGCCTCCATGAAGCCCAGACATGCAATCAGGAAAATTAAAGTCCAGTAAAGCACATTTTTTGAGAATTTTAAGAACCGGTCTGCTTTTACAGAGGCGACGGTGTTCTACTGAACGTTACGTAGCAAGTGGCGATGCGCTGCTGGCTCACGCTCTCTGGTGTCCTCAGGACGCTGTCTCACCTCCGAGATCTGCAGCTCTCATCTGCTCCGGGAAAGGACGCTAGTCCCCGCTCTAAATGAGACCAGATGAAGGAAATTTCACGTGAAATTACTTAGCTAAGGTCTTATAAAAGAGAGTCAAACTCCACGCACGGCGCACTGTAGGCAATCAGAAATCCAGCCGCATGACAAGGCAGACAAGCTCTCCGTGCGCGTGTCCTCCGCGTGAGAAGGAGGGTTATGCATCGCTCTCCGACCTCCGGTGCACTCTGCAAGTCGAAATGGTCTCGCGGTGCTCTCTGGAATAGCTCCACTAGCCCTCGTGGCTGCAGAAGGGACATCTGCTGACGGACTCGGGGGACACGCCACTCGCGAGGGGCCGGACTTGCGAAGGCCGCCTGGCAGAGGACAGCAGTAGTCACACACCCGCACAAGGAGGAGAGGTTCCCTGCTGCCAGCGGCACAGATGCCGTCCCCAGAAGCCTCCACGCCGAGTGCTTCGCTCAGGCATCCGCTAACGGACACTTCGATGCTCGTTCGAAGTGACATGATTTGCTGTGGACGAAACCGAATGTTCAGGGCTCATGTATTTAAACCACTGGTTCATTTATTTAAGTCATTTATTAAATTATCACTAATCTGAAATGTAATAAAACCATTTGTTAACCAGGGTATGAAGGTATCTTACCAACTTTTTTTTTTCCTTCTCTGATTTCTTTTTTTAAATTATTATTCAAGTATAACTGATGCACAGGGTTCTGTCCGTTCCCGGCGTACAGTGCCGGGACTCCGCGATTCCACGCATGACTCTGCGCTCGTCCGGGTCCGTGCGCTCCCGTCCCTGTCGCCGGCTCAGCCGCGCCTCACCTTCCTCCTCTCTGGGAACGATCCGCTTATTCCCCGTAGTCAAGAGGCGGCTGCTCTATTTGTCTCTTTTTCTCTTTGTTAATGGGTTTTGTTTCTTAAATTCCACACATGCGTGAGATCATGGTGTTTGTTTTGATCTGACTGACTGACGTTGCTCAGAGCTCTGCTGTTCCCTTGCGTTTATCGGTGGATCTCGCATCTACTCTGTCCCTCCAGCCGTCCGCAGACACGTGGGTTCCTCGACGGACGGGCTATCGTACATCACGCTGCAGGGAACATCGGCGCTGGCCAGCCTGTGGCCGGTGAGTAAGCACTTCACACCCCCCAAGAGCTCAAACCCTTACTCAGTTTGAAGGGTTCTTTTCTTGCTTTGCATATAACTCAAGGATGAAATATTTTAGCCAGTGAATACGTTTTAGTGAGCATACAACTAAATTTGTTTTTTCTAAGTAAAACATTTGATCTTATTCTTTCTTATGATAGACTTGTGCAATTATACCTGTCAGGAGCCAAGGGAAGGCAGAGCGACCATGAAATATTATGTCCTAAAGAAAAACAATGACACAGTGATGGTTTTATAGTTGAAAGCCTGATGTCTCCTAAGGTATTACTTCGGGGGACCATGTATTATTCCAATGATACTGAAACTGCTGAAAATAGTTTGAGTTTCTCATTGGCAATGGACTTAAAAAGTGTAAAATTGATATCGTTTTGTGGCCAATCTTTAGAACTGCAGTAACAAAACCAAAATGATTTCATTTGGTTTGCAAATGCGGTATAAAATAGAATTACATTTGTTCTAACTTTTGGAAGTCTCCAAGAAATCAAATAACAGCATGTATTATTTTTCCAGCTTTATTAAAGTGCAACCAATAAACACAGCAGCATGTATTGAAAATGTGAATGTGATGATTTGACATACATTTACGTGGTGAAATATCGACCACCATCAAGCTCGTGAACACACCCATCTCTTCCCACAGTCACCTGCCGTGGGTGTGTGTGTGGTGACAACGCTTCGGACGGACTCTCTCGGCAAATTTCAAGTACGAGTTACTTCAGGGGTATTACCACGCCGGCCATAACGTCCCCAGAACGTATGCGTCTTAAAACAGAAACTCTGTACCTTTTGAACAACATCCCCCGTTTCCTCTACCCTCAGTGTTTGGCAGAATTCACCATGGAGCCACCTGCTCCTGAGCTCGCCTTCATTGTGGGATTTTGATTACTGGTTCAGTCTCCGTATTCCGATTTCCTGTCTCTCCTGACTCACTCTTGGAAGGTCACATGTTTCTAGGAACTTACCCTTTCCTTCCGGGTTATCCCATTCAGGTGCTGCGTGGTCGTTCACAGTGATCAGTCATGACCCTTTTGTATTTCGGTGGTATCAGTTGTAAAGTCTCTTATTTCTTATATTATGTATTTGAGTATCCCTCTTTCTTTCTTTCTTAATTGGTCTGGTAAAGGATGTGCCAGTTTTGTTCATCTTTTGAAAAAACTAGCTCTTTGTCTTGCAGGCCTTTCCTGTGGCTTATCTAGTTGCTGTTGAATTTATTTCCTTCCTTCTGCTGGTTTTGGACTGAGTTTGTTCTGTTTCCAGTTCCTTAAGGTGTAAAATTAGGTCTTTTATCTGAGATCTTATTATTATTTTTTTTAAATGTAGGTATTTAGGGGCTCTTGGCTGCTTTGGTCAGTGGAGCATGCAACTCTGAGTCTCAGGGTTATAGGTTTGAGCCCCATATTGGGTGTAGAGATTATTTAAATGTAAAATCTTAATAAAAAAAGTATAGGCATTTATCACTACTAACATTTCTCTTATCACCGTTTTTGCTGGTTTGCATAGTTTTTGGCATGCTGTGCTTATGTTTTTCTGAAAATATTTTTTTCCTTTCAATTTCTGCTCTGAGCCATTGGTTATTCAGAATATGGCGTTTGGTTTGTGAATTCATCAATTTTCTCTTCTCATTGGTATCTAGTTTCATGTGATTGTGGTCAGAAAAGATACTTAAAATAATTTTAATGTTTTTAAAATTGTTAAAACTATTTTGTGACCTGACACAGTCTACTCTGATGACCATTCCTTCTGTCCTACTCTACTGAGAAGAATGTCTACTGATGTCGGATGGAATGTTCTGTAGACACATGTTAGGTTCATTTGGTCTTGAGTGTGGTCAAGTGCATCATTGTCTTACTGATTTTTGGTCTGGATGATCTATCAGATGTTGAAAGTGGAGTACTGAAGTCTCCTACTAATATGATATTGCTGTCTATTCCCCTTTAATATCTGTTAATATCTACTTTAGATAATGAGATGCCTTTATGTGGACTGCATGAATATGTACTAATGTATCTTTTGGTGGCTTGAGCCCTTTATCATTATATATTGACCTTCTTTGTTCCTTGTGACAGTGTTTAGCTTAAAGTCCATTTTGTCTGATGTAGGTACAGCCACTCCTGATTTCTCTGGTTGCCATTTGGATGAAACATCTTTTTCCATGTTTTCAGATTCCATGTGTGTGTCCTGAAAGCCCAGGTGAGTCTCTTGTAGGCAGCATAGAGTTGGATATGGCTTTTTGATCCATTCAGCTGCGCTATGTTTTTTGATTAGAAAATTAAATCCATTTACATTTAAAGTAGTTATGATAAGTAAGAACTTTCTGTTGCCATCTTGTTAATTTTTTTGGCTGTTTTATAATTTCTTTCTTCCTCTCTTGCTTTCTTCCTATGTGATTTGAGGATTGTGTACATGCTTTAATCTCTTCTTTTCATCTTTTGCATATTTACCATAGCTTTTTGGTTTGTGGTTACCATACGACTTGTATAAAAAATCTTGCAACAGTCTATTTTAAACTGATAACCACTTAGCTTTAATTGCATGCAAACCTTCTATGCTTTGTTTCTCCCCTCCTTTTGTTTTTGATGTCACAATTTACACTTTTATATTGTGTCTCTACTTCTACATTACTGTGGCTACAGTTATGTTTAATGCTTTTGTCTTTTCACCTTACACTAGAGCCGTAAGTGATCTACACACCACCAGTGCAATATTAGAGTATTCCAGATTTGTCTATACTTTACCAGTGAGTTTTATACTTGAATATTGTTTCATGTTATTGATTAGTGGTCCTTTCATTTCAGCGTGAAGAACTCAACTTAGCGTTTTAGCAAAGCTGGTTCTGAGGCGTTCCCTCAGCTTTCGTTTCCTGACACCGTCTTCATCTCCTTCATCTCTGAAGACCAGTTTTGCTCAGTAAAGTATACTTGGTTGACAGTTTTCATCCAGTACATTGAAGGCATCCTCCCACTCTCTCCTGGCCTGCAAGGTTTCTGCTGAGAAATCTGCTGATATCCTCATGGGGATTCCCTTTTATGAAACAAGTTTCTCTTTTTCTGCTGCTTTCTGAATGTTCCCTTTGTCTTTGTTTTTTGAGTTTTTTGTAAGGTGTCTTGATGAAGTCCTTTTTGGATTGAGTCTCTATGGGACCTATAAACTGGACGTGGCTGGATGTCCATATCCCTACACAGATTTGGGGAATTTTAAGTCTTTATTTCTTTATTTTTTTAAAAGATGAAAAAAGCTATAATGTTCACTGATTACTCTTTTTTAAGTTTTTATTTAAATTCCAGTTAGTTAACATACACTGTAATACTAGCCACTATTTCCTTAAAATAGTGCCTCTTTCTGTCTTTCTCCTCCTGCGACTCCCATAATGCAAATATTATTTCTTTTAGTAAACCTCATAATTCATGTGGGCTTTATTCATTCTTTTTTTTTCTTCCTTTTTTTTCTTATTTTCTCTCTGACAGGATAATTTCAAATGACCTGTCTTCAATTTCAAAGATTCTTTCTTCTCCTTTGTGAAGTCTGTTTCTGATGCTCTCTATTGCATTTTTTTTTTCATTCATTCATTGTATTCTTCAGCTCCAGAATTTCTGTTTGGTTTTTACTTATAATTTCCATCTCTCTGTTGAACTTCTCATTTTATTCAAGTATTATTTTCTTGATTTCACTGAGTTATTTATTTGTATTTTCTTGCAACTTGCTGAGCTTCCTTAAAATAATTATTTTGAGTTCTTTGTCAGATGATTTGCAGATCTCCATTTCTTTGAGTCAGTTCTTTGGTGATGTTATATTTCTTTTAGTGTGTGTGTGTGTGTGTGCGTGTGTATGTGTGTGTGTGCATGTGCATGTGCTCCTTAAGGTGCTGCACTGATGTCTTTGTGTTTGAAGCAGCAGTCATCTCCTCTAGTCTAATTCACATAGTGTGAGAGATATTTTCACCTGTCAGTCTGGATAGGGATTCTGAGGCTTTCTCAGATCCTTCCTGTGAATTCAGTCATTAACACTTCTTCTGTCTTGGAGGGGATTCTTAATTGTATGCCTTCTCTCAATTCCAGAAAACCAGGCTGCTTACTGACAGCCTTCCATATATTTTCTCTAGGGCAGTGCCCTGAAATGCTTATCTGTGAGCCTTCTCCCTATCCTGAGGAGTCAGGTGGGCTTTCAGCTTTTTGATCCCTAGCAAAGGCTTGCTTTCCCCATCATACTGTGCCAGGACCCAGCCATGGAGGTCGGGTATAGGTTTGTGAAGAAAGAAGGTGTGTGCAGAGTGTTGGAGGTCCCTGTGAGTTGGTTGGTGTGTCCCCAGGTGTGGTATCTCTAGCAATTCGTGAGCGGACTTCCTGATGGAGACGACAAATCTGTTAGGAGGATACTCTTGTTACTGGTGTCCCTCTGATGAATTCCAGGCCTTGGCTGCTGTGCCTTAGGCTGTTTTCCACCCTCAGCCTGCAGATCATGCGGTTCTGGGTGGGGCAAGGAAAAAGGGGGCCTCCTGGGCAGCATCCCACATGGCTGGAGAAGCTGGGTGTTCACTCATTCGCTCTCCTTCAGGGGAGGAATTGTGGGCCATAGACTCTCTGGGCACTGAGCCCCGCAACCTTGGGGTAGGGGTGACACAGGCAAGGTGAAACTGCTCCTCTTACCATTTACAATGCATCTGTTTTGGGATTTTCTTTTTCCTGTAATGGAATGTGTGCTGGAACTTCTCTGAGGGACTCCCACGATAGCGCTGTCATCCATGGGCAATTGCCAAAATCGGTGTCTGTGGGGGATGATGAGAGAGAACGGGTCTGCCGTCCCACTGATGTCACTCTAACGGCTTTTGTATTAAGTAAAATAAAGTAAAAGTTGGGATGAAAAAATCCCCAATTATAATCACATACAACAAAAATTTGCTGAGAATGAAGCAATTTAAGATTATCATGAGGGTCTGAAAGTAATCATAAAAGCAGAGTGACAAATATTGACTGTTTTGAAGGAGAAACTCATGTCGAAGTGTAAGTATGAAAAATCAAGTTGGCAATGCTATCTATTGTGAATAAGAGTGCAGAATGTTACAACTCCTCTGGGGGGAATTTGGAAAGTTCTAGAAAAATCATATAGTCATTTCTTTTAATCCAACTGCCTTATTTCTCAGAATTTTCCCTTGAGATACTGTGATGCTGTGATATAATAAGAAATATATATTTTGGTCTCCATCCACAGTTCCTGGAAAACAGCTCATGAAACCCTTGTAATTTCCTAGGCGGTCAGAGCAGTAGGAGTGTCTTATAATAGTTGTCTCTTGCCTGAGACTCTTGAAATAGCGTAAATAAGGGTGAAAGGAGCATCTCTCGTTCATAAGAAGCCCCGTTCGGCCACACCTGAGTTTGTGTTAGTGACGGGGATTTGGGGAAGCGCCGAAAGATGGGGGGCTGGTTGCCAACCAGTGAACCAACCATGTGATGAGATGGACGGAAGGAACTCTGAGATCTCCCAGGAAGGGAATGGGACTGGAGGTTGACTTAATCGCCAAGTGTCAATGATTTAATCAATCATGCTTATGTACTGAAACTCTAACTGAGGGGTTTTGGGGAGCTTCTGGGCTGGTGACCTTGGAGAGGGTAAGACAGTCATGTGCTTGAAGTGGGCAGTAGCTCCACACCCCTTCCCCCAGACATTGTCTTATGCATCACTTCCTGAGTTGTATCTTTTTATAATAAACTGATAATCGAGTAAAACCTATTTTGAGCTTATGAGCCATTTTATTTTATTTCTATATTTTAACAAAGATTTTACTTATTTGTTTGACAGAGACAGAGGGAGCACAAGCAGGGAGAGTGGAAGAGGGAGAAGCAGGCTCCCCACTGAGCAGGGAGCTTGAAGCAGGACTCCATCCTAGAGCCCCGAGATCATGATCCGAGTCGAAGGTCGTCGCTTAATCAACGGAGCCATCCAGGTGCCCCTCTGAACCACTTGAACACTAAACAGAGGACGGGGCTGGGGGAACGTCTGATTTATAGCCAGTCTATCAGAACCGTAAGTGGCAACCTACACTTGGAACTGGCATCTGATGAAAGGGTGGTCTTGTGGGACGGAGACCTTAGATTTTGGGATCTGATGCTAATTCCAGGTACACCCTGTCAGATGTGAAGTAAACTGCCGGACCCCCAGTTGTCGCCCGCCAAGAATTGGAGAATACTTGGTGTGGGAAAAGCCCCCACATCTGGTGTTGCAAGTCTTCTGAGAACAGAGGAGAGGAAAGACTGTGTCTTCCTTTCAGATCCCACGACGCAACTGGAAACCAACTCATGCACAGCTAGTGACTACGCCATGATTGTAAGAACTAATGATGGAAACAAGTGAAAGGTGAACTGAGAACATCTTGCTGTGCCAGAAAACAAGAACAGGGCTTAAAATCTGATGGGGTCCTGTGAAAAGGATACAAATACTCACTTACAGGGACTTCCAATGACCATATTTGAAATCATTTGAGCAATGAAAAAGGATGGCAAGGGTTATAACACTTTGACTAAAAGAATCTCCATGTCCTTAGTAATATCTTTAAAATGGGAGGAGGAAGCTTTTTTTATTATGAATAAATGTGGAAGAAATGAAGGATGGCAACACTTCAATTCTCCTACCACCAAGGTAATTACTGCTCGAGGCAAGGATTTAGCAGCGAACCCTAAAATCATCAAGGGAAGAGTTGCCAGGCACAGAGCCTCAAAGCTTCACTGCCCAGGTCATTTCTTAATTACAAGGAGGGGAAGGATTCCCCGTACAGGACAGATCAATGCCAGCATCACGCAAACTCTGGGCAGCCCGTGATGTAAAAGGAAGCGTACTGCACTGAGCGGCTTTTCTGCTAAAGACAATCATCACTAACCTAGCTAACAGCGACAGTGTGCAAGTCCAGAGCGTGGGGCGTTCTACGGGACACCGGGCTGGACTCCTCAAAATTACCAAGGTCACACAAAGCAACTAAAAGCAGAGGGACTGTTCTAGACCGCAGGAGACTAGAGAGGCATGGTCACCAGTAGAATCCATGATGTTTGATAGCATCCTGAATCAAAAAAAAAAAAGCAATGAAGATCATTTTCATGGAAATTGGGGGAATTTTAATACTAAGTTTATTTTCATATTAAAAATACTGATGGGGGTTGGTAAAGACTTGGTGGCCAACAATACGGCCCTCTTCAGTCTTGGAGGCTGCATGCTGAAGTAGGTGATCGCTGTGGCTTATGTCCTAATGGCTGAGCAAAAAGTATGTGTGTCTGTGTGTGAGAGACAGAGAGAGACAGAGAAAGAGAAGGATGGGCAGAATGAGAGAGAGAAAGAGAGAGAGAGAGAAAGAGAGAGAGAGAGAAAGAGAGAGAGAGAGAGAAAGAGAGAGAGAGAGAAAGCAAATGTAGCAAAATATTAACAATTGCATTTGGAAAGGAGATTAATGGGTGTCCATTGTATCATTATTTCAACTCTTGTAAGTTTGAGATGTTTTAAAAGAAACTGGGGGAAATCTTGGGGCACCTGGGTCTGCCTTCTGCTGAAGTCATGATCCCAGGGTCCTTGGATCGAGCCCCACGTCGGGCTCCCCGCTCAGCAGGGCGTCTGCTTCTCCCTCTGTCTGCTCATACTCTCTCTCTTGCTCTCTCCTTCTCTCAGATAAGTAAGTAAAATATTTTTTTAAAAAATTATTAAAAAAAAGAAATTGGAAATCCAGCTGATGACTACGCGGCTACACTCAGCATATTTATTCTGTGGAATGTGGGTGGATAGGCATGAGTTACAGATCTTTCCTTCGAGATACACCGTAATGTCGTTGGCAGGAGGACATTCGTAAGAACGAGATGTTACTACTGGGGCTTGAGACTCTCCGGCAGGGCCTTGCACACGAGTACTACGTTTTCGTCTTTAATGTGTTGATGAGGTCTACATCGTAAAGAAACCGAAAGGTTGCTAACTGCAATTGCCTTTTCCATGTGGAGATGCCACATGGGGAGCCTACAGTAGGAGAGAAATCAGCACCGTCCAGAAGACCTCATTCAGCCCATGGCCACCATGACCATGTTGTCCCAGCTTCAAAACAGGTCTCGTTCTGTAACCCAAATTTTGATATCGTTAACCCTTGAATAACATGGGGCATTGAGGGTACAGACCCCTCATGCAGTCAGAAATCCATGTGTAACTTTTGCACTGCCGGTGGGAACGGCATCCCCTAAACGGTATCCCCTAAAGCTTAATTACTAATAACCTGTTGACTGGAAACTTTACTGATAGCATAAATAGTTGATTAACACCCATCTCGTGTTCGTGTGTATTACAGGCTGCATTCTTACAGTGCAGTGAGCTGGAGAAGAGACTGTTACTGAGAAAATCGTAAGGAAGATGAAGTACAGGCATCGCGCTGCGCCGTGCAGAAGCAGCGTATCGGAGGGTGCCCAGCCCTGCAGCCTGTCTCTCGCTTCAGCAGTGCTTGGAAGGAAAAGACCCGGGGTCGTTCCTGCAGCCTCTGGCCACCCTCCAGCCTCTTCTCCAGTTGAAACCTTGGAGCCATCTTCTCCGCCCTCCCCTGTCTCTAGGACACCGGCTCACATGGGCCTCCTGTACCTCTGTCTAGGCTTCTGTTTTGACCTCAGGGGTGCGGCTTAGGAGCACACAGACAGTTCTTCCTCCAGGCGGCGGAGGAAAAGTTCAGGGCGCCCCGCAGTTCTTGAAGATGCAAAAGCAGCGTGGTGGCCGCGCCCTTTTCCAGGGTGTGCGGAAGTGGTCCCAAGACGAGTGGAGTAGACCCCTGGATGTGGTGGAAGCTGCCACGGTCCAGGAACAGCCTAAACCACGGCCCTTTGGGTCTGCCACATGGACCCCCATGTCTGAGACTTCTCAGATGAGGACTAAACTCATCCAGAACGATCAAGAACGTGGGCAACAGTCTGGCCCGCTTCCACAGGCTGGTGGCCCCAGGCTGGGCGGGGCGAGTGACTCCCAGACGGGTCACCCCTGTGCATGAGCAGAGCTTCCGGGGCGCAGGGGCCCTTGCAGGCCTTTCTGGTGTCCCCTGGTGTCAAGGCTTCTGCCGGGACCACTTCTGTAGCCACCAGGAAGCTTTTTTACGCGGCTGGAGCCCTCTCCCACGCTCGGAAGCACATGGAAACGAGGAAGCTTTTCTGCTGTGAAAAAACAAACAAAAAACCGCAAACCCAAGTGAGTGACCGGCGCACGTCCGAGCCGTGTTATTCAAGGCTCAACGGTGCGTATTTGTCCCCGACCGTCGCGTGCCGGTGGAGAAACGAAGGCACGGTCCCAAAGTCTGTTCTGAGCAGCATGAAGCCCTCACGTCCGGCGCACGGAGCGGCTGGTGTGGAGCGCGACAGCGTCCGGAGGTGACGCTTCTTCGCATTCGACGGTGAACGTTTCCGGAAGATTCCAGGGGCGGCCCCGAGGACGGCGCACGGAGGAGGCCGCTTCCGCCAGCCTGTGGCCATCGCAGCTCCGTCCCTGGGACCAACAGGCCCGCGGTGCGCTCTCCGAACGCGGTCCGAAGACGGAACGGGAGCGCGGAGCCGAAGCCCCGTGTTTGCTCTTGACCGCGCGCGGCTGGAGGAAGCCTCGCCCGCTGCTCTTTCCTCGTCCAGCCACGTCGAGCGCCCGGGCGCAGGGGTGCGAAGCGTGTTCACAACACGCCGCTGCCGGAGCACCTGCTGCCCGAGCGCGTCTCTCTGAGGCCCTTCACGCGTTGCCCCCGAGCGCCCCCGAGGAGCCGCGCCCGGTGCGGCGCGAGCTCCGGCCTCCCTGGGTCAAGCCCGGCGACCCGCAGTCCTGCAGGCTCGGGGCCTCGCAGAGTGACAGCGCCTCGGCCTCAGCGAGGAACGGCGGCCGGCCGCCTCCTAGAGCCAGAGGAGACGAGCCGCAAGCGGCAGACGACAAGCACGGCCTCACCCTCGCCGCTGGGTCCCAGCGCTGTCCCCGGGCTTGGCACGAGCCCAGCTCCGCAGCCGTGACCCTCGGGGCCAGGTTCCCCCGTCCACTGCTGTGTCCACGACTTAAGGATCAACGACCACCGACTGGCTCTGGATTCTGCAACCTGGGCAGGCCAGGGCGGGGGCTTCTCTGTCCTCCACATGACAGGACGGGGGCGGGGGCAGCTGGAACGGGGTCCGGGAGATCTGCTCCAGGACGGCCTGTTGGGGCTGCCTGTCGGTCTCCTCCTCCTCCGGGGGCCTCCCCGCTGGCTCGAGTGGGCTTCTCACAGCACGGTGGTCTCGGGGTATATGCAGCACGCACCCCCCAGAGCCCAAAGTACCAGCTGCCAGGACGCCTAAGGCTCGGGCCCCTGCAGGGTCACCCCGCTCTCTCGGTGAAGTGAGCGCGAGGGCGTTCGATGGCCGGGGAGGAAACCGCGTCACCGTGTGAATCCCAGGACGGGCAGTGGAGTCAGACGAACACGCCATCGGAATCAGCAGGGAAAGGTCAACTTTGGCCCCCAAGTGATCTGAAAAGGCAGGTAAATGTGTATGATCATTGCAGACTGTTTTCCTCCCCAACGCACCCATGTTTAAATAAAATTCACTGCTTCGGGGGCACATTTTCAGGTCCTGTGGGGAGAAACGGAATGTTGCTGTACGTGCTTCACTCTGTCCGCACAGTTTCAGGCCTGTACGTGCCGGGCCGGTGGGTGAAGGAGCACAGGCTTCGTGGCGAGGACTCCCGGCTCGGCCCACCCGGGCTCAGGGCAGACAAAGCCCCGCAGACCGTTGACTGTGAGACCAGCTCTTGGAAGGAAGGAGGCCTTGACACTCACGTCTTGTACAGCTCAGGGACGCAGGCGTGGTGGGAAGAACCAAGAGCACCTGAGGGCTGCGCGGGAACAAAAGGACGGAGCTCAGGTGCGCGGCCAAGCAGAAGCCGCTGCTCTGCAGGCTTCCGTGGAAAAAAGGGGGTCATGGACCTTCTCAAGTGGAAGGAGCTGAACTCCTGTTCCTCGAAGGAAGGGTTGAGGCCACAAAGGTTGATGAGAATTCTCGCTGAAAGGTGCTGAAAGGAAAGGTCTGGGTGTATTGTTGGCTTCTATACCTGAAGGGGAGTCTCCAACCCCTCCCTGAGTGACAGGCTCAGAAACAAGACGGCGTGTCTTTCACCCAGGAGTATCTTGAGCCTCTGAGGGCCACATGAGGGAATTTGTACCCCAATTTGCTTCCCTAAGTTTCGAAGTCCAGTGAGTGCGACATTCCGGCTCTTCTCGCTCCCCTCGTCCAGTAGGCCAGACCGGGTAAACATAGTCCGGCAAAGATGCCCTGTTTCTTCCAGGACCGAAACCCTGTCTCTATGCTAAAACGTGGGGCTAGCCAAGAAAGTCCCTGTGCTTGCAGGGAGAGTGAGCTAGGGGGTCTGACGTCCGGACGTCCCTGGGAAGTCCGTGCCGGGCGGCACCTGTGAGAGGTTAACGAAACGTTAATCCGTGATACCTACGAGGAAGCAAATCATGGGGAAAACTTGCGGTGAATTAATTTAGGGGGACGCGGGGATGTGGGGAGACGGCATCCCGGGGTTAAGCATATCCTCTCCGGCAGGAGTAGGAGGGTGCTCTCGGCTCTCCTGGTGTAGCCCCCACTTCCCTGGGGATGAGGACTGGTAAGGAGAGAAGCTTTCAAAAGAGCAGGCTCCGTTTCTGCAGCTAACCCTGACGGATTCGTCCTTCGAACATGAAGAGGACGTTTGGAGAGACGATGCCTCTTCGGCAGAACCGCGTTACGAAAAGCAGAAAGTTCTCCTCCCGCCCGAGAAGAGAAACGGCGGAAATGGCGCTGCTAGAGTCCAAAAGTTCCTTCCCCCAGAGAAGAGAGGAGGGAATCCTTCCAGAGGGAAAATGACTTCATTTCGTGAGGTCAAATACCCTCGATACGAAACT
The DNA here is from genome assembly GCF_020171115.1 of Neogale vison. Taxonomy (NCBI): domain Eukaryota; kingdom Metazoa; phylum Chordata; class Mammalia; order Carnivora; family Mustelidae; genus Neogale; species Neogale vison. The sequence goes on along the minus strand of NC_058099.1, from coordinate 101,177,673 downwards.
AAGCAAAGACACTGCAAGAAAATTACCAACATCAACATCCCTCATGAGCACAGACATAAAACTTCTTAAGAAAACCATTAACAAAGCAAACCCGTACATTCATAAACAGAACGACACATCTTGACTAAATAGGGGTTGTCTTGGAAACTTAAGGTTGGTTTAATATTTTAAAGATCAGTCAGTGCGTTCCCACCGGCAGTGCAAAAGCTCTCCCCCTCTCCACATCCTCGCCGGCATCTGCTGTCTCCTGACCCGTTCATTTTAGCCGTCCTGACAGGTGTGAGGTGGTACCTCAGCCGGGTTTTGGTTTGCATCTCCCTGATGGTGAGTGACGTTGAGCATCTTTTCATGTGTCTGCCGGCCATCTGGACGGCTTCTTTGGAAAAGTGCCTCTCCACGTCTTCTGCCCATGTCTTCATGGGATTGTTTATTTTTTGGGTGTTGAGTTTGATAAATTCTGTATGATTTTGGATACTAACCCTTTATCAGATGTGTCATCTGCAAATACCTTCTCCCATGTTGGAGGCTGCCTTTTTGTTTTGCTGATTGCTTCCTCCACTGCACAGAAGCTTTTTGTCTGCATGAAATCTAGCTACAACCCAGCAATTGCACTACTAAGTGTTCATCCAAATGATACCAAAATAGATTCGAAGGGGCACGTGCACCCCAATGTTTACAGCAGCATTATCAGCAACAGCCAGACTATGGAAAGAGCCCAAATGTCCATGGACTGAGGAACGGATAAAAAAGATGTAGTGTATATTTTATATATATGTAATATTATACTTACATATATATATTATGGAATGTTACTCAGCCATCAAAAAGAATGAAATCTTGCCAGTTGCAACAATGTGGATGGAACTAGAGGGTATTATGCTAAGCAAAGTAATTCAGAGAAAGACAAATACCGTATGATTTCACTCATATGTGGAATTTAAGGGAAAAACAGAGATGAACATAGCAGAAGGGGGAGGGAAAAACGAGAGGGGGGGAAACAACCCACAAGAGACTCGTAGCTACAGAGAACAAACTCAGGGTTGCTGGAGGGCAGGAGGGGGAGGGATAGTGGGTGACGGGCATTGAGGAGGGCACTGATGAGCCCTGGGAGCCTTATGTGTGACGAACCGCTAAATTCTAGTCCTAGAACCAATTTCACCGTAGATGTTAATGAACTAGAATGGAAACAAAAGTTTGGAAAGAAACGTATTTGCCGCATCGACGGGGAGAAAGCAGCCGGACCATCGCAGCGGCTGCAGGCAGGCGGGCGCCCGCGCTCCGCGATCGTGGAGGTCCGCGCTCCGCCAGCCGGGCGTCCGCTCCCCTCCGTCGCATAGGCCGCACCAACCCCCACGACCCCACACACAGTGTTCCCGCTGCGTGCAGTTTGCCGAAGCGCGAAGGGGAATAGTAGGGGAGGCCTTACGGAGGACAGGGTCCCGCGGCCCACGACCCGGCGACCCCTGGGTTTCCCGGCAATCCTGAAGCGAACCATTGCTTGTGGGTGAGGTCACAGACCCGCAGCCCCCGCAGAGCCATCGCCAGCCCCGGCCTCCGCACGCCAGCGCCTGTGGGGTCCCGGACGCTCCGGGTGGGAAGCACGGCTGGAACCTCACGCTTGATGAAGCCGCGGGCTGGGCCAGGAGAGGGGCTGAGGGCGCTGCTGTGAGGCTCCTGCGGCGGGACAGGGCCGGGACGGTGCTGCTCCGGGGGCTACACACCGCCGGGGCCTGGTCTGCGGCCCACACGCTACACGCCCTGGCCATGCTCTGCACGTTTGCATTCGAGCTGGGATGGGGGATCCCGCCGCATTGTACGCATCAGCCTCGTTCACACATTCAGACTCGCCGAAAACCATCCCTGCACGGGTCCTGTCCAGTCCCCAACAGACCACGGGTGTGTTTAGTTGCTTTATCAGGATGTACAGTGTCTCGATCTCGATACATACTCCTTATTTTTTTTAAAGATTTTATTTAGGGGCGCCTGGGTGGCTCAGTGGGTTAAGCCGCTGCCTTCAGCTCCGGTCATGATCTCAGGCTCCTGGGATCGAGTCCCGCATCGGGCTCTCTGCTCAGCAGGGAGCCTGCTTCCCTCTCTCTCTCTGCCTCTCCATTTACTTGTGATTTCTCTCTGTCAAATAAATAATGGCGGGGGGGTGGGAGGTTGGGGTACCAGGTGGTGGGTATTATAGAGGGCACGGCTTGCATGGAGCACTGGGTGTGGTGAAAAAATAATGAATAATGTTTTTCTGAAAATAAATAAATTGAAAAAAAATCTTTAAAAAAAAAGATTTTATGTATTTATTTGACAGTCAGAGATCACAAGTAGGCAGAGAGACGCTAAACCTTGCCAAGCGCCAGCAGAGAGAGAGAGGGAGGAAGCAGGCTCCCCACTGAGCAGAGAGCCCGATGCGGGACTCGATCCTAGGACCCCGAGATCATGACCTGAGCCGAAGGCAAAGGCCTTAACCCACTGAGCCACCCAGGCGGCCCGAAACACACTCTTTATTAAAGACATTTCCAGTCATTTGCACGGCACTAAATGTTCCTTAAAAAAAAAATTTCAGGATGTCAAGTTTTCAAAATTCTTGCTTTCCATAGATGTGATCAATCTTAAAAAATTTTTGTGATAAATTAATAAATTATATTTGTAGAGATTACCAAGGCTGGTTTAGTCAGTTAAGAGTCTGCCTGTGGCTCAGGTCGTGATTCCAGGATCCTGGCATGGAAGGAGCCCCGCATCAGGCTCCCTGCTCAGCGGGAAGTCTGCTTCTCCCTCTCCCTCTGTCCCTACCCCTGCTCATGTTCTCTCTCCCTCAAATAAATAAAATCTTGAAAAAAAAATTACCAAGGTTAAACCATCCTAGAATAAACTTACTTGATTGCAGTCTGTTGTATGTTTAATAAATGTGCTGAATTTACTAATGTATAGTTAAGGTCTCTGTGCCACCGGCCATGAAGTTGGGTCATCTGATGGTTAATTTTCTGTGTTATCTATCCCAGGTTCTATAATCAGATTATGAAAGCCGCCGTGAAAACAACATCATCAACAACTCCTGAACCGTTTCTATGCACAGACATGAGAAAAACACACGTGATCATCTGTGGGTCGAGGTCTCACCAGGATACGTGCTTCAGCTGTGCGGAAGCCCACGCTCACCTCGTGATGTGTTCCCCGCAACCTGGTCTGATCCGGCTCTTCTCTGGGCTCAGGAACCATGACAGCCAATGGCCAGCGAAGGGCATGGGCCTGGCCAGCAGCTCCTTCTCCTCTGCAAGGGCCCTGGAGTAATACTTCTACCCACAGACCTCATGAGTTAAAAGATGGCATCTACCAACCCGATTGCTTTCATTAAGGGAAAACAAATAAATTCTTCCCTTTTATTAATCATCGCTGAGTACACAAAAATCAGTAGCTGCAGAAATGACAACTCGCGGCAGTAAGCCAAGATGAAAATCGCATTACGCGGGCGAGATCCAGGCTCATGAGAAGAAACAGGCCGTTTGAGTTAGCCTCTGTGGCCTTATTATTGGTAAATGTTTGGTTTCTATTAAGCTGTAGGAAGTATTGAAGATAACTCAGAGAAGTGCTCAGATTGCCACTGTGGTACTTTCAAAGGTCAGAAGACCCCATCTTGGGGAAATGCTGCAATTCCATTCTTTTAAGAACATAAACGGAATGTGCAAGGTCAGGTGGACTTCTCAGGAGAAGCCCCTCCAGTTCCAGCAGGACGGGAGCTGCTCTGGACACAGCGGCTCCTTGAAGTGACGTTCCCACGGGCTGAGCTTGCACCGGACAGCTGAAGGTGCACGGCGGGTCCCCTGCCCCCACAGGCCTCACGATCACCGTCATTCCGTGCTCACGCTGCGGTCTGCAGCGTTCCCACGGACCCTACGAGCCAACCCTACCAGCCCCGGCGACCCCAGTGATGGTGATGACCCGCCCAAGGGTTAATGTTTCTGTCTGGGGACTTACAGATGTTGGACGTGAAACAGAGGAGCTTGAGGGGAAAATGTATGTCTTGACCCCCTCCTGCTCTGACGCTGAACCTTGCCAAGCGCCGGCGATTGACCCGATGACTCGTGGGAAGAACTTAACTGCCTTGTTTATAAGGAGATTTCCAAAGGCGGGTAACACGGTTTACATGAATCTTTTTACAACTGCGTTTTTGGAGGAAAGCTGTGGCCTCCGGGGCGATGGCCATGTCATTGCGAACGGTCCATCGGAGAGCAGTCCAGCACTACTGTGTAGCTGGACACGGCCATGGTGGCTTTGGCGCAGAAGCGACCTTAAATGTGACCTCTTCCGGGCAGGACGCCTGGGGGCTCTGGCCTCCCGCGCTGAGTGAGCCGTGGTGGATGGTGTGTCTGGTGTGTGGAGCCGCTAAGGGCTGCAGGAAGCCCTAAGACACCGGTAAGGAGATACACGCATTCCTCCGTCTCCCTGCCCTCTGCCCAGACAGAGCGTGGCCGGTTCCCCGAGGGATGGTAACCCTTAGCTGAAGGTCGGGGAGGAGGCGGCTGTTCCCATGAAATCAGGCTCTTCGGTGACCACACAGATCCACCCACGGCGGGGGCCCGGCTTCCCGGAATGACCTTGCAAAGGACGGCAGAACAGACGGGTTTTAAAAGGGAGCCACACTTTATCCCACACAGGGGCCACTCAGACGGTCATCCTGGGTGAGTCTGCCCAGGACGATGGCACGAGAAGCCGGCAAGCCGAGCCGCTGGCGTGTCCCTCTCATGGGGGGCGATGGGCAAGCTTGCCTGGAAGGTGTGTGACCTGGTTTCCCTCCCTGTTTTTTGTTTTTTGCTTTTTAAAGATTTTGCTTATTTATTTGACAGAGAGACACAGCAGGGGAGGGAGCACAGGCGGGGGAGTGGGAGAGGGAAGCCGGCTCCCGTGCAGCAGGGAGCCTGACGTGGGGCTCGATCCCAGGACCCCGGGATCGTGACCTGAGCTGAAGGCAGACGCTTAACGACGGAGCCACCCAGGCGCCCCTCTCTCCCCGTTTTGAATTCCTTCGAATAGTTTTGTTTGCTTGCCCGAGAGCTGGATGCGGTCTCCCCTGCCTCCGGGGACGATGGGGTCAGTGTTAAGGTCGTGTGTCTGCCCCGCAGTCCGAGGGCGTCCATGCCGGGGCTCAGCTAGCGCTCAGGGACGGTCCGGGACTGGCGGGAAACAGCAGGGGGTGGCCAGCCTGACCGGAAGAAGACAGCGAGGAAAGCTGGGAACACCCCGTCCTCCACGCTCTAAGGAGACCGGCAGCGCCCAGGGGGAGGCAGGGGCAAGGCCCGGAAAATCTCAGGGAGAACAAGGTCGCTCTGCTGAACTAAGAAAGTAGCGAGAAAGGGACCGCGAGGGCCGGCGTCTCCCCCGGAGACAGAAATCAGGGCGACAGAGGAGGCCTTTCTCGCCGCCCCTGCCCCGTTCTCGGGCTGGCGTCCGACCGCTCTTCTCTCTGAGGTACTGGTCTTCTGGCTGGTTAACGTGTGTTCTGACGTTTCTTCTACTCTCTTTGCTCCACTTTTGTGTTGATTTCCTAAGATTCTTTTCTCTTCTTTCCTAATACAGTTATGGGGCCGGTTGGAGTGTCGACAGCCCCGTGCAATTGAAAATCCTCATGTAACTTTGAATCCCCAAAACCTGACCACGAGTGGCCTACTGTGGGCCGGAAGCCTTCCCGATCACAGAAACCCTCGATCAACACACATTTTACAGATTGTTATTATACACTTTCTTCTTACAATAAAGTAAGCTAGAGGGAAAGCATGTTATTAAGGAAATCATAAGGAAGAGAAAACACGTTTGCGGTACCATACTGTACTTACCGAAAACAGTCCATGTTCAAGCGGACCCGCACGGTGCGAACCCTGTTGTTCGAGGATGAACCGATACTCCTTTGAGACCAACATTTTTTTCCTGTTAAGTTTATTAAAAAGTATTTCCAACTGTCGTTATAATTTCTCATTGGACCTATTGTTATTTAGAAGTAGAATTCGAATTTCAAACATACAGGAAGCTTTCAGTTTTTCCGTTGTTATAGATTTATAGCCTGACGGGACTGTGAGCAGAGAACCACTCTGTAATTCTAGAAGTCTTCAAAATGTATTGAGGCTCTTTTTAAGGTCATTCTGTGGGGAATTTTTATAAATGTTCCACGCATGCCTGAAAATATTGTATACTCTGGTGCTGCCAGATACCGTGTGTTACTGTATTTCAATGAATTTTAGATGTACGCTATCCACAGTTCAAGATCTTGAAAATTAAGGTGGATTTTATAACCAGAAAGGGGCGTGGGACGGATTGGGGTGCGGCCATCATTGCGTGTGTATACACGAAGGCATGCGTGACTTCCAGCAGACAGATCACTGAAGGGCCGTTGAAGGATGTCGTGTGGGTCCCCATCTTGCCTGGACAGGCTCCACTGTCACGCTCAGCTCGGCCCAAGCAGCAGAGTCTCAGAGGCAGCGTCGCGGTGGGCAGGGACGGGGCTCTCTCTGGGCCACGCTGTACCCCCAGCCCTCCTGAGTCACCGAGGACTAGGACGCGCAGAAGCATGCATACGGATGGCCCCTCGTCTCAAGAGATCCCAAAGCAAAGAACGCTCCAAGGTGTCGTAGAAATACCTTCTGCGATTTATTTCTGTTCTCCGTTTCACACATGCAGAAGAACATCCACATGGACCACGGAAAAGCCTTCTCCGTGAGTCTGGAGGCGCGGCTCCGAGTGAAGAAATCAAGTCACCGCTGACGAGACTCCTTCTCTCCGAGCGGTCGGCCGAGTAACTGTGTGGCAGACGTGGCTTCTTAGATTTGAGGAAATACGGCCTGCGGGCCTGTTCGGTCAAGGTCGGATTTGGGGGTTCTTATTGGGTGAATTGCCAGGTGATATGTAATAAAACCTCCCCCCGTGATCGTGAACTGTAGTTCTACTCGCTTTTCCCGACATATTTTGAGGCTAAGTTGCAGGCGAGTTCAGCGTCCGCTCCCCACAGAGGCGCTCACTGCCCGTAGCAGAGCCGGGGCCCTGCGGACACCTTGCCGGCCGTTGGCGTCTCTTGGCTGAGCGCTAGCTCCTCCCTCTTTCCTTCCTTCTTTATTCCAAACCTTCTGTCCTTCTGTCCTTCTGTTTGTCTGTTGCCCCACCTGTCCTAATGTTACGTTTTTATCTTGCTTGGGTTGCCGAGAATGTCCCATCTTGTAATGGCTTCCCGGGTACTTTACAGGGTGCCGGGGCGCCCGGAGCCGCTACAGACCGATGCTCTGACTCTGCCGGACCGCAGGACGCTGGCCCCGCCCCTTCCACCTGCTGTTTCTGCTTCTCAAGTTTGTCCCGAGGTGCTTGGGGAAGTCAGTGTCATTCTAGACCTAACAACGTATTTGTCACTCGCCGCTGTCTGTCCTGCGTTTCTGACTTTCCATCCGGCTTGTTTTCCTTCACCTGAAAAGCCCCACAGAGCGCAGACCTCCGGGTGGTCCAGGTCCCGCGACGGCCGTGTCTTCCCTGACGTTCATTCTGGGAGGCCTTGTCGCCGGGCATCTTGACGGTTTCCCTCTGGTCCTGGCTGCCCCGCGGTGCTCACGCGTGTGCTTCCGGCAGGACCGTCCACCGGACGCAGGGGCTGCAACCCTTTTACGAGAAACCGTAGGCTGGGAAAGGCCTGGGCGCTGCCCCTTCGGTGTCGGGTCTCCCTCTGGCCCAAGGTTGTTAGACTTGGTAGCTACCCTTTGAAACTTCAGTTTTTGCAAGTATTTTCAAAGAAAATTGTGTTTTCTTCTCTAATCCTCATTTTTTGTGTTGCTGCAAGTTGGCCATGAGGCGGGACGTGCACTTGAACCTGAACCTGAAACAAGTCTTTACGAAGTATTTATATTTTATTTATAAACAAAAACAACCCAACTTACTTGAGCATTTCAACAGTGTAGATTTGTTCTATTTTATTAGTGTAAAGTTAACAACACACCTTACAAGGGACAGAGACAAGAGAGAAGTAGGTAAAGCTGGAATTACCGTGGCAACGGTAGACCGCGTTCCTGGGCTCTCGCACTCGACTGTGGATGCGGAAAACGAACCAGAACCGCTCTGGGACCGCCTGGTCAACAGCACTGTTCGAAAGCACCACCGGTCCCGCTGCGTCCACAGCGTCCACACTGCCCATAGAAACTGCCCTCCAGAGGGGGTGACGCTGTCGTGGTGGCGAGCGGACCCCCCCCCGGGATGTCAGCGCCCTGCGCAGCGGGAAGGACCCGGCCGGCCGGCCCGCGCGACCGCGGCGTGTCACAAACACGTTCTTTGTTTCCCTCCGACCCTTGGGCTCATTTCATCCATGAGCTGGGTTCGTGGGATGAGACTTGCCCAAAGCCGCTTCAGGAGGCGCTGAGGGCACTTTCCTCGCTGGCGATGCCCCGGTCGGCGTCTTCGTCTCCGACGGGCTGTCAGTCCTGCGGGACTCGTGCGGCTCCTGGGGGAGGTGCTGGCAGGGGTGAGGGTGCGCTCGCCCCGAGCTCTCTCCCTCCGTCTCGTCAAGCATCTACCGCCTGCGGGGGTCTGCCCACGCGCCCGGAGATTTTCTGGATGTTCGTTGGCAAAGCGGCCAGTAACAATGGAAGATCCGTGACCGGGACTCGGACCAGACTCAGTGCCGGGTTTATAAATTCGGAAACAGTTACTCTGTCTACCGAGACGAGAGAAGTAGTTTAGATCGCAGAAACAAAACCTACCCATTTTGTAAAAACTACAGCTGTGTTTGAGGAAAAGGTGGTTCATTCCACTAAGTATCTCGGACCCTCTAGCAAAGCATCCAAAGAGGCGAGCGGCTCCAGCGGAGGAGCCCCGCACCCCTGGACCCTGAAGCGGCCGCGGACCAATGCCTACAAACCAGCCCCAAGTTCTTCTTTCTTTTCTGGACTTACCTTCTGGCTAAGCTGAGGCGAGAGCTGGTTCCCAGGACAAACCCACCACCCCACCGGGGACAGACCTTTCCTCCTCTGACTCCTGAATCTGCCTTCCATGCTGGGCTGAATCATGACTCCCCAAAGATGCCAGATGACCCTAAAGGTACCCCCAGAGATTCCTAATCTCTGGAAGCTGCCCGTGTGACCTTATACAGAGAAAGGGTCTTTGCACCAGGGACAAAGTTCTGGATCTTACACGGTGAGATTATTCATATCCCCTGAGGGGCTCTAGACGCGAACACGTCCATGTGGCCTCGGAAGAGAAAGGCAGAAGGACAAGAGTTCACAGAGGAGGCCGTGAGACAAGAGAGGCACGGGTCAGGGGTGTGGTAGCCCCAGAACTTAATGGGATTCTCCCTAGAAGCTCCCAGGGGAGCGCGGCCACCAGACAGCTTCATTTCAGCCCAGACTGATGCTGGATGCCCGGCCTCCAGAGCTACGTGAGAACGAGCCTCTGTCGATGGAGGCTTCCGAGCTCAGGCTGACAGGCTAGGGTAGCGACAGGAAACAAATACCCCTATTTCTACGTAAACAGGCTACGGTTTTATTTTGTCTCTCTTACCACTTGGTTAGATCACGGACGTCATAAAAAGTAAAGCGTAAAACCTAAGGCCAGTGTTTCCTGGAATTTGACTATGTCTTCACTCAGTTTCTTTCGAGGAGTGTGGGTCCAAGCCGGCCCGTTTGTCTCCGGTGCTGCTGAGAGGTTGACGTGGGCCACCGCGCGAGTCAGGTGGATGGCGGGCAGGTCTGACTTGCCTGCACCGTGAGGTGACCGCCACCGTACGTTCAGTGAACACCCGTCATCTCATAGATACAAGAAAAAGGGATGTAAAGAAAGGGAAAGTCTCGCTTGGTGACGACGGCCCTCGGGACCTGCTCTCCCGACGCCCACGGCCGGGCTCCTCCTCGCTCCCGCTCCCCCCACAACGGCGGGTCCGTGCCTCCGACCACCAGCGTCCCCTCTCCCCGCCCCGGCTCCCGGGAACCACAAGTCCCATCTCTTTCCTCTGAGTTTCGTTTTTTGGTTTTTGTTTTTAGATTCCAAATGTACATAAAACCACACAGGCCTTGTCTTTGTCTGACTGACTTCATTTGGTGTAATGCTGCCAGTGACAGGATTTCCTTTTCTTACGGCTGAATTACATTCTGTCTTACATAAACCACACTTGGTTTGTCCATGTACCTGCCGGCGGACCGGTTGTGTCCTCTGTGTCTCGGCTGCCGTGAATAGCGCTGCAGTAGACACGGGGGCATCTGGCTGTTTGAGTTAGAGTTCCCGCTTCCTGTGGATATATTCCCAGAGGTGGAGTTGCTGGGTCATAGGGTAGCTCTGCTTTTAATTTTCTGAGGCTCCTCTATACTGTTTTCGATAGTGGCTGCGCCATTTTGCGTTCCCACCAAGAGCGCAGGAGGGTCTCCTTTCCCACATCCTTGCCTGTCGTCTCTTGTCTTCGTGGTGATGGCTCTTCCAGCACGTGTGATTTTGTGCTTTTGACCTAATGACTACTGAGCATCTTTTCATATACATGTTGGCCATGTGTATAGCTTATTTGGAAAAATGTCTACTCAGATCCCTTGCCTATTTTTTTAATTAGACTGTTTGGTTTTTTCTTTATTTGTTTGTTATGTGGGTTTTTTTGATTTTGGGGGGTTTGCTATTGATTTGTATGAATTCCTTATGTATTTTGGATATTAACCCCTTACCAGATATATGGTTTTTAAATATTTTTCCCCTCCTATAGGTTTTCTTTTCACTTTGTTGATGGTTTCTATTATTACACAGAAGCTTTTTAGTGACATAGTCCCACTTGTTAATTTTTTATTTTGTTGCTTGTGATTTAAAAACATTGCCAAGAATGACACTACAAAGGGCTGATATCCAAGATCTATAAAGAGCTCCTCAAACTCAACACACACAAAACAGATAATCATGTCAAAAAATGGGCAGAAGACATGAACAGACACTTTTCCAAAGAAGACATACAAATGGCTAACAGACACATGAAAAAATGTTCATCATCACTGGCCATCAGGGACATTAAAATCAAAACCACACTGAGATACCACCTCACACCAGTTAGAATGGCCAAAATTAACAAGACAGTAAACAACATGTGTTGGAGAGGATGTGGAGAAAGGGGAACCCTCTTACACTGTTGGTGGGAATGCAAGTTGGTGCAGCAACTTTGGAAAACAGTGTGGAGATTCCTCAAGAAATTAAAAATAGAGCTTCCCTATGACTCTGCAATTGCACTCCTGGGTATTTACCCCAAAGATACAGATGTCGTGAAAAGAAGGGCCATCTGTACCCCAATGTTCATAGCAGCAATGGCCACAATCACCAAACTACGGAAAGACCCAAGATGCCCTTCAACAGATGAATGGATAAGGAAGATGTGGTCCATATACACTATGGAGTATTATGCCTCCATCAGAAAGGTTGAATACCCAGCTTTTGTATTGACATGGACAGGACTGGAAGAGATTATGCTGAGTGAAATAAGTAAAGTAGAGAGAGTCAATTATCATATGGTTTAGCTTATTCGTGGAGCATAAGGAATAATACAGAGGACATGGGGAGATGGAGAGGAGAAGTGAGTTGAGGGAAATTGGAGGAGGAGACAAACCATGAGAGACTGTGAACTCTGAAAAACAACATGAAGGTTTTGGAGGGTCGGGGGTAGGGAGTTGGGTGAGCCTGGTGGTGGGTATTATGGAGGGCATGTATTGCATGGAGCCCAGGGTGAGGTGCATAAACAATGAATTCTGAAACACTGAAAAAAATTAAATTTAATATTTTAAAAAATCAAACAGAAAAAAAAATTGCCAAGACCCATGTCAAGGCAGTTTTTTCCTGTATTTTCTTTTAGAGATTTTATGGTTTCAGGTCTTACGTTTAAGTCTTTAATTCATTCTGAGTTAATTTTTGTAAATGGTATAAGATAAGGGTCTAGGCTCATTCTTTTATGTGTGAATATCTAATTTCCCCAGCACCATTTACTTAAAAAAAACCCTGTCTTTTTTCCATTAAATATTCTTGGCTCCTTTGTCAAATATTAGTTGACCGTATATATTTAGGTTCATTTCTGAGCTCTCAATTCTGTCCCATTGGTCTAGTTGTCTATTTTCATGCAATACCACAGCCTTGATTACTATAGCTTTATAGTATTGCTTAAAATCAGGAAGTGTGATGTCTCCTGCTTTGTTTTTCTTTCTCAGAGTTGCTTTGGCTATTTGGGGTCTTTTTTGGGTGCATGTAAACTTTAGGATTGTTTATTCTTTGTAAAAAATGTCATTGGAATATGGGTCAGGATTGTGTTGAATCCACACATGGGTTTTTCTGGTACTGACAGTTAAACAATATCAATTCTTCCAATCCATGAACATGGGATACCTTTCCGTTTGTATGACTTCCTTAATTTCTTTCATCAATGTCTTGTAGTTTTCAGAATAGAGAGATTTCATCTCCTTAGTTAAATTTACTCTAAAGTGTCTTATTGTTTTACTGCGTCAGTGTCAGTTTCCTGGGTCTGGCCGTGTAGCCTCGTTCTGTTACCATTAGGAGAAGCTGCTAGGCATGTACACAGGACTTCTCTGTACTGTATTTACAACTTCTTGAGAGTCTATCCTTATTTCAAAATAAGAAGTTAAAAAAAACTGTGGTCCGTCCCTTGCACTTTCACTTTTCATATTGCTCAGCTGTTGATTGTTGGTGGTTTCAGAGTTGGATGAATGAAAAAAAATCACTAGTTTATTTGCTTTTCACAAAAACAATATTTAAAAGAATGGCTTACAAAATGGCAAAGGACTTAATAGCCAAGCTTTCCAGAAGCAATAGCAACAGACGGAGAAAGAGCACTGACTGCTGTGGGAACGCGCGCCAGTCATGGGGACTCGATACGGTCAGTCTGCTCCCACAGCCCAGGTATCCTGGTGGTCACACTGACAGGCTGGAAGCTGGTGAAGAAGAACAAAGCAAATCTCTCTCCAAGGTGCTGTGCCCTTGTATCCAGCAGCGCCTGTGCCTCACTTAGAAGTGACAGCAAAAAGGCCTAGGGGTGGGATGATACAGTCCTCAGGTCTTTCCTTCCCACCACCAGATGCTAACTAGATAACAAAAGAAGAAACTCCAGTATTACCACCCTCCAAGAGCACAATAAATGGAAACAGTGAGATTTCTGAGCACCGCAGAGGCAGCGTATACTTGAAAATAATGCATGATTCTCCTCTCTTCTTCCTCCCTAACTTTGCCAAGATTCAGCCAAGAAGTCCAATGCCTGTGTGACTTCTTAGAATTCTAACAAAACAGCATCCCTTTCTTGGTGGAAATAACTGAGCCCCTTGCACTAACTTACATAAAATAAGCCGGTGTCACTTCCTATGCAACATTCTTGGTCCTACGTGCCTTCATCCCACAGTGACTTACTGTGTTCCGGAGACTGTTTTCGGCACCTGGGACATGTCAGTGAACAAACTAACGAAGACGCTTGCCCTTTGGGGTGTATAGTCTAGTATAGAGAAGCGGGGAAAAAAGACTATCAGCATAAAAAATAAGAAAACTTACGATTTTATACAATGTCATAGAGAAGGATCAGATTTGAACAGATTTTAAAGGAGGTGAAGAAGTGAGTCATGTGGGGTACAGTCGACGGCGTGGCGGGCTCCTGATTTGGGCTCAGGTCGTGATCTCAGGGCTCTGAGGACGAGCCCCACAGTGGGCTCCAGGCTGAGCGTGCAGTCTGTTGAGTCTCTCCCTCTCTCCCTCTCCCTCTCTCCGCCCCTCCCTGCCGCACTCTCGCTCTCTCGGGAGCCAGGAGTCAGGTGAGGGCTCGGAGGAGAGCACAGCAGAGGGCAAACCCCGTGGGACGGCTTCTGATGGAAGCTCAGGAGAGAGCAGGGCGCGCCTGCGGGAGGGCACAGGACAAGCTGTGGCACAAGCTGAAAATCGGTTTTAGACAGAAGCAGGGTTGCTCATCCCGGCACTCGTTCCCAAACAGAGGAAGGTTTATTAGGGAAAGACAGTCCGAGTTTGTGGCCCTTTCGTTGGGGGCAGGTCCTGTCCGCACCTCTCAGCTCTGTCAGCACCGGACTGCTGGGGGCTCGAAATCCGTACGCTCTGCCACCAGAGGCTGATGACCGGATTTGGAGAGGACGGGACGGAGACCCCGGAGAGCCCGAGGCTATGGTTCTGGGTGGGGCCAGCCGGGTCGCAGACTTACAGAAGTGTAACAGGGAGATGCATAGACTGAGGCCGCCATGCTGCACCCCGAGAAGCTCCCACGTGTTTCTGTGAGCCTGGAAGTCTGGGCCGGTGCACAGGGCACGTGCTCACTCACAGGAGGCCAGAGGGGGCCTGGCCATCCCCCCGTCGCCGGCTGAACCTGAGGCCACGCACACACATGGAGGAGGAGACACGCGAAGCCTTGATAGAAAGGGAGAGTCGGGACACATCTGTCAATGGCGCGAAGCCCAGACTGGGTTCCTCGGCCACGGCCGCTCTACAGGCCAGCGAGAAGGAGGCTTACTCACCAGGCTTCCGACAGAATCCGGAGCAGTGCCCGGAGCGTGCGGGGGCGTGCGGGTGCGGAGTGACCCAGCGCACGCCTGGAAACAGAAAGGGAAAGGCTGGCGGCACCGGCGGGCGTCCACGCAGCCCCGTGGAAGGGGACGGAAAGTGGCGACCGAACGTGTACATGCACGGTCAGGTGATTTACGACAAAAAGTCCGAAGGCCGTCCGGCGGGGGACAGTCCTCCGTCGCTGCGGGTGGTGGGCCGGCGTTTCCAGGCCGCAGCCAGGCTCTGAGATTTGGGGTTTGTGTCACCACACGAGCTGCCACTGCTCAAGGGAGGGCGGCTGAGGCCCGTTTCTGTGTGTGGGTGACGGCGGTCAGGAAGCCGTTCGAACGCACGGACCTCGGTGCTAGGGCACGTGAACACCTGAGCCAGCGGCACAGCTGGCAAAGGATGCGAAGCCCTGCTGGGGGGGTCGCTGTGGTTGGAAGATGTGACTCGCTGTGACGGGCAGCGCTGCCTCAGAGCTGCCGAGGAAGGGAACACACGGGGTGACGCACTTGTCAGCAAACCAAGATTCTAAAAAATCAGACCAGAAATCTCAGCTTACACTTTTGACCCGAGAGGCAGGGATCTGCCTGCTCCGGCCTCCGCTGTCGGGAGTCCGACGTCGTCCGCGCTACCTGGGAGGGCTCCTGCAGGCAGCAGCGCGAGCCCCGCGCGCCCAGCCCTCCCCCGACTTGGAGTAAGCGGCCGTCGGGCTCAGAGAGGGGGACCCACTGTTGCTATCACAAAGAGGAAATGCCGCCAAGTTGGACCTGGTTGGTGTGAAAACGCTGAAAACCAGCAAGTCGTCTTGGCCAGAAGGTCCTGGAGGGCATGACTTGATCCCGCACAGAAAGAGAGGCTCGGGTCCCCTGGGATGGAGGGAGTGTGCGGGGGCCGTGGGCCAAGGGGGCGAACCCCACCTGGTGAGCCGGAGACGAGGTGACCTCCAGCGCGAGCCTGTGTCTTCATGCCAGGCCCTGGGGGGCCTCCAGCATCAGAAAGGGGGTCCCAGAGGGACAAATGATGCCACTCTCGCTGGCTTTTCTGAAGTGAAACACTTGATTTAACTCCGTACTCCTCAGTAGTCGGCTTCGCAGACCCTGGTGGAGGCTGGGGTCAAACCTTGCCGTGATAATGTCAGTGGTGTTTGCTTTTTCTGCCTCAGCGGCTGGGGGCTGTGCCCTGGAGGTTCGCAGAGCCCACACCCCCGTGCGATCACCAGGGCCTCGGCACAGGAGCGGGGACGAGCCCCCACCGCCCGCTGCGCAGCTGTCGTGGGAAAGCGGGGCACGTTGAAACGCACGGGCACTCTGCTCACGATTTGGTTCGTGCGGGCAGTTTTTACTTTTGATTCAAATAGGCCATTTGTGCCAACATGTCCTGAGTGTGTTATTGTTATTTTAAACACACAAGCACATATTTTACCAACAAATTTTTGTTACTAATGGATACCTACGAATGAACATTTCTAAGCTCAGGTTTAATTGCCAGCACAGAGAACACCAGTAAAGAAATGCTCAACCGAAGCTCTCCGGGGTCCTCAGCTCCTGTTTACCATCATAAAGGGATCCCGGGACCACGACGGGTCGGAACCGCTGGTTTAATTGGTACGTTTTCTTCTTAGGTTCCTTCAAGTCGTTACTGTAGGAGGCGGGAGGAGCTTCGACGCAAGAAATGTTTGAAAGACAAACCAGTTCTGCCCACTTGACTCGGCCAGAATATTTAAGCTTCACCCGAGACGAGTGATGGGCCGGTCTGGGACAGGGGTGGGGGCTGGCGAGGGGCAGGGGTGCATCAGGAGTGGAGACGCCTTACGGTCTGGTCTGCTGCACCCAGGGGCCAGGAAGGCTCCTGGCCGGTCTCGGGAAAGGCAGGGAGGGTGCAGGGGTGCCGGCCTCGGGAAGCACCTGACGGAACCCTTCCCGCCGGCTGGTATCGTCCAGCGCGGGGCCCCGAGGGGCACTGGTGGGCAGCTGTGGGCTCCCTGCACCAGCTGGAAGTCGTGTGTCCTTTGCACACCTTGGAAGGGACTGGCCTTCCTTGCGGGGATGTGTTCAAGTCCTTCTCTCGATCCCGAACCTTTTCATAACCACAGAGGTGGATAAACTTTAGGGCAGGCAGTGACAAGCCACAGGGGAACGTTTTGGGCGAAGAGGAGAACTGACGTGGCTTTGCCAGCAGCCGATGACCTCACCCCGCAGACGACCTCGTCAGACCTCCGGGATCCTCCGTCCGGAAAGTGCAAGAAGCCGGTTGGGATAAGGTAATTTTCAGGAATGCCTTATTTAAACAGCAGCTCCGCTGACAGGAAGCCTCACACAACGGCCAACAATAGATGGTATTTCAACGGAGAAGGGGCTCCAGAGAAGTCCGCGGTAAACACGGGCAGGAAGCAAGGTCTCCTCCTCGCCCTGACCCCTCATCAGGCTGGCAGGGAAGATGCAGAGAAGGTGGCTAAGAGTCCCGTAAGTGAAAAATCGGGGTCCAGAACCGTAACCTTCCAGCAGCTCTAGCTTCTGAGAGAAAGACGGTCCTCCACATAATTAAGATTTCTGAAATGGAAATGGACCAAAGGGGAGCCCCTGACCGCCGCTGAGACCACCCGGTCAATGCACAAAACTAAACTGTGCCCAGACATCAGCCGTGCCGCTCCCCGCACGGCGCTCTCAAAGGGACGGCACATTGGGAGCTCACGTCCAACGTGTCCCTCGTTCTCCACGACACCAAGTGTGTTTTATGGGGCATTTATTGGGAATCGCCTGCCCTCTGAGGAAGGCCTCAAGGGAGGATGGGAAAGCGGGCAGACAGACCCCGTGAGCGAGATCCCATGTCCTGAGGGCAAAGGCTGCCAGGCGTGCCCGGGAAGCCACGGAGCCCTGCTCGGCCGGTACGCCGCGTGCCGTGGGGTCCACAGCGGGTGCTCAGTACATCTTCCGTGAATGACAGGGGATGCTGTAACTGAATTGGGATTTATTTTTATTTATTTGTTTGTATTTATTGTGTTATGTTAGTCACCGTACAGTGCATCATTCACTTATGAGGTCGTGTTCCATGATTCCTTATTTGCGTAGAACACCCAGTGCTCCATGCAATCCGTGCCTCCTTAATACCCACCGCCAGGCTCACCCAGCCCCTCACCCCTCGCCCCTCCAAAACCCAGTTTGTTTCTCAGAGTCCACAGTCTCTCATGGTGTGTCTCCCCCTCTGATTTCCCCAACTCCCTTCTCCTCTCCATCTCCCCGTGTCCGTGTTACTCCTTATGCTCCACAAGTAAGTGACACCATATGATGACTCTCTGCGTGACTGACTTCACTCAGCACAATCTCCTCCAGTCCCGTCCGTGTTGAGCAGAAGTCGGGTGTTCATCCTTTCTGACGGCTGCGTAATATTCCCTTGGGTATACGGACCACGTTCACCCTCAAAAGGGAGAAACAGAACAGTTGTAAGGAGACGGAAGAGGAAAAGGATACGTTTAACAATATTACATGATTTTGTTTTCAGGACCTGACAGCGTAGCGTTGCTTTCTCAGGTCCGGAACATTCTGCTCAGTCGGAATCCAGTCCCCGTGACCACCCGCTCAGTCTTCCCTTGTGTTCTTGGAGAGTTCTGTGACGAAACGTCTTCTATCCATCTCCTGTCGACTGTTCTCTTTAAATGTGTACAAAAGCTCCTAGAAGTGGCGCGAAAGGAGCTTCACACCAGCCGTCACGCAGCGAAATGAGAGGTACGGTGTGTCTCCTCGTGGAAAAGGGGGTCCGACGAAGGAAAGCGTCTCCCCTGACTGGGAGAAGTCCGAAGATGCGGTCACCACGTGTCGCATTGGGTTTCTGTCACTTCTCTCCGGCGCGGAGGTGGGGGGTCCTCGCACACCTGTCAAAATTTGACTTCAACAGACTATAGTGGAGCAGGTTAGGTTTGGGGAGAGGCCTCACGGCAGGTCCAGAGGGCTCCCGGGCTCCCTCGTCTCTCAGCCACGCTCCTGCCGCCGGCATCTCGCGTCAGACCGGCGAGCCAGCTTCGGCCGTCAGGGTTAGCTGGGTCCGCAGGCCGCGTCGGGGCGGACACTTGGTGCTTTCAGGTCTTGGGTTCTGCCGAATGCATAGTATCACACGTCCCCGTTACAGTATCGGACAGACAGTTTCCCTGCCGTCAAACGTCCTCTGAGCCCCTGCCCTGACCCCTGGCCGCCGCCGCTGTTCTGTCGCTGGGACGTCGCGGAGCTGCGCTCCCCAGCACGTGCCCCGCAGACGGGCCGCTTGCCCTGCACGGCACGTACTCCAGGTGCCTCCGCGTCTCCTCCTGGCTTGAGGGCTCCTTCCTTTTCTTGCTGAACAACGTTCCCTCTGCCTTCTGAACACGAAGGCCCTGCGGCAGATCGAAGCATTGGCATTAAGGAAACTTTGCCACTGGAAGCATCGCGGTTAGGGAAAATCTAAAATTCTGCCGCAGAATTCATGCACGGACGCGCCCCGCAGGGACGCGGGGAGAAAACCGCAGACGCCGACCGCAGCGCACCCGCGCCGCCAGAACCGGCCCCGGACCTAGGAAGGAACGAGCTCGGGGAAGAACGTGGGATCCCGTATTTCCGAAAGCAGAAGATAAAATGATGCGCGCGGCGTCATCGTCCTTCTCTAGTTGACTCATTGCCCCCGGGAGATGCTCCTACAGAAGGTGCTTGTCGTTCAGGAAAAGCGCCTTTCGCGGAGATGGCACGTGAGGTCGTCTTCATGGCCCCAAACAGGGGCAGAGATTACGTGCGCAAACGTCATGAAAAACATTTATCTGTTGACAAAACCATCGGATCAACAGTTTGGTACAAAAAGCATGATTTTCAAACAGGGCCCAGGCCTATGCTCTGGGATGACCCACCACAGGTCCCCTGTTCCTGAGATGCAAGAGGGCTCATGGGGGAGATCCTTAAAGGCCTGCCCCTCGGGGAGCCTGGGGGGCTCAGCTGATGAAGCGACTGCCTTGGGTCAGGTCACAATCCTGGGTCCTGGGGTGGAGTCCGTGTCAAGCTCCTGCTCCGCGGGCGTCTGGTCCTTCCTCTGCCCTTCCCCCTGCTTGTGCTCAATCTCTCTTAAATACATAAAATATATTTTAAAGATGTGATTTATTTATTTTCCAGAGAGAGAGAGAGCGCGCGCACAAGTGGGGAGCGGCAGAGGGAGACGCGGATCCACGCGGAGCAGAGGGCGGAGGTGGGACTCGATCCCGTGACCCTGGGATCATAACCCGAGCTGAAGGCAGAGGCGTGACTGACTGTTCCCAGGCGTCCCAACAGATAAAATTAAAAAAAAAAAAAAAAAAAAAGAGCTGCTTCTCACTGCTCTCTGGGTGGCCGAGCCAGCCCCGGGTCCCCAGGATTCGCTTCAGCGCGGACCGCCGGGACACGCGTTGTCACCGACGTATAACGTCACGCTGTCGCGACACCCAGTGACTGAGACGCTGAGACCCCCGGGGCCCACAGGACCCACACAGGGTGCGCGCGCCCGGGCATCTTTCGGCTGGGCCCACTGGGCTGTGCCGACCAGTCCTCTGCTCAGGGACAGGGCCGGCCATTCTGGGGCGGCTTTTGGGACAGGGGGTGGAGGAGGTCCTCGACCGAGGCCTAGGTGCCACCGAGACACGAAGGAAATGCTGGACGTGGTGTTTGCTGTCATGGTGCGGATGGTTTGGCCCCGGAGATGGGGTATTGACCCGTAAAACATGTGTGAGCCAGGAGTGACATGGCAGGGATGGGTGGGAAGTGGGTGCAGCAGGTGGATGGGGCGTGGGCATGAGAGGCCCGCGAAGGTGGGGCCCCGGGGGTTCACAGGCAGCGGGGCGGTGCGGTTGTTCCCGGGGCTGGGGAGCTCAGCGCTCCCGCGGGCGTCCAGCGGAAGGGAAACACTGCAAACCACAGGCAAACGCAAATGAGAGCAGAAAATCACGGCGATGGAGCAGATGGAGAAAGTGTAAAGTGAGCAAATTTCTCAACTTCCGTTGGGAACTGTTACATAACGCCCAGATCTGATAAATTTTAAAAAAAGTCAATTAAATATATCCATTCATTCAACGAATATTTTTTGAGTAACTCTATGAAGCAGGCCTAGCTTCTGGTCTGAGGCAGACGTTGTGAAGTGGGCAGTGAGGGCTGGCGTCCCTGCGGGGGACAGCGCAGGGCACAGGAGGGAGGTCCTGGTACCCGGGTGCTCACTGAGAAAGGCAACCACGAACACATGCGCGAGGAGAAATGGGGAGCAGAGGTTAGCCTCTGCGAGGAGGTCACGTTTGCCCTGGACCCGAGGGGGGGATGGGGCGGCTGGGTGTGGATGTGGGGAAACCACGTTCCAGAACAGGCCAGGGAAGGGCTGGCAAGCCTGAGAGACATAACAGACACGACTGCAGCAAGACCGGAGAGAGGGAAAGAGCTGTGAGTTTGTGGGACAGACAGACAGGAGCCAAGACCGCCGTGCGCCGTATGCACATTGTCGAAGCCAGAGGCTTTCGGAGGGAAGGGGGCACAGGTCATTCCTGCGCAGGGGCAGCAAGTAAACGGGGGCTGCCCTGGCGCTGGGTCTGGGTCTCGAGCCAGAGACCTGCCTCCTAGGCAGTGCGGGGAGACAGAGTCACATTCTGAGACTGACAGGACCCACGAAGGGTCTAACGCAGGACAGCGATGTCCCCTGTCTGTGTTGGAATGGACCGTAGAGGGGGAGCTTGTGCTGAGGGGAGGCGGGCAGAAGGCTTAGGAGCTGCAGCCGTCAGGAGCTGAGGGTCTGGCGAGATGAGGGAGAGAAGCGAAAGCGAGAAGGAATGTTGGGCTGAATTTTCTGGACGAGGACCAAGGAGGAACCAAGAATGGCCCCTCAGCTTTTGGCTTTCACAGAGGTTGGAGACTGATTGATTTACCGAAATGTGGGGGAATGTGCAAGGAGACCTTGGGGGGCAGCAATCCCCATTGAGGTGCGGCACATCAGGTCGAAGAGGCTTGCTCAGACAGCCAGTCGTGGGGTTGAGAAGACAGCCGGTTGGCCAGGCCTGGAGCCCAGTGGAGAAAGCTGGAATGGAACACGCACTGTCCAAGGTAACAGAGCACCCACTTGAAGAACATAATATTACAACATAAAAATTATGAGGTAGGGGAAGTGCTTGTTCCCTTGCAGGGAATCAATAGATATCGTTAAAGTTGGTTAGCGGAAAAAGGAAAATAAAAGGTTTAAGTAAGTTATTCAAAGTTGTAAGGCTAATCCTAGATGAAATGAAATGGACTGTAAATCTTCCAAATTATCAAGAGGAAAATACTGACACAGTCAGAAAGAGAAGCCACATAGCAGTCGATAAGAGGAGCAAAAGAAGCACAGAAGACACGGAGAAGAATGAGGTGATCAGATAAAGGCAAATATATCTGCAATATCCAGTCACAGATAAACCACTCCATTACAAGGAAAATGATTTTCAGATCGAATCAAAGCCCATCTGGAAGCTGCATTTAAAAACAAACGACAAAGGGCGCCTGGGAGGCTCAGTGGGTTACAGCCTCTGCTTTCAGCTCAGGTCATGATCCCAGGGTCCTGGGATCGAGCCCCATATTGGGGTCTCTGCCCAGCGAGGAGCCTGCTTCCTCCTCTCTCTCTGCCTGCCTCTCTGCCGACTTGTGATCTCTCTCTCTGTCAAATAAATAAATACAATCTTTTAAAAAAAATGACAAAGATGAAAACCACCCAGAACACTTGAAATTACAAAAGACAGCAAAGACGTATTCGGCAAACACGATTAAGAAGAAATCATGGTAGAATAATAGTAACAGAGAAGGTTTAACTTGAGGCAAACAGCAGCAAACAAGCGGACTCACTTCGTAACGACAGAGCTGCCATGCGCATGGGGAGCCCTCGTCAACCTTAACGCTCTGAGCAATTTAGGGTCAAAAGTCATAAAGCGAAAAAGGAGGCCAGCACGGAGAGAAACAAACACAACAGCAACAAGAGACTCTCTACCTGCCAGCTACTGAGAAAATGTTTTCCTTTTTTTCCAAATCATCCCAGTTTTTATTTTCCACATCTAAAAATCAAAATAGGTAACTTCCTTCATGTTGAAGGTTTTAAATTTAGCTCTCTTGGTAATAAATATGTTTAGCTGTCATGCTAAGAGGGCTTGTCCCTTCACGTTTCTATTTGTTGAGTGCTCAGAAAGTCCAGACCCCGTGCTGCTACTGTATCCCATTTAGCAGGTGAGACACTTGAGGCCCAGAGACAAGACTTAGGTTTTGGCGTTCCTGCAGTCAGTCAACGACAGAGCTGAGGGTCAAACGCAGTGCAGGTCTGTAGGACTCAAGGTCAAAGCTCTTCTCCATCCCACCCTTCCTGCACCCAAGGTCAAGATCAAGAGCAGAAATCAATGGAACTGCGACATGTACTCAGAAGGAGACCTCAGGTGACCACCAAATATGAAAATCAGAGCTCCTGCAAACAAGGATCTAGTTATAAGTTGAGCATCAAGAGTTAAAGATACAAAGATCAAGTGTGATTCACCTCAGCCTGTGCTGACCATTTCCTGTGCAAACACAGTGCCGTGTGATGTGAGTGTGGGTGAGAACAGGCACGTCTGCAGGTGTGGGGGGGGTGAGTGCGGGTGAGTGTAAGTGAGTGTCTTCAAGTAGAGAAAAATGAAGATGACGGAAATGATCTTTGAAGTGCCACGGGCACGGAATGATCCGTGATGTTTCTTAAAATGCCATTCAGAAGACTCTAGACCTGTCGGTCTGGAGCAGGGCTCGGGCATCGGAACTGGACATGCTCTCCAGACAGTCTAACGCACAGACAACACTCTAAAAGAGAAAAGGTAGAGAAAATGTAGAAGACACACCGAGTGAGGTGAGTGTGTCGGACGATACAGAGCACTGTGCGGGGCAGGGGAAGAACACAGAGTACCCTGAGTTGTTTGAATCGGAAATATTTGATTATAGAGAGTCCTTGATACTTCAAAATAATTCTGTGAAGTAGAAATAATTCAGATAACATTTTTAGACCAAGAGGCACTGAGGAGAAATAAAAGAAAATGAACAACCAGAAAAACTCAAACATCAAAAATGCTTAATTTTCTCTCATACAAGAAACATCCTTTCTCCAAGAGGAACCCTAAATCAAAGTTGCACAACACCTAAAAGTAATGAATTTTTTTTAGACGGACGTAACAAGCTCAGGGCATTTGGCTAAGTTGTACTCAGTGGAAAACTCTATGCCCCAAACCCTTCCATTGCTGAGGAGTAAAAATAAATGAAAGGGGAAAATCGCATCTCACATCAAACCCCGATTTCACTGCTAGCGCGATCGGGCCATGATTTACTCCCATGTTCGTTCACCCTTTGGTTTTGCTCTTTAGTTTTCTTCTGCTCCTCTGACTGGCCTATTCACATTTAGGCTGTTCGTCTCCCGGGCTTGGACAAGTTATTTACAGTTTTCACTACCTCAAGGTCATGAACACATTTTCTTGCATTCCAAGACATGTTGTCATAAGATACTTTAAAATTTAAAAAAGTGTAGAGTATAGCATAATCAACACCCTGTGTACTAAGAACTCAATCCTAACATACTTTAATGTTTGGTCTTTTTTTTCTGTGTCATTCTTCATTTCTCCCAGGTGTTAAGGGTTCCACAGGCAGTCGCGGTGGCTGAGGTCTGCATCGGCCAGTATCGTCTCCACCGGGCGAGACTCAGCACACGGGACGGTGTGGTCTCCGCTGAGCGGCCCCGAGCCCCCAGGCCGGGACACCGCCGTGAAGGGTGACTTCCTGCCCGCTGCCGGGTCGGAGTCTGTCTTTGCAGAAATACTCCCGCCAGAAACGAAGACGGTTTTGTGAGTGAGCAAAGGGCCCTCTGCAGTCCCTGCTGGAGGCGGGGGCTGAGCCCACGGACCTCACCCGGAGAGTCAGGAAGGAATCCTGCCAGAGAAGAAAATAAAATGGAAAGTGAATCTGAGCAAAGCTTGTGCTCCAAGTACTGGTTTATAGCAAGTACGGGGAACGGAGGGATAATTCGTGACAACCTGACCATGACGAGCTCTGGAAGACAAATCACCCACTTTTCCCACATAAAGGAATGGAGGAGGGGCCACTGGAGGCCTCTGGCACGGAAAGGTCCTCATTGGGGCCCCGATGGGGTTGAGCTATTACCAGAGGATTCTCAGGTGACGGGACACGCGGACTCTGCCTGGATAGAGAAGCAGGTACGATGATGGAATCCTCTAGACCCACGTGCGGAAATGTTCATGCGTAGAAAAATTCTGAATAAAACGTTCGTGGATGAAATTTTAATAATCCAGCTTATTTCAAAATGATCTCGGGGGAGCAGGCGGGTCATGAACTCTGGTACTGGTCGAAGCTGGGGTTCCCCACGGGAACCGACGTCTACCATGACCTTGGTCTCTGGGGCGCTGACGTAACGGCCGTGCTGTGGGCCGTGGGCTGCAGCCGAAGGGCCGGAGGACGCTGCCGGGGGAAGCAGGACGTACCTTGAGGAGGGGCACTTGAGGGATTATTGTGCTTTTTTTCTTGAAAGACTGATTTACTTCAGAGAGAGCGCGTGAGTGAGAGGGAGAGAGGGAGAGACGGTCTCGGCAGACGCCCTGCTGAGTCCTGAGCCCCACGCAGGGCTTGATCCGACAGCCCTGAGACCGCGGCCGGAGCCGAAACCAAGAGTTCGACGCCAACCGACGGAGCCACCCGGGCACCCCGAAGGGTCATTGCGCTTTTCTCTCTACTCTGAGACGTGCTTTTGAATCTCCATGTTGAAGTAACAGGTAATAACCAATAATGACGCGTGCACGTTCTTACGGAGGCTTCGAGATGCAGCTGGGACGTGTGAAGGGCTTGGAGGCCGACCCCCTCATGCCCCGACCAGCCTTGTGCCCCGTCGCCGCGCTCGACTCAGGGCAGCGTGACCAGAGCCCCCGTCTGGAATGGGGCAGATCTGGAGAGTCACGGCCGAGCTCGGCCTCCTGGGCCTGGGGCTGCTGGAGCCACCCACGGCTGAGAAAAGCCACACGGAGACTGCGATGAATTCAGGGGCCACGTGTGGGCTGGCGTGAGGGAGCGATGCCGGGGCGGCCGTCTCGGGGGCCCACCGCCAGCCTTCCCCGCAGGAAACCAGCAGATTCTCATCTTTCCCATCCGAGAACCATCTCCTGGTGGCTAAGGTCGACGAAAGGAAGAAGTGTCACCGTGAAATACACCCAGAGCCTCTTCTGGGGAAACAGACCTGCCAGAGCCTCTGCCGGGTGAAGGAGAAACGCCTCTTCCTTCCTCCAGCCCCTCCAACCCTCCCGTCACCTGACAGCAAGGACTGGGTGACACTGCCATCAAGAGGGGTCAGGGTTTCAAGAAACAGGCTGGGAATGTGGCAGCCTGGACACAGGGAGGAGGGGACAGGAGGGGAAAAACAGCCAGTCTATGGGAGAGACACTTGTTAGGGACACAGTGCGGAGACTGAGGTTCATACGCGTGATTACAGGGTGCTCACACACACAGACCGCACACACGTGCACACACACCGCACACAGACCTACACACACATGCACACATCATCACCTGCACCAACAGACCTCCAGGACGGTAACCGTGGGCTCCTACTAGAAGAGCTGTGCGCTGTGGAGGGAACCCAAAGTGAGGACGACACTGGAGACATCTCAAGCCTCCGGCTCCTGCAGCCGCAGCAAACACTGCCCACGGCTCAGCTCCGACGCAGATTCATGTAAGTCCTCGTGCCGGAGCTGAGATCCCGCCACCCCGGCTGCTCAGTATAGCACGCTAGGCTTCCAGCGGAAAGGCAAACCAAGGGGAATTTACAAAAACACTATGAGGAGACAAAGCGAGCACCAGCACCAGGCTCAGGTGCGGCGTACCCGTGACATTATCACACAGGGATGTAAAAGAATATGACTAATATGTTAAGAGTTCTGATGGAAAAATAGGCCCCATGGAAAAGCAAGTGGATAATGCAAGAAGAGATGAAACTGTAAGAAAGAATCAAAATCAAGTGCCTGAAATTAAAAAAAAAATATAATGGTGGAAATGAAGGATACCTTTGAAGGGCTCATTGTGGCCAGCACAGGGTCATGCACAGTGGAGACAGGTCAGTTGGAACTTCACAAACTGAGAAGCAAAGTGAAGAAAGGATTAAAAAAATTATAACCAAGGGGCACCTGGGTGGCTCAGTCAGTCAAGTGTCTGACTTTCGATCTCAGCTCAGGTTTTGATCCAGAGTTGTGAGTCCAGGCTCTGCACTGGGCTCCACACTGGGTGTGCAGACTGCTTAAGAAAACACAAAAGCAACAACAACAACAACGTATCCAAGAACTTCAGGATAATATCAAAAGCTGTAACAGATGTGTACCTGGACTACCAGAAGAAGAAAGAAAGCACAGAGCGGAAGAAGTGTTTCAAGTAATAATTGCCCAGAACTTCCCAAAATTAACGACAGACACCAAAGGACCAATGCAGAAGTTCAAAGAACTCCCAGCACCATAAACACCAATAAAATCACAGCTGCGCACATCCTATTCCAGCCTGGAAAGCTGGGGTGCCTGGGGGGCTCAGTGGGTTAAGCCTCTGCCTTCGGCTCAGGTCATGATCTCAGGGTCCTGGGATTGAGCCCTGCATTGGGCTCTCTGCTCAGTGAGGAACCTGCTCCCCACCCCCTGCCTGCCTCTCTGCCAACTTGTGATCTCTGTCTGTCAAATAAATAAATAAAATCTTTAAAAAAAAAAAAAACCTAGAAAATCGAGGACGAAGAGGAAATCATGGAAGAATCCCAAGGAAAACTACGTCTCAGCCACAGAGAACAAGGATAAGAACTGCCTTACGGAAGATCAAGCCCTTCTCTCCAGAATGCAGGCAAGCCCCAGTTGGGGTAGTCACAGGACGGCACGAGACCACACCCCCCAGCCCAGAGTTTTGCATCCAGCACAACTAGCCCCCCAGCAAAGCGGAGACAAAGACTCTGCAGGAAAGAGAATGAGAACGTTCATCACTGCTCCACTGGCTCTGCCAGAGATGCCACAGGAAGTTCCCGCAGCGGGAATGATCACGGCTGGGAGCCCGAGTGTACATAACGCACGGAAGGGCATCAGAAGGGTGTGAACGGTGGTAACATGAGGTTGTTTCTATTTATTCTTTCTAATTGATCCACAAGAGAGCTGACAAGCAGCCATTTTCCGAGGGAGCCTGGATCCTCGCTCCTGGTGCGGATCCCCGGCTGTGGGTGCCGATGTGTTGCTGGATACCGGGCTCTCCTTCCCCCAGACCGTTTCTGCGGCCCCAGCACGGAGAGTAAGTTTTTAAAAAGCAGGACTTTCGTCCAGATCGTTCTAATTCAGCTCAGTATTAGAGTGTAAGCTCTTCTGCAGGGGCTGCGAGGGGTGCAGTCGGTGAGGTGAAGCGTCTGACTCTTAGATTCGGCTCAGGTCATGATCTCAGGGTCATGAGATTGAGCCCCATGTCAGGCTCCGAGCCGAGTGTGGAGCCTGCTTGACATTCTCCCTCTCCTCCCTGCCCCCACCCTTGGTGCTCGAGCTCCCCCCCTGCAACACACCAAAAGAAAGAAAGAAAGAATGAATGAATGAATGAATGAATGAATATACTCAGAAGGGGCACCTGGGTGGCTCAGTGGGTTGAGCCTCTGCCTTCGGCTCAGGTCATGAGCTCAGGGTCCTGGGATCGATCCCCGCATCAGGGTCTCTGCTCAGCGGGGAGGCTGCTTCCTCCTCTCTCTCTCTCTGCCTGCCTCTCTGTCTACTTGTGATCTCTGTCAAATAAATAAATAAAATATAAAAAGAAAGAATTTTGGCTTGCAAGTTCATTTTGATTCTGTATTTTTTCAAAATCTCCTTTGTGCTCACTCAGTCCCCCAGGGCCCAACCTCGAGAAGCAGATGTGAGATTGACGATTCTAACCGCTCGCCCTACAGAGGCAGTGGGGATAGGCAGGCCCTTCTCTGTGCCAGCAAGTGGCTTGTTTGTGGAACTGGTCACGAGCCACATCTGGCTTCTTGCTGGCCTGCAGGTTTGTACAAGCCGGAGGGCAGGCCGGGCTCTGCCGCTGCCCATCTCCTTTCACAACTGACGGCGGCCGTACAGTTCACTTCTGAGCCTGAATCGGAGCGTTGTTGATAGTTACAAGAGTAAGAGGGGCCTGTCCTGGTCCAGCCAGGATGCCAGGTCACCCTGCATTCTGTCCCCTTGTCTCTGGTAAATATCTCTGTGTTGTTGTTGTTTTTCCTCAAAACGGTAGCCAATCACAGTGTATTCGTCAGCCCATTCTTTTGCCATTAACTGTTCTATGCAGAATCCCATACTTGCATGGGTCTGATGTAGGACTTCGCACCTTCCTCAGTAGACCGATGGATTGGTCTCTTCCCCCGCTGCCATCAACATCCCTGTTCCTGCATCGGGCGGGACTGCCTTTGGCCGCATGGGACAGAATTCTGAGAGCAGCAGCTTCCTCGGAGTTAATGATCCTCATGTAACAAAAACGCCAGAGCCGGAGGGTTCAGGTCAGGCACGGCAGGTCCAAGACGGCATCTGTGACCCAGAATCCTTCTGCTGTTAGCAGGGCCACTTGTCACCCGAGGTTTTGGCCCTCGTGGTTACCAGATGGCTGAGGAACCTCTAGGCGTGTATCAGAGCCGAGTAAAGGTGGAAGGAGCAGGCGAAGGAAAAAATTATACCAGCGTCCAACCTGCTCCCCTGCCCCAGAACTCTCGCATGACAAACTTTACTTAAATCCGATTGACCTAAACTGTGTCACCGGGCCACTTCAAGAGCAAGGGAGACTGGGAGGTTGAAAATGTCACCGCCCCAAACAAATTTAGGAACCAAGAGACAGAATGGATGTCAGGTAGGCCAACAGCGTCTACCCCACCAGATCTGTACAGAAGCTCCCCTTTTAGAAGCATTTGGGAACTCGTGCACATTTATGTCTCCCTATGAATTTTAAAATCAGGGGGTTAATTTCCATGAGAAAAATAATTGAGATTTTGAGTGTTATTCATTGAATTTAGAAATGAACTTTGGCAATATTTTCTCACTTTTTAAATTTTCTTCTAACTCATCCGGTCATATTTTATAGATTTCTCTGTGTAGATCTTCCACTCCCTGTGTTAGACTTATTCCTGTAGCTATTAAAGTTTGGCCACTACTGTTGATAATTTTTTCTATTATGGCTCTGAAGTTGATTGTTGCCATCTAGGCTTGCAACGCCGTTGATCGCTGGTATTCAGCTTGTGTCTGGCCGTCTGATTAAAGTAACTTATTGAAACTAATCATTAACCAGTTGATGCCCCTTTTTAAGAAAGAAATCGTGTCGCCGGAAAATCGTGTTGTCCTGTCTTCCTAGTGAGGTGCATACCTCTTCTTGTTTGCGAGTGCGTCAGCTCGGGTCTCCAGGAGAAGGCTGACTCGGGGGAGGAACCGGCCAGTTTTGTTTCTGATTTACGCAGAGCACTCTTGAGTCTGTTGGCAGCTTTCTGCACCCAACACAGACTTAGGCTGTTTCCTGCTATGACTAATTTCTCCAAATTATGCTTATTCTTTTATCATTAGTGTCGAATTGAAGATACTGTAGATTTTGGCTTTGAATAGTGTCTGTGTTGAAAACACGGAGTGGCATTTTTCTATTTTTGAAACATTCCCTATTCCTTGCATAAACTTATTTTAATATCCTGAGGGCTTCCTTCTATACTCATGTGCAAGCAACATCGTCTTATAAATTTCAATTTCTGATGTTCTTTTCCTGTTTCGATATCAGATTTAAACTATTGTCATACACTCAGGTATTTAATTTTTTGTCTTTGTTAAAAACTGGCTGCGTCCCACCCCCAAGTTTATATGTTAGAGGCCTGACAGCCCCCACCATGGGACTCTATCTGGAGAGATTACCTTTAAGGAGGTAGTGAGATGTAAGGGGGCGGTTCAGGTCAGGATGGCCAAGTGTAATAGGACTGATGTCCTTATGAGAAGAGGGAGAGACGCCAGAGCCTTCTCCATCAATGTCTGTATGTGTTGTCGAGAAAAAGCCAGGTGAGGACACAGCAAGAACAGGGCTGTCTGCAACCATGTCTCACCAGAAGCTGAATTTTCTTGTAGACTTGATCTTGGACTTCTGGCTTCTAGAGCCATGAGAACGTAATTTTCTATGTTTTAGGTAAGGAGCCTGTGATACATTGTGACGGCAGCTCAGGAAAATGAACACAATCTTTTTTTGTTTCTGTTTGTTTATTTCTTTTGTATTTGGAATGTAGGTTACCATTTTTCTGTTCTTTGCAGGTTTGGTAGAACTCAACTTTAAGGCCATTTGAGTAATATCTATTTTAGAAGAAATTTGACTACTGTTTCAAGGCCTCTTTCGATTCATGATCTACGCTTTTTAGAGCCAAGTTTGGCAAACCTGAGCATTTTAGAAAATTGCCAGTTTTCTGTAAGTTTTTAAATGTATTGGTATAAAGCTGTCCATTTTGTTATTTTTGTCATCCCATAATGTTAAATCTCTCCTGTATCCATAATCTACAATCACACCCTTTTCTATCCTGTTGTTCTTCCCTTGTGCCTTCTTTCTTCTCTTTTCTCCCTTGATCAGACTTGCCCAGGATATGTCTGTTTTATTCCTTTTTCAAGCAGCGACTGTACCGAGTTGCATGGTGAGACCGAGAAGATACGTGTGTCTCCTCGTCCCCACATCTGCGTGTCTTCGCAGACACGATGAAGCACGTTGAGCTGAGACGCTCACCCTGGGTTATGAGTGGATCCAAAACCTCATCCGAAGTGTCCTGAGAGAAGGACATCTGGGGATGTCTGGGTGGCTCATCCGGCTAAGCGTCTGCCTTGGCTCAGGTCATGACCCCGAGTCCCAGGATCAAGCCCCACCTCCATCCTGCTCAGTGCAGAGTCCGCCTCTCCCTTTGCCGCTCAGTCTGCCGGTACCTGTGCTCACGCTCGCTCGCTCTCAATCACAGAAAAAAAAAAAAAAAGTGTCGTAAGAGAAAAGCAGAGAGTGGTTTACACGGAAGAGGGGAAGATTCAGACACCGAAGAGAAGGAGAAGCGAAGCGGGCAAAGATGGAGGTAGACAGTTGCAGAGATGGGGACCCAGCCAGGGAGGTGGAGGACTGCCCGCAGCCCCCAGCGGCTGGTGGAGGCAGGAGGGATCCCCCCAACCTCCAGAGGCATCGCAGCGCTGCCCGCCCCTTGATTTCAGGCTTCTGGCCTCCGGCATTGCAGGAGGATAAATTTCCGTTGTCTGCGCTACTGCGTCCGTGGTGAGGTCTTACGGGAAGCCCAGGAAGCGAACACCATTATCTTTTGATTTTTGATGAGCGACTCGGTTTTCCCTCCAGTTTTATTACTTTCTGTGTCTAATTTCATAATCTTTTGGGTTTTTACCTTTATTTCATTTTTAGTCTAAAAAGCTTCAAAGTTAAACTTAACCTCATTGTCCCAAGGGTCTGATTTTGTTTTTCTGTATATCGACTGGAGGATGCGACAGTGTAGGGCTGCCTGGGTAGCCGGGTTCCTATGTCGCTCTAAATACAATGGAGCGTAACACGTTCTTCCCCATCAGTGCCACTGGCTGAGCAAATCTTCCACCAATCAGTGACCAGGAGTAAGTTTTCACCCAGGATCCGCGAGAAACCACAAACATGGCATACATTACGGGCATGGAGGGCACAGAACGTGCACGTTCCCCGGCGGGAAAATGATGAAACGGGTTTACTCGTTGCTCTTCAAGCTACACATGAGGAACTGAATCGCAATGTAACATTTCGTTTCCATTCTAAATCTTTCTATATTGCCCATATGCTTAGGATGGATGAGGTATTTTTGCAGTTTTCAGGATATAAGTAAAATAGTACTTTTGGATTTATGATGCTTTTCAGAGGGTGCCCAATGTACTCACACCATATGCCACGCATAATGAGCCAGATGCTCATTTCTTTACTTCTCTGTTTCGTAACTACAGAGCTGAGCAGCGTGTGCTAGGCTCTGGCACACGCACAGCTCAGAAGCACAGAGTAACTCCCCCAGGGAAAACCCTGGCACAAGGAGGAGTAAGACCTGGGGGAGAGACATGCCCATCTCCTGCCCTTCGGGGGGACAATTCTGGCTTCGTGAGGTGTCCATGAAGAACCAGGCTCCCTGTGCTCGCTCTGGCAGCACATATACTAAAGAATCAAGCCTCCTTGCTTAAGATGGCGGCGCCAGTAAAGCACATTGTATTGACTTTACCTCCTTCCCCGCACAAGACACCCAGGCCCCCACTCCCGCTCTGGGGATTACGTCTCAAAGTACGGGCATGTGAGTGCCGGCCTTCGACACCATTGAGGGAGCCGCTGGCTCAGAATTCTCTTTCTAAAATGGCTAGTGACCAGAGGAACACGTAAAACCCCAATCTCTCTACCTTCCACATCACGCCCACCGAAGTCGTCCCCTCCCCACAGAAGCCAACATGAGAATGCGTCTCAGCCGGTGGGTGATAACCCAGACCGGGAAACACCCACACGTCCATCGGCCGGCGAGTGCGTCACGCGCTGCGGTCCATCCGTGCCATGGGATCCGACTCAGCAGTAAAAAGGAACACACTATGGACATCCACAACCGCGCGGAGAGGCAACGTAGTTATACTGACGAAAGGAGGCTGAAAGTCGGCTGAGCCACCGAGCCTCCCCTTCTCAAGAAAATTTTTAAAAAGTAAAATTTGATGATCAGTTTTTGAGGTAATTCAGTTATGGCCCAATCTATAAGAAAATGTATGATCTTACACATAATTAAGACTGTGGTTCTACTGTAGTAGTTCTTCAGAGACAAAACCCAATTTTTAGTAAACAGAAAAATGCAAAAGTGAATGTTTTGAGATTAAAAGCCTTTCTGAAAGATGATTTCCCTGGAATAGAAATATTTTCTCTATTCCAACTGTCTTGTTTGTTTGTATTGAGGGAACATAAATTATGACTTATTTTAGCTGTTTTATTCTTTAATTGTATTGCTCAAGGCTCATTCACTTGAAATCTCTCTCCACATCAAAAGCTAATGTTGAATTTCACATAATAAACAAAATAAGAAATGCGTTATTATAAGCTAAATGCATAAATCCCAAGTCAATATAGACTGCCGTCATGTTGTGACTAATTGTAATGTTTTAGTTCTATCGTTTCTCTTAGATAATATCTACCAATGAAAGATGCTCCTTGTTCCTCTGTTTTAATTTCAGAGAAAATTTTAAATTAATATGTGTAATAAATGATTGCTTTAGTGTAATGCCAGAAATATCTCTGCTCTGAAACATAGTTTCAGGTGGTCAAAAAGACCTATAGTGTAACCACTTGAGGAAAGTGCCAAGTTCCAAGGATTTAAGAACAATTTTTGAAATACCTAGGGAAAAATCAATTTTATATCTTTCCAAAATAACTTTGAAATTTTTAAGTTTCAGTTTTTTATTATTTTTTATTGATAATTCATTACATATAATTAAAAAAGGAGGAGTTTATGCTATAAAACCTAATGAATGCTTATATTCTGCTTTTCTTTATGGTGCAGAAGGTTATGGGCAGAGCTGTGGTCCTCCCAAACTCATATGTCAGCGTCCTAACCCCCAGTACCTCAGAATGTGACCATATTTGGAGACAGTGTCTTCACAGAGGTAATTAAGGTATAACGAGGATTTTAGGTGGACCTTATTCCAATATGACTGATGAGAAGAAATTTGGGCACAGACATGTGCAGTGGGAGGGTGAAGTGAAGACACAGGGAGAAGATGGCCCTCAGCAAGCCAAGGAACATAATCTTCCCTCAAAGCTTAAGAAGAAATCAAACCTTCCAGTACCTTGATCTCAGATGTCTAGCCTTCCGAACTGCAGGAGTATACATTTCTGTTGTATAACCACCCAGTCTACAATGCTTGTTGGCAGCCCTTGCGAAATAATAGAAGTGTCAATTCTGGTTCTTCTCCCTAGAGATAATGACCATATTCTGATTCTGTGAAGGACAGTGAAGAGTCTAGGATTTTATTCTACTTACAAGCTAACAAGTTATCCTGTTGGCTTTTTTTTTTTTTTCAGATGTTAACAGAAGACATGAGATTCCTGGGTCAGAGAAAAAGGACTTTGATTGTGGATGGCAAAAACAGCAGGCGTGCATGGGTTTCCTCTGCCACCCACCCCCAGTCCCACGGGGACAACACAATGGGTCCGAAATGGATGCCTGTATGTGCAGTGAGTTGTGTTACAAAACAGGAAGTCATAGAGCTTAGGAGAGTTACCACCATTGCAGGACATGGAAGGAAACCTGCCCCTCATCTGGGAGGACATGCTGCCTCGTCTCTTGGGATTACGCACTATAAGTGGCCCCGATAAAGAGTGGCCAAGGCCTTGATTCTTGGCATAACCAATAAGAACATGTGAGGATATCCATGGCTAGACTGACAAAGAAAAAAAGAGAGAAGATGAAAATAATTAAAATCAGAAATGAAAGTGGGGACATCACTACTGACCATAGAAAACAAATTAAAAGGATCATAAAAATTCTATGAGCAATTGTAGAGCAACAATTTGGATAATATAGATATAATGGGCAAATACCCAGAAACACAAATTACTTAAACTGACTTAAAAAGAAATAGAAAATCTAGGGTCAACTGGGTGGCTCAGCTGGTGAAGCAAGTGACTCTTGATTTCAGCTCAGTTCTTGAGAGAGGGTCTTGGGATTCAGCCTCCATCAGACTCCATCTTCAGCACGGAGTTTACCTGTTTCTCACCCTCTGTTCTTTCCCTTGCTCACTCTCTCTCTTAAATAAATAAATAAGTAAAATCTTTTTAAAAAAAGTGGAAGGAAATAGAAATCTCAACAGAGACTGAATCAAAGAAAAGTCTCAGACAAGATGGCGTCATTGGTAAATTTCACTCATATCTAAAGAAGAATTAATACGATATTTCTCAACCTTTTCTACTAAAGATGAGAGAACACTTCTTAACTCATTCTATGAGGCCAGCATTACCCCGATTCCAAGCCAGAGAAAGACAGACCAATATCCCTTATGAATAGAAATGTGAAATCCTTAACAAAACATTAGCAAACTTAATCCAACAGCACATTGAAAGGATTATATTTTGTGACCAGTGGAATTTGTACTAGGAATGCAAGGGTGGTAAAACATAAGAAAATCAATAAATGTAATATATCACATAAATGCAATGAAAGAAAAAAATCCATATGATCACATATGATCATCTCAGTCAATTCAGAAAAGGCATATGACAATATCCAACATACTTCCATGATTTAAAAAAAACACACTCAGAAAATGAGGAATAGAGGAGAATTTCATCAATATGCTAAAGGGCACTTTTGAAAAACCCACAGCTAACATCATACCTAATGGCGAAAGACATAAAACTGCCCCCTAAGATCAGGACCAAGGCAAGGATGCCTACATTCACCACTGTAACTCAAAATCATACTGCCCAGAGCAATTAGACAAGAAAAAGATTTAAAAGACATCCAAATTGGAAAAGAGGAGGTAAAATATCTCTATTTACAGATGGCATTATTTCACATACAGAAAATCCCAAAGAATCCACAAAAAAAGCTACTGGAGTAATAAATGAACTCAACAAAGTTGCAGGAACCAAGATCAAAACACAAAAATCAGTTGTATTTTTGTACACCCACTACATATAATCAGAAGAGGATGTTGAAAAGAAATTAAGGAACAATAGCAACTGAAAAAAATAAAATAAAATAAAATACCTGAAAGTAAATATAACTTAGGATGTGAGATACTTGAACACTAAGAATTATAGAACATTGCTGAAAGAAATTAAGACCTATGTAAATGGAAAGTCATTCCATGCTCATGGATAGAAACACTTGGTAGTGTAAAGATGTTAATACTAACCAAAGAGATCTACAGATTCAATACAATTGCTATCAAAATTCCAATGGCCCTTTTTTGCCAAAATAAAGGATCCAAAATTCAAATTCATCGGGAATTATAAGGGACCTTGAATAGCCAAAGCAATTTTGAAAACAGAAGAATGAAGTTAGAGCACTTACATTTCCTGGTTTTAGAACTCTATACAAAAACTAGAGTTATAACAATGTGGTGTTCATGAGAAGAGACAGGAGACAAGTAGGATAGAATTGACAGTTCAGAAACAAACTCGTGCATCTCTGGTGAACAGGTTTTGCAAGAGGGACAAGTGCATTTAATGGGTAAAATAGTTTTCAACTCATGGCACAGAAGAATGAAGTTAGACCACCTAATTCAAACCATATACAAAATTAAAAATTAACTCAAAATGGATCAATGTTCTAAATATAATGGCTAAAATCATAAAACTCTTAAGAGAAGGCTTAGGAGTAAATCTTCAAGATCTAGATTTGCCAATGATTTCTTAGATAGAACACTAGAAGCACAAGTAACAACAATGAAAAAACTGACAACTTGCCCTTCATCACATTTAAAGATATTTGTGCATTAAAGGACACTATCAATAGAATAAAAAAGCAACCCACATAAGGGAGAAAATTGTTTGAAAACTGTATATCTGATAAGGGTACATTATTCACAAAATATAAAGAACTCTTCCAACTCAACAACAATAAGACAAATAACTCAATTTTTTAAATGGCCAAAGGACTTGAATAAAAATTCTTCAAAGAAGATGTACACATGCATCTAAACATGAAAAGATGCTGAATATTACTAATCATCAGGGAAATGTTAATCAAAACCACACTGAGATATGACCTCACACCTAATAGGATGGCTACAATAAAAAATGGAAAATAACAAGAGTTGGCAAGGACATGGAGAAATTGGAACTTTGCACATTCCTGGGGGGAATATAAAATGGCACAGCCTCTACGGAAAACAACCTGCAGGCTTCTTGTATTTTTGCTGGGGTTAAAAGCTAAACATTGGGTTACCACGTGAACCAGCCATTGCACTCCTAGATACATACCCAAAGGAACTGAGAGCGGGCATCCCAACAAACACGTGCAGGCCCGTGTTCAGGATGACACGAAGGTGGGACACGTGTCCGCCAACAGACAGAGGCATAACGAATGGGAGCTACGCACGCAAGGGACATCATTGAGCCGTGAATGAATGAAGATCCAGTACGGGCTACACCATGGAGACCTTATGCTAAGCGAGACACAAAAGTGAGCGAGACTCAAGGACAAATTTGCATGATGCGACGCATACGAAATCTCAGGACAGGGAGAATCATAGAGACAGAAAGTAGATCCGAGGTTCTCTGGGGTTACGGGGTGGGGAAGAGAACATTATTGCTTATGACGACAGAGAGTCTCTTTGGAATGAGACGAGTTTTGGAAATAGTGGTGATGGCTACACCCGTTATGAATGTAATTACTGCTACTGAACTGCACATTTAAAATGGTTTAAAGACCAAACTTCATGTTATGTATTTTATCCCAAATTACAAACATTCATAATGTAATGTACCAAAGACCACTGAACTGTAGACTTTAAATGGGTAAATTTTACCGCATGTGAATTTCTCCTACACCATTAAGAAGAATTCTTTTTCTTTGAGTTTTATTGAGATGTGACTGACATACAGTCCCTATGTGAGAAAATATGGAGAGGTGATCATCGTAGAGATAAGGCAGAAATGGCCATAGCAAGATCCAGGGTCAATAAGATAAGGTCCTGGGCAGGTAGCAGGAGGGCTTTGTTGTAGGAGGAAGAGTTGCATTATGTTAAGCGTTAAAAAGTGTACGTGTGTGAGGAGCTCCTGGGGGCTCCATTCGGCTCAGGTCAGGATCTCAGGGTCCAGGGATCGAGCCCCAGGTCAGGCTCCCCGCTCAGTGCCAAGTCTGCTTCTCCCTCTCCTTCTCCCTCTGCCCCCTACTTGTGTGCACGCACCGTCTCTCTCTCTCTTGCAAATAAATAAACAAAACCTAAAACAACAAGGAAGTGTCGCTGTGTGAAGAGCTTACGCTGAGCAGTCAGTGGGAGGGGCCGTGGGTGCCGTCCATTCTTGGTGGCCACCGGACGTCAGAACCTCATTCCTACGCTTGAGGAATGGACCGTCCTGTGACGCACAAGCCCACTCTGCCCACTCCTGAAGCAAAACGTGCCGGATCCTCACTCCCCAGCGTCCCCGCATGAAGCCACTATATTTCGTCTGTCAAACGCACGGCTCACCCTCCCCGCAGCCCCTGTCTTTCTCTCGTGGTCATAAACCACTCATGAAAATAAGCTGGGATTACATGTGCTCCGTCCCGGGACCTTGGTGATGGCGGCATCTGCTGGGATTTTAGCAGCTGTCCCAGGTCCCGGGTGAGCATTGTTCGTCGAGGGCACAGTAGCGTGTCTGCGCCCAGAGGCAGCGTCCGTTCCTTCAGTGACCAGGCGTCGGTGCTGGCTCGGCTAAGATGGACTGTTGGCTGGGCAGTCTGGCTGGAGCATCTGTGAGCTACCAAGGACCCTTCCAGTAAAATCCTCCGGACTTAGATGAATCAGAATTGGTTTCCCAGCTTGCAAGCAAGAATCCTCACTGCCCTAGTAGGTGGCGAGGGAAGAATCAAGGGTGACAGATGCCCAGTGGCTTGTGCAACGGGGTGGGTCCTGGTCCCACTACCTGACACGGATACCGGGAGGACGAGGAGATCGGACGAGCTGAGCGGGCGTT
This sequence comes from Neogale vison, assembly GCF_020171115.1. Taxonomy (NCBI): domain Eukaryota; kingdom Metazoa; phylum Chordata; class Mammalia; order Carnivora; family Mustelidae; genus Neogale; species Neogale vison. The sequence goes on along the minus strand of NC_058099.1, from coordinate 101,138,467 downwards.
GCCCTGGAGACATCCCAACGGGTGCGTCCATGGGACATGCCGGTCCTGTCCCCGGGAGGGATGTGATGCAGGCACACCTATGTTTACCAGCATGGAAAGGATACGTCCAGCCGGCCAAGAGGGTGAGCTCCCGTGGTGAGTGTGTAAAATGAGAAGAGGGCCGAGCCACACCGTGATCAGAAGGACGGAGCCTGCGAGCGAGCTGCAGGGCTCGCTGCGGCCCGAGACGGTAAGAGGGCGCGGCGGCCGGGGCTTGCCTCTGCTGGGCATCGGTGGCCGGACATTCAGGGGGCAAGACGATGGACGTGTGCCCGCACGGGGACCGCTGACCCTGCCCGGAACACTTCCAACGAGATGGCAGCGTGCGTGGGATGGAGGGCACGGGGTCCCCCCAGCCCTGCCGAATGGGGAGCGCAGGGCAGGCAGATGCCTGAAGGTGCTCCTGGGGTCACCAGACTGTTGCTTTTCTACTGAAGGGACGGGGAGTGAGCAACCCCCAGATTACAAACCCCTGCTTTAAGGAGCCGGCGAGTGACGGACGAGTCACGGAGGGAGATGAAGGAACGGGGGGGCGGGGGGAGCAGTCACTCCCGATACAGGAGACAAACCTGGTGAAAATCCATTCTGGTTTTTTGTGGCTGAAAATTCTCTGAGTCCAGGGAACCCCCTCACTCCCCAGTAAACGAGGGGTGGGTGGTCACCGTACGTTCAGACGCTGATGAGATGTGGTTAGTGTCCAGCGCTGGAAAGAGGGGCGCCCGGCTATAGAGTGAGGCCCCACGGGAGAGACTGCGGCAGAGCCTCCTAAGAGGACAATTATCCGGCTCCGACCGGACAGGGCACCTCTTCCGTGGGGACGGAGAGACAGAAAGGAGGTTATGGGCACAGGCGGAGCCCTGCAGCCAGCACAGACCGCGGAGGGAGTTCGTTTCTCTGCGGGGCGAGGGCACATGAGGTCATTTCCTGGGCCTGGGCAGGGCGCTGACGAGGCAGGAGGTCCGAGGGACGCAGGAAAAGGCCGCGGTCCTGTCCTGAGCGGTGCGGGCTGCGCTTGCTGGGCCCGTTTGAAGTCTGGTGACAGACTCTTAGGACTCTCTTCTTTTCTCCAACTCCGGGGAAGCAGCAAGAGGGGACCGGGCTGGTCGGGGCGTCAGCGCAGCGGGACGCGGGAAGGGCGAGAAGCCGCGCCCACGGACCCGACCGGGCGAGGAGTGGGTCCTACAGAGCGGGGGTGGCTGCCCACAGTTTGCCCACAGTGACAGATCGGTGCCAAGGGCTCAGATTCCCCGCGCAGTTGTCAGCAGACTCGGGATCAGTAACGGGAAGGTGGGGGCGACGTGGGGAGCGACGGACAGTCTGGGTACAAGGTCGCTTCTATTCCTCGGTGCTCTGTCCACGTGGTCACTGTGTCACTATTTCCAGCCATCGGAGGACGCCTGAAAGATCCCTCTGTGGGGAAATGAAAAGAAAGACGTCCGTAGCTCCTACTTGCTGGGCCTGGTGTGGCTTCCCTGCGTCAGCCCCATGCGGGGCGGGAGGAACACTTCCACAGAGGAAACCTGGGGCACTACCCGTCCCCCAAGAAAGAGATACGGGAGTCGGTGCCGGGCGGACTCACGCCTGTCTCCTACTGGGGATGATACTCCAGCTGGAGCCAGCGAAAGAGAAGGACGCCATCCAAAACACGAGGTAGAATGTCCCAGGCAGAGGAAACAGCAGAGGCAAAGGCCATGAGGCAGGAAAGGGTGTAACACGGTCAACAAATTGAAGGAGGATTCGTGTGTCTGGCGCCTTGGGAGCAAGAAGAGAGGCGTGATACGAGCTGGGGAGATGGAAGGGGGCAGGCTGTGTAGACACTCACGGATCACAGCTAGAGGGTGGCTTCTCCCTGAGCGTGATGGGGGCCGAGAAGCTCCGCAGAGCAGGGGGCAGCCCGGGGATGTCCTGGTCCGTTTGCAGAACCGGCAGGCTGACACAAGGTCCCGTGGAGAGGAAGATGGCTGGGACCGAGGTGGCGACCGTGAAGGTGGGAAGACACGGCTCGATGTGGGACGGGGGCTGGAGGCTCCCTGCTCTACCCGGGCTCCTCCACCGTCCACCCACCCCCCACCCCAGCAGCCAAGAGGCTCCCTGTAACCTGATCACCACGTAAGGTTTGTTGAAGGAGTGAAGCTCTGATGCTTTAGTGACCAGGTAGTTGAGCAAAACTTAGCACAGCAGTGTTTTGTTCAAGGTAGCAAGCACGGGTGTGGACCTTCCACAGGAAGCGGCCGACTGAGAGGCGAAGCCACGCAGCAGGTAAGGGGCACAGGGGCCCGGCTGCGCACTCTCAGTCACATTCTCTGGCTCTTCTGACAAATTTAAAATAAATTATTATTATTATTTTTTTGTTAACTGAAGCATAGTGCTTTCTTGCCAGTGGTTCAGGGACATTAACTTCTTTGCAAGAAAGAACCAAAGGATAGATTTGCAAGCGAGGCGAGGTTGAAAACAGGCTCCCGTGCAACATTTCAAAGGAAATTTTTAAGCAATGTAGCATCTACGGTCGCATCCAGGAAATTACGGCCACAGGCCAGTCAGGACAGCTCGCACAGGCCGGCAGCAAGCCAAGGTAAGGGGCCTGAGCCTGGGCCAACGACAAAACAAAACAAAACAACGCACGCTGGGCAGGCGAGGGGCCGACGGCGCGTCCTGGATGCGACGCCGAGCAGGAGAGCCGCGCGCCACCTCGAGGCTGCTGGACGGCGCTGGCCTCGCAGACCCGGCGGCCGTGGCAGGAGAGTGGATCGCTCCAGCCAGAAGCAGAAGTTTCTCTGGAGGAAGGTGTAACGCAACTTTAAAACGCCAGAACACTCTCTGCTTCTGGCTTTAGAACTCGGACATAATGGCCTCCGGATATCATGCAATCCCTCCCACCTAGATCCGACCCAGGAGGCGTCAGCCCTAATTTCCACCTGCGCGGCGTGAGCTCTAAGCAACTTTGGACATTAAAGGGGGGTTAGCCACCTCGGTGTCGTGCTTCTTATGGCAAATGGCTGAACGGGACTTTCGTTCTTTACGGATCTTCATGCTTTTATTTATTTATTTCTGTTTTTTTTTTTTTAATTTTTTATTAACATATAATGTAACACTAGCTGTGCATCATGTCTGTGAATCGCGAGGTTTACGCACTTCCCAGCACTCCTTCATGCGTTCAGATGCGCGTCTTTCCGAGGGCTGGAAGAAGTTGGCACAGTGAGAAGTGGGGTTCTGCCCACCCTGACCGCTACTCCTGCGGCCCGGGGCGGGGGACACCGCAGTCAGCTGTGCGTGCACCCCCCCGAGTGGCTGTGGGCATAATAACATTTTTGTCTTTAGAAACAAGTGGAACCGTCTGGGTGGCTCAGTGGGTGAAGCAGCTGCCTTCGGCCCGGGTCATGGTCTCAGGGTCCTGGGATGGAGCCCGCATCGGGCTCTCTGCTCCGCGGGGAGCCTGCATTTCTCTCTCCCTCTGCCCCTCCCCCTGCTTGTGCTCACCCCCTCTCTCTTTCTCTGTCTTTCTCCCCCTCTCTCTCAGATAAATAAAGAAAATCCTTTTTTAAGAAAAGGAACACGTGGAATCATGTGACCCACCTACTCTTGACTTACCGTATTATTGCCATTTTTCGAAGTCCATGGAACTAGAGCTACTTCTTTTTCATCGCTGTCTAGGATCCCACTGCCTGCTGTATCATCAGTTAGCCAACCAATGGCCCTTGCTGGGCACGAACAGTCGTTTCCAGTTTTCCCTCCTACCAATGACTCTACAGTCTAAATCCTGGCAGCACGCGTCCTTGCTCACTGGCGTGGCGATGTCCGAGGGACAGATTCTGGGAAGTGTCATGCAGGTTGAAGGGTGGGGACACTTGAACATCCGACGCATACGGCCAGATTCACTCCGAAGTTCGCATCCGTTTGTACTCGATTTGCACACCGCTCCTGCCGGCCGTGGATATTATCACCCGTTGCTTGCCGGTTGGATAAGTGAAAACTTCTCATTGTAATCTCGTGTCTTCATTATTAATGAGGCTACTCGTGTTTCCATAGGCTTCAAAGTCGTCTGCATTTGCGTTTTTCCAAAAAGTAGTTATTTCCGTCCTTTGCCTATTTTACAATTGGCTGTTGACCTTTTTCTGTGGATTTGTAAGAACTCTTACATATTAAAAATGTTAACTCTTTATCTAGAACACAAATTGTAGATACTTCCCCTAACTTTCTGTCTTTGGTTTTTTGTTTGATTGTTTGTTTTAAAGATCTACTTACTTTATATTAAGAGAGAGAGCAAAGGGGCAGAGGGAGCGGGAGAGAGAATTCTAGCAGACTCAGGCTGAGTGAGGGGCCCGACGTGGGACCCGACCTGAGCCGAAACGGAGAATCAGACGCCTCACGGAGGGTACGACCCGCACACCCTTAGCTTTTTGTCTTTGAACTTGGTTTATCATATCCACGATCACACCAAAGACGCTTAACTTTCACTCAATGACAGACGCTTCTCTCTTCTTCTATAGCCTCTGGGTTCCGTGCGATCCCCTACCCCAAGATTATAGTTCTCCCATATGTTTTTGAGTAGTTTTGAGCATAATTTCAACACTGAAACCTTTAATCACGTGGGGGTATTTTTACGTTTGGAAGGAGGTGAGGGTCTGACCAACGATCCCGAAATCATGCTCTTTTCCATCAGGAGTGGGTGCTTCGGGTCCATTCTCTGAGCTTCCGTCTAATCCGGCTTCCACCTGCCAAACCGGAAAGCGAGAGAAAATGTTTTCTAGACTCCCCCGAAGCCAAGGTTCCGGAGCAAATCACCTCCTGTCACTTAGACACACTCGCGAGAGCGTCCAGAGGGCAGCTGGGAGCCGTCTTCCGCGCCCCTCGATGTGGCCGCTGCAGGAGCCCAGGAGATGCGAAGCTTCCTTGCCTGACACCCCAATGTCCATCTGCAGCTTCCTGGGAATCAGAAGCAGTGGGGACAGGGACAGCGTCTTACTGTGACTTCTGGGTCCCGGAGCACAGCTTGGGACACCATGGTCTGGATTCCTGGATGTGTCGCTTCTTGTTTTCTTGGATGGCGGCTGGCTTCTGGCCTGCTTTGGCGGCGGAGTCTGAGTAACCATGAAGGCTCCCCCTTGAACCAGCTCTGTGCGGAGTCATGCCGGGGGACCCCGCCTAGAAGGTGCCCCGCAGGACTCCCGTGGGTGCTGTCGGCGTCTGCAGGACCCGGAGAACTTCTGCTTCCAGCGCTCATCCCCGACCGATCCACTCTTCGGCTTACATGACCACATTTATCATACACGGTCTTACGTTTACAGGAGAATCTATTTTTAGAATTTCAGTTCCATTCTATTGGTCAGTTTCTTTCAGTGATGCCGCATTGTTTTAATTAATAAATTCACAACGTTTATTTTTTCAAAGCCAGTTCAGTTATTTTGGAATATTTATTCTTCCAGTTGAAAGTGAGAATTGACTTTCCAAGTTCCTCAAATCGCTCATTGGAATTTTGACCGCGTAGGGTTATCCTTATTGGTTAATTTGGGGGTAACTGTCTTCCTTATAATATTGACTCATTTTTTTCTTTTAAAGATTTTTATTTATTTACTTGAGAGAGAGTGAGCGAGAGGGAGGGAGAGAGAAGCTGAAGCAGGCTCTGCACTGAGCACAGAGCCTGATGCGGGCTCGATCCCACAGCCATGGGATCGTGACCTGAGCCGAAACCAAGGGTCAGATGCTCAAGCGACGGAGCCACCCAGCCGTCCAGATATTGACCCTTTTATACCGGAAATGTGCTCAATCTTTCCACTTATGTGTCTCTTGTTACGCCAGTGTTCAGCGTCGAGCGGTGTTCTTCACCAGATCAGCCCGCACTGTTTCGCGGGATGGGGTATGTTTACCCGTTTTATATTATGAGTCGCACACTTTTCCCAATTGTATTTTAAATATATTTAAATATAGTCCGTTAGCATAGAACAGCAATTTACGAAGCGTTCTTTAGGCATGAGAAATGCGTCTTATGTTACATATTATTCAGACACAAGTGAAAACGTGTGGGTCACCCAGCACACCCCAACGACAGCTTGAACAAATCCGGAGCTGTTTCTCACGCATCTGAGAAGCTGCGAGACGTGGTCAGAGGCTGCCCACACGGGCCCTTCCCTCCTCGTCACATGGGCCGCATCGCCAGCGTGACCTTGATCTCCAAGGGAAACAGGAGACACCTGGACTTCCTCGACCTCTCTGACTGGAACTGCATCAAAGGACCACCCCGGCTCCAAGGAAGTCTCTGGAAGTGAACGACACTTGCAAAACCCCCAAAGACCAGGGGGCTGGAAGGAGAAGCCTGGGATTAGGTGTCGAGGAAGCCAAACTACAGTGACCGCCCAGAAGGTCGAGGGCAGCGGGATCCGCACCCCTGGTTCCCGCTTGAGGGAGCAGGAGGACCAGGGGTTTGGGCCACGCGCCGTGGTCACACAGCTGCAGCGCTGAGCACTAGCCTGCAGCCGAGCCGCTCCAGGACACCGGGCTCCCGGGGGCAGGAAAGCCGCCGATCTCAAATACCGACACTTTGTCCCGCTACGCTGCTGAATCCTTGTTTTCCTGCCTACTTTACGCAAAAGAATGCATTGGGTCACATCTTCCCTGTAATCATGATAATTCTTTTTCTTTCCCTTCCTCATTTCTCTGTTTTGATGTAAAAAATATGGGGTGTTCTCCTTGGTTTTCCTATTTAAATATGAAGGCTTTCCTGAGTTGCTGTTAAGTAAATGATCACATTTGTCCTGGAAAAGAAGACTCTTCTGATAGTTAATGATAAAAATGGATACTTCTCAGTAACAAGTTAACTCCCTTTTCCCCCAAGATTTTATTTTATTTATTTGTGGGAGAGAGAGAAGGAGAGAAAGCACAGAGGCAGAGGGAGAAGGTGAGGCAGGGGAGCCCGATGGGGGACTCTGTGCCAGGACCTTGAGATCATGACCTGAGCCGAAGGCAGACGCTTCATCTACTGAACCCCCAGGCACCCCGACATTTTACACCTTCTACAGACTCTAGAAGAAAGAAAAAAGCTGACTGGGATTTCTAGAAACTGGAGCTGGAGTCAGAGCTGGTGCGCAGAGGCTTTCTTAGGAGGGACGATTCCAGAACTGCACGATGAGGGAAGGGAAGGCAGGCCGAGGGGCGACCGGCTCGGAGGTGTGTATTGCCAGGCTGACTCCAGGTCCCCAAGCAAACGGGCCCTGCTCAGGGACGGGAGCACCAGGCCGCTGGAGAGCGGCTTGTCCAGCTCCCCCTTCAACCTGCTGAGGCCTCCTTGCGCTGCACTGTCTCCCCTGCCCTCGGAGGTCCGCGCGACCCACCCCACGGGCAACCTCGGGAAAGGACAGGCCTCCCCCCTTCGGCGCCAGTCTGAGTTTCTCAGTGACGGAGGCACTGGGGTGTCTGTCCAGTCTGCCGGGTCTGACGTGGTGCAGGGAGGAAGCGGAGATGAGGCCACCCACACAGGAAAGCGCTTGCAACGGCGGTGAGGTGGGAGGGGGGAAGGTGCCGGGTCAGGACCTTCCTCCACCCCTGGCAAGCAGCCGGTGGGGGTGGGGCGGACGGCTGAGGCCAGGCAGTCCAGGAGGAGTGCACCCCGGGACTCGGGACTCGGGGCAGCAGTCGCTTTCATCAGGGAAGAGGTTTCCTTCTTGTATGTTAGGAAGGAGGTCCTCTGTGGCAGGGCTGGGGGCTGGGGCAGCAGGATTCCTGCGCCAGGAACCACCTAACAGACGGCCGTGAGCCAAGGGGTCAATGCCCGGGGGCTGAAGGCACGTGGGCCTCGGCAGGAGTTTTGCCCATCAACCCCTATTCCTGTCTCACGGGCCAGTCGGGCTGTCCCCACGGGGCGGACACCGCACAGGAGGACATGAGCCCCGAGGCACCGAGCTCCCCGTTCACGTCCAGTGTGGGCAGCTGGGGTCTGAGCCCTGGTCCCGGCACCCCTCACCTCTTGGCGGGATGGCACGAGAGTCCAACGCCGTGGGCGTGCACTGTCCTGTCCCAGAGCCCCGGGGTACCCTGTGACCTCAGCCGTGACTGGAATGGACAGGCACGTGCGGCCCGCGGAGAGCCCCTGCTGAAACCTCGGTGCACCTGGCTTCGTACGCGTCCGGCCTCGGTCAGGAATTTTCAGCCCTGGGCAAGTAAACCAACTTCGCACATCAAGATTTCCTCTTCCCGTGTCTTGGTGAGCTCAGGAAGCCGGGGGAGGCGCAGATCTCAGTGTGCCCTCCCTGGGAGTGTGGGCCCCGGTGCCCACCATTCAGAAGTCACACAGCGTCCTCTCCGAGAGCAAAGCAGGAACATCAGGACACCTGGGGGCTCGGGAGTGGGGCAGAGCCACGCAGCTCAAAATCCCAGAGCTGGGACATCGGCTGCCACCTTGTCTTTGGAGGGGACCGTATTCACCGGGCCACTGCTTGTTCCCGCCACCTTCCTGTCTGCTGCCAACGGCATGGGGGGACCTGTGTCCTCTGGGACCGCCATGTCATCCTGCGCGTCCCCACTTCCCCAGGCGTTGCTACCTCAGCTCCTCTCGCCTGTATGAGTGACCTGTTTCCAGTCCCCCCAGCGCCCCCCCCAGCGCCCCCCCCAGCGGGCTCATCCTGCCCGCCGCTCCCAGCTTGCTCCTTCTGGCACACGGCTCTGAGCAAGACGCCTGTTGAACAGGGTGGAACGCAGGGCCATCAGGCGGCAGGGTCCAGGCCTTCAACCGGTTCCCACGCTGACGCTTTGTGTGTGACATTTTGCATAGGAACATGTTTGAAACAGGGTGTCGCTCTTGGAGACCACGTCTGCCAGACCGGCTGTGCTCCTGCCTGCCTGGATCACGGTCAGGTCTCGCTGCTGTGGCCTGGCCGGCCTTCCCACCTGTTCCCCGGCCGCAGACCCCTGCATACCCCGGACTCATTGGGCCACCCGGGGTCCCTGACCTCCACTTCCCTTCTTCCATCAGGTCCCTCCACCAGCCGTCACACCTGTGGAACGCCCACCCGTCTTAACAGTTCTGGCGAGTTCCACCTCTTTCAGGGAGAATTCCCATCTCCCTGCGGGGGGGACGGTGTCTAGTGGCCCATGGTCCGGCATCGCGCGTGACCGCTCCACGTCGCCATCGCACAGGCACAGCTTAGTCCCTGGGCCCCGGTCAGTGAACGCGCGTCAGGGGAGGGAGGGAAGGAATGAACCCACGGTGCAGGGCACGTCTGGGGGCCTCACGCAGATGTGAGCCCTCACTGGTCAGGCCACTGAAGGAGGCACCGACTGCAATGTCATTCATCGTGGACACCGCTTAACGGAGACACACACTGTGCACACACACCGCGATGCTCGTGGACACCCGCTTTGCTGGTGGACATGGTTTCCCTGACGCAGGTCGATTCTGGGTTGGGTTAACAACAACACCTAACGCGTGTCGGGTACTTCCCGAAGCAGGTGGTAGGTCCTCCCTCATTTTCACCTTGCAACAACTTGTGACATCAGCGTTGTGGTCGTCAACCGCCAGAAGCGGAGACCAAGAGAGAAGGCAGGGAGGTAATTTGCTCTGTCCGCACAGCTCGTGGGCCGCTCGTGGACAGCTCATGGGCAGCTCGTGGGCCGCTCGTGGGCCACTCGTGGGCAGCTCGTGGGCCGCGAGGCCGAGGTGCGGACCCAGCACTGTCTGCTCCTCCCCGCCGGGCTCTCCGCCCGTTTGCTGGGTGACGGCCCCCCGAGTCCCTGCGCGGCCGTCATTCGGACGGCACACCCGCATGACAGCCCTCGGCAGACGCTTCGCCCTACTCGGGAAGGTCGTCACACCTCGGAGCTGCACAAAAGTCTAAAGCACTTCTGCTCTGTTGCTCAGAATCTGTGAAGCTAGAAGCTTCTCGGAAGACCAGAAATGTGGTCAAGCACCCAGTTTCCGGGCTTCCAGGACCTTTACCAAACTGATAGCATTCCTCTGCATCTCTTGCTGAAACAAACCGCACCTACGAAGAGGCTTTCTGTCCAAGCCCGTCCATGTAGTTTCACCGTTAACTTCCTACGGTGTGAGCTGCAATTAGGCAAAGTGAAGGTCAGGGGCAGAGCCAGTGTGAACCAGGGTCTGCTTCTTTGCAGATGCTGAATGTGCTGCCCTCCGCCTGGGCGTGTCCTGGAGAGCCCTGCACTGCAAGGCCAGAAGGGACGCTGCGGAGTTGGTCAACCGCATCAGCCGTCCGAGGAAGAAACGGGGATCAGACCGGTGAAATTATTCCCTTCGCGTGTCTGGGGTCAAACATGCGTGAGCACCCCGGCCCCCTGGGTTGCAGTCCTGGCTCCTTCCAGCGGACGTCCGGGCCTGACTCCACAGAAATGTTTAGATAAGGTTTGCCTCGGTGGTGGGGGCTGCATTGCCGGGCGGATGGGTCACCTCTTATTTCCAGTGAGATGTTTGTGTTAGAACATGTTTCACAATTTTCTATTTCACACTCTTGTGACCCTGCCACGTCCCCGTTGCCGGCTAACTGCTGCCACAGGCCTTGCCCCATCACTGGGGGATTTTGCAATAAATGCAATCAGCCGCTTCCCACGTCTGGACCATTTCTGGTGTCTTCCCCTGCTCGTCACCTGCCGTTCCTGTGAGTTTCCTTTATTTTGACACCTTCACTCACACCGGCCATTTAATTGGAAGGAGCACAGACATGGACCGAAACACGTGCTGTCCGCACGGCCGGGTTTGAAGACCCAGTTCGGTTTCTGTAATGCTAGACTTGCAACATCCTGTCCTCTTTGGCAAAACCGTCTCTTTCTGGTGTTTTCCTGGGTCTTTGGAGATGCTTTGAAATGCATTCAGGCCATCAGCTGCTTTTGTCTGGGGAAATCATGGTGTAGAGATCTAATTTCTTTCTTAGCTTGAGCAAGAGCCATTGAATACGAAACATTTCAGCTTCTCGTACTCTAAAGCCTGTGCTTCTAGGGGACTTTATTTGACCATCTTCTGTTACTCAATTTCCCACAACAACTAGTTTTTGAATAATAAGGCCGAGCATGCCCATGGAGCTCCTGCGGATGGGACCATGCGGCAGAGAACGGGGACGGCAGGGTGGGAATTCTAAACCGTCACGCTGTCTGGGTTGTGGCCAGGAGAGGCAGGGGCCAAGCAGGGGAGGTGGAAGCTTGGTAAAGGAGGAGAGCCAGGGACTAGTGAGGGTCTGACGCCTGGGGAAAGGCCAAAGGAAAAACTAAGAATGATCGAGTAAGGGGAGCCTGGCTCGTTGGTTAAACGTCGGACTCTTGATCAGCTTAGGTCATGATCTCAGGGTCGTGGGATCGAGCCCCACAATGGGCTCTGTGCTCCGTGTACATCCTGCTTACGATTCTCTGTCCCTCCTTCCCCCACTCTGCTCTCCTCCTGGCCACTCCCCGCCATTTCCCCCACCCCTCCTTGCAAGCTAAAAAAAAAGAAAAAAAAAAAGGTATACATGGAATGAATCAGGAGAAGAAAACACAAAAGAAGAGTAAAGGTCCACACCAGCAGAAGGAGGAAAGAGAAGGCTCAGGGAAGGACAGGATCAAGCCCAGTGACTGGAAATGGCAGCAAGTGCACAAATAACACAAAGAGCAGGAAAGAAAGAAATGCCCATTCCAGGAAGTTTCTGCCTAAACAGTCGATGACTCATGAGGTCAAAGCAAAATGCCAGCATGTACTGCACACTGACGGGTGTGGGCAGCCTCCCGTGGGGGACCAGCTGTGGCAATCACTAGCTCACGGCTTTAGGCCTAACCTGATAAACAAAACAAGTCTATAGCTTCTGCATTCCTAGAAATTGTTTCACCTGCAGTTTGTGAAGTTTACAGGATGGGCGTCAGACCCTCCGTTGGCCCAGTGCGGTGGGAACACCGGGGTCCTGGGCTCGCCGCCCTGAGCCTGGCTCTGGGGCCCCAGCGGTGGCCAAAGGGTTTCTAACTGCAGACGGTTTCCTAGAAAGAATCCAGAAGCCCCAGTCTGGAACAGGTGAGGTGGAGCTGTCCAAGCGGGGCCACCAGCTAGGAGCCTGCCTTCCTCCCCGCGATGGCTCCTGCCCTGGGCATCCCTGTAGAATTCTCCATCAGGTGGCACAGCCCGCCTAGCATCCAGCTCGCCAAGCCATGGGGTCTTTTCTTTTTTAACCGACTGCTTGCCAACACTGAAAAATCAGGGTAGCTTACCAAATAAAAATTTTGTTGATGTCTACTCTCTTTTGAGAAGCTGGAGCCTGAGGGCCCCAGAACCCTGTCCTGTGCTGCAAGGACCCACGAGGGATGAAGCAGGGTGTGCGGCTCTCCCGCGGCCACGGTCCAACACAGTTCACCTGAGTTCTCGCTACGTATCCAAGATTGCATCTTCCTCTGCCTGTCGAGGCCCCAAGGAAAGACCACTGGAGACAGATGGCCTCTCGGGAACCTTCTAGCTTGACAGGTTCTGTAGTTCTAAGGTCACTGCCCAGCTCGGGAAGGAGAGGCCACCCTTGGGGTCCATCGTTCTGCTCTCCTTATATCTGGTTAGCCAGAAAGTACGCTGGGCGTCGTCAGACGTAGCTGAATGGGATCGACCGTCTTCTGTCCCTAGTCCCGTTCAAAGTCCCTTTCTTCCTCCTCCTCCCTGGCATCCTCCAGCCCCTGGGCTGACAGGGGCTCAGAGTGAGGAAGCTGTGACCTCATTCTTCAACAAGAACCCTTTCCCTCCTCCTCTCAGGGACCTGGTCACAGCCCTGCTCCACTGTCAGGCCTCTGCGGACGTCTTCCTAGAAGCCTCCCCGCCCTGAGTCATTTGTTTCCAATGCAGGCTCCCCTGACTTGTGTTCATCTGCAAGCACTTGCCTGTTGCGGAACATTGTAGGACACGCCATCAGGCACACCACGTCTTGGGGAGTGGGGACAGATCCTTCATTGTAATGCTCCGTGGTTTCCCAATCACCAGGAGGAGCTCTAGAGTTACTTTCTAAGTTGGTATCACAGACCTCTCCTGCACTGCCTCTGATTTCCAAGCGGGATAGCACCAAAAATTGATGCACAGATATGACACAGGCTCAGTCTAGAACCAACCCTCCCCCAGTAATGAAGGGAACATCGGGTCTCAAAATCCAGCATACAGAACCAGTTTCCAAGTTCAGAGACCCCCCCCCATCATTGTCTGGGGTGACTGCAAGCATGTTACCTACTTTTCTTCAGTTTTTCCTTCTATAAAACCATTATTCACTCTTCATTTTACAGCAGCTTTGGAATTTTATAAAATTATGCAAAAAGCAGAACAATGTGGAGAATATGTTGTAGGTGTGGGATAAGAGAGTTCTGTTGCTCTGGGGTTCTAGGAATTCGCTGCATTTCTAACCCTGAAAAGGTAACTGACTTACGGATATCGTTTTAATTTCATCTAAGGGAAGTTTTCAAACTGTAATAGGCATTGTGAGGGTTTGGAAAAAGGAAACCTAATAGTAAAAAAAAAAAAAAAAAAAAAAAAAGAGAGAGAGAGAGAAGTGGAAATTATAAACCAAAACCAAGACTTATTTTCATCAACAGAGTCAGCTCTGTGGAATAAATGTCTAATAGAAGGGGCAGACTCAGAGCCAGGGACATGCCTCTTGAACCGGTGAGGGCCCGGACAGTGGATCTGGGGCAGATGTTGAAACCTATGTTGCGTGCCTAAATTGTCAGGGCCTTGTTGGTAAACCTACATTTGACCAGTCGGGTTGTGAAGAAGTGTGTGTTGCGAAACACAACATTGTCCTTGAAGAACACTTGGAAGTGTGAAGCTTTCCAAAACTCAGGTGATACGTGATAAACATTTTTAAGCATCACTCCTTGGGCGCTTATTACTACTGTGTAGTAGGAGAACGGGGGAGACAGAGACACAGGAAGATTTTCTATTGATGACGGGCACGGCCGTGGTCGCCGGGGATTCAGTCTCCTCTTTACTTCGGGGTTTGGTTCAAATTTTTCTTCTTTTAAAAAAAAAAAAATGTGTCATGGGGAACAGAATGGAACGTCCCCGAGGGCATTCCGCCCGGCTCCCGCGGTCCCGGCGGCGCAGGGGGTCCTTCCGCACCTGCCACGGCCGCGCCCGGGCCAGCGCGTGCGTCCCCGCGAGGAGCGTGGCTCCCTCGGCAGAGGCCGACCCGCCGGCTCGCTCCTTCACTCCGCAAACGCGCCGGGAGCGCACGTGCCGCCACGGCCTCCCGCGCGCGGTGCCCGCAGAACGCGCCGCGAGGTGCCATTTCTCCCGTTCCTTTACGTGTCTTACGCAGCCGGGAATTCAGGGGGGAAGACAACCGCGTCCAGTCGGGCAGGGACGACACCACGGAGGCGCCGGGGCCGAGACCGCCGGGGACACTCCGCGCGCCAGCGGGCCACCGGCCGGGGCACCCGCGGCGGCCGCCTCTCGGCGCGGCCGGGCGCAGACGGACCTCGGCCAGCCTCCTTCCCCAGTCCGATTACGCAACAACTTTGCCTCCGTCATCTTCGCCCTAATCGTGCAGGGGGCGGTGTCTGCGCGCTCGCGGTCTCCCGCTCGGGGCCGTCGCGCTCCCCGGGGAGACGCGCGGGGCGTTGTAATCGCCGCCGACGCAGCGCCGCGGGGCTCCAGCCGGCCGCCGGCCCCTCCGCACGGCCCCCGCCCCGAGCGCCCGCGGCTCGCCAGCGCCCCCTCCCCGGCGCCCACCCGGAGGAGGCGGACGGGTCCTCGGCGAGGTGCGGGGAGGGGCCGGCGGAGGTCCGTGCCACGCCCGGGTCGCCGCCGCCCGCGGCCCTCGGCCGGCGGTGGGTCGGCAACAGGTAGCCCCGCCGCTGCGTGCTCGGGAGACAAAAAGCGCCTGCGAGCGGGCGCGGACCGCGGGGCTCCCGGAGGCTCCGCGGCGCCGGAGGGCGAAGGCGGCGGCGGGAGAGCTGGACGGCGGGGGCCGCGGGGGGGGGGGTCTCGGTCCGTCCGCGGCTCGCCCCGCTGGGGACGCCGGCGCCGGCCGCTGCGCAACCCCAGCGCGGGGCGCGGATCCTCGCGGCGCTCGGGCGGCGGCGCTGGCCGCGGTCGCGGAGGGACGCGGGCGGCCGGCGGCGCAGCGGGGAGGTGGTGGCGGGGCGGGGGGGGGGGAGCGGGCGGGGGGGACGGGGGGCGGGCCCGGGGGGGCGGGGCCGCGGAGAGCCCGCCCCCGCCGGCCGCGGCCATTGGCGGCGGGCCGGGGGCGGGTGCGGGCGCGGCGATTGGGGCCGCGGCCGCCCATCACCGCGAGGCTGGCGGGCGGCGACGTAGCGCGGCGCTCGGAACTGACCTACTAACACACATCTCCCGGCGCGGCCACGGCGCCCGCGGACCCGGCGCGCCGCCCGCCTCCCGCGCCGCGCCCTCGCCGCCGCCCGCCGCCGCCCGCCGCCCCGGAGGCCCGGCCCGAACCCCGCGCGCCGCGGCGCCCCGCTCCCGGCCGCCCGCGCGCTCTCCCCGCCGCCCGGGCTCGCCGGCCCGAGAGCAGGAACACGGTAAGCGCTCCGCCCACCGCCGGCCCGGCCCGGCGCCCCGCTCCCCGCCCGCTGCCGGGGCGCGCGGCCGGCGGGCGCGGGGCGCGGGCCGGGCTGCGCGCGGGGCTGGCCGGCGGCGGCGAGAGTGCGCGGGGCGTTCGTTACATAAACTTTTGCTGCCTTGGCGGGGGGGGGGCACTCGCCACCCGAAGGCGGCCGCTTCGGCTGCAGCGCCCTCGCGCCGGCTCGCGCCCCCCCGCCGCGGTTGCATAATGTCTCCCGATTTCAGGAAAATTGATGTTTCGGTGGAGGAGAGCGCCGGGGACGCTGAGCCACCTCGAGCGGGAAGCGCGGCGCTGCCTCCTTCCTCGTCCCTCCTGCGGGGCTGGCGGCGGGGGCGGCGGGGGCGGCGGGGGCGCGGGGCGCCGAGTGCCGGGGCTGGTCCGGGGCGGCCGGCGGGGAAGGCGCGTCGGCAGCGTGAACCGTGACGGCATCCCGGGAATGCGCGCCCGCGTCTGCCAGTGTCAGGGGCTGTGTCGGCACCGACGTCTCCCACCCTGTCTGTCGTCAGCGCGCGCTGCCGGCGCCCGGGAAGGTTGTGGGATGTGTCCTTGCGCGCATTGCATAATCTGTCCGCCGCGAGACCCGGGCCGGGGTTCCGGGCCGAGGTGGGAATGTGCGCGGACGTGCGCAGGGATCTGGAGACGTTGGCGCCGCGCGGGCGGTGGGGTCGTTGTTTACACCTACGCTACGACCCCAGGAAAAAGACGTGCCCCTCAACACTCCTCCACGACGTGAAGAATTCCCCGCGTTGTGTTCCGATCTTGGATACTCCCGGGGTTCGCCCCTTAGGTGTCCCGAGCTATTATTTTTAAATCTGGGACGAACCATTGTGGCGTTTACCTCCCTACCTTCTTGATTTTCACGCATTCCGTTCCATCAGCCCTTTTCCTCACCTTATTGTCATTGCTTTTTCAGACACGAGACAGATCACATAATAGTTTCCTGGAAATGTTGCATTATGTAACCGCCGAATTTGCTGGCAGTCAGCATAGGAAACGGGAGCTAATTACGTGATTTTATATTCTTGCTACAAAGAAAGTAGGACAATCTCAGCCTTTAAAATGTCACTGTAACAGTTTTCCTTTTCTTTCTTTCTTTCTTTCTTTCTTTTTTTTTAAAGGATATTTTAAACAGGAAAGTAGACAACCGGGTAAAGCACTGAGTTAGCTCACGCTGCCGAATGTGTGTCTTTTGCCCTAAATGAAATGTGCGTTCTTCTAAATTTAGCCTATCGCATTTTAACAATTGTGGCCTCGCAGCGCTATTTCTGGTGTTTTCTCCAGGGCTCTGTGCAGATTCAAGTTCAAGGCCATTTGCCGTAGTTTTAACTCCACGCCTTCGGAGACCTTTGATAAGATTATATTTTTAGGAAGGCATTTCGCAGAGCCGGGCGATTTGCTGGATGCTGACTCCCGTTTGTCTTTATAAAGGACACTTTAGGAAACTGCTGTGTTCCCTGAGAACAGCAGGGGATGGCCAAGTGTCGTCTTCTGGTCTTGGCTTTTGTAAATAACAACAGGGAATGAGGTCACAAGTATTTATTTCACATCGTGGGTATTTTTTTTTCTTCCAGGCTAGACATGATTTATGGGAAACAGATATAGGTTAGTGGATTGCATTTTGGTGTAGATACCCGAGTTTTATTCCTGTGAGTATATATGGACATATAATATACCGAGATTTTAAATTTCCTCCGGCACTCTTAGGTAGTGTAATTAGGTGTGAATATATGTATATGATGGTGTGTATATGTCAGATTTTTTTCCCCCTGACTTAACATTTAAATAACTACAGAACAGGGTTCAGGTTTTTTGGGGGGTGGGGGCGCGTGTTATAGACATTCATCCCTAGAACAAATTATATTACCCCAAATAATCGCAGCTGCTTTCCAACAAGCTAATATTGCTCCAGGCCCCCCCGTGTCAGACCCCGACCTACTTTGGAGCTTGGGCAGGGAGCCCCGGGCCTGGCGGGGAACGCGTAGCGCCACCTTCCGATCGCGATCTCCAGGGGCGCGCCCCTCCCGCCTGCGGGCCCTGGGGGGAAGGAGGCAGGGGGCCGGGAGGTGGGGGCGGCGCGTGGGGGCCCAGGGTCGGGACCCGGGAGCGCCCTGGGCGGCGCTTGGGCCGGAGCCGCACGGCGGCCTGCGCGCGTCCTCGCCCCCTCCCCACATTCCTTTGTTCTGGCGAGGGGGTCCTGCCAGCGCCGAGGCCCCGCTGCGCCGCCCACCCGGCGGGGGCGGGTCCCGGTGAGGCGCCGCGCTGGGGGCGCGGAGGGACCTGGGCGGGGGAGCGCGGGCGCGCTCGGGGTTCGCCTGGCCGAGGGCGGGGAGAGGAGCGCGGCGGCGGCGGGCGAGGAGGGGAGCTGGGGAGGAGCGAGCGGCGCCCGGGGCGAGGCGCAAGGACAGGGCGGCCCGGAGGCTGGAGCGGCCGGAGCGGCCTGCCTCCTGCCTTTGCCCGGTGAGCCTCCGAGCGCCGCGGACACCTTTGTTCCCGGAGCTTTCATTGTATTTGGGAGCCGAGCGCTTCTCGATTCGTGAAGTGAGAGAGACCGAGAACGCCTCCAAATGTCAGCAGACCGCGGACCCCGGGGTGGGGGCGCTCCCGCCCTGCTGGTGATGGAAAGGGCGCCGGGCTTGGCTGTGGCCACAGTCGAGCTGATGTTGTGTTTTTTTTTTTTTTTGAACCTTCACTTAGTGTGGTCAAAGGCTGGAGTAGAAAGAACTTGAATCCCCCGAGTTCAAAATAAAACAACAATCACACCGCCCACGCAGACGCCGCGGTCCTGCGGTCAGACGTCAGCACGTCCGTCCCCGCGCGCAGACCGCGGGCAGCCGGTGTGCGGTGGGTTCGGGCGACATCACCGGTGTTCTCCGGCAGTCGGCTTTGCTGCAAAGTTGGTTTCTGTGCGATCACATCCTAAGTCCGTGCCCCTAATCCAGTTCCTCTCTGGAGCCCAGGCCACTGTCCAGCGCCAGCGACCAGCTTGGCGGAGGGCTGAGAGCTCGGGTCCAGAAGAGCTGCGCCCTCAGCCCGGGCCTGTGATTTGGGAGCCGCTGTGATCTCCACTGGTGTCCAGGGTAAACTGAGGGAGGAAGACCTATCCGGCTGGGCAGTTGTGAGGAGCTCAGCAAACCACCAGCAGACAGACTGGTTCGTTGTCTTAAATAAAAGTATTCACCTTCATTTTTCGCTGCCTGCATCTCTGTCCAGTAACAGTAAGGACTGAGGTTTGAGTTAAACCCTGTAGTTAAAGATCCTTTTTGGGATCCATTTTTGTTGTAACAATGATTACTTTTTTTTCTTCTCTTAAAACTGTGTGCCGTTGTGTTCGATGGTAACTTCAGTTGGAAGTGAATTCTTGGCCGCGTTGCTGGCCTCCTAGATCACTGGGCTGACGCAGGGGAAGTGCTGGCAGGAACAGAGAGGCCAGTGGCTGTGGCAGGAGTGACAAGACGAGTGCCACAGACCCGTGGCCTTGCCCAGTTCCTTTGACCACTCTGATGGTTTTCCGTGGCCTGATGATGCACATCTCTACGCTTCTGTGGCCCCAGACCAGCCCAGGCTGCTTAGACCCCACAGATGAGCCCTCTGGGAAGGAATGTGTGCGGGCTGCGTGGTTGACAGCCAAGGCCGTGCCCTGTGAAACTGCTGATGGTTGGCCCTTTTGATTAATACACAAGATTTCATCTGGTTGAGTCTTCTACCTGCGGCGCAGGGCAGGGCTTCTCTAAGAATCGCAAGAGGCTCAAACGCCCTGGCTCGCCAGCCTCCTTGCCTTGATGCTGCCGAGACGAAGACCTAGCACTTCCCAGCCCCTTAGCCTGCTTGTGCCTGGCACTGGGCTGCGTTCTGTCACCATCCCCATTTTATAGGTGAGGGACTGGAGGCACGGAGACATGGGTTAGCAGCCCAGACCATCAGCCCGAACACGGGAAAGGGGGGGTGGGCTGTGCTAGTAACACTCCCCCTCCCTCCCCGGAGTGTGAATGCTAGCTCACTGGAGTCTTTGCAACAGTTTCCTTTTCTGTGTTAAAGGCTTATCTTTGCGCAGCCCAATTATAACATCAGTGTGATGCAACAACCTGAAAATTAAAAACCCTTTGTTAGAGCGCTTTCCCGCGTTGAGCAACTGCCTGACTCACCCACGGAGTGGATATTTCTAGTTGACCTTGCCTTGGTCGGTCGTCAGCTCCACGAAGTGAATGTGATTGCCGCATGGAATGGAAAAGGTGCAGTCATATTGCCTCGGCTTTATTTTTACCCGGGCTGAAATCACACATACTTCATTATTTCCATTGTAATCCAGATGGCACTGATGCTGTGAGGAGTTGTTTATTTTTAATTTGTATTGAGGGAATGAGAGCACACTTGGGATTCGATTCAAAATATGACAGAAACAATGCAATTGAAGCTCCTTTAATACGCATTTCTGGGTTTTGTGAGGTGTGCCAGTATTTCACAGCATTGACACATTGTCTGATATCCTGTTATTTTCCTAAGTTGTATTTGAGTTGATTTTTATCCAGATCAGACTCATTGAGAATGTCGAAAGACATTGACCTTTGATCACAGACATTACATAAGAGTTTTTCGGTTTCAAAATGAATTTGTATTACCATTGCCCCCAATTACCTCTCAAATTTCTTTGCAAATAACTTTCCCGTAGTTAAAAAAAAAAAAAAAAACTGTTTAAAAAAATACCATTTCTCTTATGGTTTTAATTAGAGAGCTTAAGGTTGTTTTTATGATAAGAAAGTTAGCAGGGGTTTTTCTAGATGCCATTCATAATAATATGTGCTTTGGACTCAGTTTCGTTGGAGTCAGAATGATCTTTGTATTATAAGCCTTTAGTTATCAGAATATGGTGTCTTTTATCAATTAACTCTCCAAGGATCTCAACTGGCAGTTCAATAGTCTTCAAGTAAACATGGAAACATTTTTTAAAAAATCCATCCTATTCACAAGGCATGTAATAAAGTAAATGACATTTGTGATTATCTGCTCAAGGGGCAAGAAAGTGAAATAGAAGAGATCAGAAAGTCAAGCTGAGGAGAGCCGCAGTGTTCTTCGGGGAACTTACAAGCATTCGAGAACTTTCCCTGCCCTCCCCCCCGCCCCGCCCTGCACCTACACCATTCCTGTCCCCCTTCCATGCGCTGCGCAGGCTCTGCTGGTGCGAACCAATGGCAGAATTTCCTGTAACGGGTGACTCTGTGCTTGTTGGCGTTCCTTAGGATTTCAGGTTCGTTGTTAGACTGATACATTGATCTTTGGAAGTAGCAAGGAAACTAGTGGTCCCCACTTTGAAGTGACTGTGGCTTTTTAAAATGCTTTATGACTCCTCTCCCTTCTCCCCCTGACCCTGCTCCCCATTCCTCTCCCTCTTCAGGAGTGTGTGTTTGGTCTGTGGTTCTCCAGCCGCCCCGTTGTTCCTGTGCGTTAGCATCTGTGCACTTCTGCACCGTCTTCCGGAAATTGCACTGTGCGCTGTAGGTCACAGACACTGGCCTCTCTTACAGAAGAGTGCCGGGTGATCCTGTTTCGTATTTCAGTCCCTTAAGTTGTATCAGCTATCACAAAATGCAATGTTGTCCTTTTTGTTAAGATTGAATCTAATTTTTAAGTGGTCCTTTGTTGAGAACCAGAGAGCAAGAAACTTGAAGTATTTTCACGGAGCGTAAACTTGATCAGATTTTGACACAATTGTTTACAAATGCGCCCAAGGAGAAAAAGTAGGTTAGTTTGTTGCTATGACAAGACAGATTCTGGCAAAGCACGAGGGTCCCTGTATATGTGTGTTTCTATCTGGATCAGTACACTTTCCTCTCTAACATTAGGGTTGAAGTCTGTGTTCCCGGACACAATTATATTCTTGAACGGAAGGTACTTCATTGGCAATTAGAGAGGTTTAACGTAGTTTTGTTTGTTTACTAAGCAGGGTCGGGCCTGGTTAGTACTTAGATGGGAAAACGTAGTTTTGTTTGTTTAAAAAATCTCTGGGGCATCTGCTGGCTCAGTCGGTAGAGGGTGCGACTCTTGATCTTGGGGTCATGAGTTCCAGCCACATGTTGGGCATAGAAATTACTTTAAAAAATAAAAGCCTTTAATTTTTCAGCCTGATTAGAAAGTCCCCCTGCGACTGCAGTGCTCCCTGAGTTTTCATCCCCCACCCCCTTGACCGCACATGCGTCTTCTTCCCCGTTTGGGCTCCGGTTTTCAGTCCTGGTGTCGTTCTGATCCATGAACAGAGTAAAGCGTTTTCCTGAGACAGCCGTGTCCTCGGTGGTTGACCTACAGCAAGAAGCCCAGTTGACGTTTCGCTCGTTTTATAGCTTAAAGAGCTGTGAATTGATTAGCTTTATTTATTTCTCACCGAACTGACACCTGTGGCAGAGACCAGTGGCTGTCTGCTTAGTGCCGCGAGAGTTTGCCATGAAGACGAAATGGTTTGTTTCCTTGAGCGGCGTCTACACTGTGCTCCGAGGGAGTACGCGGCACAGCCGGAGGGTGGGGGACGAGAGTTCTATAAGAAAATGTTTCCAAAACATGAAGCACATCGAATAGTATCTCATTTTGTGTAGACAGAATTTTTAGATCAAAATATGTGACACAGGCTGTTTGCA
The DNA here is from genome assembly GCF_020171115.1 of Neogale vison. Taxonomy (NCBI): domain Eukaryota; kingdom Metazoa; phylum Chordata; class Mammalia; order Carnivora; family Mustelidae; genus Neogale; species Neogale vison. Next base: position 101,116,293 of record NC_058099.1, on the reverse strand, counting down.
AGAAGACTTCCCCGGCTCTTCTGAGAGGGGCGCTGGGGGCCGGGCGGGCACAGCTCTGTCTCCGGAAGCAGAAGTGACCCCGTCCGTCCTTGAGGAAGAATTAGGTGGAGGCTTCATGTTGTGAACTTTTATTCTTTTTTTAGACTTTTTTAAACCAAATTTTAAACTTAATTAAAGATCACATTGGGGTCTTCTGACTTGAATACACATCACAGCTCAGCGTTTACAAAACCCAGCTCCCACCTGCGGAAATCACGGAACGTGACGTGCTGTGCAAAAGCACTTGCAGACGGCGCTGGCCGGAGCCGGACCGGGATCTGGGCCGGAGTCCGCTCTGCTGCGTCGCCAGCTGGGGGGCGCGGGGCAAGCCACCGACGTCTCCGAGCCGGTTCTGATCTGGAAAGCGTCATCGTGGGGGTGACGCGCAGGGGGCAGGCCAGGCCCCCGGCACCTGCGGTGCGGCGTGTGCTCCGTCAGTGGTGCCCGTGGGGATTGCTGCGCTGTTGTCCCCGCGACCAAGAAACAAGCCGCGGGGCTGGGAGGGACGTGCGGCGGGACCCGACCCCGCTGACGGCGCCCGTTGCGCGCGCCTCCCCGAGCGCTGGGCTCTCCCGTCTGGCTCCTGCCCGAGACGAGGAGCTCCCGGACTCTCCAGTTTGGTTTTCCCTCCCTCCTTATGTGCCCCCGCCTGGCTCAGTGCCTGGTGGCCGGCGCGCCGCACCTGCTGGGTGAGCCAGTCACTGAGAGAAGCTGTGCGTGAACAAGCACGATGTCTTTTTTAGAATTCGTGATGACATAGAATGCGTGATAATACTCGGTCAAGAAGACTATCAGAGAGTGTTTCGTTTGCAAAGTTCTCTCAGGTAAGGCAAATGAGCGCCTGCCAGCCCGATGTCAGACGCCTCTGTGTCCGGCTCATTGCAAGGACGCAAAGGCCGCGCCTTGCCCCTGGGAAGGACTGCAGGCTCGTTGGGGCACAGAGCAGGCCTGCGGAGGGTACAGTGTACGAAATCTGCACCTGCTCTGCGGTGCCTCGCGTGCATGAGAAACTTTTTTCCAACACCGCAAGATTATTTGATAAAAAATGTTACAGAAGATCCTCTTAAGATAGTAGGTGGTGATTTGCCAGTGAGTCAGAGAGACAGTGTTTGCAGGTGAGGGAAGACGTCAGAGTCTAGTACGTGTAGTAAGACTCACGTGCGAAGAAGATCAAATAGGAAGGCGACTTCCTGTCGCTGTTGAACGCACCGAGGAGGTTCTGGAGGTGACGGAGTCGACACGCGGTGCTTCGACGGCGAGGACACGGGGCTCATGGAGATGCGGGGAGGAGCAGGGCTACTTTTGGTACATGGAGTGGGGCACGGTGCTGAGGGCCGCCCGCCCCACTCTGCCAGGCTCCTGCACACGGCGACCTTTGGGCCGGGAGGCTGGAAAGTCTCCGCCCCCTGGTAGATTTGAAATGCTGAAAATGGGTAAGAAATGATGAAATAAGGGAAAGCTTAGGAAGAGTAACGAAGGCATCTCAAACGTGTAAGTGCGGAGCTCCCTGGGGAAGGCGGCCATGAAGGGAAGGTGACTTTTTTTTTTTTTTTTTAAAGGAGGGGATGCATTTTAAAATGCAGGGGAGAAGAGTGCGTCTCCGGTGGAAAATCTGTCCAGAATGCGTGTTCAAGTAGCTGTATGATGCTTAGCAAAACAGTAGTACCCAGGGGGCCGCTGGAGGTGTGCAGGGCACACCGGAATCCATCAGAGCCGCGGTCCCCGCTGCTGGAAGCGTGAGTCTCGGCCTCCGCCCTCTTTAGTGGTGGGGACGTGACGGAGCTGGGGACAGAAATCTTCACACGCAGCCCGGAGTCCACGGACAGTGTCGAGGAAAGACGGGTGTTGGTGTCGGGAGGCGAGCCTGAGTGGGAATGTGGAGGACCGCGTTGTCGCACCCAGTGATAACGAGAAGGTTCCTCTGACACCGCCTCTGCCTGCTGTGCAGACGCGCCCCCTTCGCGTCGTGTCGTCAAAAACAAACAGAACCTGGTATTATTAACCGTGGGTTTCGCTAAGTCGCAACTGTTCCACGTTGGCTCAGCCTGACGGACAAAAATGTGGCATTAAAACCTTAGTCTTTATGATCCTGAAATCATTACATCATTTCTTCTGTTCCTTCTGGAAAAGGCGCAAGAAGCTGGCAAGCTTTTCCAGCTGATAAAATTAAACTTTACTTCATTAGTCATTACAAAACTATGCACAAGAAAGGGAGAGTGATGTAAAACAAAAACATTAAATCTTTTTAATGTGGCAGGAGAGAGCGCCGTATGCAGACAGCACCGAGTGAACGGCGGTCGGCTTTACGAGCATATTACCTACTGGGAAATCGGGCCGAGAAGCCGTCGAGAAACACAGTGGGATCCCAAAAGCACCATAAAAAGATTGTAACTGGAATCTAATATGGGTTTATTACCTCATGTCAACCCAAATTCAGATTATAAATATCTCATCAGTGGAAAAGGAAGCTAGCTGACGGTTCTATTTTTGAGGTTTTTTTTTTTTTTAATATTTTGTTTAAAACTAATTAGTAAAATGGAAAGAAATCCTTTACATAATTACATTCTCCGGTTCTAAAATAATTTTAAGTTTCAAGGATGCACTGTACTTTAAAAAAAGGGAAAAAAAAGGTCCCTTTGAAGAGTAACTGTTTATTCTAGTCCCAAACGGTTGCCTCAGTGAAATCTTCTGGGACAGACTTTCCAGGACCAAAACAGGCACCTGGCTGGCGTGCTCCAGCCTTAAGGGGACGTTTGACAAGTCAGTGTGGAGGAGCCAGAAAAAAGAAGGATCTGACGTCATAGCAGGGACGCACCCCGAGATCTGGCGCTGGGGAGGCGCCGGGGCGGGGGCTGCGGGCGTCCTGGGGCAGCGCGGTCCGGGCCTGGCGGGCAGGTGTGCTTCGGCGCTGGGTTCGGAGCAGAACCAGCACGACTCCACCGTCTTGTGGCTTTGTTCTCATTTTTGTTCAGACACAGATTTTGCTCTGGAGCGTACTTGATTCCGCGTAGTTGCAGAATTTCTGTACGGGCGCGCGTTCACCTGGGAAAGTTCTCTAGGGGGGTGAGCGTGTTCGCCCCGCGGTGCTGGGAGGTCCGCCGAAGTCACTCAGGACCACCACGACGCGCGGCCGCCGTTTAACACTTAACCAGCCAGAGGCGATCTGTCCTTCCCTTCCTGGGATGTCTCGTCCCCGCCTGGCCCCCACCCCGTGCACACACGTTTCCGCTCCTGAAACGGCTTCCTTGGTTTCTCCCCGGCCTCGTGTGTGTTTGCTCCCTCCGTCGTGGTCCACGCGGCACCCTGCTGGGAGGTCTCGCTGGGGACTGTCCCTCTGCCTCTTCCAGCCCAGGCCGCGGGGCCCCATCTCCGTCCCCAGCCTCCTCGAGGGCAAGCGCTGTGTTGAGTTCGGACCCTGCCGAGCGCAGCGCCTCGTGCGTGCCTGGCGGGACCTGTTGGCCAGTGGGTGACGTTCTTTTCCTGTGTTGCAGGGACGTGGGAGGCGGCGCCTGCTCCGCTCGGAAGACGCGCCGGCGAGATTCGTTCGACAGCAGAGCCGGAGACAGAACGTTGATGGCTTGTGCACCGCAGCTTTTAAAGCGCTTGTGAATCCTGGGGAAGGGGGTCTGTCTGATTCTGATGCAGCTGAGGAAAATGCAGACCATCAAGAAGGAGCAGGTGTCCCTGGACGCTGGCAACGGCGTGGACAAGATGGTCCTGAACGCGGCCTTGACCGAGGTCTCGGAAGACTTGACGGCGGGCGAGGAGCTGCTTCTGAGCGAAGGCAGCGTGGGCAAGAGCAAGTCCTCCGCCTGCCGGAGGAAACGGGAGTTCATTCCCGACGAGAAGAAGGACGCCATGTATTGGGAAAAGAGGCGGAAGAATAACGAAGCCGCCAAGAGGTCTCGGGAGAAGCGCCGCCTGAATGACCTGGTCCTGGAGAACAAACTGATCGCCCTGGGAGAGGAAAACGCGACTTTAAAAGCGGAGCTGCTGTCCCTCAAATTGAAGTTTGGTTTAATTAGCTCCGCAGCCTATGCCCAGGAGATCCAGAAACTCAGTCACTCCACCGCCGTGTACTTCCAGGACTACCCCGCGTCCAAGTCCAGCGCCAGCCCCTTCGTGGATGAGCAGGAGCCGTCGGTGGTGAGCGGCGGCTGCATCTCCGTCATCAAGCACTCCCCGCAGGCCTCCCTGTCCGACGTCTCCGACGCGTCCTCGCTGGAGCCCTCGCTGGACGGGGCCGCGCGGGGCGGCTGCGGGAGCCCCGACGGCAAGTTCCAGGCCATCAAGCAAGAGCCGGTGGAGCTGGAGAGTTACGTGCGGGAGCCTGGCGAGGAGCGGGGCGCCTTCCGGGCCTCCGTGTACCAGAGCCTCATGGGGGCCGCGTTCCCCGGCTTCTCCCACTCGCCCCCTCTGCTGCAGGTCGCCCGGTCCTCCAGCAACTCCCCCAGGACGTCGGAGACGGACGACGGCGCGGTGGGGAAGTCGTCCGACGGGGAGGACGAGCAGCAGGTGCCCAAGGGCCCCATCCACTCTCCCGTGGAGCTCCAGCGCACCCACGCCACCGTGGTGAAGGTGCCCGAAGTGAACTCCTCCGCCTTGCCGCACAAGCTGCGCATTAAAGCCAAAGCCATGCAGATCAAAGTGGAAGCGTTGGATCACGAGTTCGACGCCCCGCCGAAACCGCCCTCGCCTGTTGACGGGGCGCCCAAGAGACATTTCGGACTGGAGAAGCACGCCGCCCCGAGTATGGTACACGCTGCCCTCCCCCCTTTCTCCGTGCAGGTGACCAACATTCAGGATTGGTCTCTCAAATCGGAACACTGGCATCCGAAAGAACTGAACGGCAAAGCTCAGAACAGCTTCAAAACGGGAGTTGCGGAGATGCAAGACAGTGGCTACAAAGTGTCTGACCCAGAGGGTTTGTTTCTGAAGCGGGGCATGGCAGGCTTGTCCGCAGAGGTGGTGTCACTCAAGACACTCATCGCCACACACCAGATCTCTGCCTCGGACTCTGGGTGAATCACTACTGAGAAGCTCTGGCTGTTTACGAAGCCGTCATTTGCAATAGATGAGTACGTTTTGTATTAGGCTGAATTTTCACTGGACCTGTGATGTCATTCCACTGTAATGTTCACACGTTGTCTGCTGGGTGTCTTTTCGTGCACAAATTATTATGGAGATTAGATCGTGTTCTCACTCTGCCTTGTGTATAGTCACACAGCCCACGCAAAGACTGTATATATCGGACATTATTTTTGTTGTTCTGCTATAAAGCGTGTCCGTTGCCAGTTTCAATAAAGGATTGGGGACAGACACAGAACCTCTGCTCCATTGCACATGATTTTATGGAAGAGAAAAAGCAATTTAAGTTCCAAAAGTGGTATTAATATATTCCGTGTTTTACTCATTCAGGGAAGTTTACTCCCCTGCGTTTAGGAAGCCGAAATGTAAGTTCAGCACATGGTTTGGTTTTCTTCTAGTTTGGTCTGGGCTATAGGAAGTTTAGAAACATTCCAAAGAGAGGGCAAAAAAATAACAATGACTTTTCATGCATTTGAGGCTAATTTATTAAGTCACTCCCCTTTATTCATTTTGCTCTCAGCTTCAGTTTTGGGTGTTTTTTGTTGTTGTTGTTTTAAGTAGAAAAGTCCACGTGGTCCGGCATCACCCTCTCGGGCCATCTCGTCTGTGAGTCTGACACGTCCGTGTGAATAGTTGAGTCACTGACCCACTTTATTAACTACAGGTTCTTTTGAAAGAGCGTCTGAAGACTAAGGGTGAGGTCACTTTGTGTTATTCTAAATCTTAAAAGAATTCTTGACTCTAACAGTCCAGGGAGTTAAGCTAGTGAAATTCCATTTTTATTTGTTTCTGAAATTTCAGAGAACACACCAGCTATCCCATCTGGGCACGTCTGGTCTGGGTGTACATGATCCTTGTTATTTTCCGGTTTGCCAGAGAGGAACGTAAACAGTCGCTCACAGTAGAAACGGGAACGCGGACACATGCAGGAACGTGTCCATCTACGTCCGCTGACGCTCAGACGGTTGCAGCCTCCGGAGCTGCCGTAGAAGCAGGCGTGGTGGGTCGGAAAGTCTGTTGCAGGTGGGCCTGGCCTCCGGGCGGGCGGACGGAGGCTGGGCCCGTGCAGCCCTCTCTGAAGCTACTGTCCTCACGGCTCCAGCTCTCTCCACGCTGACCCCCTTCCTATTCTGCAGAGGGTGGAGGGGCTCAGGCCTCAGGGGTGTGTGCACAGTGGCTTAACCCTCGCTCCGCTCACTGCCGCTACCTCACATGCCCCTCCGGCAGGGGCCTGAGGGTAACATCCCATTTTCAGGGCTGCGGTCTTTTTGGCAGACAGGTTTGAGCAAAAGCTTACTCCTTTATATTTTTAAAATATAAAAAAATTATATTTTTATTTATATTTCTGCCCTCTGAATTAAAGGCAATGTTAATAATGCGCATACGTGCCCTCCACTCTGTCCTTTTGGTCACGGTGACCAGATTTCTTTTGAAATTTCCTGACTCTTAGAGAAATGTGGTTTCTTTTCAGCCGTTGGCCTTCTCTCTTCGTATTTTATCAGTGACTGGGTGAGGCCCAGAGGCAAACCCATCTCATTTCCACTGTTAAGAAGCCCAGGAGACCTAAAATATTGCATGAGGGGTCAGGATCCCAAAGTGCTTGACATCCTAGAATGGGTAAAATAAACCCAGCCTGGGTACAGTGGGGATACAATGTGAAGTCAGATTCCTGTGTTAAATGGGAAAAAAGATGTCGTCCAAGTTCACAGTTGGGAGGAAAACAATACAGTAAGTACGTGGGGGGCGGGGCTTTGGTGTCTCCTCCGGCTTGCTAGGAGTCAGCTGCCAGGGGAGGCGGTTGTGTCCAGACAAACGCTGTCCCAGCCTGAGGACACCTGTCCTGCTCCCCAGGGTCAAGTGTGCTACGAGGCCCAGGAGGGCGCGCTCCAAAGGAACCGAGCAGACGTGTCAGACCCCACGGCCTTACCCCTTCATACTTGTCATATAGCCTCGCTCCTTTATGTTTTTTGAAATAGAAGATATTAAGGAAACTGGACAAACTGCCCCGGAAAGAGGGGAAGCATCTGTGCTGTGTGGTGCTGGAGCCGGGCTAAAAGCAGGTAGATGAGAGCAGGAAAGGTGAATCTTGGGCCCAGTCAGGGGAGCACGTGATTCTTGGTCTCCAGGTCATGAGGGGTCTCGACCCCACAAGGGGGTAGAGAGCACTTAAATAAATAAACTTACAAAATACATATTTCAAAAGGAAAGGTAAGTCTGAGTTATTTTAAGGAAGAAGCAGGCCTCTGTCAGAGCAGTGCAGAAGCGAAGCCCGAGGCCCCGGCGCCTTCCACAGTAATTGCTGACAGGAACTGTCAAGTGAATATTTGGATTGAAACACAACTGGATCCCTTTTTCCTCCATCATTTTGCCTTCTAATTTCAGGGTTCTAAGATATCGTTGGGATGATGTGAAGAATGTTGCTCCTTCAGAATAAAAGAATGGCATAAACCAATTCCACACTCACCAGGAACCAAAGAAATACCGTGCGAAGACACTGGGACTTCTGTCACTGTGTGCAGGGGAAACGTGGCTGCCTCTCCCTCCCGCTCACAGAGCCGCACACAACCCTATGAAATGCCCGTACGCCGCATCGATCCGGAACTGTACTCCACAGACCAGCCTGAGAAGGCTCAGAACGTCCCAGTCCCAAGCCTTCCCAGCAGGACGGTGCTCGGGTAGGGCTTGGTGGGGAGGAAGCTGCGAACGCCCCGAGATCCCACCCAGCCGTGGGGCGCCCCAGAGGGAGGGCAGCTCGCTGACTGGCAGGGGGGCCCAGGGCCCTGGCCGCAGGAGCGGCTGCGTTTCCCTGGACCTGCCCAGGAGGAGGGTCCACAGGTCGGGCCTGGCCTGGCGGAGAAGGCGGCATAGACATCCCCAACGGGAGCAGCACACGCCGGTCCCTGTCCCCTGCCCCATGCGACAGGATCTCTAGTTCCTGCGCCCATTTTAGGAAGGGGAAGACTGAGACTCTCAGCAGCCAGCACCGGGCCTCCCGCCACCAGGCAGAGGGGGCCAGTGGACCCGGCGTGACCCTTCGGTCGGTGCCAGGAGGAGCCCCGCGAGATGAGTGACGGCACGTCCCAGCGGCAGGCGCAAGACGGGAATCTGAGAACGGTCGGGCTCGTGAGTGGCTTTTCTCCGTAGGTTTCGGGGCTGCTGCAGAAATCCCGACTTCTCTGCGGCGTAGCAGTCGAGGGAGAACTATTGTGCTTATCTGCAAGGGCAGCTGTTCCCAGAAAACAGCTAACGTCTGCCGGCTTTCCCGCGCTAGGTCCGCGCTAGGTCCGCGCGCGTCTCCACGTGTGGCCGCTTCCGGGGCCGTCCCGTCTCGGCACACAGGAATTACGCGTCACAAACCGCTTTTAAAGATCATGTTACGTTAAAAAAAAAAGCCAATCCACTGGTAGCTATGAAACTTATTTTTGAAAACTAGGAATTATCCCTCGGAACTGCGAATCACCACGGCGCCCTCTCGGTTTTTGCTTCCGTGATTTGGGGGCCGGGAGTGCAGGTTGTTTAGGAAACGGTACAGTTGTTGGGGTGACCTGCACAGGGCCCCCCACGCTACGGGCATCAGGAAAACTGAAATAGGAAAAGCTTGCGGAGGATGTGAGATGTGGGGACTCGGGATGGCCGGGAGGCCGGGGGAGTAAGAGAAAATCCACGACTCTGCCCTGTAGAGAACGGGCATGTCTCCGGACGGTGAGGTAACAAGCGACGGCTAGGAAGGCTTTGGCAGCGTTTTCCACGGAGCCAGCGTGTGCTGATCCGAACGGACGCGAGGAAAAGGGAAGCGGAGGACAAATGGAACTAAGCGGTAGAAATGCAGGCAGGGGAGAGCAGGTGGCGTCAGGTGACAAGGAGCACTGCTTAGGGAGTCCGGAGAGCAAGCATGCGCCGACGTGCCGTCGTGCGGGCCACCAAGGCATGGCTGTCGCTGAGCAGACGCACTGAGCAAGCAGAGTAGCCCCCTGCACGCCCGCTGCCCCCCCTTGTCAGTCCTCCCCCTCGAGAAGGAAAAGGTTACCGTGGGGAAAGTGCCTGAGTCCAGTCCAGGGTTCTGGGGGGTCCAGAGCAAAGCCGTTCTGCAAATGCACATGGACGAAACCCTGAGGACGGAAAAGAGGGCACAGTGGGTCTGCCGGCCTGGGGCCCAGCAAGGGAGACGAGGAAGGAGGCGCCCAGAGTGGACCACCCCCGCAGGAAGCAGATGGTTCAGTGTAACAAGGTTAGAAGTCTACCAGCCGTGAGACGGGGAACTTTCTCTTTGAGAAAATAACTTCTGGTCTGCTGCTGGGGTCCCAGGGGGCCCCGAAACACAGTGGCAGCACAGGTCCCAGACCCCGAGAGAAAGCGGTGGGTGCTGGGCAGAGAAAGTGCGAGGACATGGACGTGGGAGCTTTGGCCGGGAAGGAGGCAGGGAACGGAGAGTAGGGAAGGAGGGGACAGAGGCCCAGGGAGGCCACCGATGCACGTACGGGGAAAACACGTCACCCTGTCCTCCTCACACCGTCAGCAAGTCCTCCGGGCTCTCCGACGCTTTGTGCGAGTGGGTGTCTGACCGTCTCCGCAGACGGACCGTACGTCCAGGTCAGCATTCCGCACAGCGAGGCCGTCACCTGGGGGCGGGCAGCGGAACCCGGAGAATCTGGAAGGGTCCTGGACCTTGACCACCCAGGCGGCTGAGGCTCGGAGGCCACCTTCCCTGGGCCTGGGGGCGAGGGAGGCCCCGTGGCCCTCAAGAGACACGCGCTGCCTCTGGGCGCCCGGCTTCGTGCGGCTCAGCACGCTGCGGCGGCAACAGTCCCACATGAGATCTCGTTTTGAGCTTTGAATTTGCTTGAGAAAGAAAGACTGAAACTCTGAACGTGGTAACAGCCCGTAGGCTCCGGCGAGAGGCAGACGGTGCAGGAAGGAGCTGAGAAAGCAGCTCGCATCCGACCCAGCAGGGGCTGCGGACCCACGGGCATCACAGCCAGTGCAGAAGCCGGCTAGGGGCGGGCTGGAGCGCAGCCAGCACTAGAGCGGAGAGCAGGGATCTTCCCACCGCGGGGAAGCACGAAGCCCTGCTGCGTCCCCGGAGAATGAATCCCTTTAGAGGAGTGCGCAGACAGAATTCAAAAGTAAATGTAGACCCAGCTGCGGAAGGGCCTCGGGTCCTGGGCTGCAGAAATTGCCGGAATCACTTGGGGAGCGGCTGTGGGAAACGTTGTCTCCTGACCCGCTGCTGCAGGACAGGGAAGGGCAGGGGAGGGGAGGGAGGGGTGACTCTGGGAAGGGCGCACGGCCCCTGCGTGACGGGGGGAAGGGCAAGCGGGAGGCGTCTGCGGGGACGGTGGATCCAGAGCGGCACGCGCAGCTTCCTGCGCACGGATGGCAACGGTTTTGCCTCGGGGAGGGCAGCTGGCACCGCTGGGCTCTCGAGTGAGCACACATGCGTGAGGCTCTGCGGTGCCCTGGGATTGTGCCCAATGCCACCGACGGTGTCTGTGCTCTGGGACGCTCTTCTGGGCCCACGATGGAAACGCAAAGTTGCTGTTTCTCCAGAGGAGCAGACGCAATAGTGAGTGAGGGAATCTGTAGACACAGACAGGGAGACAGACCGAGACTGAGTCTGAGGAGTCCTCTCATGCATGTGGGTGCTGAGAAGTCCCACGACGTGCTGTCTGCTAGCTGGACGCCCAGGTCCAGCTTCGTAAAAAATGGGTCCATCCATAATTCCATCCGTCCATCCACCTACCCACCCTTCCACCCACAGAAAGAGAGAGAGAACACACGCACTACAGTCATTTAAAATGTTGATATTAGTAAAGGTTAATGGGTCACACTTTGGGACAAATAAATGTCAGAGGAGTCTCCAGTATTGTCCTCAAATCTTGTAAACATCCTGGGCGTCATGGCCCCTCTGAACGCCCACAGCTCTGTGTCAGGGGCACAGGGCAGAGGACTAAGAGCTCTTCATACACTTGATGCCCTAATCGGGAATCTTGTTTTAAAATTTTTTTCAAGGGTGTATTTGAGGACCTCCGCTCAAAGCTCTCAGAGTTTTCTGATTTATTTTTAAAGATTTTATTTATTTATTTGACACACAGAGATCACAAGTAGGCAGAGAGGCAGGCAGAGAGAGAGAGGAGGAAGCAGGCTCCCCGCTGAGCAGAGAGCCCGATGCGGGACTCGATCCCAGGACCCTGAGATCATGACCTGAGCTGAAGGCAGAGGCTTAATCCACTGAGCCACCCCGGTGCCCCGAGGTTTCTGATTTTTTAAGATATATATACACGCCTAGTTTTTCTTCCCCTTAGTTTCTTTTCACCAGCCTGGATTTTAGCAGGTAATAGAGCATTATTGATATTTTCCAGTTCTGAACTATTTTTGACTCCTCTACTCTCTCGGCATGGAGGCTGCGTTTCCTAAGTGTCTCAGGACTGGCCTGTTGTAAGGAGAGTCGTGGGTCTGCCCGAGCGTCTTCCCGTGGCTGCCCCGCACGCCAGCGAGCAAATTTGGATGACACGGAAAACTACAGGAGGCCGGGCTGGGAACCCACCCCAGTCGGCTTTACTCCAGGTTCCAGACACCCCCTTGCGGAACACGGGTCCAGAGAATATACGAGCCCCTTTTACAAGTGGTAAGTCCGGGGTGCCCGGGAGGCTCAGTCCTCGAAGAGTCTGGCTTCAGCTCAGGTCGTGATCCGGGTCCTGGGATCGAGCCCCGTGTCCGGCTCCCTGCTCCGTGGGGGGTCTGCTTCTCCCTCTGCCCTTCCCCAGCTCGTTCTCTCTCTCTCTTGCTCACTTTCTCAAATAAACAGATAAAATCTTAAAAAAAAAAAAAAGTGGTAAGTCCTCTGAAGGCTGGCGTTCAAAAGGCTTCCGGGACACAATCATCTTCTAAAGGTTTTGTGGGGAACATCTCTAGATCGGTCCTGTAAGGGATCCCACCTGGCCGCCGAACGTAGAGCTTCTTTAACACCAATCCTGACCCCAAAGTCATTCTCTCTGATTATTCCCCGCCTCGGGTCCGGGCGGCCGGTCCGGTGTGGTCGGACGCTTGTTAAGCCCCGTCTGCTGTGCTCACCACGCCCCCGGCTTCCAGTGTCATAAACGTGCGGTTTTGAAATGTAGGTCCTTCAACGTATGCCCTCTTTATGAATGTTTCCTAACGAGTCCTTGTGAGGCCATTGAGGTAAGTGTGGTAATTTATTATTACGTATGTGTTTTTCTATAAGACGAGAACAGCTTGTCTGTCATGGTGGCAGAAGCTTCCAGAACATCTGCTTTGACGTTAACTTCCAGAGGCCTCGCATGGACCCGTCTGTTCCCTGCGCACAGGACTCAGTCATTGCTCAAGTCCCCGGGAAGCGGCGGCACGAAAGCAACCGCTGCTGGTTTGATTTACAGTGTTTCAAAGTCTTTTATCTGTGGCAGTAGCTGTGCGTTCCTGACACGGCGCTTGCTTCCACCCCACGCTCCGACCCGACGCGAAGACTGGAGGTTCAGGCAGGAAGGAGGCGCGGCATCGGCCAGCGGATGCGCTTCCGGGGCATCTCGGAGGTGTCGCGCGTTTGAGGACCTGGCGGGTCAGAGGCCGAAGCAACCGCGCACCACCCGCGGGGGAGCCGGCGGGCGGCGTCCGTCCTGGGGTCGGCGGCGGGAGGCCGTCTCGTGCACAACCGTCTCCACGTGGATTCCCGGTTATAGCTTTTTCAAGTACAAACGCGACCTAAGCCCCTGTTCGGGCGTCCTGCCCTGGAGACGCAGCTTGGCTGATCGAGGTGTGGTCAGAGCTGCAGCAGGGAGAATCTGGCACAGAAGCTTCTAGAAACCGGAGTCTCAGGCCCCGCCCGGAATGAGCGTGGCTTTCCCGTGGGATCCTGAGGTGACGGGGCCTCCACACGGAAGCGTGAGGTGTGGTCCACAGGGCCGGATCCAGAACGCTGTCTTGGTGAAATTTGTGGGAAATGGCGAGGACAGAGAGTTTTTCATAGAGCTAAATGAGTGCATCCGACTTCTTGGTCTTTGTCATGGAAAAGTCGAACTGCCTGTGTTCTCGCGGTGTCGCTTGCACAAACGGGTGCTGAACCGCACGGCCGTCGGGCTCTTGACTCAGGAACACAAAAGCGCATCGCTGTGTGTCCGCGTCCCGTTAATGCTTGTTCACCGGACGAGACACACGCAGACGCCCGGGGACGTCTGAAATATGCAGCGAAGGCCCAGCTCCCTCGCAGGCGCGGAAGGCCGTCGGGGACCGTCCCGGCCGCCTGCCATCACCCTCCATCCGCCGTCCCGCCGGGCTCCGGCCGGCAGCTCGCTCGACTCCGGACTCGACACGTGGAGCTCCTCCGCAGCGAATCCCCGTCCCCGTCTGACCTGCGGCCGCACCGGGAGGGCCTCCGGCCGCGTGCTGTCCCCCCGGCCGAGGCGCTGCGTGGGTGGGCGTCCATCCGCACATCTGCGCCGCCTGCTCCCTCGAAGCAGACGCCCCGTCCCCGTCACTGTCTCCTCGGCGGCCTAAGGACCGACACACACGGCCTCAGCGAGCGGCCGTGGCTGCGCTGGGCGTATCTGGGGCGCGACACCCGCAGCAGCCGGCGTGTCCGGAGCCGCAAACGCTCCGTCCGACGGGATGACAGTGGCCAACGCAGCACCTCGCGGCTCTGGCTCGGCCTCTCGTTCGCCGCACACCGGGCGCGTCACGGATGCCCTGGTGCCTCGGTTTCCCTGTGTGTGAGGCAGCAGGACCGTGGACCTCCCCTCCCCGAATTATCCTGCCCGCGAAGAGGAGAGAATTAGGGAAGAACTGCCGAAAGTTCAAGCTGAGACGAACACTCGGGCGCAGAGGAGCGCCCGGAGCGCGAGCACGGAGCGGCCGCGGCGCAGGGACAGCGGATCGGCCGCGGCCGGGGCGGGGCGTGGGGAGAGGCCGGTGAAGGGACACGCGCGTCCCGCTGTGCGCGGCCGAGGTCTGAGGCTCCGACACAAACCTCGGTAGAGCTGAAACCTGCTGCGGGGGGGACCCTAAGTGTTCTCGCCCCAGCGAGCGAGCGGGTCACGGGGGAGCCACGGAGCGCGGCCCGTCCTCTCGCCGAGCCCCTCACGCTCCGGTGCTGCCGGCGGGACCTCGGCAAGCCGGGACGGAGAACAGGAAGGTGACCTGCCTCCGCGTATGGGGCGGCCGGCGTGCGGGCTCCCGCTGCAGAGCCCCACAGCCGGGCGCTCAGACGACTCACTTCTCTCCGCTCTGGACGTGGGAAGTTCGAGGTCAAGCCTTCTCCTGAGGCCCTTCTTCCTGGCTTGCGGCTGCCCGCCTGCTCCCTGCGCCCCACGTGGTCCTGTCCGGTGTGTGTGTGCGTGTGCGTGTGTCTATCCCTATCCCCTTTCACACTGCATTAGCACGCACACGAATGACCTTGTTTCAACTCCATTAGCTCTGCGGACACCCTGCCCCCGGGGTGAGGTCTGGGGACGGGGGATAGGGCCTGAACGCATGTATCTGGAGAGGACAGATCCGGCCCGTAAGTGACTAAGGTCAGCGCAGCAAGCGTCTGGTGGGGTGTTCAGAAAGCGAAGCCTTATAAAGTGTCCCACTGGGTTTGTTCTCCCCATGCACACCGCCACTTGTCGGAGTTCCCAGCACTGTCCGGTCGCTTCGGAAATGCAGACACCACGAAACCAGCGCCGGGACCCAAAGCCGCCCTTGTGCCGTCAGCAGGATCCGACTGCAATGGGACTCAAGTAAGATACCGTGTGTTTCCGGTGTTAAAGCTGTGCCAGAAACACAGACGTATAGAAGGAAAACGCGAAGACGTCCACTTCTCCAAGCCGGTCGTTCTCAGATGCCCAGTGCGACGCAGGTCAGTGGCGTGCCTTTCTCCACATGAAAGTGGACAGAGACCTACGCGCGTGTGGGACTCCGTACGGAGGCATTTCACACCCGTTTCACTTTTATCAGTCATCTGTCATCATATCGCAGCTTCGTGACGTGATTTCCGTGGAAGTGGACGTGACAGCTCAACGGTACGTGTCATCAACACCTCTCGGGGGAGGGGGCCAGGGACGCACCTTCCACCTGCTGGTAACAGCCGGAAGTCCCGCTTCCTCGCAGGTCGGTCCCCTGACCGCTATGTCCAGTGCCCTGTCCTCTGATGGAGAGGTAGGAACAAAACAGGTGTCCACTTTCCTAGACTCCCTTGCAGTGAGGGGTGGAAATGCGGCCCGACTTGTCAGGGAAATCTAAGGGAGGTCAGCTGTGGCTTCTGAGAAAGTTCTGTGTCTCCCGATGAAGGGACGGTGTTCACGACGCTCTTTGCCATGAGATAAAGCTGCTTGAGGCCACCAGGCCCATGGGGCAGGGCCGGGCCAACTTCTAGAAGAAGAGATCCCAGGAAGCGACCACGTTGAAATTAGGGACGTGTGCTCCTCAGGACACACGATGAGGTGAGTGAGTTGTTGGCCCGACAGTGGAAGCTGTCTACCACGCCCGCAGCCAGCAAGAGTCACGGTCAGATTCTGCTAACAACGCGTGCCTGTGGCAAGAAAGGCTGCTCTTCAGCTGGAAGACAGCAAGCCGGTAACGAGCTACGGAGGCGTGCCCCCCGCGTGGTGATCAGAGCACCGCCAGTCCCCACCACAGCGAGGTCCACCGCCACCCACCGGAACGCCTAGAATCAAAGGCGGAAAATCCCAAGTATGGACAAAGCTATGGAGCAAGTGAACACTCACAGCTCATTGGTAGGAATCTAAGTCGGTCTAATAAATTCAACCCACTTGTCGGTATCTGCCACGGACGGGCACGTATGCCAACGCCCTGACCCAGCCGGTCTGCGGCCACAAGCCCAACACAAAGGCCTGTCCGAGTGCCGGCAGCAGCATGACTCTGGGCCCACACGGGACGTGACTAAGCATCCGTCACAGTGAAAGAGGTCACAGTCCTGCGCGTCTCCCGCACGAAAGTGCTGTGCGACGCTCGGCGGTCTGCAGAGCCACGAACCACCTCACGAGGCTCACAAACACGGCGAACGAGACGCAGACTCAAGAGTACACGCCGCACAATCCCATCGACAGAAACTCTAGAAAGGGTTAGAACGCCTGCCCGGTGTCAGAAGTCAGAAAAGGGGTGGTTTGGTGGGGAAAGGGAGACGCAGCCATCGGGGGAGGGGGATGCGGGCGACACTCGGCGTCCTGACCTGGGCGGGCCCCTCTGTGAGGGCGAGTCCTGCCGTGCGGTCATTACCCCGTGTTTTCTGTGCCTCCATTCTACTTCAGCGGACACAGTTCTTGCACTTAAAAATGGATGAGGGTAAGTCTGTGTCCCAGGAAAAGCTTCTGAACTTTCTCTCTAAGAAACAGGGGGCTGGGGCGCCTGGGGGGCTCGGTCAGGTCAGCCTCTGCCTTCGGCTCCGCCCGTGATCTCAGGGTCCTGGGATCGAGTCCCGTGCCAGGCTCTGCGCTCAGTGTGGGGGTCTGCTTCTCCCCCTGCCGCTCCACCTGTTCTTGGTCACTCTTTCTCTTAAATAAATGAAGAAAATCTTAAAAAGAAAGAAAAGAGAAACATGAAGCTGGCACAGATTTTTAAGCAGGAGAGTGGACTCGTGGGCAGCAGAGAGGGGAGAGGTCGGCCGAAGACCATCGGGGTGACCGCAGCCCAGGAGGAAAGAGGGAAAGAGGCTCGGCCCAGGGCTGCTGTGGCAGTGGGAAGAAGGGAGAACCCGAGGGTCTCAGAGAGAAGCCGTGCAGGAGCACGAAGGCAAGAGCTGAGAACGGGGCCGGGGCTTCTGCGCACTGTGGGCAGACGTGGGGGCTTCTGCGCACTGTGGCCAGACGTGGGGGCCGCAGTCAGGAAGGAGACGAGTGCCACCGCTCCCGTCACCGCTGCCCCGGCAGGCATCACGGAGGTGCCCGCCACATGCCCGTGTCCCTTCCTCGCCTCCGCCGTCCCTGCCATCATCTTCTCGGGGCTCCCCCCGCCTGGCGGGAGGTGGCAAGCACAGCCTCGGGGTAGGAGACCTGGCCAGGAACCTCAGTGTCATGGCCAAGCCGGCCGTGTCTCTGTCCCCTGAGGACGTCCAGTGTTGTGTTGTGCTTGTAACATCCGTCGAAGGAATGCCAAATCTCGCAGCGAGGAGACGCGGGCAAAGGGAAGCCCGCGCCGTCCAGCGGTGCAACGGCTCCCCCCGGGCGGGCCGACGGAGCGGCCCTGGAGAAGGGAAAGCAGCCCCCGACGGCAGTCCCGACGGAGTAGGTGCTCGCGCCGAAACCCGCGGCCTCAGCCTGACCATCAGGAAATAAGCCTGGAACCCAAATGTTCGACGGGACAGCTGGACTCTTCAAGAAGGGGGATGTTTTCAGAAGCAAAAAGAGAGTGGGGGCTGCTCTAGATTAAAACCAGCCTATCCCAGAGCAACCTGCGCCGTTTGCACAGGAAACGGGCTGCGGGACCCAGCAGGAGACCCTAAGTGCCGGTGGTTTCATGGGCGCTTGCCCGGTGTTGGTGTGAGAAGGACGTCACCCAGGGCAGCTCCGCATCCTCGAGAAAGACACACGCGGTCACGTGGGGGCCGGTGTCGCGATGGCGCAGCTTCCGCCGAGAAACAGACGTCACCCCGGTGAGCGGACCTTCTCCCCGTTGACAAGTGTGGACTTCCCGGTTGGCGACTGGTGAAAGCTACGCAGGTGTGTCGTGCTCTTCCTCCGAGTTTTCTACGGACTTAAAATTTTTCGAAGGAATTTTAGGAGGAAGAATCTCTAAGCATTGCACAAGGAAACACAAAACGTAGTTTCAAAAAGAGGCCTCGATTTGAAATGAGAACCGTGACGCTGCCCCGCAGAGAAGCCGCGCGGTCTGGCTCCGCACTCCGGCCGGTGAGCGCGGGCCGCGGCGCGGACAGATGGGATGGAAGCGGAGAGAGAACAGATCCCAGAGGTGGGGACGCGGGGGCAGGGACTCTCCCCGGACGGGAGAGCGCGGGGTCAACAGAACGGTGTCCTCCGGGACAACGGCCTCGGGGAGGGTCACAGGAAAAGCCGAGCGCGAGCTCCCGCCCCGTCCCTGCGCGGTGGGACCTTGGGCGAGGTTCTCCCCGCAACTGTCCACATTTCCGCTCCCGTTCTCACCAGCGACGGTTAGATACACGTCCACGCCGGCTGCAGAGTTACGTTCCACACGTCGGGAAGCTCCTGGCCGCGGCTACAGTGACCCCGGGGCCGCCGCCCAGGTTTTCCCGTGGGGAGCCCAAGAAGGCAAGCGACCCCGCTGCGTGACCGGTCGCCGTTCTTACCGACGTCGGACTGGACACACGTAAACACTGCGTGAGTCGCGTTGCTGGAGCCGAAGGAGATTCTCCCCTGCGCGGCACGCCGCACGGGGACGGGGCACAGGTGCACGGAGGACCTCTGCCTCAAGAGTTTCCTTAAAACAGACGCCGGCCAACTCTGTGTTAGATTTTCGGTGCGAAAGAAACTGAGAAGATCTGAAAATACTCCAGGCGCGTTCCCGCGTCCGTTTGCATCCCGAGCGCCTTCCTCTTCAGGTTTCCGGTTTGGGGTTTTTTGTTTTGTTTCGTTTTTTCATTCTATTTTAAAGGAGGTGGATTAGCCCAGAACCTCGTACGGCCGTCCAGCTGTGGCTGCTCCCCGGGTGCTTCCATTCTGTTTTGTGTCCAGTGCCGTCTTCCTCCCCAGGAAGGAACCTCGGAGGGTGCTGGGGACGAGGACGTTACACTCTAGAAGCTGCGGGTGCGCACAGAGCCGCTCCCAGTGCCGGAGGAGACCAGGACCGCCACGGCCACCCTCACGCCTTCTTCTCCCCCCACTCTGAGACAGCAGGGGCGGAAGAAGCAGGAGGAGGTCATCCGAGAGGCCGAGGAGGACTGTGCCAATGATCAGATCGGGCAAAGTTGAACAGGCAGAGATCTTTTTTGTTTGTGTTTTTCCTAAAGCAGGAAGAAGCTTGAAACACCCGAGTAATGACACACGCTACAGGAGCTACTGTTGGGAAGAGCTGCAGAGCTCGGTGTTTTCAACCCGCCAGGCGGGCAGGAGCGGTCACAGGGGCCGAGAGGCCACGTACAGGCTGTCATGCGGCACTTTCTGCGGCAGCTGGACTGGATCCCAGGGCGCCCAGGCACTTGGCTCATCGTTTCTGAGCGCGTCCGTGAGGGCGTTTCCACATCGCTTGACACTGGAATAAGGAGTCCACTGAAAAAATAAAGCAGTTGCCCTCCCCAACGTGGGTGGTCCTCAGTCCGTCGGCGGGAGGCCTGGGATACGGGCTCCTGTGCTTGGGCAGGGGATTATGCCAACAGCCCCCGAGTCTCAGGCGTGGGCACTCGGACTGGACCGTACGCCGCAGGGTCCTGGGTCTCCAGCTTGCACAGCAGACGTTAGGGCTTCCCAGCCTCCATGACTGTCCGAGCCGATGCTCGTAATAAAGCTCTCTCCCCGTCTCTCTCCCACACGCGGGATATGTATCTGTCATGCAGATATATGCGCGTACGTAGCTCTAAATAAACACACATCGTACAGGCTCTGTTTCGGTTTCTCTGGAAAACCCCAGGACTGAGATGTAGGACTCACAGGCTGCAGTTGAAGCCGCGTTTGTGGGTGAGAACATCCCAGGAGGGCCCGGTGGGAGCAGAGAGACGGCACCCGGGACAGCGACCCCAACGTCCACACTGGGGAGCCGGAAGGGCCTGGGCACGACACTCAGAAGAAGCCGGAGGGGGAGGGCCTTGCTGTCCCAGAGCCCCGAGCACGACCGCAGGAGTGCACTGGGAGGAGGCGCATCCACACTAGGATCTGGGCCCTCCCCGGCTGACTGCAGACACTCAAACTGCCGATTTTCTACACGGGCTTGCTCAATTTTCGTAGCTCCTCTGTATTTACCTGAAATGTCACTGCTTGGGATATTGCTTCTTAGAACGTTTCCCTTTGAGGCTCTGAGGGCAGCTGGCAGGATGCCCGCTCAGACCCCGGCTTCCCCGAGCGGGAGGGCCGGCGCGGTGGGTGTTGGCAGCTCCGAGCAGAGCCCCTCCGACAGCCCGTGCGACCGCGGCCCCTCCTCCTTGGAACGATGGGAGCTTCATGCTAGCCCTTAGGAAGTGTCCTTCTTCAAAGGGGTGAGCCCGAGTTGAAGGAGCCTTTGTAGCTGCCTTCTGGGTTACGGATAAATCCAGGATAAAGGAGCGAGGGAAGCAGTTCCACGGCGAAACAACCAGATACAGTCAGGGGGTGGGGCCTTCGCCGACAGCCGCCCTCACTAGACCGCGGAACTGGCCCTTCAGAAGGTCGCGGTCATACCGCGAGCTCCCGGGGGACGGGAGGGCCTCCGTTTGATTAAGAGAGGTCACACGAGCAGATAAATCACTGGAGCCTGGGTGCCCCCGAAAGTCAAGTTCCAAAATAACTGGAAGTCTGTGGTGCGGCCGGACGCTGGAGGTCCCAGGCACGATGGGTTTGGTCAGGTTGGCCATGATCATGTGAGTGTCGCGTAAAAGTTTCTTTTTAATTAAATACAAGAAATGATACTTAAGTAGTCCGGGGCGAACTGCCAACGTGTGTCTAACTCCCATCGCCAATATTGCCGGGGAAATGTGGGGCAGGGAGGTCTTTACTGGGAGGAGATGCGCCGTATCTGCTCGTCCGGTCCGAGGTTCCCACGCGACGCGTCCCGCACACGCGTTGATGCAGCAAACAGAGCGGAAGCCGCCGGTGCTCACGGTCGCCGGCCCTGGCTCCCTGCTTTCGGCCGGCCCGGGAGGCCCACGCCCCACGCTCCTGACGTCCGTGTCCTCGCGGCCCCGTCATCGGCTCTGCCGCCGGAACGTGAGCGGGGGACGTCGAGGGCAGCACCTCGTCACCCGCATGACGGCCGTCGCCTCTGGTCCGCGCGAGAGCAAAGTCCGAAGTCTCTTGTTCCGCGTGGAGGCTCGAGAACCCGAAGACTCCGCCAACCTACGTGCCCAGGCAGGGCCTCGCCTCCCGCTGACCTGCGCGGGTGCAGAGCAACACTCTGTCGCTGCAGAAGCCGCTGCGAGGCCCATGCGGGCGCTGGCTGCCGAGGGCGAACTCGGCCTCTCCTGACCGACACAGTTCGCACGCGTTGAAGCCGTCAGGTTTTCCCATTATTCTACTTTCCTGCGATCGTTTACAATAAAGAGCTGAAGTAATGATTTTCTTTGAAAATGGGATTCTACACGGGTGGTCTTAGTCCAGCGAGACCGTGAATGTCTGCTTTGTGACTCCGTGTGGCACAGTAAATATCTGGTACAGTGGAAAGAGTCAGGTCCTGGTGTGACTTCTTTTTCTACAAAAAGATTTTATTCCTTTATTTGAGAGAGAAAAAGCAAGCATGAGTGGGGGGAAAAGTAGATGGAGAGGAAGAAGCAGGCTTCCCGCCGAGCAGGGATCCGATGGGCTCGATCCCAGGACCCCAAGATGGAGACCTGAGCCAAAGGCGGACACGTAACCGACTGAGCCACTAAGGTGCCTCTGGGCCACTATTCCGGATGGACAAGAATCAGGTTTTTGGGGACCACCTGGGTGGCTCAGTCGGAAAGCAGCTCAGGGGCTGTGTTATTTAAACTCTTCATTTCATGGAAAAGGAAACTGAAATCCAAAGAGCCTGTTTCTCTCTCTCTCTCTTTTTTTAAATTTATTTATTTCACAGAGAGACACACACAGCGAGAGAGGGAACACAAGCAGGGGGAGTGGGAGAGGGAGAAGCAGGCTTCCCACAGAACAGGGAACCCGATGGGCTCGATCCAGGCACCTACCCAATTACTTTTAAATGGATAGAAACATATACATGTATTATGTGTCACTGATTTTAAATCTATTTGATTTTTCTTGGAACTTAAATTTCTCTCTTGATCATATTAACTTTGTTTCTCATGCACATACGCTGCTGAGGAACAAATTTTTGAGAAGATGGAGACTTTGAGGGTGAAAGCAAATAAATTTTACCTTTCCGTCTCAAAGCATTAGCCCCGTAATAGCCCGTACAAGAACTGAGTACATAGGGTGCGCCTCGTGGAGTCACGGGGCCGAGAGCACACGGTATGTGTGTATTCGTAGAGATAGGGCTGTGCACGGCTCTTACTCTAAAGAGGAAAGCTGGAGCTGTTTTATGTGTTAAAAGGAAGGATTTTAGTGGAATTTTAAGGCCATAAATGCAATCCGTAAGCCGAAAGAGCAATGAACAAGATGCAACACGGGAAAGATACGCTCTGATCAGACTCGTGGGGACCAGAGGTTGGCAGTGGACACCGTATGTCACCGGTGTCTATGGGGAGGGAGCTTGCTGGAGTGACCTTCTGGGCCGCTTCCACGCTTGCCTTGCCCCAGGGGAGAGAAAGGACTCGTCCGACTGATCAGCACCAACATCGGATGGTGGTTCTGTTGCTGCAGGGGTGTCTGCGGTGGGAGGGGTACGTGGGAGCTACCTCCAGGCTGGAGGGCAGGGCTGTTTCTTGACTTAGGTGGTGGTTTCAAGTATATACCTTACAAAAAATCATTAGGCCACATGTTTGTCTTCTTGTCATTTTCTGAATCTTTATTTTTCTTTTAAGACTTACTTATCTGAGAGACAGAGGGGGAGCACACAATGCAGGGGGAGGGGCGGAGGGAGAAGCAGACTCCCCGAGACCCATGCGGGGCTCGCTCCCCAGACCCTGGGATCATGACCTGAGCCGAACGCAGATGCTTGACCGACTGAGCCGCCCAGGCGCCCTAACTCTTCACATTATAGTAGAAGGATTTTGATTGGTCATTTGGGAAGAGGGAACTAAGGGTGGGTGGCTTAGCCCCTTCCTTCTGTTTCCTCTCTTTGCGTTTACCTATCTGGAGCAGTGGGTTTTCTCTGCTCCTCCACGCCTGGGTCTTAGGGGACAGTCCCCCAAAGACAGGAGGCAAACAGTTGGGTCCCCTCCAGGGGCGTTCAGTTTCGTCAGGGACCGAGGAGGAGGGTCTGGTTCCGGAGCTGGTACGAGCGAGCGCATTCGGCTGCGGACGGAGCAGCACATTCGCCGAGAGCCCTAACAGCGACCAGAGGAAGAGAGGAGGCCGCGGTAGCACAAACACGGGGGCTGACTCTCCCGCCGCCCCCTGTGCCCATGCCCTGTGCCATGGGCATAATGTGCATCTGTGGTCTCGTTTGCTAACATCCAGGGCTGCCGGTGAGGATGAGAACACACGGGAAGGGGAGGATTGAGCTGGTCCGTGTCCGCCCGCGGGCCGCCCGCGCCGCAGCACCCCAGGGACGCCCGGCAGATGGAGGTTCGTAAGCGGAGCGTGTGTGTGTCGGACCCGGACAGAGAGGGAGCGGAAAGACGAAGGGTTACTTGCAGTTCGAGACTCGACGTTCTCCTGAGGGTTTCCCTTCAACCGCCCTTTGTGGCCTCCGTGTCCTGGCCCTGAGAAACCCAAGTGTAGCCTGGGCCACTCTGCAGGCTCCCGGCAGTCGTGATGGGACGGGGTGCCTGGCTGCGGCCTCTCCTCTGACGGGTCTCCCTGCTCCCAGGTCAACAGCAGGGCCGGGATGCTTTGTGCGGCAGAGACAGACAGACAGACACACAGTGGACAGTGACACAGCGCGGCCGGGGTGGGGGAGTGAGTCCCACCGCCTGCCTGCACCCTTCCCTGCGCCCACTCCTGAACCCTGTTTCTTTCCCTTTGCTCCTCGCTGTGTTTTAACTGACTTCACAACCCAAGTCCTCGGAGCAGCTTCATTTGGCCGATGAGACCTTTTGTGCTGGGCGTCTGGGATCGCTGGGCTGTGGGTATCCATTGACGGTGAGGACGGGGTGAGCCCCAGCTAGGTACGGGGAAGACCCAGATCACACCGCAGAAAGGCTCTGTGAAGTTAAGTTAAGGCAGTATTTCAGTGGACACCGTCAACCTAGGAGACTGTGAAAAACGACTAGTCTAGCATTAAAAAAGCCATTAAAGCAGAAGGTTAGGAAGTAAATCCAGGTCAAAACTCAATGGAGGGGGCACCTGGGTGGCTCAGTGGGTTGAGCCTCTGCCTTCGGCTCAGGTCATGGTCTCAGGGTCCTGGGATCGAGCCCCACATCGGGCTCTCTGCTCAGCGGGGAGCCTGCTTCCTCCTCTCTCTCTGCCTGTCTCTCTGCCTACATGTGATCTCTGTCTGTCAAATAAATAAATAAAATCTTTAAAAAAAAAAAAAACTCAATGGAGGCCTGATCAAATATATAGAGAAAAAAAAGCCAAGAAAACCCAATGCCGAAGGCAATGTCCTCAGGGCTGGGGAGCTGTGAGGACATGGGCACAGGGATGCAGGAGACGTCCGGTGGGAGCTGACCCCAGAGGGTGCTCTGACACCCCAGCCTCCCACCAATGCCCAGGGGGCAGAGAGAGGACCACTATGGTCCACGGTGTAGAGCGTGACCCGCAAATCCGAAAACACTGCCTGTGGCCCTGTCACCCGTCACGAAAATGAGGAACTTTAACAGGTCAGACTCTAAAGAGGAACAAATTAGTGGATCAAGTCTTGGGAAACATCATGAGTTAACAGTGAGGAGGAGAAGACGCTGCGCCCGGCCACTCCGTCACTGTGGCTTTGCCTTTCCAAGAATGTCTTTCAGATGGGATCACCCCACAGCTGACACCCTGAGCCAGGCCCCGAGACGGACCCCACGTGCTAAGTACGTCATTGTGGGTCCCTTCTTGCTGCTGCGCACGCAGCCGTGCCCTGCACTGAGCCCTGAACGGTGCCGAGCGGCCGGTGCCCGGACGGCCAGCTACAGACCGTGCGGGGGCGTTGTCGGCGACAGGCTCCGGCCGTACAGCTCAAAGTCACAACCCCTCCCAGGGACGCGTGGGTCGTGGCCCGACGCACACCTTAAGGAGAAAATCCGGAGCCATAGCACAGGACGCGGTGGGCGAAGGGGCTCGGAGAGGACAGAAACACGCTGGCTGGACAAGACGCATCTCACCTCTCACAGGAGACGGCCGGCTGTGCTCCTGAGCCGTCAGAACACTGCGGGAAAACTCTTCGGTACTGAGGGCGGAACAAAGCCACATCCCCCGACCCAGAAAGCCATTTAACAGCCGTCCAAGCGAGTGAGCCTTCCGTCCGTCCCGGGAGAAACGGAGTCAGGAGATGATGTGAGCTGGACACGGTGGACGGCGACAGCAGATTTCACACCGAGCGAGGGAACAGCGTCGCACCCGCACGGGCTCAAACTCTCGGCTCGAGGAGGCCGGCCCCCGCGGCCGTCGGGGCACCGCTCCCCACGGACGCACCGACCGGGCTGCTGCGTGCGCAAGGCTGCCCCTCCTCTCCAAGTGGAAAGTGCACGGAATTCCTTGGACTCCTTTGGCCTAGAGAGAGTTAAGAAGCACCAAGTAAAAATCGGCGGGAACATAAACCAGTGCAAACACTGTGCAAAACAGTATGGAGGATCCTTTAAAAAATTAAAAATAGATCCACCATCTGATCCCGTAATTCTACTACTGGGCATTCACTCAAAGAAAATGAAAACATTAATTCCACAGGTACATGCATCCTTATGCTTCCTGCAACATCATTTACAGTGGCCGAGATCCAGAAGGAACCGGACATCCATTGACAGATAAAGAAGAGGTGGCATGTGTGTCCCCCATACACACACACACACACACACACACGTATCAGCCACAGAAAACAGTGAGATCTTCGCTGTGACAACATGCGTGGGCCTAGAGGGTGTTACACAAAATGAAACAGGTCAGACTGAGAAAGACAAATACCATACGAGTTCACTTACATGTGGAATCTAAAAATCAAAATAAACAAAGCAGAAAGAGACCCAGAAATACAGAGAACAAGCGGGTGGTTGCCAGACGGGTAGGATGTAGGGTACAAGGCAAAATAAGGGAGATTAAGAACAAACTTCCAGTTATAAAATAAATAAGTCCCAGAGAGGAAAATACAGGATCGGGACCGTAGTCAATAATACTGTAATGGCCTTGAGCGGTGACAGGTGACGGCTGCCCTTACCTTGGGGAGCCCTGAGTAATGGGCAGAATTGCCCCGTCCCCCTGCTGCACCCGTGAAGCCAATACAACATTGTATGTCAACGACACTTCAACTGTAAGTGAACATTTTTAAAAAGCTTAGAAAATAAATTTAAAAAATAGGTCAGAGCTCAAAAGCAAGAAAACAGGGTGCACAGGGAACTCAACGGTTGCGGTCTCACGGGTGCAGGTGTTTCGAGATAAACCCTCTCTCGCAGAATCTCCAAGAGGAACTCTGTAACAGTAACGGAGTCTCCACACACTGGATTGACCAAAAGGCAGAAAAAATACTTAAAAAGTCAATATCGGAATGCTTGGTGGCTCAGTCGTTAAGCGTCCGCCCTCTGCTCAGGCCATGATCCCCGGGGTCCTGCCTGGGACCGAGCCCCGCGTCGGGATCCCTGCTCCGCGGGAGGCCTGATTCTCCGTCTCCCACTCCCCCTGCTTGTGTTCCCTCTCTCGCTGTGTCTCTGTCAAATAAATAAATAAAATATGAAAAAAAATCAGTGCTATTAGTTGTAAGGTAAACAAGCTCAAAACTTGTGTTGCTTCCTGCAGAGGTGCACACATCGTCTTGGGAACAGCAGGAGTGATGTGCCGCCTTAGACCAGTCCTCGGACCAACCGCATCAGTCTGACGTCCTGAGTTACAAAGCGGCTGTGTACCTTCATTCCAGCCTCATTATTTTAAACCTTCTTAATTTCGTCTGTTGGTTTAGTGGGTCAGATAAATTATTCTTTATAGAAAGTATTTTAGGGCATGAAAATATAAACATGTGTATTTAACTGAAGGAAAACTGCCATTTTATTAAACAAAAATTGGTTTTTGTAGACTCCAAAAAATAGTGCAAATCATTTTAACCCGGTTGTTTCTCCTCTGCCATCCGTATATGATTTTTAAATGTCGTCCCTTCATTGTGAAACTTGATGATTATATTACACTTTAGATGTAATTTTTGAGATCTTTTGATTTTTAACACCTGGGGCTAATATTAAATTAATTTAGTGAACAACGTCGTCACCTGAAATCTTGGGGGATTAAAGTGCATAAATATAGATTCTAAAAATGATCCGTCACTCTCTTAACACATCCTTGCTTTCTGTGAAGTTCCAATTAAGACTAAGTATGTGGGATGTATATTGCCTGGAGACGGTTAACTTGTTTTAAAACTTTACGTTCTTGTCCAACTACGAACATGCATGTGTGTGTATTTAAAGAAGTAAACATGCACGTAAAATGTGTTTATCTGAAAAAGCTTATGAATGATAAAGAGGAGGACGAGTAGTTCAGATAGGTGTCATGTTAATCTTTGAATATACAGTGTTCTCTGAAAAAACCGGGGAAACAACAGTTTCTTTGTCTCTGTGGAGGACAGAACCATCCGGTTACCTCTCATCTCCCCACGAACAGAACGTCAGGAAGCTACTCCTGTTTGTAGCGTTGCACTGATTTCTTGAATCATTTGATTGACAGATGGATGGATTGATTTTAATGATTTAATTTATTTGTCTCAGTGTGAGAGAGAGAGAGAGAATGAGCAGGAGTGGGGGAGGGGCTGAGGGAGAAGCTGACGTCCCGCTGAGCATGGAGCCCGACATGGGGCTGGATCTCAGGATCCCGAGATCATGACCAGAGCTGAAGGCAGAGGCTGAACTCGATGAGCCCGTCCCCCCCTCCCGCCGCGTGCCTCTTAAATCATTTTAAACAAAAGCTCCTCGTTTCTAAAAAGCTGAATTTACTTACCGGTATGCTTAATTTAAACCTTGCTTTTCTGACTTCAATAATTTCTTTTCTTTAGAGAACGAGGACATATGCTTGTATCTCGATGCGCTTAAATGTTGGATGACACTCTTGATATTGCCCTTCCCTGATCGAGGTCCACAAGGAAAACAAAACTGGCAGATGGGAAAAGAGAACGTGATTGATTACACGGTGTTAAAATGTCATCGGGATGGGTGTGTCAGTAACTGTTTGCTTTTCAGGTTGAGCAGAACATACATGGCCTTGTGCATCATGACTGGGGCAAAACTGTCCAAGAACTGATGTGTATTCTTAGACACAAAACCCTCGTAATTCCCTAGCAATGGGAATACATAACAAAAGAACCCAAAGGCTCTGGGCACTTGTCAATATCCTTACGGATCCTAAGTTTGTCCCCTCGGGGCCATCATGGACTAAATAGACCCAGACAGGGGACTGCACTCTTCTCCGTTCTGATTAAATACTATGGACTAATCAGACCTATTCAGTCTTCACATTTACAAGTGTTTTCAAAAACTACACAACAGAAACAGGGTTTTCTAGAAGTGGGAAGAAAAAGAATTGCAACACAGAATGGTACCAGAATCCAAACAGACTTCCCAAGGACAAAATGAGGCTTTCTAGTACTCGAGTCAGAAGAGATGACCGCATCAACATGCGCAGTAGTAGTAGTAGTTACGCTTCCTACGTCATTCTCTTGTTCAGTTTTTCAACCTCACCCAATACTTGAGAGTGAGAAATCATTCCTAATATTGATGATATGTGTAAGGAGTGTTCTAAGCTGTTGGAACTCCCAAATGTGGGGCGCGTCTGTCCCCGGGCACAACAGCCCTATGTTCACAAGACGTCAAGATGATTAGTTGTTGGATTTTGTATCAACAGATTCTTGCAGAACTTTCTGAGCATCTCAATGTTATTATGAAAGTTCACATTATTAAATCAACACTACTTTGCTTGCAGAGGAATATACTGATCACAGAATTTAACTTCGTTCAGAGATAAGTGAAACAACCTGTGATATTTAAAGCAAAAGGTACAATAATCTTTAACTGGAAAATAGCTTAAAATGTGTACCTACCGTAACATCTCAAAATATCTTTAAATATTGTCATTTAATTCATGGACCCCACTGAAGAATGAAATGTTTAAAGAATGTTATAATTAGGGGCGCCTGGGTGGCTCCGTGGGTGGAGCCTCTGCCTTCGGCTCAGGTCATGGTCTCAGGGTCCTGGGATCCAGCCCCGCATCGGGCTCTCTGCTCAGTCGGGAGGCTGCTGCCCCCTCTCTCTCTGCCTGCCTCTCTGCCTGCTTGTGATCTCTGTCAAATAAATAAAAATAAAATATTCAAAAAATGTTATAAGTAAAGAAATGATGATTTAATTATTTATTCTGTGAGAATTAGTATAGTAATATCAGATTGACACTGGCTACTTTACAATTCTAGTTTAAAAGCCACATGTCGGGTCCTGAGACACATCTCAAATTAAGGAGGAATTTGGGGGAGGTTAGTTCTACTTCTGACTTCATGGAAAGCCACAGACCTTATTTTCATTTGTTCAACAAGAAGAATAACTATTGTCTTCCTTCCTTCTACCCACCCCCCACCAACTTCCTTCCTCTTTCTCTCTCTTTCTTCTTTCTCTTAGATTTGTTTATTTGGGACAGAGCACCAATTGTAGGGGGTAGAGGGATAAGCAGACTCCCTACTGAGTGGGGAGCCCAACGAGACACCAGGCTCGATCTCGGGGACTCGATCCCAGGACACTGAGATCATGAGTTGAGCTGAAATCAGGTGCTTAAGCGACTGAGCCACCCAGGTGCCCCAAGAACAGATATTTTCAACTATCCAATGTGTCTCAGGCATTGCAGAGATCGCTGGGATGCTGTGGCGAGTATGATGTACAAGAGGGGCTTTTCCCAGGATCTTACAATCTAGCAGGAATTAGCTATTGATCCTGAGAACATACATAAGAGCCACAGACCTTCTTCACCATAATTTAGAAATCAGTCCTGGCTCATTGACTTGAGAAAGAAGAGTGCTCAACCCCAAACAGCAAAACTTGACATGTGGGTCTGGATTACATTTTCCCTAATTAACCTATGCGCCAGCAGTGCACACAGGGATGTGCCTGTAAAATACACACATTCTAACTCTCGTATTTAATGGGAAATAGAGTTGGCTTTCTCTTTGGGGCTGAACGTGACTTTTGGCTTGAAAGGCCAGAAGTTTTCAGGGCATTTGCCGGGTTATGATAGATTGCCTCGAAGCTGACATCAATCACAAGAGCTTCCAGACTGCGCCGTCCCCCTCCTGGGCTCTGCCTCCCAACACCTTTCGTTCTGGAAGGAGATATCTTAGGTTTTTAAAAGTTACTGTTTCCTAAGTGCGTCATTTCTTGGGCTTTCTTCTCTTTCTCTTTCAATGTGATTATTATCTCCTTCAGCAAAACTTTGATGTTGTTTCTCTTTCCTCCTGAACTGCTACCACTACTGTTTTTAGAAAAAAGGCAGAGGGCCCACCGTGGCACGTACGCGGTGTTAATCTCTGGACTGGCTTCCGCGCACAAACCTAACACAGGACGAGTGTGTGGGGAAGCACAGAGGGTCTGCGCCGCTGCACACGAGCGGGGATTAAAGTCAAGAGTTCTTCCTTCCATGCCTCCCAAGCCCCAATTTTCTAATGTGGAATTGCCTAACTCTCGAGTGACTTCAGATGAGATGACTTACGTAGTTTCGCTATTGGACCCATCTATAGGAATGCTGCTGATTCAAACAAGGTCTGTCTCATTTCCTGAATTATTTATAAATCCGGTTGCTTAATATAAACTAAGTATCCAAGGCAACACACCACTCCTGATCTGGGGGTTGACAAAGGAGCGTTCATTGACTGCGTGAGGCTGTGGATGAACACAGCCCACTGGCTTTTCAGGCCAGAGTCCAAAGTGGGACTATCCCGTCCCCTAGGACAGGTGGGCAAACTTAAATAATTAATGAATGGTTTGAAAATATTTTGTGGTCTGCATAAAAGAAGCCTCATTTTGAGAATGAAAATGCTTCTGGGAGAATATAAATATGCTTCTGGGTTTTGACTGAATCTCTGAGCCAATAGTCTCCATTTTTTTTTTTTAAATCACCATCACCCTTTTTTTAAATACCATCAAGAATAGGGTAAAAAATGGTAAGCATATACTTTCACGTGTGTGCATATAAACATGCACAAATTACAGTTCTAGGAAGGGGTAAAATGTAAGCAGAAATCCTAACATTTTCTATCCTACCCAATGTATATTGTCCTGGAGCTCACTGCTCAGTTAACGATCTCTTAAAGATAACAGTGGATGAGAGTGGACACTTACAGGATGTTTACAACACGCACTACAGTACGAACTGTTTTCCATATCTCACTTAATCCTCAAGCAACCGAAGAGAGCAAATGATACTATTTTCCCCTCTTGCAGATGAAAGCTCTCTGCCTGGGCTCATGCTGCTAGTAAGAGAAATCCCTTTGCTGAAATTTATGTAGTTTGAAGCCCAAAGCCATGCTTTTGCCATGCTGTTACCTGAAAAAGGCACCTGACTTTCTGCAATATATTTTTAACTTCTTTTCCTTTTTTCTTCCTTTACATTTTTAAAATTTTCAAATAATATATGAAAATAGTATTAAAAATGTCAATGGGAAGGAAAATATGCACGAGAAGAATAGGGAAAGTCTCCCTTACCTCCTGATGCTATTTTCTAAGTAACTTGCTATGAGATCCTGGGTATCGTGACATCAAACACAGTAAATCATTTTTTTCCTCAAAAAAGTACAACTGATTTGTTTTTAGCTCTGTTCTGGTAAAGGCAGAGTAACTCATACAGACAAAATTTACAAAAACAACTGCGGAAGGCACTGCAGAGGAAAATGTGGGGAGAAACGGGTGACACCTGGAAGAAAAGTTCAGTGCTGGTGAGTCTCCTGCTTTTGCAGCTTTCTGCCCGAGGACAAGCCTCAGTTTGTGCTCTACACGGTGCCTGGAACTGCAAAACCTGCAGATTTCTGGTTGAAATAACAGAGGAGAGACTTTGGGACAACCACAGAAGCTGGAACATAAAGGGAGACATCTCAGAAGTGTGGAGCTACAGGGCAGGTGTCCCGAATTGTGTGTGTCAATGCTGCCCGGATCGCTGACTGGTCCCTGAACGGTGCCTGAGCCGGGCAGATTCCAAGCAGCACAGCTAAGAAAGGCTGCGAGACTAGCGAGAGATCTCTGCCACTGCCCCTTGTAAGGGAGACAGAGTCTGCGTTCTCATAAGTGGACCACCCGTTCAAACAAAATAATCACTACTACTAGACGAACAACACACTCGAGAGTCTGTAATCTGTCACAGAATGTCCAGAATAGAATCCAAAATTATTAGACACAGGAATAAAGAAAGGAGTAGGACCCATGCTGACAGCAGTACCTCTCAAACGTTTTGAACTGAAGGTCCCTCCCCACTCCAACATTACTGAGGCTCTACTAGGACTTTGTTATGCATCTTACCTCTATTGATATTTGTTAGAAGTTAAATCTGATAAATCTAACAATTTGTTAGAAGTTAAAACTGATAAAATCTAAAAATATTTCCTTAAATTTTTATTATTATTAAAAAAAAACCTCACACATGTTGACATCAATAACCCACGTTCATGAAAAATAACTATATTTTCCAAAACAGAAACAATGAGAAGAATGGCTTTGTTGTATTTTTTTCAAGTCTCTTTGATGTCTGATTTAATGGAAGATTAGCAAGACTCCCATATTTGCTTCTACATTCAATCTATTGTAATCTTTTGGTTTTGTTTACATTGTGAAGATAATGTGGTCCCCCATAGTTCAAAAGATAGGAGTATTTTAGCAGCCTTTCCAGATAATTGTGGATATTCTTCTTTCATACTATACTAAAATTTGACAGGTGCTAGTTCCTTAAAGGATTGTTGCAATGTGGAATTTGAAACTATATCACAGCCTGTTGATTTTCACATTCTATTACATTAAAATCCATTATTTTATATTGCACTTTGAATGGCTCCTTTATTGTGCAATATTAGCTTTAGTCATTTGTAAAATACTGACTGAGTTATGCAGATCTTTCAGATGTTGGCATACTTCATTGTTCAATATTTTATTAAAAAAACTGTCATGAGTATCATAACTGATTTCATCAGGTCAATCTTTCTTTTTTTTAAGATTTTATTTACTTAGTTGACAGACAGAGATCACAAGTAGTCACAGAGGCAGGCAGAGAGAGAGGGGGAAGCAGGCTCCCTGCTGAGCAGAGAGCCGGATGTTGGGCTCGATCCCAGGACCCTGGGATCATGACCTGAGCCAAAGGCAGAGGCTTTAACCCACTGAGCCACCCAGGTGCCCCCAGGTCAATCTTTAAATATCAAGAAACTCTTATGCTCATGATAGCGGTGGATACAAGTTTTTCAAAATTTAAATTTTCACTTGAAACTTCAGATTTCATTGTGGGCCAAAAATAGTCACTTTCTTTGAAGTTACACACTCACATGATTCTTTCTTTCTTTTCTTTATTTATTTTTTTTTTTTTTGGAAAATATCTATCAAACACTAAATTCTGAGAAACCAGTGTGACTACCCATTGTTCTTTCAATTAGAAGTGGTGTCTCATGAATCAGTGAGTTCTGCTGAATCATTCACATAAGTGCTTTTCCTATCTGCTTCATTATGCTGCAAAAGTGACTTATGGATGACTCATATCTTGTTGCATAGAATATTAAAAAGATATGCTCTCAAAGGCTGATATTTAAAGAAAATAATAGCTCATCTGGCTTTATCAAAGAAATTCTCTCAGTTGCACAGTATAGCTACTGCCTTGATTCCTGCTCCCATGCCAGCAGTTTAATTGACAACTGCTTTTGTACCATAATTCCAAATGTCAACATATTGAAACAGACAAATAACATCTTAGTATAACCATGAAAATAGTTTCGACCTTGCAGTGCCCCAGAAAGCATGTTGGGGAACCTTAGGAGATTGCAAACCATACTTTCAGAGCATCTGCACAAGAGGAAATGTAAATTATGGAGTCAGACCTCAAGATCACCCGGATGTTTGAATTAGCAGGCAAGCAGCTATTATAAATATGCCCAAAATTTTAAAAGGAAATGTGCTCAGAAGAAATGATCAAATAAGAAATCTCAGCAGTCTCCAGCTCTGAGTGTAAAAAATTCACTGACGGGCTTAACAGCAGAATGGAGAGGAGGTGTGCAGCCCCCTCAGAGTGGTTGTGCTTTTCCTCCTTGAGGGTAGTGTCTATGTAAGTTATTCTGAATTCTTCTACTTGGGAGATTTGTCTCTTCTCTCCCATTTATTTATTCAATTATTTATTTTATATCAGTGGGATTTGTGGATACTTAATTTCTATTTTCTGTTATAATCTTGCAGTGCTTTATTTCTGTCCAACTAGTTCCAGATCTGGCCACTGGAGAGGTCTTTCTCTTGGTTACTGAGTCTCTTTGACATACTCCCATGATTGTGGGTTTCTTTGTTCTGTGTGTGTGTGTGTGTGTGTGTGTGTGTGTGTTTTAGCACTTTCTTACTTTCTGATTCTGCAGCATCCTTCTGGCTCATTCTATATATTTTCTATAATGTCCCAGTCCTAAAATCAGCTATTTCTCCAAGAAGCACTTTCACTGAAGGATGGTATTAGAAACCAAGATCTGGGAACTAAGTGTGCTCATTGCTACTGGGCTACCATTGCTTCTGAGTCATCATAACTGGGGGCAAGGACATGTAAGTCCTTGCATTGATATGCACTTATCTCTTTCTGTATGTAACCCTCTGCATCCATACTAAACTAAGCATGATTTTACATGGATGTCTCCAGTGTGATTCCCTTATCCCATGGGTAATCCTAGCACCACCCCTGGTTGGCTTATCTATAGTCTCACACACCAACTGCCAGACATTCAGTTAATCGTTTACTGACTTAAAAAGAAATCCTAATCATTAATATACATTATTGGCATTATTCCTATTGATGCTCCCCTTGTTCCAGATTTGGCCAGAGAGATCTCTTTCAATCCTCGTCTCTCTCACCTCTGCCAGTCTTTGAGCATCTCCTTGCCTCCTGGGACAACATATTCTGGACTTGCCTTGTGTTTTCTCTGTCTCAGATATAGAATCAGTCGTATCTTCTAAAAGCCCTAATCCACCTCCTCTTTTTATTGAAATATAATTCCACATGCCATACAATTCATCCATTTAAAATGTACAATTCAGTGGTTTTTGGTGTATTCTTAGAGGCATGCAAACATCGGCAGTCGATTTTAGGACATCTCCCTCACCCCAAATGGAGCTACATATTCTCTACCTACCATCCCCCAATGTTTCTATCCCTTCCATCCCTCCCCTCCCCCTAGACAACGGTGGCATGTGTCTTCAGAGCCTAAAGAACGTGTGCATGTATGTTTATGTGCATGGGAGCACATACAACTGGCAACTACGGGGTTGGCAGGAGGAAGAGGCAGTATCTGGGAAATCATAACCACAGAGGATCTGACGCAGAAGGTGAAGTTTCCAAATGAGAGGGTAGGAGAAGAGAGTGGTCAAGTCCCCACAGCAGGGAGTGGGGGTGGCAACAGATAGGGCAGAGCCCTGATGACCACCCAAGAGAAGTGGGCAATACAAAGTCATGATAACTTAGATTGTGGAGTTGAGTGTTTGAGACTCTGCTCTGCAAAGTCTAGTCATGGAACTCTCAGTAACTTAAAGCCTCGCGTTCCCTGTTTGTGCAACACTTATCTTTTGCCTTATAGGTAGAGGGAGCTCACAGCTGCAAGTGGTCATGGTTGCTGCTTAGGAATGGCACCTACAAAATCTCGGCAGGGGCGGAGTGCAGTGGCCAGTCAAGAGGCTTCCTCAGAGGGTGTTCTCTGCTGTACCTTCTCTGTGGGGGCAATGTCCCTGGGCGAGGCTTGCTGGAACACTCCCAGACTCTGGACCTGGGCTTTCCTGGGTTTGCCATTCAACCCCTCCCACTCTGAGGTGAGTATTCAGGTTGGATGGAAAGCGAGATGGTTCTGGAGAGGAAATCCACTCTGAAGGCTTAGAGAACACTTGAGAAAGAAGCCTATTTCAAAGCATTAAAAAGAGACTCAAAGAAATTCAAAGGGGCTATTGTTTTGATTTTTATTTTGGGACTAAAGCATGAGTGAAACTTTGCACCCCTCTTGAAATGTACTGTGACCATTGTTTTGTGCCTTAAAGAAACAGATATTCAAAATGCTTATGTAATACCTAGAGAACTTTGTATTAAAAATCACACAAATACCTCAAGTTGAAGACAATTACATATATTTTTTCTATCACTTTCTTACCGCTATCTATGAGCACACACCATTGTGAAAGTTTCCCATAGTTGTATATTGTAGAACGTGCAGACTGCAAGCTCTCTGCGTCGCTGTGTGAGCGAGCAGATCCTCATAGACTCAACATGGCTGTGGCCGCACACACAACGTCCCATGCTATCTTTTACCTGCCTCTTCACTGCTGGAGATAGAACCGCAATTGTTTCCAGGTAGCT
Organism: Neogale vison; assembly: GCF_020171115.1. Taxonomy (NCBI): domain Eukaryota; kingdom Metazoa; phylum Chordata; class Mammalia; order Carnivora; family Mustelidae; genus Neogale; species Neogale vison. Next base: position 101,079,823 of record NC_058099.1, on the reverse strand, counting down.
CACGTTGACAAAAGTCTTCCAGCTGTTTCTGGTGAAACCTACCACCTTTTAGGGCTGTGAATGTCTCTCAGGATTCACAGAAATTTTGGCTTAAGAGTAAAAAATCCAAAGAGTGTAAGGCAGATTGGGTTCCTGACGATCTGTCATTGCCACCTTTGCATGCAGTAATAGCATCGAAGCTGGGTACATATCGCCCTGCGCAAGGGTACATTTTTAGGCCCACTTTGCTGCCTGGTGCGGCCCAAGGGAAGCAGAAGGGCCGGGTGCCCATTCTAGAGCTGGGCACTCCCCTCCTCTGTCCTGCTGGTGGCAGGGAGTGGCCACTCGAGACCCAGAGGCGGACGCCCCATGTAGAAGACGGGGGAGCCGTCGTATATGCCGGGACTGTTAACACTTCTCTAGTGCAAGCCGTCACGTCCACGGGTGCCTCAGACCCAGGGGCCCGGACTTTACGCTAAATCCTACTTTCTTGTCGACTGTTTCAGGCGACTATGCTTCCATCTTCAGAAAAGTCCAGACAGTTCTGCTTCAATCTTCACACAGCATTTGCTAAACCAGTTTTGTCTCTCCACTTGTGCTTGATAACGTGCTGGCAAGTGTTTCAGTTTGCTGGGACACCTGTGTTCTCCTGCCGGTTCTGGGCAGTAGAGCTGTGATCAAGGAGGGATGGCTTCTGCCACTGAGGGCTGCCTGTGTTCTAGTAGGCCGGGGGTGGCCCTCCTGTGTCACTCACACACACTTAACATGGTGTAGAAGTAAGCGGGAGACAAATGTCAGGGGTGCGCAAGTCACAAAGAGTGGTAGCGGAGAGCTGGCTGGAGGCGGAGGCTCCAGTCCTACAGACAGACGGTGGTACTGGTAACCGCGAACCCCAAACACCAGCCCCGCCTTCCTCTCGAAAACTGGCGCTCCTCGCCGACTCACCCTCTGCTCCTGGTCTACATCTTCTATGGAAAAGTACAAAGGCGCTAAAGGGAATTAGATTTTTTCCCGCATTGACTTCTAAGAGGCAGTTTCACAGACTGGGGGATCCCCATGACTGTCTTTCGGTGAGAGCCAGAGTTAAAATTATTAAGGACGGAGCTGATGTCTTTGTGCCGCTCTGGCCCGTCCGCACCGGGGCTGTCCTTCTTCCTCTGCTTTCTAATATAACCAAACTGTCTATGACGGTCTCTCTGCAGTTCTCCTAATCAACCACACGTATTTTCTGAGGTTGTATTATTTTTTGCTTACCTTTATTCAGTTTGTTAAAATATGAAACTTTGGCACTTTACAAATAATTTCTATTTTTCTGACATTCTTTGCTTTTATGATGGTTCCCAAACAAATTTCTGAATGTCTCTCTTCTGACCCTATTAAAAACTTGGTACAGAATGTGTACTATAGATAATTTAAAAATTTTCATAAAGTTGAACGTATTTTCAAATTTACGTAGTGTCCATTTTTTTAATTAAAAAAACTTCTCAGTGTAGTTGACGCACAATGTTACATTAGTTTCAGGTGTGCGACACGGTGACCGACCTCCCCTAGCATAGCGACGATCTCGTTACCACCCCCAGATACCGCGGGCTATATTCCCTGCGCGGTGCGGTGGTGGCCATGGAGGTGTGTCACATTCTCGGCTCTACCGTAAAGTCTTCTAGATGATTTCTATAATTGGATTCATTTACTGCGGCACAAGGCGGGTTACGGAGCTCTGTAAGGCCACCCAACGGTATTTCTTACCTGCTTGCAGGTACGAAACCTCTTGCAGTGTTTCCTTCAGAGTCTGAGTGCTCCGCTAAAGGCTTTTTGTATCTTTTAAAAGGCGTCGTAGGCCTTCCAGGGCCGCGCGTCGGTCTGCGGCAGGTGCGTGCGCGGGAGAGCTGGGCACCGCAGGGCAGGGGCACCGCAGGGCAGGGCCACCGCAGCTCCGCAGCGTGACTGCGCTGTGGGGCGCCCGTCGCGGCCGGCCGGTGTCGCAGCCGAAGCCGGTGCGAGACCCCAGCCCTGGCCGGGGACCCGCGCGCCGGCGCTGGACAGAAGAGCCAGCCGCTCAGGACGCGGGGCTCTGCCGCGGCCGCGCTGGGAACGACGTCCTCCAGTGTCCCGGCACCGACGGGAACCTGAGCGTCGGAAACGGGGGCCACGGACACAAGAGGAAGCGAAGGTTTTCCTGGCGCCAGACTCCCGCGGAAGCGGCACGAGCGGCGCCGCGCCGGGCGCAGCAGGACCGGCCCCAGGACGCTTGCACAGCGCCGGCGGCCGCGCGCCCGGGCCTCCCCCTGCGCTCCGGGCAGAGCCGGGTCCCGCCGAAGACAGGCTGCGGGGCGGACAGGCGCCTACAGCGCTCGAGCGGGACCCACGACCGCGGCGGCCGGCGGGGACGCGGCGGGGACCGGGTGGGGACCGGGTGGGGACCGGCCGAGGCGCCGATGAACGCCCCCCCCCCCCGGGCGGTCGTCTGCCTTCGCGGCCGAGGCGGGACCAAACGCTGTCACTGCCCCCGGCGCCACCTCGGCCCGTCGGTCAGTCGAGGGGCCTCAGCGGGGCCCCGGGGACGGCCGTGCACCTGCCGCGGGTGGGCGGGGCCTGCCGCGGCTCCGGCCCTCCCCCCCCCCCAGCCCGCAGCCCCGCCGCACGCCGCGCGCTCACAGGCCCGTGCCCGGACGACCTGCGGCCACGCGGATAACCGGGAGTCCCTTGCACCGCTGCCACCAGCCCGGGAAGCTGAGAGCGGACCCTGCAGCTCCCCGATGCCGCTCTCACGGGCCCTAGGGAGACCGGGAGTTCTTCCTGGACAGACCCTCCCCCCAGTCACAGCACAGACTGGGACCGCTGCCCGCTCCGGCCTCCGCCGGACGACGCTCCATCCCGGGCGCCGGGCAGGGGATGCGGAGGAACGTGGCCGCGGGAGCGCGGCGTCCCCGGGCCGGGCCGGGGCGGGGCGAGGCGGCGAGGGGCGGGGCCTGGGGCGGGGCCCGGCGCCGGAGGCGGGCTCCGGGGGCGGGGCGTGGGCGTGCCCGGCGGCGTGCGTGCGTGCGGCGGCGTCGCGCGGCGGGGGCGGGGCAGCAGCCGCAGGCCCACGCCGTAAACAGACAAGATGGCGGCGGCGGCGGCGCCCGGGGCCTTGGGCACTTTGCGGGTCGGCCGCGCTCGCTTGGCGGCCGCTTGCTGCGCTCGCTTGCGGCTGGGCCCCGGGTGGAGGCTGCCCGGCTCCTTGAGGGGCCCGCGGGTCGCGCCGGCGATGTGGGCGCGCGGCTGGGCGCCCGCGGCCGGGGGCTCGGCCCCGCGGAGGGGCTACAGCTCTGACGTGAAGCCGGAGGACGAGCTGCGGGTGCGCTACCTGGAGGAGGAGAACCGAGGTGAGGGGCGCGGGCCGGGCGGGCCGGGCGGGCCGGGCGGGCCGGGGGCGGGGGTCGCGGCCGACGGCCGTGTCGGGGGGCGGCCCGGCCGGAGCCCCGCCTGCCCCCACCGGCCCTGCGCGCTCGCGGTTGGCGCCTCCGGAGCCCGCGGCAGCGTCGGGGGTCTCCGGCCGGGCCGAGGTCGCCGACCGCGGGTGCTCGTTGCCCCCCCGCGTGCCGTCTGTCGCGGGGACCCGGGCTGGGGGGGTTTCGGCGGCCGCGGCTCCGTCCCCGGCGCGTTTCGGGAATTTCGTTGGCGCGGGGGACGGAGCTGCGGCGCCCGGAGCCCTGCCTCGGCGTGCGTGGTGTCCGGGCTGCGGCGGCCGTGCGGGGCTGCGGCTCGTGCCCTGGAGCCCCTGCCGGGGAGCAGACGGCGCGGCCGCGGGGGGCGGGGGCGGGGGCCGCCTGCCCGAGGGTCGCGCTGGAGCCCGGGTCCCTGCGCGGCCACGGGGTCGGGACAGGGAGGACAGCCGTTTGCCGGACGAGCGGCCGCTTCGCGGGGACGCGGGGTCCCGAGCTCCTGCCGTCCTCCGAGCGGGGTGCGGGAGGCAGCGGTGACTCCGTCTTCACGCGTCCGCTCTCCGGGCGAGGAAGGGCCCCTGCAGGCTTGGTGGGGCGAGGGGCTGGGCCTGCGCAGGAGACCCGCCGGCACTTCTGCCTGGGGAGGTGGAGGACGTGGCGGGGTGTTCGGGGCGGCTCCGGGTTTGGCTTCCCCGGCGCGGCTTACCGGGCAGCGAGGGCTCCTGGGCCTCCACGGCAGGTGTGCGCAGTGGGAGACGCAGGGCCGGCACCGCGGGGTGAGCGTCCGGTCCGCACTGCCCCTGCTGGCCCCGGACGCCCCCGTAGACCGCGGAGCTCGCCGGTGCGCTCCTGGGCAGCGCGCGGGATCCGGAGCGGGGGCGCCCCCGGGAGTCGTCGAGGGCGCGTGTGCTGCGGTTGGCACCGCAGGCGAGGACTGAATTTTGAGCTGGAAAGTAGGTTTGGGACCGAGGCGATGAGAAGCCTTTTTGGCAAGCTTGGTCCGACTGGGGTTTCAGTCAGGTGTCCCCGCAGCGCGCAGGAGATGCAGGTGCCGCCGTCGTGCCGTGACCTGGGATTCTGGTCCCCAGGACGGAAGGACGACAGATGCAGGTGGTTTCACAGAACGTCGGGTGAGTGCTTGAGTTAGGATCCAGGTGGACCAAAGGGAAGAGAGTAAAGCGCCCAAGACCGTTCCGGCAGTCCCCATGTTACCGTTCCCTTGACCTGTGAAAACCCGCCCTTCAGAAGTCCTGGTTTCCAGCAAAGTGGACTCAGCTTCCTTTGAATGAGAGCTTAGGGTCGGCGAACGCAGACGCTCTGGTTTCTGGCAAACCCGCAACTCGCCGAGCGAAGGAAAGCACGAGGTTAAGGAATCGGCAGGTGAAGGAGTCCCTCCCGTGCCTTTGCTTCCGTCGGGGCCAGTGCAGAATTGGAGGGTCTCAGCAGCCCGCAAGGGGTCGGAGACTCCGAGAGTTTTCTCAGAGGCAGGGTCGGAGCAGCCCCAAACTGCTGTTTACCCCGGGGGCCCCTTGAGGCTGCTGGAAGCGAGTCTGTGCAGAATGCACCGGCCTTCGTCTGTGCTCTGGGTCCCTACCCGAGTGTGCGGAGGAGACGCAGTCAGCCGACCGGTCCTGTGGCAGGTGTTTCTTGCTTTGTCGTCTGACCTCCTCGGGGTTGTCGAGCAGCTGTGGTGGCCGTGGTTCATCAGGGTCTCTCCTTCCCAGGTTGACTGTTCAGTTGATTGTTCACACGCGTCCTGGGGTTGCCTTTGCTCAAGGCCGAGAATGGCTGCTGTGCCCACTTAGAAACTGCTAGTGGCTCCTCCTGCCTTTGCCGCTCTTCTGCGTGTCCCTTTGCAGGTCCCTCCCAGAATGCAGTGACCACTTCCCAGACTGGCCGCTTCCCAGACTTCTCCCAGTCACGGAGCTTCTGCTCACAATTGTGACCCATTCCAGAGATGAGCTTTATGAGCCATGTTAGGAAAACGGCTGGCAGAAACAGAGCACATAAGCGAGGCCTTCACGCAAGTCGTTCTGGATACCTGCTCCTTGCTTCTAGTTTACAGCCGGATTATCAGGATTTCCCGACGGTCTCTGAAATCTTCCCACTGTCCTCTGAGCTCTTCTCCGACGCTGCTCTGGTCCTAGCCAGCACCGTCTCTAAGGGGGCTGTCGCCGGGGTTCTGCCAGCTGGTCTTCTGACATCCGCCTGCTTTTCGTTTTCAGCAGATTGATTTCTTTCATATATTTTTCCTCATGTTTTTATCTTTATTTATTTACTTTCTCATGTTTTTAACAACGCAGTTTCATACATTTTATGGCATGGGAATTATATTTATAAAAATACATATTAAAGTATGTATATGTTTAAGATTACATTTATTTATATGAGAGCATGTGTACTAGAGAGAGCTCTGGCAGGGGAGGGGGATATGAGAGGGACAAGCAGACTCCTAGCCAGACCCCAGGGCGAGGACCTGCGCTGAAGTCAGATGCTTAACCCACTGAGCCACGCAGGTGCTCCAAGATGTATGTATTTTTAAATCTTTGTTGATCTATAAATCACATACCATAAAATTCAAAACATACAGTTGATTTTAGTATATGGAGAGAGTTGTGCCGCCATTTCCACGATCCAGCTTTGGAACCAAGTTGGATTTTATCAGTCCGGACAGAAGCCCTGTTCCCTTTAGTCATGGCTGCCCATCCTCACACTCCCTTCCCCGCAAAATCGGGCCCTTGTATCTATTTTCTGTGCAGCAGCTGTGTCGCCGTTGGACGCTGCACATGAAGAAGCCGTCGATGTGGGCTTCGGTGGCGTTTTCCAGTCCCCGTGTGTCAGCAGCCATCCGCGCTGCAGCGGGTGTCAGCGCTTCCTTCCGTTTTGGCGTCGGGTCACGTGCCCGTGTTTGGATGGAGCAGGGCACGCTTGGTTTGTTCATCATTCACACACAGTTAGGTCGTTTCCACTTGTTGGAGACGGTGAACAATTCATGTGAGTGTTTGGGGACGTTTCCTTTCACGTCCATTTAGTGGAATTGCTGGGTCCCGTGACAGTTCTGTGGTGAACATTTCGAGGAGCTCCCATGCTTCTCCAGGGTGGCTGCAGGGAGGTGTGCGGGCTCCGGTCTCCATACGTCCTGACCGACGCTTGCTGGCATTCGTGTGTCTGGTTCCAGTCGTCCCGCTGCCCGGGAGGTGGCGTCTCCTTGTGACTTTGTTTCGGGCTTCCTGATGGCTAGCGATGCAGCCTGTCTGTCTGCTTTACAGAGCGTCTTCTCACAGGCTTTGCCTTTTTTTTTAACTGGGTGTGTCTTTTTACTGTTGAGTTGTAAGAGTGTTTTTTTTTTTTAACATATTCCGGATGCAAGTCCCTCATCAGATCTATGATTTGCAGAAAAATTTCCCACCATTTTGTGGGTTTTCAGTTTTTTTTAAAGATTTTATTTATTTATTTGACAGAGATCACAAGTAGGCAGAGAGGCAGGCAGAGAGAGGAGGAAGCAGGTCCCTGCCGAGCAGAGAGCCCGATGCGGGACTCGATCCCAGGACCCTGAGATCATGACCTGAGCCGAAGGCAGAGGCTTTAACCCACTGAGCCACCAGGCGCCCCGGTTTTCAGTTTTTTAATGGTGTATTTTGAAGAACTTGGGTCTGTATGTGGTTTATTAGAGGTAATCTGTTCCTGGTTTTCAGCACTTTGTGCATTACATGTTATTTTGTAGTAATAGTAGTAAATTACTCAAGTTCACAACATTTCTAAAATAAAAATATTATATATGCACACGGTAATAGTAAATAAAATAAGCACGGTGGAATGGTGCCAGCTTTTCATTTTCGGGCCCCGCCATCCAAGGTCCGCACTTTAAACAGCTCCCGGGCTCGTGCCGTGAATGCCGATGATGTTCCCTGTTCCGTTTTGTATTGCACCGAATGGCTAGACCACAGTTTGCTTCTGTTTTGCGGGTGTTACGAGTAATGCTGCTGAGCACTAGACTGACTGGTTTGGACGTACGTGTTCGTTTCTCCTGGGTAGATACTAGCTGGAGTCAGTGGTCCTGTGGTGGTTTAGGGTTAGTCTCCGGAGGCCCGCCGGACTGGTTTCCCCGCAGCCGCGCCACTTCAGCCTCTTCACCGGCAGTGCGCGGGGTTCCCGCCGCTCGCCAGCGCTTGTCCCGTTGGCTGTTCCTTGCAGCTGTCCTGCTGCCCGGAGGTGGTGACTCACGGGGTGGTGGTGAGCGTCGCTGACAGACGACTGGACCGTGGCTTCGTGTGCTTGTTGGCCGTTTGTCTCCTTTAGAGACAGCTGTTTCCACCTTCTGCCCATTTTTCATTCTGGTCGTTTGTCCTCTTGTACTGGGTAGTACAAATTCTTTTATAATCTGGCTATTAACCCTGTGTCCGATGTATCATTTGCAAATACTTTCTATTGTATGAGTTTTTTTTTTTTTTTAAACTGGGCAGTTTTAATGAATTACGTTTTTTTCTTTTGTCACTTGTGCTTCTGTTATCATGTTTAAGACTCTGCTACCTAATCCAAGGTCATGAAGATTTATATGTGTTTCCTCTGAGAGAGCTACAGTTTTAGGTCTCACAGTGTGACTAACATCCGTTCTAAGATCATTTTATATTTGGTGTGCGGGGACGGTCCAGTTTCATTCTATGATGGCTGACCTCCAATTGTCCACCCTTGTTTGTTGAAAAGACTCTTTTTTTTTTTTTATCACTGAATTGTCTCAGTATCTTTTTTGAAAACCAGTTGGCCACAGAGTAGGTGTTTATTTCTGGGCTCTCAGCTCCATTGATCTGCTTGTCGGTCTGTCCCGACCAGTGTTTTTACTGTGCTTTGTAGTGAGTTCTGAAGTCAGGAAGTGTCCTGATCACGTCCTTCAATGAAGACTTCCATCTTTCTTTTTCAAGATTTTCACCCCTTGGGGTTCCTTACAATTCCATTTGATTAGTTTTGTGTTTTTTTTTTTTTTTTCAGAATTATTGATAAATATAAAAATTGAAAGATGTAGGGAAGGTCGTGTGTAGGTCATATACATAATTGGAAAGAAAATGTAGTAGTTCTCAAGTTTTTAAAATTCTGAAGGTTTTAATGTTTATTTCTGTCCCTGGTTCTCTGTGTGTGATTTTGTATTCTTTTACTTACAAGGGCTCCCTGTATTTTAGAAGCTTCAGGCCTGCAAACCCTAGATTCCACTTGGTGACAGTTACAGGATGTTTCTTTACATTTTCCAAATGCCTTCCAAGATGTTTGTCATACCATTGACGTCTGCTATTGTGAACAAATAGGTAGTAGTGTTTTGGCTGGGTGGTTGATAGAGACAGTATTTTTAGGAGCATCTTTAAAGTTAACGATGCACACTCGGGGGGGGGGGGGATGCCTGTTCAATAGGACAGAAATAGCGCCTTCCTCTGGGGTTGCCCTGAGGGTCTCTTGGCTTCATGAAGCAGTGGGAGCCTGTCTGGCATATCCTTCCGCGCTCTGCTAGTGACAGGGCTGTCCTCATCGGGGTTGAGTGCAGAGCCTGCTCTGGATGCAGCTGCTGCTGCTGGTGGTGGTTCTTCTTTTTCTTTTTCTAATTCTTATTTATTTCTAAAAAGATTTTCTTTATTTCTCAGAGATAGAGTGAGAGCGAGCGAGAGAGCGAGCACAAGCAGGGGGAGCAGCAGAGGGAGAGGGAGAAGCAGGCTCCCCGCCGAGCAGGGAGCCCGGTGTGGGGCTCCATCCCAGGACCCCAGGATCACGACCTGAGCCGAAGGCAGACGCTTAACCCACTGAGCCACCCAGGCGCCCCTAGATACGAGTTCTTCATGATTTTCTCCATGCCGAGATCGTTTGGAATTCTTGAAAATTTATTTTGTGAGCTGAAGTTTATGTCTGTACTCTCTCTGAAAATAGGTTTGCAGTTTCTTGCATGGAGAACGCATGCACACGTTTTGTTGTCTTCAGTCTAACTCCGTTTCAGTAAGGATCGCACCCACCCCCAGCCCCAAGGAGGTGGAAGGCATTTCCCTGCACTGGGAGAAGTGGTCCTTATTCATGGGACAAGCAAGGTCAAGTACAGGTCATACAGGGCTTTGAATATCATGCCAAGGTCTTCGTATGCAGATGTTTTGGAGACAAAGGAATTTAAGGAGGGGTGGATTCTGTGCATAATCGTTTTTGGAGAATTGATGGTTGGACTGAAGCACTTGGAGTGCGATGGTGGGTATGGTGGGTTCCGTGTAGAATTAGGGGAGTGGGGAGGGAGGACCGGGCTTCACGGGAGAAAGAAGGAACTTTGCTTTTAGAGATTGAGGTTGACTTACTTGTTGGGCTCAGTCTCAGTGGAAGTGCTTTCAGGTTAAGTATGTCAGACAGAGTCAGCGAGAAACTTGGGATGGAAATGCTGAGAATTATGTGGACTGGTGGAAAGAGTGAATGGAATACTAACTCCTGACGTCTGCCGAAAAGCTGGTCCCACGGGGCTTGCCTGGGACAAGGCCTTGCTGGCTCTTACCTCCGTATGGGCTTGAAGATGATGAAACCACATTTTAAATAGTATTCTGTAATTGAGAGTTTTCACTAATAAGTACATCTGGGAAAATGTGCCAGATTACCTTGGTGGTGCGTAGGAAGAGATAAAGGGCAAGCCCCAGGATGTTAATCAAGGTGTTTTCTGATAGAAGAAAGAGGTGCGCGTGGAGCCCTGGATTACGCTTACAGATGTATCACGTATACGGCATTGTTTGAAATCTGCTTACCTTGAGAAGGAGGGTAAACATGAAAATGAGGACAAAGCTCTTGGCATGAACCTCAAGAAAGGGGCAGATTTCCCAAGTCCCAAGTTTCCAGCTGTGTGTGTGGGAGTTATACCCTGAGTACTCACTAACTCAGATGCTTGTGCCATTTTGTTTTGTTTTTCACTAGGAATTGTGGTGCTGGGAATAAACAGAGCTTATGCCAAAAATTCATTCAGTAAAAATCTGATAAAAATGGTGAGTATAAAGATTAAGCTGTTTGTTTCTAATATTAAGATACAATGTTGACATCAATCTGAAAAGTAATTTTTTCCTCATTTCTTTTTTTTTCCCCTCCTTACCCTCCCTTTATCTGTTTAGCTCTCAAAAGCTGTGGATGCTTTAAAATCTGATAAGAAAGTGCGGACCATAATAGTCCGGAGTGAAGTCCCGGGGGTATTCTGTGCTGGTATGTAAATACATTTTATTAGGACGTTGAACTATAGTTTAAGTTTTCCTCCGGGATAGCCTATTTTCCATTATGAAGTGTTCTGTGATTTGAATTCCATTACCAGCATTTTCTTTGTCTGTTTTTTTTTACTGTTTTACAAGAGAAAAAAAAAATGCTTTTTATTAGTTAAGGAACTTTCTGTTGATTGTTTCGTAAGTCGAAAAAATAATTTGAGCCGCTAAAATATTTGTAGTGCATGTGAAATATTTATGAAAGATGAGCTGGGGGAAGAGTCGAGTCTTCTACCCAGAACGCTCTGTGCGCGTTTGCTCGCCGAAGACCTTGACTGCCTGGCAGCAGCTCCCCCAGTGAAAGGCACTGGGGATAGACATTTGCTTCGGACGTTGTTTGTAGTAGCTGCTGCGTAAGGATGTGATGTGTCTACAGACTGTATTTATAAGTTGGCATCTACAGCAGTGAAAATTAGGATTTCCCCCCGATGGTACTGTATTACCAAAAGCTAAAGATTAAGTTGTCTTGCCTTTTATTTTTATAATTGTTTCCATGCCATGAGATTGAATGAATCTGTTTCAACTAGTAAAATAGGAAAACGAGTAAAAAATATAGATGAGGAAGGTAAATGCTGATAACCCACAGTATCGTTATTTACAAATCAAAGTGGAAGTTGGCTGAAGCGTAAACTTTTTTTTTTCAGTAAAAATATAAATGAGATAATCCCCTTCAGGCAGTTAGACATTTGAGGGACCAGCACGTAGTATTTTGTTCATTAAACAAGTGTCTGTTCAAGCTTTAGAGCAAAACCAGAATACTGCCGAGAGCGACGGGAAGTGCGGCGAGTGTCTTTGTTGTGGGCGACAGGTTTCAGTTTCTTTCTCAAGAGCCCTCAGTGCGTCAGGGTTCAGCCTCTGTGGCTTCCACCTTAAAATACTGCAGAATTTTGTGGTATTTAAGAAACACTGAGTGTAAATGAGTTCTATTTTGGCTTCCAGTGTACCCTGGCATGCCTGAAAAGACTAGTTTTCACTCCAGCTGGGTAATCGGAGAGAGGGGGATTATCCTCCGCAGCGGCGGGGTGAAGGCCTTTTGTGGTAGAGCCTCTGCTTGCCCCGCCCTAATTGCAGGCAGAGAAGGCCGCCCGCCTGGCGGGGCTGTCGGAGGCCTGGGGCCCGTCCGGTATGGCCCATGAGGCCCTCAGTGATGGCCCTTAGCAGTTCTTAGACGGGCTTTAAGGACATTTCCATTGTTGCTTGAACAGGATGGAGAACTTCCACGGAGAGAGTTAGAGTTAGGGTTCTTGTATCTGTGACTGTAGGACCAGGAGACTGCATGTCCAGGCGATGGAGTCCAGCCCACGTCCGATGGCCTCGGAGGGCTGCTCGGGGGCTGTGGGGAAGAAGGACATAGAGCACTGGGGCCTTGAAGGAAATCCCAGGGACCTGAATCTCTGAGGAGTGACAGCGATCCGGTGAAGGCAGAGCGGCATTTCAGAATTCAGCATTCCCGAGCCCACCGGCCCTCCTGCCTTCGTGGCTTCCCCGCTGCTGGCTGACAGGACAGGGCGGCTCCTCGGAGATTCTTATTTTCCCGGTTCCTTTGCTGCCTGTGTGTTTTGCTTTTCTCGCTTGTTGGTACCCTGAGAAAGCCTGCGGTGCTTTAGACCAGTTCACACCTCCTTTTTATAGGTTGCTTTCTTGGGGACGTAGTAAGTAATATAGCACATGCTTTTCCCAGATGAACACCGTGGCCTCGAACACTGTTTCCCGAGGCTCCGTCGGGTTTGTTGCCTCTCACATTGCTTTGTAACTTGCGCACGACCTGGGTCATCTTCTGCTGTATGGTTTAACTCAGGAGGTTTGTTACTGGATTTTGTTAAAGAAAATCAGTGTTTGAATTTTAGTAAAATTGGGGCAGGTCATTTATGTTAGTAACCCCGTATATGTAATGGAATCCTTCCTTCAAATTTCTCGGGAAGGTTTTTCTTTTCTCACATATATTTGAAAGAGGCAGTTGGGTCGGCCTGTCATTGTTAGGAGGTGCACATGAACTCTAAGTCCCGTTTGTAAAATCCCTTTGCAGAGTGGAAAATGAGCACTTAAAATTTTCATAGATTATACCAGTGTAGAAATCTGAATTTAGCCAGGCCTCGTGTGTTATTGTTGAAGAACGCAGGCTGCCACGTAGTCAGAACTTCCATTGTCGTCCTCAGCTCCTAACTCTGAGTTCCTCCAGCCCCTCCGGTTCCTCGCCTTCCCCTTCCCTCTCCGCCCCGTAAGGTTCCTCTCCTCCGTCCGATCTCCAGCGGAGCCCAGTTTGTTTCCCGAAACTTGGAGCTCTAAAGCGCTCTTGCCTCAGATTCTGGAGGATGGGGACTTCTTTTCGTTCTTCTTTCAAAGTCATCTTTTGTATTCTGGGAACACAGCCCACAGGGACTCGGCGTGCGGTTGCTGAACTTAATCGGGCTCCGAACAGCGGTGGTTCAGGGAGCGCGGGGACGTTGGCGGCTTCGCGGCCATCTCAGACCGCCTTCCTGCTCCCTCTCAGGGGCTCCGGCTCTCGACTTCGCTTCATTCTTCTTCTTTTTTTTTTTTTAAAGATTGTATTTATTTATTTGACAGAGATCACAACTAGGCAGAGCAGCAGGCGGGGGGCGGGGGGAGTGGGAAGCAGGCTCCCGCTGAGCAGAGAGCCCGATGTGGGGCTCTATCCTAGTACCCCAAGATCATGACCTGAGCCAAAGGCAGAGGCTGAACCGACGGAGCCACCCAGGCGTCCCAAGGTTCTTAGATCCTTTTTCTAATACGCCACAGAGCAGATGGAGCAGCGCCAGTAAAGTGATCCCTAGTGTGTTGAAGGTTGGACCGAGTGACCCCTACTTTGTCTTTTAAATGTACTATTTAAAATCGATAGCCACATTTCACTTACATTGAAATGTTTAAAATCAAATTTTATTTTTTAAAAAATTGGGAATCAAAATGTACACAAAATGTCTAAAATGTACAGAAATAGAGAAGCCCCGCTTCTACCCTTCTGCTCATTCTTTTCCTAATAAAAGTTGAAATTTATATTACGTTATTTTTATCCTTTTAGTATTTCATTATACAGACGCACACGGACCCAGTCGGACGTTAAGGGACTCTCGGGAGGGAGAAGACGGGGAGGGCGGCCCGGCGCGTGGCTGGGCCGGGGGGACGCGGGCGCTGCTGAGCGGGGCCCTGTGTGCAGCCGTCGGCCTCGGGACCGGGAGTCCGAGGGTTACTTTCTTGTCCCTGTCTCCACGCTTTCTCTGAAATAATTATCTTCCAGTAATAAATTCTAGTAACCAGTGATACACAAAGTAAATAATTTTGGGGAAAAAATCACGAGGTTCCTAAAATTGTGACATTGACCGAGTTTCTGAATTATTGTTACAACATGTGAGAGGAAAAGCTTTAAAATAAGAAGATCTCGTACAGCCGGTCAGACGCTCTTATTTGACAGAATCCCTGTGAGGTTAGGGCCTGGTTACAGGCAGTGACTCGGCTGGAGCACTTCTCTTGACGCCTAGAGCAGGGTTCTTTCGTCTCTTTTTAGCTGCTCTGTGATTCCTAATCTTTGGGAGTATGAGGACTTCTTCAATCTGAAAACCCCATGCACTTGCATGCCCTAGTCTGCCAGTCTGGGTACAGCATTGTGTTTAAGTGAGTTTTCTGTTAGTGAACAGTGATACCTAACTACAGAAACAGAAATCGTAATTATCACGGTGGACGTGGGTGTTTTCAGACGCCATGCCGTACCCGGGCGTGCCCCCGGTTGGGAATCCCTGAGGTGCGCTCTTCCTCGTAGGCTAGACGCTGCTCCTGGGTCCCGGCCTGCCTGTATTTCTCCGGGACTACGGAGACTTGTCGGTCTCAGGGTCACAGCTCGCCGTGAAGCCGTGGCCAGCATGTGTGCTTGTTTTCCCTGCGTGGTCTAGATGTTATTTATTCATCTAAAACTTCTATCTTGTTTCTTACACACATAGAGACACACTCACATCCACACACACAGGAAAGCTGAAATAGTTCTACTTCACAATTTTAATATATTGCCTGTAACGAAATTTTGAAAAAGTTCTTTTGGCTGGGTGACTGAAGTCGATGGAAATGCGTAACCCTAGTTTTTTACTTCTGTTCTTCCAGCGTTCCAACAGTAAGGAGCAAAGGACGTATGTGTCGTTTTTACCATCAAATTTTTAGAAATGAAAGTTTTGAGAAATTACTGAGAATAAGGATTTTTTTCCTTTGAAATTACTAAAATAGATTATAAACAATTCTTGGTAATTGATTCTTGTATGCAGAACTCTAAATTGAGTGTTTCACTGAATTATACATAATAGTGTGGGTTTTTTTTTTTTAAAGGAAATGTAGTTTTGCTTCTGCTTTTGAATTCTAGTAAATTGTGATTTCACTAAAAACTTCTCACTAAAATTGTCAACATGCTTTATTGAATGTTGTGTGTAGTGTTCAAATAGACAGATGTCACGATACAGATCCGTGGGGGCTGTTGACGGGTGAAGTTCTCTCTTCAGTCTTATTTCAGAATCTCAGGTTAAGTTGTAGTCATGTATTTAAATGTTAGTCCCTTACAGAGTTTGATAAGAAAGGGAAGGGACAGATACCCACAAATCTATAATCGTTTAGCATAGGGTTCTTTTGTTGTAGATCATTTTTTTTGAATTAAAATAACCTATTTTTTTGAGGTATGAATTTCTTGCAATAAAATGCACCAGATCTGGGGGCGCCCGCCCAGCTCAGAGCGAGGAGCCGCCACTCTCGATCTCAGGGCTGGGAATTCGAGCCCGACGGTAGATGTAGATTTTACTTAGTAAAATAACACCTTGGAGAAACCGGGTGCCGATTCTAAGGATGCAGTTGCTGAGTGTGGAGATTCTGATCACGATCTCCGGGGTGACCTCTGGATCGGGCTGCTCGCTGGGAAAGCTTTCTTGTGCTCACCTGTGGTCAGTCCCGTCCCCGGCTCGGGCCGCTCGGGCCGCGACCCTCGCTCTTCGACAGTTTCTCCTCTTGTAAAGCGTCTCCCGAGACGCCTGGCTCGCTCAGCCCGCAGAGCTTGCGACTCTGGCGCTCTCGGCGGCGAGGGCGAGCCCCGTGTCGGGTGCGGAGGTCACCAGGTTGAAGGGACCCCGGCTGCAGGTGGTCTGGCGCCGGTGGCTTCCGTCACTGAGCACGGCGGCTCGTGGGGCGGGTGCCGCGGGCTCCGTGTTCGTGCCGCGTGCCGAGCCGCGTGTCCTGTGTCTAACGCCTAGTGGCTTTGAGCATCTTTTCTGGTGCTTTGTTGGTCTCTCTGTCTTTTTGTTTTGGTGGTGAGCTGTTTCCTCAGTCTTTTCCCCGTGTTTTTATCAGATGTCTTCTTACTGAGTTACAGACTTCTTTGCATATTCCTGGTACAAGGTCTTTCATCTGATGAGTGTTTCCTGAGTATTTTCTCCCATTCTATGACTAGCCTTTTTATGAACAGTTCATTTTGAAGAATGAAAGTTTTTATTTGAAGTTTAATTTATCCATTTGTGTATTCTTTTGTGGGGTTTGTACTTACTTTGTGAATTAAGAACTCTTATCTTATTCCAGAGCACAGACTTTGTCAAACTGTGTTGTCTTTTAGAATTTTTTTAGTTGTTATGTTTTACATTTAGACCTTTGATGCATTCTGACTTAATTTTTGTATGTATTGTGAGGTGTAGATTTAGGTATTGTAGTATAATAAAACATGTATTTGGTCTTTGCCCCAGATTCCTGGCACAGAACACCGAAAACCCAGGGAATTCCCTGAGTGATAAGGGAGCCCTTTTATACTAAAGAGTTGAGTCAAGGCTGGGGCACCTACATAGCTTCGGGGTGGGGCGGGTTGCCAGAGACTCAGTCCTGGGATTAAAGGGTGAGAACTTCCAGTCCCGCTGCCCCAGAGTCTGAGGAGGGGAGAGGGGCTGGAGATGGAGTCCAGTCACCGAAGGGTTTGGTGCCTGTGTAGTGCAGGCTCTGTCCAAACCCGCAAACAGTGGGGAGCTTCTGGTTCTTGGACACATGGGTGTTGGGGAGGTGCCGTGCCCCAGCGGGCGTGCAAGCTCTGAGTCCCCGTCCTCTTACCTTGCTCTCTGTATCTCTTCGACCTGGCGGTTCCTGCCCGAGTCTTACCCTTTTAATAAACTGGTAAATGTAAGTAAAGTGTTTCCCAGCTTCTGTGAGTCGTTCTAATGAATTCTTGAACCTGATGAGGGTTTTGTGGAAACCCTTGAATCTAGAGCTGGCCAGTCAGAAGTTTGGGTGCCTTCTGGGACCAATGACTGGTATCTGAAGTGATAGCAGGCTCACGGCCCTGAGCCTTTAATCTGTAGGGTCTTTGCTGACTTTGGGAGTTAGCACCAGGATCGAATTAAGTTGTTGGACACCCTTTGGCGTGGATAATTGGAGAATTGGTGTGGAGCCCCGTGTCCCCCACCCCGACCCCCGCCAGTTGGTGTCAGGAGTAAGATTTGCTAGTTTGACGCCCGGACTCGGGAAAGTGCTTTACTTAGCATTAGTAGTTTATTATAAAGGATAGAAAACAGGAACAAGGTAAAAGTGTAGGCCAAGAATAGGGTGGATGGTGAACACGTGTGTTCAACAACCTGAAAGCGTCCTTGAGCCCCATTGTTTATGGGTTTTATGGAGGTTCTGTTACGTGGCCACGATGGATTAAAACACGGGCCTTTGGTGACTGAACCCAGCCTCCAGCCGCGGCTGGCCCCCAGAGTTGTCCGTGCCTGTGCCTCCGTCTTCCCGGTGAGGAGCGTCTGTTCTGAAGCTACTCAGAGCCCCCCAGCAGTCACCTCGTTAGCATAAGCTTAAGGATGCGTGGGAGGGGCTCATTATGAGTAAAAATAAGAAACACTTCTGTCGCTCCGGATAGGTCAAGGATTTTGAAAGCCCTATGCCAGGATCCTGTGAG
This sequence comes from Neogale vison, assembly GCF_020171115.1. NCBI lineage: Eukaryota > Metazoa > Chordata > Mammalia > Carnivora > Mustelidae > Neogale > Neogale vison. Next base: position 101,062,256 of record NC_058099.1, on the reverse strand, counting down.
AAGGACCAAATGCATTTTGTATTATATTGCAGGTTTTTTAAAACAAATTTTGCATATGCATATTCCAATTTTTCTAACTGCATTTATTGAAAAGAGTAACTTTTCCTCCATTGAATTATCTTAGGACTTTCTAAAAAATATATGTATGTGCGAGTTATGCCCAGGGTGTCTTTGCTGTTCAGTCTCAGTTACTGTGTATACATCTTGGACCTATTTAGTTAAATTTATTCCTAAACTTATTCGTAAGTATTTCATAGTTTTTTGATTTACTCTAAGTGGCATTTTCTAATTTAGACTTTTGATTTTCTATTTCTGGCACGTGGAAATACAATTGATTTTCATATATTGACCGTGTATCCTACCTTATTAAACTCACTTTTTAGTTCTGGGAACCTTTTTATTTTTGTAGATTTCTTGGGATTTTTCTTTGTAGGTAGTCATCTGTACCCAGTTTTACTTCTTCCTTTTTAGTATGTTTCTTATTCTATCAGTTGGGGTCTTCTTTACAGCGTTGAGTAAAGCTGAGGAGAACGTCCGTCCTAGCCTTCTCTCTGCTGAAGAGGGAAGGCATTTGGTCTTTCACCCGTAAGTATACTATTTGCTGTGGTTTTCTCAGAAATGTGTTTTTATTAGGTTGTAAAAGACTCTATTCCTAGTTTGCTGGTTTTTTTTTTTAAATCACGAATAGGTATTGAATTTTGTCAAATTTCTTTCTTTTGTGTCTCTCTCTCTCTTTTTAAAAGATTTTATTTATTTATTGGACAGACAGATCACAAGTAGGCAGAAATGCAGGCAGAGAGAGGGGGAGGCAGGATCCCTGCCGAGCAGAGAGCCCGATGCGGGGCTCGATCCCAGGACCCTGAGATCATGACCTGAGCCGAAGGCAGCGGCTTTAACCTACTGAGCCACCCGGGTGCCCCTTTTGTGTCTCTTATCTTTTTTCCCTGAGTCTCTTAAAAATATCTTTTTTCCCTGAGTCTCTTAAAAATAGCAATTATCAAATGATTTTCAGCTATTAAACAACCTCGTATTCCTATAATGAACCCTTCTTGGTCATTTTTACGTGTTGTTAGATTCGATATGTTAACGTTTGGTGGAGGAATTTTGCCGCTGTGTTCATGAGGGAAATTCAGGTGTAGTTTGTCTTGTAACGCCTGTGTCTGGTTTTAGTGTCAGGGCATTGCTGGTCTCATGAGATGAATCAGAAAGTGTTCCAGTTTTGGTTCTTCTGTTTTGCTGAAGAGGTTGTGTAGAATTGCTGTTATTTCTTCTGTAGTTGTTTGGTAAAATTCACCAACAAAGCCATCTGGGTCCAGTGGGAAGATTTTTAACTGTGAATTTAATCTTTTCTGTAGATCTAGGGCTATTCAAGTTACCCACTTCTTAAGTTTGGGTAATTTGTGTCTTTTAAGGAAATTATCTGTTTCATCTAGGTTTTCAAATTTACTGCATAAAGTTCACAATATACCCTTATCTTTTTAATGTCGACTGAATTTTTAGAGATGTCTTCCATTTTTCCTATTGATAATTTGTGTCTTTTCCTCAAATTCTGGCAAAACATTTATTACTTTTTTTTTTTTTAAAGATTTTATTTATTTGTTTGACAGATGGAGATCACAAGAGAAACAGGCAGAGAGAGAGGAGGGAGCAGACTCCCCGCTGAGCAGAAAGCCCAATGCGGGGCTCGATCCCAGGACCCTGGGATCATGACCTGACCCGAAGGCAGAGGCTTAACCCACTGAGCCACCCAGGCGCCCCAAAACATTTATTACTTTTTTTGATCTTTTCAAAGAACTGGCTTTTGGTTTCATTGGTTCATTTTTTTCTTTCCACTGTTTGCTTTGGTATTAATTTATTCCTTATTTTCTAGATTCTTAAGATGGAAGCTTGGATCGTTGATCATAAACCTTTTTTCTTTCCTAATAGATGCTTTTAATATTATAAGTAATTTTAATTTTTTCATTTGGACATGCCAGAGATACCATTAAAAAGAATTCAGAGTACTCACAGCCTTTCTGAGAAAGTAGTAATTACTGGCTGTTGCTAATTCATTTCTAACCCTATTTCCATTAAAAAAATATTTCTTAAGTAAGAGGCTCAGCTGGCCGAGTGTCCGTTGCTCGATTTCAGCTCACGTGGTTCTCAGGGTCTGCGAGCGAGCCCTGCGCTGGGCTGTGCGCTCAGTGGGGAGTCTGTTGGAGGTCTCTCTCTCCCTCTCCCCCTGCTCTCTGTCTCTGTTTCTAAAATAAGTGCATCTTAAAAAAAGTCCTAAGTAATACTTTATGCTCTGTAGATGCTGTTTTCTTCGTAAGAAGTCGGGGTGCGTGTTAGGAGAGATCCGCCGACTGCCGCCGGCAGCCCAGCCCCGCTGCGGCGTGTCACCCAGCACCGCGGTCCCGCTGGGCTGATGTGAAGGGCCGCCTCGCCGCCCTGCTTCGGCCGATCTCCGAAGTGAATGTGTGGTGGGTGAACGGTGGTCCCCAAACTTGTCCATGTCCTGAACCCCGGACCTGGAGCTATGTGACCTTATGTGACACAAGGGACGTCATCCTTAGGAATCAGTGAAAGATCTGGAGCTGGGGGGGTTATTCCGCGTTAGCTGGTGGGCGCAGCCCAACGACGAGGGTGTGTGAAAGGCAGGAGGACAGGGATCTGCAGGAGAGACGAAGCTGGGAAGGTCCCGGTCGTGCAGGGACGTGGGGGTGAGCCCGGGCCCGTGCACGGCCTCCAGGAGTTGGGGAAGGCCCGGCACCTCACCCTCAGGAGCCTGCAGTTTCTGCTTCTGACCTCGAACCAGAGGGCGATGCCACGAAGCTGGCCGCTCTTTGTAGGAGACGGACACCGGGCGCGTAAGGTTTGCCTACTGTCCGCCGCTGCCCCGTCTGCCCCTTCCTCCCTCATGTTCTCTCCGCCTTGGTCTCTGCCAGCCGGAGCTCGTTTCTCCTCTCAGACTCAGAGCTCGCTTAGCTCGGAAGGACCTGGGCCCAGATGTCCTCTCCTTGGGTTCCCTTGTCGTCGAAGCCCTGCCCCCCACCCTCCACCGCAGTTTCCTATTTTAGCTGCTTCTCGGCACTTTTCAGTTCCGGAATTTATGTTTTGCTTGTGATTTTGTGATCAGCCTCCTCCTCCTGCCGATCTGCCGATTCCCTGGAATTGGGGCAGGGCCGTTACCAGAGCGGTGCCCGGACCGGTGAAGGTTCTGAACAGAGTTCCGGGAGGAAGAGTGGAAGGTTCTGGTCGTTGAGGACGTACCACCGGCAGAGCGTCGTGCTCACCTGACGTAAGCTTATACTGGAGACGCTGCTCGTGTAGGCGGCTCGTGGCCCGAGAGGAGTGACTTGTGCCCGTTCTGCCTCCTCCCCCTCCCTTATTAAAGGGACCTTCTAAAGTGCAGGCATGTCTCCGAGGAACAGAGCTGCCTCTTCTGGGGAGAGGAGAGAATGGGCCCCTCCAGAGGCGGGCGGCTCGGCCGGAGGTGGCTGGCCTGGGCTTTTGTCTCTCGGAGCCCCTCGCCAGGCCTCCCAGGGAGGCCCCGCTGCCTTCAGTGGCGAGGAGGGCACTGGAGGCCAGAAGAGCTCCTGCCTGTGGGAAGTCCCAGGGGATGTAATTCAGCCTGTGACCCTGGGTGAGGTCCCGTGGAGCTCCAGGGGCTACAAAGGCAGAGCCTAAAAACTTAGAAACAGATGGTTAAGCCTCTGCCTTCGGCTCAGGTCATGATCTCGGGGTCCTGGGATCGAGCCCTGCATCAGGCTCTCTGCTCAGCGGGGAGCCTGCTTCCCCCTCTCTCTCTGCCTGCCTCTCTGCCTACTGGTGATCTCTCGCTGTCAAATAAATAAATAAAATCTTTAAAAAAAGCAACACAAAGACTTAGAAACAGATCGAGTGTTTATCCGTGTGCTCTGGCGGTTGAGACTCAGCCGCATAGCTTGCTTTCTGAGGGGAACGTTCGTCTAGACTAGGCTTCAGCAGACGCTTTCGGTAAAGGGCCAGATAGTTTAGGCTCTCTGGGCCTCTTACAGTCTTTGTCATGTACCTGTCTACCTGTCTGTCTGTCTCGTTTATTTTTATGGAGCTTTAGGAGACAAGAATGACCCCTTTTAGCTGGGGGCAGACCAGCCTGCCCGCTGTGATGTGCTCAGCCCAGGCCAGACTCGATTTCTTTTTCCCGTTTGCTTCGCTGTACCTGGCCTCTCAGTCTGCAGCTGGAGAAGCCAGGCTGAGTTCCATAGGGCTCCACGGAAGGTGCCAAATGCCTGGCCCCTGGAGACTGCGTCTCTAATCAGCAGTGAAAGTGCCCTCCTGTCTTGTGCGACTGAGGAGTGACCCCGCAGAAAGCTCTGCAGCCCGCAGTCGCACAGGTGCATAGCGTTCGTGGCCTTTGGGGCCCCTGTCAGCGAGGATCACCTTGTGCTTTTTGGTCCTGGAAACCCCCCATTAGAATGTCCGTTTGAATAACTTAGGACTTGCTTGGCAAAATCAAGTTTGAGACATGGAAGTAGTCAGTATTTTCACATTCTCTAAAACAGAAGTAGAGGCCACATGGTTAACAGATACCAATGTAATGTATTCATTAAAACACTTGTAAAAATGTCCCATACTTTGAGTTGTTATCTCTTCCTCATTATAAACTTTTGGTGATTTTCTTTTCTTGAATTGTATGAAATATCTGTGATTGGTTATTGATGTAAGAAAGATGTTAGGGTTCAAAGCCGATGGCCAAGAAAGAATTCTTGAGATGTCTTTGGTGCAAAAAGGCGGTTTTCTTAACGCCTGGGGACGGGACCGGTGGTCAGAAAGAGCTGCACCGGGGCCCATTACATACTTTCAGTCGAGAGGGGGTTGGGGGAGCATAAGTCTCTAAGGAATTTGGGAGCAAGGTTTCCAGGTCCTCGAGGGGGCCGGCTGTTGTTGGGAAAATTCACTTATCACTGGCAAATGAAACCTTAGTCTTGAGACCCTCCAGATGTGTGTCAGTGGGCCGTATGCTTGGACAGTGATTGCTCACCTATATTGGGGAGTAGCGATAAAGGTGGTTTCTAAAAGAATTTCTGTGTTAAAGTAGACTTGAAGGGTCCTATAGGTCCACAAGCCCAAAATGGACTTTTCCCTTCAGCAAAGTGTCAGCATTGAGGCAGTGGAGTCCCTAGAGCAAGGTCACGCCGCCTGTTTCAAGGACTTGTCAATGGGCTGTAGGTAGTAAGGAAATTTAATAATTTAATAATTTCTCTTCTGCCTTTGTTCCCACATCAGTTACGTTTGTGATGAATAGACCACCCCTACTTGGTGTGTTCTCCGGGACGATCTGCCTGACCCTTTTGAGGCTTTTTTTTAAAGCTTCTGATGTCTTTACTGAGTGCCCAGGGTGTTCTGTAGATTTTCTCAGTTCCTGCTGGTCATAAGGCGAACAGCAGAATTGTTCGCACCCTGGTTTCCTGTCGATGTTCTTTCTTTGATAACTGCCTGTGAATTGGGCATTTCATCTGAAAGGTTAAGGGAACTGGGTGCAGATTAGGGGAGCTTCTTCTCTGAGTGACACTTCTCTGATTTTCTGTTCTGCAAACTGCAGCCACCCAGCCTCCCTGCTCGCTCTGTTTAGGGTCCCCGCCCTGCACCCATCCTGGAAAGCACCCTTAGAAAGAAAGCTGGAACCGTCAGCGGACTCCGTGCAGTCTGTCACTACCTGTCGATCGGCCTCTGAAGGAAGTTTCCAGTATTTGAAGGAAAAAAGGTTAGTCTGCTGTCCCTTAGCCCGTCGTAGTCAGAGCTTTAAATTTTCAGTTCCCTTTGTAGGGAATGGTGTTTGGGAAGTAAGAGCTGGGTGCTAACCGTGCTTTGTCCCTTGCTGTCTTTCTCTCGAGGCCCTTTTACTGGATAAAGCTCAGAGCTACTTAGATCAATGAATTACACTGTATCTCACACGCACGCACACACACACACACACACACACACACACTCTCTCTCTCCTGTCACTGCACTTCTGTATCGAGAGCCATGAGTCCGTGTTGGCAGCTCCATTTCCAGTTCCTCACTGTAGGATCCGTTTTCCTCTCCCATTAGGTTTTTTTAAGATTTTATTTATTTATTTGTCAGAGAGAGAGGGGGAAACAGAGGGCACAAGCAGGGGGAGTGGCAGGCAGAGGAGAGGCAGACTCCCTAGGGAGCAGGGAATCCAGTGAGAGACTCGATCCCAGGAGCCTGGGATCATGACTTGAGCCAAGGGCAGACACTTAACCCACTGAGCCACTCAGGCGCCCCTCCTCTCCCATTCTACACTTGCGTTATCTGAAATCTGTTTATTCATCTGCTCAATTCTGTAGTATGCGGAAAATAGTTTCAGAATTGCTGAATTGATACCACTGTGATAAGCGCACTTTCTAACGAGGGTTCACCGTTTCCTTAGAGCGTTTCTGGCTTTAGACTGAGGTGTAGAGTAAAAGCCCTGTATTGGAAGTTATTTGTGTCATTTCTTGTTCGGTGCAGTTATGTTTTATTCATATGAAATAAAGTTAGGTTTCCTCACTTTGGTTTCTTTTACTTTGGCTATGTGAAATATCGATACGGTTTCACAAGTCAGAGCTCTCCACGGACGTGCCTCTCCCCACTTCCTCCCTCCAGCCCTTCCAGCGGACCCCCACTCTTGAGGGCGCTACTGAGTCTCATTAGTTCCTCGTTTACCCATCATGTTTCTTTTTTACAGAATTAAGGATATGCTTGTGTACCTGCTTCCATTTTTCTCATGTAGAATTTTGTATATATTCTTTGTACTTGTTTCAGTTAATAGTATCGTAGAAATCAGCTCACAGAAGTGTGTGGATAGTCGGCAGCGTATGGGGGTTCGGGAGCCTTTCTGAAGACGGCGATTGTACCACGGTGGGCTGCTGGCGGGGCCGGGACGGACCCAGACTCTGCAGGGGATGGAGAAGTGGCACCATCTTAGTGGAGAAGCCTCCCAGTGAGCTGGAGAGCCTGGCATGCTGGGTAGAAGGAAAGTTTTGAGTTTGGGAGGGTAAAAGGAGGCTTCACTGAGAGAAAATGAAGCTCTGTGTATTAGAGCTTTGAATTCAGATAAAATCCTATGGCAGAACAGTCTCTTTTGTTAAATGGGAGTTACTATAAACGACCTGGGGAAAATTTACTGTATAATTAAAAAAATTTTTTAACACGTAAGTGTTTCTAGATCAGTTTTAGGTTCACAGCACAATTGAGAAGGGTATACAGAGATTTCCCATAATCGCCCTGCCTCATACACACGTAGCCTCCCTCATAAGCAGTACCTTCCACCAGAGCGGTCCGTGTGTTGGGTCTGACGAACTTACACTGACATGTCCTACGCACCCGAAGTCTCTCATTTGCGTTGGGGTTCACTCTTGGTGTTGTGCACTCCGTGGGTTTGGACAAATGTAGAACACGTATCTGCCATTACACTATCGTGCAGAATGGGTCTGCTGCCTTAAGAATTGTCTGTAGCTCACTTGTCCCTTCCTTATAAACCGCTGGTGACCATTGATCTTTCCCTGTGTCCATGGTTTTACCCTCTCCGATGTGTTACACCAGAACCACACTGTGTAGCCGTTTCAGATTGGCTTCCTTCATTGCATAAGATGCGCGTAAGACTCTTTATGTCTCTCCATGTCCGTGGCACAGTGGCTCGTTTCTCTTTACCAGGGACAGTCCACTTTATAGACGTGCCACGGCTCAGTCCTCTGCCCACTGAAGGACATCTTGGCAGCTTCCTAGTGTTGCAGTTGTGAATAAAGCTGCTATCAAGGTCTGTATACAGGCTCCTAAGCAGACAGAAGATTTCAACTCTTTGGGGTAAATACCAAGGACTGCTGGATTGTGTATTAAGAGTGAATTGATAATTTTGGCCATTCTAACTGGTGTAAGGTGATATCTCAATGTGGTTTTAATTTGAATCTCCCTGAGGGCTAATGATGATGAGCATTTTTTCATGTGTCTGATAATAGCCATTTGTATTTCTTGATTGGAGAAGTGTCTGTTCATATCTTCTGCCCATTTTTTGATGTGTTTGTCTGTTTCGTGTGGGTTGAGTTTGAGGAGTTCATTATAGATCCTGGATATCAACCTTTTGTCTGTACTGTCATTTGCAAATATCTTCTCCCATTCCGTGGGTTGCCTCTTTGTTTTTTTGACTGTTTCCTTTGCTGTGCAGAAGCTTTTGATTTTGATGAAGTCCCAGAAGTTTATTTTCGCTTTTGTTTCCTTTGCCTTTGGAGACGTATCTTGAAAGAAGTTGCTGTGGCTGATATCGAAGAGATTACTGCCTATGTTCTCCTCTAGGATTCTGATGGATTCCTGTCTCACGTTGAGGTCTTTTATCCATTTTGAGTTGATCTTTGTGTACGGTGTAAGAGAATGGTCGAATTTCATTCTTCTACATATAGCAACATGTGTTGGAGAGGATGTGGAGAAAGGGGAACCCTCTTACACTGTTGGTGGGATTGCAAGTTGGTGCAGCCTCTTTGGAGAACAGTGTGGAGATTCCTCAAGAAATTAAAAATAGAGCTTCCCTACGACCCTGCAATTGCACTCCTGGGTATTTACCCCAAAGATACAGATGTCGTGAAAAGAAGGGCCATCTGTACCCCAATGTTTATAGCAGCAATGGCCACGGTCGCCAAACTATGGAAAGAACCAAGATGCCCTTCAACGGATGAATGGATAAGGAAGATGTGGTCCATATACACTATGGAGTATTATGCCTCCATCAGAAAGGACGAATATCCAACTTTTGTAGCAACATGGACGGGACTGGAGGAGATTATGCTGAGTGAAATCAGTCAAGCAGAGAGAGTCAATTATCATATGGTTTCACTCATTTGTGGAGCATAACCAATAGCATGGAGGACAAGGGGCGTTAGAGAGTAGTAGGGAATTTGGGTAAATTGGAAGGGGAGGTGAACCATGAGAGACTATGGACTCTGAAAAACAGTCTGAAGGGTTTGAAGTGGCGGGGGGGTGGGAGGTTGGGGTACCAGGTGGTGGGTATTATAGAGGGCACAGCTTGCATGGAGCACTGGGTGTGGTGAAAAAATAATGAATAATGTTTTTCTGAAAATAAATAAATTGGGGAAAAAAAAAAAGAGTGAATTGAGTTTTCTAAGAACGTGTCAAACTGTCTCCTAGAGAAGCACATTATTTTGCATCCTATCAGCATGAACAATATGTTTTTGCCAGCATTTAGTGGTGTCAGTGTTCCAGATTTTGGCCATTCTAATAGGTGTATAGTGGTGTTCCCCTGTTTTAATTTGTATTCCCATGACGACATACGATGCGGAGCACCATGTTTATCTCCAGTCTCTGTATCTTTAGTAAAGTGTCTGTTAAAGTCTTTGGCCCAGTTTTTTTTTTGTTTTGTTTTGTTTTGTTTTGTTTTTTGTTTTTTGGTGGTGGCAGTGGTGGTTCTTTTTTTTTTTTTTTAAAGTTGGCTCCATGCTCAATATGGAGCCTAGTGCGGGGCTTGAACTCATGACCTTGAGATCAAGACCTGGGCTGAGATCAGGAGTTGGATGTAACTGACTGAGCCCCCCAGACACCCCATTTGGCTCAGTTTTTAATTGAGTTGCTTGTTTACTTCTTGAGTTTCAAGAGTTCTTTGTATATTTTAGATAACAGCCCTCTATCAGGTGTGTCTTTTGCAAATATTTTTTCCCATTCTGCAGCTGCCCTTTTCGTTTTCTTGACATTATCTTTGGCAGAACAGAAGTTCTTCATTTTAATGAAGTCCAGCTTATCCATTATGTCTTTCATGGATCACGACTCTGGTGTTGGGGACCTCCATCTGTAGACCAAGTCGGGAAGAAGGGACGTCCTGACAGTATTGAGTCTTCCTGTCTACGAACATAGACTGTCTCTCCACCTACATAGTTCTTCATTGATTTTGGTCATTTTCTAGTATTCCTCTTACGGACCTTATACATATTTTGTTAGATTTATACTTTGGTATTTCATTTTTGGGGGTGCTAATGTAAGGGACATTATGTTTTTATTTTCAAATTCCTCTTGTTCCTTGCTTGGGTATTGAAAAGTGATTGACTTTTATCTATTAACTTGCATCCTGCAATCTTGGTATAATTGCAGATTCTAGGAATTTTTCTTTTAATTGAGTCTTTTGGATTTTCATATCATCTGCAAAAAAAATAGTGATTGTTTTATGTCTTCCTTCCCAGTCTGTTACTTTTTACTTCTTTCTTGCTATATTACGTTCATAAGGACTTCTAGTAGGAGATCTGAAAGGTGTGGTGGGGGACGCACTTGCCTTTGGCTTGATCGTAGTGGGAAAACTTTGAATTTCTCACCATGAATTATACTAGCTGTAGATATTTTATAGATATTCTTTACCAAGTTGAAAAAGTACCCCTCTGTTTCACTTTATCAAGTATGCATATCATGAATGGGTATTTGTATGCTTTTTCTGCATCTATTAATATGGTTGTGTGATATTTTTTCTTATATAGCTGCTGATGTGAGTGAGGATTACTTTGATTGATGTTTGAATGCTGAGCAGCCTTGTGTACCTGGGATAAATCCCACTTAGTTGTGCATAATTTACTTTAAAAAAAGGTGAAAACTCATTTTCTCTTGCAATTACAGTGTGGGTTCATTGAACCCTTTTTTCTGAATCTAAGATGCATTGCGGGTTCTTGTTTTGTATCACTATTTGTATTAGTAATTTCATCATCTAGGAATGGATTTATTATTACTTACCTCTTAATCACTCCTGTGCTGAGAAGGACTACAGTACACAAATGAAGAATGATGGGACTGCCCAGAAAGATGATGGAATAGATCATTGCTTCTTTATTGCATTGCCTCCAGAATTGCATCGTCTTTTAAAAATTTAAATGAGGGGGGTGGCTCAGTGGGTTAAAGCCTCTGATCCAGCATCCTGGGATCAAGCCCTGTGTTGGGCTCCCTGCTCAGCGGGGAGTCTGCTTCCCCCACTCTCTCTGTCTGCCTCTCTGCCTATGTGTGATCTGTCAAATAAATAAATAAATAAATAAATAAATAAAACCTTTAAAAATTTTTTTTAAAATGAAATCTGGAGGCACCATCTTTGTAGTTATTTATTTATTTATTTGCCAGAGAGACAGAGACATGGAGAGGCAATACAGGGAGAGGGAGAGGGAGAAGCAGGCTTCCCGCGGAGCCGGGAGCCTGATGCGGGCCTCCATCCCTGGACCCTGGGATCATCACCTGAGCCAAAGGCAGATGCTTAACGACGGAGCCACGCAAGTGCCCCCTGTATTCTTTCTTTTAGCTTTTATTGGACACATTTAAGAATTTAGAATTTTTAATTTTCTACCTCTGATGACCAGGAGTAGAAAGTTGACAGAGGAAGATATTTCATCGTTATCAGATGAATAATCGTCAATAGAGACAGCAGGACTCCAGGCTCTAATCATTAAAGTGAAGCTGATCATGGAAGGGAAATCGGAGACTGGGTGGTCACATGACAGTGTCCGGGTGAGTTCTCTTGAAGTCAGGAACGGAGGAGTGAGCAGTTTGTTGTGTGAACCGTGGACAGTGATTCATACCAGGAAGCGTGGAGGTGCCTTCAGTTAGTCCCTTGGTAGGAAGGACTTCCTTACGCAGTGGTTTGTGACGAGCACTCGGACATCCCATTTTGCTAAGAGGTTGTGTGTCCGTATTCCTGAATTTCCCATCATGTTCACGCGCGCTTGTTTCCTCGAGGCAGCTGTAAGGGCGGGAGGGGAAGGCTGGCGCACGCGGAGGCGGTAGGAAGGGGTCGGTGGTGTGTGGATGAAAACAGACCGTCGGCTTTGTCGCTCCAAGGTTCATACATCCTAAGCTGAATCTGTGTGACAGAGTACAACGAATATGACTGTTTTTTTTTTTTTTTTAAAGATTTTATTTATTTATTTGACAGAGAGAGATCACAAGCAGGCAGAGAGGCAGGCAGAGAGAGAGGAGGAAGCAGGCTCCCGGCTGAGCAGAGAGCCCGATGCGGGGCTCGATCCCAGGACCCTGTGATCATGACCCGAGCTGAAGGCAGCGGCTTAACCCACAGAGCCACCCAGGCGCCCCCAAATATGACTGTTTTAACAAAATCGTGAGCGGTCAGAATTTTCAAAGCATTTCTACAGTGCAAGTTCAAGAAGCACTGCAAGTAATGATCATCTGTTTTATAAAACTACATGTTCCAGGTTCATATGTGTCAGTTGATGGGCCATTTTGTCCACATGATGTGTCTGTGTGTGTGTGTGTGTGTGAGTATGTATCCATATATATGAATGTCTTTGTTGTGTGTGTGTGTGTGTCCCCACATATATGCACATACCAGGAGAGTTTAAAAATACGGGTTTTGTATATTTACACTTTGACTAAAATGTCAAATTTGCTTTTTCATTTTTCTTTTAGTTTTCTGTAAATTATTTATAAAATGACCCACATATTAAATAAAACAAAATGGTTTCTCATCCACAGCTGATGAAGGGTGTTGATCATTTCTCTCGGTGTGCTGAGGGTTGGGGTATGTACCTGAGTGGGTCATTGCCCTCCACCGTCCACAATTACGTGTTCCTTGGGCAGTACGCCTGACAGTCGGCCATCTGCTCGGCTTAAAACCTCTCCAGATTTGAAAGGCTGTGTTCTGACCGCAAGCACTTAAGATAGAAGTCATTTACAAAAAGGTAATTAGAAGAGGTCTCCATACATTGGGAGATTTAAAATCACTTCTGAATAACTTAGGGCTCAACAGAGGAATCTTCATGTAAAATAGAGCATGTTCAGAATTACATTCTAACAAAATACTTTGAAAGTTGTGTGATATAGTTAAGATTGTATTTGAGGAAAGAATGAAGTTTTGCAATGAATAGACTGAGAATCCAGCTGAGGACCAGACACAGATAGCTATAGGCTAGACGTAAATAGGACTGGAGGAAGGGAATGAAACTGAGCATACACTTGGGACGCAGAAAACACAAGATTAAATCAAGGGTGGAAAACATAAGCAATGTTCAGATTGAACAAAGAGGCCAGAGGTATCAATTCCATGACATTAAGATGGTAAGATAATATTTGCCAATAATTGATGTCAATACATTTGAAAATTTTAGGTGAAATAGATAAATTATCACAAAATAAAACTTAACCAGAACTGACTTAAGAAACAGAAAGTGGACTACTCCCCGAACAGTGGAAAGATGCCCGATGATTGCAGACAGGCGTTCCACGCGGAATGTCTGGAGCAGATCATTCCAGTCTTACATCGTTCTTTGAGAAGATGACGAGGACCCTTGCCCAGCTTCTTTGTGAGGCGAGGCTGACCCGGCTCTGTGCACCATGCTAGAGCCGTGCAGGAGGGAAGAGTCGGGAGGCGTCTAGACGGACGCCTGCCCAGAACCCTGGGAGCATCGGCTCCCCCTGCGCTGCAGATTGAGCTGTCTGGAAATCCTTGTTATCTTGACCTGATACTTGGGTTGAATGGGAGGAATAAAAGCCCTTTTGGGGTGCGAGCGAGAAGGACCAAGGTGTTTGGATTGGCAGCACGTGTACGGACGCTGGAATGCCTGGGAACGTCAACTTGGATGCTGCACATACCGATACTACTACAAATCGTGGGCGTTTCATCTTCTGCTGCAGAGCAAAGGGCAGTTAAAGCTACCGTTTCTTGTCCATTCGCTGGGCGAGACTTAGCACGTGTGGCAGTGCCAGGCACAGTGCAGCACACTGCTGGCCAGGTGCGGAGGCGGGAATACTTGGGAGACTTGTAAAGGCTGCCGTCCCCATCCGAGTGATCTGGCCGCTGTGCTCCGGGGAAAATGACTTCACGCGATGGTCTGCCAGATGGGGGTGGGGAGAGTTCTAGGCTTTCTAGAGGCTTTCAGGAGGAATATTCAGGAGGAATAGCTTGTTTTCCAAGTGTCTAGTTGACACAGCGTACAGACGTAGGTGCTCCTCCGGGAGACTACTGACCGGTCTGTGGGTGACGGTCACGCCCGCCGTCTTCCCGGTCACAGCTGTCCTTGCATTTCACAAGTCGTCTTGATCTTGCTCCAGGAATGGAGAAAAGGTTCTGAATTGACAAAAAGGGTTTATTTTATTTTATTTTTAATACGAATATTGAGAATTTCAACTGGGATCCTGTTCTTGTTCTGGCAGTTTCCAGTTCTTTGCCTAATCAAGTTCATACGGAGCTGTTAAATGCTTCTTGGTTACTGGATGGATTTTCAAGAGGCGGCTCGGCTCGCAGTAGCGGGAGGAGTCGGGCGGCGTCGGGGAAGTGGAACTCCTTTGTTCATGTGAGAAAGTTTCCTCCACCGACTAAACTTGATAAGGAACCCTGCCTCCTCCTACATAGATTTGCAGGCACCGATAAATGAGATAATGCGTGGAAGGAGGGCAGATGGACCCCGGGATCTCAGTGAGACGCATGTCCAACGTAAGGTTGCTTTGAGTGTGAATCGTTATCGGCCGTGCGCTCCGTGGCCGCTGCGGCCGGGGTGCGCCGTTCCGACGCGTATGAAGTCAGTGCCGGGTAAACCCCTCCCCGACGCCTTTTTTTTTTTTTTTTTTAAAGATTTTATTTATTTATTTGAGAGAGAGAGAGAGAGTGAGAGCATGAGAAGGGAGAAGGTCAGAGGGAGAAGCAGACGCCCCATGGAGCTGGGAGCCTGATGTGGGACTCGATCCCTGGACTCCGGGATTATGACCTGAGCCAAAGGCAGTCGCTTAATGAACCAGGCCACCCAGTCACCCCTAGAGGAAAACTTTAAAGTTAGTGCTTTATCATAGTTACAGGAAATTTAATAAAAATTAACTCAATCCATTTATGTATTTCATTGCAAAAAAGTTTTCTATGCATAAATACTGAGTATATCAGAAAAAACAGGAAAGAAGTAGAAATAGTAGTTCCTATAGAACAGAAACAGTGTAACATTGAGGCTTCAGTGGGGGTGTTAGACGTGGGTGCTTTCGTGAATCCGGTGGCTGGGGTTGCACTGGGCACACCGCCATGGTCTGAGTCAGCTGTTTTGTAAAATGCCCGTGTTTAGGACCTCACTGTAATCTTGACAAGTGTTTAAATGCAAGTGATAAAAGTTTTAAATGTCATATACAAATTTTCAATACAGCCTATTTTTCAAAATTCTTTTTAGCAGTATTTAGCAGGCATAAAAAAGGTTGAAGACCATTGGCTTAAGCAGTAGATCTCCAAAGGGATGGGAACACACTGGAGAGCATGTTGGAATTCCAGGGAGTTCTTCGGTCGGTGCAGCGAGAGAAGGGCCTTATGGTCTGGCTGTCGGGGGCCAAGGCAGTTAGACATCCTGCAGTGTGTGACAAAGAATGCTCCTGTTTCTCATAAGTTTCCTTAAGTCCTCCTGGATGGTCCACTGCACGTTTAAATGAGCAGAAACCTCACACACAGTAATCTTAAGGCATATTTAAACGTGGGAATTTATATCAAAGAATAAGTCCAGGAATTTTAGGGGAGGGCCATTTTAGTGGGAATATTTAAGTGAAATAGTTTTTTTCCCCTCAGAATTGCTAAGTTGCTAAATTACATATTAACTCTGCGTTGTGTGTCTGGTGTCTTAAATACTGAGCTATGTATTGAGATGGGGCGAGTTTGCAGTAGGGCAGACGGTGCAGAAGCGGCGTAAGTGAGGAAAACGTGTCACTTAGAACCAGATACTGAGGTTCAGTAAGGTGGCAAGCAGATCTGACTGAAGTTCATGCCACTTTCTCGGTACACCAGGTGACCGCACCACTAATGCTGCCGTGTTGTCCACAGCCTCACCAGCCCCCACCCTTGTGGCCCTGTCCTGTTGTCTTCTCACCCCAAACCTTTACCACTTCCTCTGCTGGTTATTTAGTCTTTTTTCTATTGTCTTTCCCTCTCCTTTGCCTCAAAGACCCCGTGGAAGAGGGGAGGCGGGAGTCAGAAAGAGCAGCCCTTGGGGGAATCTGCCTTCAAGAAGAGGGGAGAGCCGTGGGGGCTGGAGGGGTGGAGCGTGTGGAGTCCGAAGCTTGTTCTCACCCGAGCAGTTGGATTATAATACACATACGGAAAATTGTACAAATTGTAAGCGCGTCACACGTTTCTGTGAACTGCACTGACCTGTGCGGTCCCCACGCAGTTTAAGAAGTGGACCTTACCGCCACCAGCGTTCCCGCAGCCATCCCTCTCCCCTCTGCCTGTCGTTAACCGTCTCTCTCCCAGAGCGACTGGGGTTATTCTGATCGTCACATCCCAGTTTTGCTTGTTTTTAATCTTACGTTCCTGGACTTATCCAGCGTGTACTCTTTTACTCCGCCGTGTCTGGGGGACTTGGTTCGTGCCGTCCGGCGAGGGGTATTGCAGTCCCGTTCCTCGTGGCATCTTGCGGTTTATCCGTCCCGCTGGTGGTGGGTGATCGGGGCGCTGCCGGGTTTTAGCTGCCGTGAATAATGCTTCTGGGAATGTGCTTTTATTCCACATTCGTGTATTTTGGATATGGGTGTTTGCACTTGGGGTGGATTACTTTCCAGAGTGATTTGGACCCGTCTCTACTTCCAGCAGCGTGAAGGCTGCGTTCCCGTGGCGCGGTACCCCCCCCAACACCTCAGCTGTGGGTGCTTGTAAAGTTGTGTCTCTGAGCGGTGTTTGCTTGATGACTGATCACGTGTGTTCCTTTTCATCTCTCTGTGAGCCAGTCTCCTCTTTCTAGAACTATCTGAGTCTGTTGCCTGCTTTTCGCCTTTTACTTTCTGTGATTACACATGCCGGGCTTCTATTTCAGGCATTTTTCTCAGACATTTTCTCCCTCTTTCACGTGCATATTCATTCTTTTAATGGTGTGTTTTGATGAACAGAAATTTTTAATTTAATGAAGTCCAGTGTTTTCCTGTCTTTGGAGAAATCTTTAAAAAAATGTTGTGTATACCAAGGTCTTGAAGATATTTTTGGTTTTCATTTAGAAGTTTGATTGTTTTCCTTTTCACATTTAGGATATAATTTATCATGTATTGATGTGTGTGTGTGTGTGTGTGAGGTGAAGGGCCAAGAACTGTGTTTTCTCACATGAACGTTCAGTGGTCCCAGCCCCATTTATCAGAATGTCCATCTGGTCTCCCTCCCGCAGTGCCATCGTTGTTAGAAATCAAGTGGGTCTTTTTCAGACTTGCTGTTTTGTTCCATTGGTTTTTTGTTTTCTTTTCTCTATTTTTGAGGCTGTATTAGTTTTCTTAATTAGAGTAGCTTTATAATAGCATCTTCCTGTTTTAGTATAAATTGTCCAACTGTTTCTTCTGCAGGAGGCTTTGAAAATGCCCTTTGCATTCTTAGCTTCTCATTTTCCAGAAGCATTGGGATTTTGATTGGAACCACATTGACTCTCTTAATTCAAAGAAAATTTTATCTTTCAGCATGAAAGTCTTCTAAAATGAGCATGTTGTATTCCTCATTTAATTAGTTCTTTAATTCATCTCAGAAGATTTTGTAGGTTTTTGTGTCAAGATCTTATTCATCTTTTGTTAGAGTTATTCCTTGGCTCCTTGATTTTTGAATGTTACTGAGATGGTATCTTTTTTAAATTTTACACATTTCTTTTCTAGTTTATATGAAGACAGTCGATTTTTGTTTATTGAACCGTATTCTTCAACCTTACTAAATTTACTTGTTTTCATGATTTCTAAATTCTTTTGGCTATTCCTCTTACATAATTAAGTCATCTGCTCATGTGACAGTTTCATTTTTTCCCTTCTGATCCATGTAACTTAAATTTTTTTCTTGTTGTACTGCTATATCTGTTAACTGTCTTAGTAATTGATGTTAGTTAGAGATATTTTATAATTACTCTTTACCAGATTCAGAAAGATCCTCTTTTCTTCCTAGTTTGCTGTGAACTTCATTAAGAATGACTGTTGATTAGATATGACAACAATAGCATGTGTGATTGAGATTGATAAATTGAACTTCACTGAAGTTAAAACTCAAAAAAAATATCAAGAAAGTGAAAAGAAAAACCACAGATGGGGAGAAAATGTTTGTAAATCATATTTATGAGAAAATACTTGTATCCAAGATATTACTCTTAACTCAGTAAGATGACAAATTGTCCAGTAAAAAAAAAAAAAAAGAGCAAAAGATTTGAAATGATGTTTCACCAGAGACCTGTGTGAATGGCTAATAAGCACGTGAAAAGATTCTTAACCTCATTAGTCATTAGGGAAATGCACATTTAAACCGTAACAGATACCGTTGCACCCCCATAAAATGCTATAAAACAATGACAGGCTAGTGCTGGTGGCCTTACAAGGGCGACAGGGACCCTTAGGCGTTGCTGGTAGGAACGTAAAGCGGTGCAGCCACTGTGCAGAAACAGTGGCAGTAGAGTTTTGTTGTTAAGTAGAAATTTACAGTATGAGCCGGCCTTGCTCAAGACAGAACACGTGTCTGCCCAGGACCTTGTGGTGAACGTTCACAGTAGTGTTGTTCCCAGTAGTCCAAAAGAGGGAAGAGCCCCGGTGTCCCTCCGGGGGTGAGTGGATAGACAAAACGTGTCTCTGTCCCTACGGAGGAATACTCTTCGGTAATAAAAAAAAGCCCCGATCCATTCTTAGGACACGGGTAAGCCTGGAACACGCCGCGCTTGCCACGTGGGAGGGGGACACAGGAGGCTGTCTTGTCTGTTGCACGAGTGTGTTCCTGTGACATGTCCGGAGAAGGCACGCGTTTAGGCAGACAGTGGCTCCCGGGGAAGCAGGTGGGGGCGGGGAGCGTCCGAGGGTGAGCGGGAGGTAGTGGCAATGCTCCCCAGTTGCACGGAGGTGCGGGTTGTACAACTTTGGAAATTCACCAACGGTTACTGAATTGTACTTAAAATGACTGAATTTTACTTCCTGTAACTTATGTCTCAAGATGGTAAAGAATGAGTTGAATTTTAAGTACTCTTTCTATGCCTACTGAAAGTTTATATGATTTTTCCCTTTTATGCGTTAGTTTTACAAACTTAAACACTTGATGCTAAACCAGTCTTGAATCTTAGACTGAATGTAACTTGGTCTTGAAATACGGTATTTTATTTATGTTACCACTGTGTGTGCTTTACTAATATTTTGTTTAGGGATTTTTTTGAGACTATATTTATGAGAAAAATTAGCCTGTCATGTTTTTTTCTTAAGATGTTCTTAATTGGGTTTTTGTTTTGCAATTCTCCATGTGTCAGATTCATGTTAATTATTATTTTTTTTTTTTAACAATTTTGTCTTTTTTAAGTCATCTCTGTACCCATCATGGGGCTCCAAATGACAACCCCGGGATCAGGAGTGCGCTAACCCCTGAGTCCTGCAGGCGCCCTCCCCCAGTCCATCCGGATTTTTTCACTATATGTTTGGAAGAAGTTACTGTTGGAGCCGCATGAGCATGGAGTTTCCTTTGTAGCAAAGTTTTAAATTAACATAATCCGTTTCCTTCATAAGTATTTGTGTTTTCAGATTTTCTCTTTGTCAGTTTTAATAAGTTGTGTTTTTTTGAAATGTGTCCATTTCATGTCCTTTCTAAATGTATAGGGCCACGGTTGTTAGCAATATTCTCTTGTTTTAGTCTGTGGAGAATCTGTAGTATTATCCTCCTTTTCATTCTTGCTGTTCGCTTTGCTTAGTTTAAAATTCTAAGTGAGTAGTTATTTTTGGGGCAGGTTCTAAATTTTTTTTTTTTTTCACTTTAGCAGTTGGTCTTGGTATGGTTTTCTTCGTGTTTACCCTGTTTTATATTTAACCTTCAGAGGTCCCGAACAAAAGCCTATGGTGTTCTTTGTTGGCAAGCCCTGAGCTCCCAATTTTTTTCTCATTTCTGTGAAATTATTTAGAAACTTACATTTGCCTTGATGTTCTCATATATTCTGACTGTCTTAGTTGTTCTCCATTGTCCTCAAACTAGCTGTCTTATGTTTCTTATCTAGGGTTTCGTGAGAGAATTGGTCTGATAATAAACTCTTCCATTAGAACTGGCAGTGAAAGTCCACATAATTTTCTTTTCTTTTTTAAGGTGAGCAGGATTACGGTGTTCCTGTAGCTGATGGGAATGGTTCTCAGGAGAGGGATACTTAACTGTTTGCTGATGATGCCAGCCAGGAAAGGGATAATTGCTTGCGTGGTGGCCCTGAGGAGAGAAGGGGCGGAATCGAGGGCAGGAGTTGGCTTTGGTCGTGGTAGTTCATCGGAAGTGACGGGGGTGAGGGCAGAGTGTAGGAGTCTACTCCTGTACGTGGGTTTGGGGGTGGGTGTTGGTGAAACTTTTCTTCTGAATGCATCCGTTTTCTTAGTTGGTGTCTGGTCTGGGTGGGCGGCTTGAGGTTTAAGGAGAGCGAGGTGTTAGGAAATGGCCCGAGGGTGAAGGCAGGAGGGGCTGCCGTGGGGTTCCGGGGAGGCACGAAGGCTCTCGCATCCGCAGGGAGTGGTCGTGGACATGCGGGATTTAACAAGTAAAAGAAAGATGCCAGACCTCACATACAACCGAGATCATCAGATGAGAGATTTACAAAATCTGCAGGGATAGAGGCGAAACTGCACTTTCAGGTTCCGAATGTTCAAGATTCCAGGGTGCGTTTCTAGAGTAAAAACCAACAGGGTATGACAGTTTTTAACCTGCAGTCTCAAGGTCACAAGTGCCCAACATCCCACGGGGGAAGGACATGATTTCTAATACCCGCTGGGTCCCGTGGCGGTCTCCCACGGTGCCGAGGGCCAGACCGCATCTTCCAGCTCTGCGGGGCCTGGGTGTGCGCCTGGGCGGCCCGCAGCGGAGCCCGCACGCGCCCTGGACCCGGGGCGCCGAGGCCGGTGAGAGCCCGGTCTGGAGCGCGGGTGCCACGTCCGAGGCCACCGCCTGCGGCGCAGCCCGCGCTGAGGGTCCCTGCCGCGGTCCCCCGGCCTCCTTCAGGCCCACCGCGAGCAGAGCCCCGGGGGCTCCCATCCGCTTCTCCCCTCGGCGGCCTCGGCTCCTCGGCAGTCCGCCCTCCCCGGGCCGGCCCCGCGTTCAGCCGCGTCCACGAACCGGAGCCGTGAGCCGCGGCCGGAGCAGCGCCTGGTGCTGTCACTTCCCCGGTGTCCCCAGGGCTCGGCAGTTTTTTCCTCCACAGACATATCCAAGTGGCTTGACAAGGTTTTTGGCTCTAAAAGTATTTTCCACGGAACAAGCTTCCTGCGAAGACCTACATCAGGCGTTGGGAAGTGTTGAAAGAGCGACGCCCCGAGTGGCCGTCCCCGCCGAGAGCCGCCCGTGTCCCGCGGAGCCGTTGCCGGAGACGTGGCCGGTCCCCTCCGTCCGCGCAGAGCTGCCGGGGGACTTCGGGGTCTATCATTTCCGTGCGCATCCCACATCCCTAAGTAGCTGTCGGTGGCTGCTTGTTTCTTCTGAGGCTGTCTGCCCCGTGTGGGCTGGAACTCCGAGCCCGGAGATCGAAAGTCTCGCCCCCCCGACGAGCCCGCCGGCTGCCCCTCAGTAGCATTCGCTTAAAGACGACTTGGTCGGTGCTGAGCGTCCCGGGTGCGTGTCTGCCCGTATGACAGCACGGTGTCACTCAGTGTATCAATGCGTATTAGTGTTTTAGGGTGTAATAAATATACATGATTCTGTGTTCTTCAACACTTAGCTTTTTCCGTGTTTATACTTTTAATTCCTTCATTTTCATGCTGAACGTGTAATATTCTGTATAAATATATCTTAATTTTATTAAAAATTCTCTGATGTATATTTAGGTTATTTCTGATTTTTTTTTCAATTTTGTATATGTTGCATTGAATGCTACTGTACGTATTCCTTGGGCATATGTTTGCGATTTTCTAGGGTAAATATAGCTAAGAACTGATGAGTTGTAGGGTATGTGCTCTGACGGGAAGTGTGTGGGCTCAGAATATCCCAGCTTGGCTGGCACTGGGTATTCTGTCTAGTCCCAATGTCTTTATAACGGACTCTTCAGAGAGGAAATAGCTGAGTGTGTACCTTATGGGCTGTCATTTTACTTTGTTTTGTATTTGTTCATGTAAATGGGAGCCTTTTCTCATACAATTTTATTTTATTAAAAAGAATTCTTTGTTGAGCCACAGAGCAAGTGGTCCCTTAAGAATTTCTTCTCTGCTTCAAATTTATGATTCTGTGATAAACTCAAAATTCTGAAATTGTCAGTTTGTGCATAAGTTAAGTCTGCAGCCCCCACGGCGGGCATCCGTGGGATCAGACGGATTCTGGGATCTGCCCTCTGCACCGGGTTGGCGGTTACACTGCCAGCTGAGCGCGGTACTGCTCAGACCGCCGGCTTCGTGGGCGCCGAGCGGGTGGCTGGCGTCAGTCTGCACCACTTATCTTAACACGAATGGGTCCGTTTGTATTATGAAACTAATGCATACACAATTAAAAATAGTTTAATAGTTTTTCATAGAGTAACTATTGGTAGACACCATCTCAAGTAAACCTCTTCCTCTGAGAGTGTCAAGGGGCCCCGAGACACCAGAGTTCCAGAACCGCTGCTGTGGGCACGTGCTGCATGAGCCCCTGCTGCACCCTTTCCTGTGCTGGTCTTCGAGAAGGAAAACTTAAGTAACTTACTTCCTTCAGTGGGTAAATTCAGTTGGTATTCAAGTTACCTATGAATCTTAAGTAAATCTTCAATTCATTGCCTTAAAATCTTGTTTATAACTACATTGTGTTTGTAAATAAAATACTTTGCAGGTGCTGACCTTAAGGAGAGAGTCAAAATGAATCCCAGTGAAGTTGGTCCTTTCGTCTCCAAAATAAGAGCGGTGATTAATGAAATCGGTAAGCTCAGTTTAACTCCTTTTAGCATGCTGAAGATGACCGTAAATGTCACACTTCGAGACTTGCACGCTGTCCTTCCGTAGAAGCTTCCGCTAGGGCACTTATTACTGTGTCGTTAGACAGTCATGATCTCTACTGGTTGCTGTGGAGCGCAGTGTAATATACTTGACTTGAAAAATTGTGAAAAATATTTTATTATTAAAGATGCTTCCTATACGTGATGACATGGCGTGCGAAGGTGGTTATTAGCAGCCAAAGAGAATGTCTCCCAGATAACTGCATACACACATATTTACGGATTTGGCATTGTTTTGTTGCTCGTGTACATAGGATCATGCTATTTCCTTAGAATTAGAGACTTCTGGGTAATATTAATGTCTCAGTGCTCATCAACTTACTGGATCATTAATACTTTTTATTATATTGCGCTGTAGTGATCCACAGCATTGTCTTATCCAAAATTTTAAATTACTTCATTAATGTGTAGGGATTTCTTTCCATTTGTTGTTACTTATAATAAAGTGGTGAGTATCTTTGTATCAACTCTTCGAGAGCATTAGAATGTGTACTTACAGGATAGATTCCTGAACGTGGAATTGCAGTTCTAGGTATCATGTGTTGGTTTATATTTTAATCATTTTTACCAGATTATATTCCAAGAAGATTGTAATAATTTACATTCCCATCACTTACATGACGGTACTTGTTTCTTCATATTTTTGCCAGCATTTAATGTTGCTGCTTTTCAAGTTTGCCAAGGTTTAAAACAAAAGACATCTTAACATTTTTTGTATTTGAATTAATTTATTTTTTGAATCTTCGCATTTTATTTTGCTTTTGGCAGATGCTTTCCCGTTAGACTTTATCCCCGCTGTGTGGATCGCCCCTCCACGGCGCTCCCCTCCCCTCCACGGCGCTCGTTAACAAGTGCGCCCTGACGGCCTCTGTTGTCTGTGTGTTACGGATGCCGGCTCCGGGTGCGTCACCCTAACTTGGAGCCAGTACTAAATCTTGAGGGTATGACGTTCCCTCGTTACTCTTTTTCTTTTCTCCTTGAAGATTTTCTTTGGTTCCCACATGTCAGTTCTTCCAGATGAATTTGGAATTGCTAGTTTTTAAAGCAAGGAGGGAAACTGCTGTCACGGGACTTTGATTGGAATTTCTCTAAATCTTATTTAGAATTGGCATTTTCGTAATACTGATTCTTTCCATCTGTGAGGTGTATGGGTTTCATTCCGTGTGTGTGGGCGGGGGGGGGGCGTCTTTTTTTTTTAATGTTCTTTAAGAAAGTTTTCTTGACTTTTGCCTTGCTAGGTCTTCCATCTTTTTCTCCAGCTCAGATTTATACTTGCTCTTTTATAGCATTTATTCCTTTGAACGGGACCTTTTTCTCCTGGTGAAGTCCGGTTATTGTAGTTCTGTAGGAAAGGGACGAAGTTTCAAGTGCTCATTTTATGTAACAGCAGCTTGATAATTACTTTTATTAGCTGTTGTTACTTCTGGGTTAATTTTTGTGTTTTCCAGGTGAAAGTTCATTATCTGTAAATAATGCTGCTTTTAGTTTTGCTTCTCCTAGCATTTTACTCTTACGTATTTTTCGTGTTTATATTGGTACCCGTGGGTACAACCCTCAGTAGTTGCAGTGTGTCCGTCTCTGTCTTCCTTGTCTTTCTTCGACTCTGATGAGTGCTGTTAGTATCTGCCAGTAATCAGCAAGCTCAGGGAGTGTTCTTCTGTTTCACCTCCTTAGGAATTGTCAGGAGCGCGTGTTAATGTCTGTCAAGTGCGTTTTTGGTGCATGTCAGCATTTATGCTGTGGAGCCTGTAGCAATGTGGGGGCGTATTGAACGGTGTGTGTTACTTTTTGACTCCCCCGAGACTTAACTGCAGAAGCCTGCTCTTGGCCAGAAGCCTTACTGATAACAGAAATAGTTGCTAAGACATATCTGACGTGTTACAGGTATTATATAGTATATTCTTACAATAAAGTAGTAACATTTTAATAATAATTTAATATTAATATAGTAAAATTCTTAGAATAACGTAAGCTAGAGAAAATAAAATGTTACTGAGGAAATCATAAGGAAGAGAAAATACATTTACAGTACTGTCCTGTATTTACTGAAAAAAATCTCTGTATAAATGGACCTGCACAATTCAAACCCGTGTTGTTCAAGGGTCAGCTGCAACTGGTATATACTAGAATTTATCTTATTTAGCCTTTAGTATGCTGAATTGTATTAGTAGAGTTATTAATGCTGTGCTGGCTTTGCGTTACTAGAATCAACGCCGCCTGCTCATGGTGGTTAGTGGCTATCGCGGTTTTTAATACAAACAGGGGATTCAATTTTTATGTGTTTTGCTGTGATCAGTTTTCCAGTTCTTTTTTTGTCTGTTCCCCTTTTCTGGTTTAGTATCAAGGTTGTGTAACTTCGTAGAATGAGGTGAAAAGCTTTCTGTCTTTTTCTCTGTGCTGTGCAGGGCGGTCATCTGTTCTTTCAGCTTGGTAGAATTTGACCGTGTAACATTTTGGGGGGGCTTGTGTGGTTTTGTTTACTTACTTTCTGTGTTTTAGAGTTCAGTTTTAGAATATATTTGTTTTGATTTCTGGAATGGTTGTTGTCAACTTTCTACCTTTTCTGAATTGGCACCTTCTCTGTTTGGCAGGGAGCCGCTGATTCTAGTGGCTCTGCTTTGCTTCTCTCTTGGTTTCCGGCCTCATGGTCAGATCAGATGCCCCCCTGAGACGGAGCTTGGTTTCCACGTTGGTTAGAGAGCCTGATCTTGGACGTAGAGGTAGATGTTGCTTTAACTTTGTATGTGTGGTAGGAGGAGTGGCCGAGACTGTCCGGTTGTAAACATTACCTTGATGTGTTTTCCAAGCTTCTTTTTGTTATATTGATTTTGAAATTAGAATTTTTCTGGGACATTTAAAATGAAGGATGTTTCTGTTTTTGCAATGGCATTTTCTTTTCGTGATTGTAGCTGTAGCATTTCTGTCTGAATCCTAATCCAGTCGACATTTTTCTGCCCCACTAGTTCCCCAGTTTTTGTTAATAATACTTTTTTTTTTTTTAAGATTTTATTTATTTATTTGACAGAGATCACAAGTAGGCAGAGAGGCAGGCAGAGAGAGAGGAGGAAGCAGGCTCCCTGCCAAGCAGAGAGCCCAACGTGGGGCTTGATCCCAGGACCCCAAGATCATGAGCCGGGCTGAAGGCAGAGGCTCAACCCACTGAGCCACCCAGGCGCCCTTGGACATGAAATTTTTAAGTTGTCTTTTGTGGAGACTTACTGAGATTTGGAGGGGCAGATAAAAACTAAGTGTCTTGACCTAATCTACTCATTTACTATATTAAACCAGGGCAGGCAAACTTTTTTTTAAAGGGACAGATACTGACCCAGGCTTTGTATGTTCTGTTTTGTGGTTATGCACCTTTTTTTTCATATAGTTGGAATCATATAGTATGCATCCTTTTCAGATTGGCTTCTTTCACTTAGTAGCCACTTGAAGTTTTCTCCCTTTTTATGCCTTGCTGTCTTATGTGTCTAATGTTGTTCTGTGTTTCTGGTGCTGAATAAAATACTCCATTGTTTGGATGGACCACAGTTCATTTATCCATTTACCTACTGAAGGACATCTTGGTGGCTTCCAAGTTTTGACAGTTTTGAATAAAGCTGCTAGAAACACCTGTATTTCATAGAAACATCTATGTGTGAACACAGGTTTTCAGTGCTTTTGAGAAAATAACAGGAAGCATGATTACAGGATCAAATGGCAAGAGTGTTTCATTTTGTAAAAAAAAAAACAAAAAAAACCCAACCCTGCCTAACTGCCTTCCAAAGTCAGTGTGCCACTTTGCACTCCCACCAGCGATGAAGGAGGTTTCTGTAGCTCCACATCTTTGTCAGCATTTGATGTCAGTGTTCCAGATTTTAGCCATGCTAATAGGTGTGTAGTGGGATCTTGTTTTAATTTGTATTTCTGTGATGATCCGTGATGCGGAACATCTTTTTAATCTGCTTGTTTCCTATCTGTATACCCAGGTGAGGTGTCTGTCGAGATTTTGGCCCAGTTTCTAATTGAGTTGTTGGATTTCTTGTGGAGTTCAAGAGTTCTTTGTAGGTATTAGATAATAGTTCTTTATCAAATATCAGAAAATTCTGTATTTTCTCCCAGCTTGTAGCTTTCATTGTAGTCTTATTCTCTTGACGTTATCTTTTGTAATAAGTCTTTTATTTTAGTGAAGTGCAGTTCATTATTTCTTTTATGGATTTTGCTTTTGGTGTTATAAGTAAAAAGTTTTCTGTCTGCTAGGTCATCTAGGTTTTCTCTGTTATCTTCTAGAAGTTTTATAGTCTTGTGCTTTACAAAGTTAGATGTGTGATCCATTTTGAGTTAATTTTTGTAAAGGGCATAAGGCCCGTTTGTGTGTAGATTCCTGATTCTCCTTGAGAATGTTGCTGTTTCAGTGTCATTTGTTGGAAAGCTATCTGTGCTCCGTTGTATTGCTTTTTTGTCTTTGTCAAAGATCAGTTGATTTATGGGAGTCTGTTTCTGAGTTTTCTGTTTTATTCCTTGGTCCATTTGTCTGTTCTTTGGCCAATAACGACACTGGCTGTTTACTGTAGCTTTACAATGAGTCTAGACGTTGGGTAGTGTCAGTGCCACAATCTTTTCTTCTCCGTTACTGCTGTATTGGCTGTTCGGGGTCTTTCGCCACTACACATAAACTTAGGAATTAGTTTGTTGATAGACACAAAATAACTTGTAGGGATTTTGCTTGGGATCCCATCGAATCTATAATTCAAATTAGGAAGAACTGACACCTTGACAATACAGAGTCCTCCTGTCCATGAACATGGACTATCTCTTCATTTATTTAATTCTTTGATTTCATACATTAGTTTTATATTTTTTCTCATATAGCTCTTGTACACATTTTGTTGGGTTTATACCTAAGTATTTTATTATGAGGGATGTTAATGTAAGTGATATTGTGTTTCTAATTTCAAATTCCACTCGTTCGTTGTTGGTATGTGGAAAAATAATTGACTTTTGTATATTTACCCTGTGTCTTGCAACCTTGGTATAATTGTGTATTTGTTCTACAAATTTTTTTGTTAATTCTCTCATATCTTCTGTGTTGTAGACAGTCATGTCATTTGAAAGCAAAGACAGTTCGATGTCTTCTTTCTCAATCTGTATTACCTTTCATTTCCTTTTTTTGTTTAATTACATTTGCAAAGATTTTTAGTATAATGTTGAAAAGAACTAGTGATAGGAGACATCCTTGCCTTGTACTGGGTACTCAACTTTGACAGATAGTGCTGAAGCAGTCGCAGACATAATGTAAAAAAATGTATGTTTCTCTCTTTCAGTAAAACTATATGCACTGTGAATTTAACTTTTAAATAGTTTCCATGTGTTATGAAACAGTTTATTTAATTTGTTTACTTTTTTCCAGCTGCTTAAAAATATAGAAACCATATTAGCTCACAGGTTTTACTAAAACAGGCACTTCTCTTCCTCCCTCCCTTCATGCATCCATTTCTTCTATCTCAGATGTCTCCTGTCTTCTTTATTTTTCCTGTTTTTTGGAATTCTAATCTTCCACTTTTTTTTTTTTTTTAGTTTTAGTTTTTTGGTTTTTTTAAAGAAATCAACTGACTTTCATTTCTGATTTGGATAACTTGCTTCATGTTTGGTTCAGGCCTTTTTGATTTTTGCATTTTGGAGATTTAAAGGTTTTAAGGTCTTTGTGTCCTTTGCTAGGGAGTTTAAGGCATTATTCATGGATCAGGAGTGGAGCACAATTCTTACAAATGAGTTGGAAGTTGGAGAGTGGAGAGCAGAGTTAAAAAACAAAAACCAAAAGAAAGTTCATCAAACCTTAACAAAGTGTTAAGAGGATAAAAGGGGTACAATCTTAGGATGAATTAAATAATAAGATGAAATAAGTCTGGTAATCACCATTAATGTCAGTTGACTAAACTTGTTAAAGACATGGATGTTCAGATTTGATTACAAAAGTGTGTTTTATTAATAGTAGCTACCTCTGTTGTAGCCTTTTTCATACCAGGAGATTACTAGTCATACTCTTTAAGACAAAAACCATTAGTAGTAAGAGAAGGACACTGCATGTACTAACAGGTTAAATTTTCCAGAAGATTAAACTTGTATGTTTCTGAAAACAGAGATCTAAAAGTATACAAATAAATGAAGTTATATTGGATATATATAGGATAAATTGGCAAATCCTTCAGCATTGTGGATGATTTCAGCTCCTCTCTTCCAACTTACCATGAGTTTGAAAGACAAAAGTTAAAAATAAAGATCTGAACAATGTGCGTATCAAAGTTGACTTAAAAGACCCTTAACCCCAAATTGGAGAACATGTGTACTTCTCACGAGCCTACGAACCATTCGCAAAAATGAA
Source organism: Neogale vison (assembly GCF_020171115.1). Lineage (NCBI taxonomy): Eukaryota > Metazoa > Chordata > Mammalia > Carnivora > Mustelidae > Neogale > Neogale vison. Next base: position 101,033,033 of record NC_058099.1, on the reverse strand, counting down.
TCATGTGCTGGACCCTAAAATCTCTGTTAAATTTCCGAAGATTAATACATAGAGACCATGTTCTCTGTTCATAATGCAACTAAGTTAGAAATAAAATAACCCAACTTAGAGATTTAAAGACCATATATTTATAAATTAAAAAAAGAACTGTTAAGTTAGTCATTGGTCAAAGAAGGAACTATTAAAGGAAAAAGTACTAAGACTGAGTGAATATAAAATTACTGTATATCCAAAATTTTGAGATTTGATTAAAGTGATAGTTTGAGGGGAAGGTCACAATTTAAGTGCCTGTGTTAGCAAGGGAAAACCACTGGCAATAAGTGGCTACTATTGCCCTAAAAAGTTATGAATCCAAAGAAAGGTGAAGGAAGGCAATATTACAAGGGGACGAAATTAATGAGTCGGAAGCTGGAGTTGCAGTGGGGAGTCTGCCTGAGGCCGAGCCTCTGAACAAGGGCGTAACGGATATTGTGCGGTACGTGTTACAGATGAAGGAGGGGTGTGATTGTAGGCAAAGCAGAGACGGTGAAGCTTGTAGGAAGGGCTGTGGCCATCTTTATGCCAGTAAAGAAGTTCTTGTCTCAAGAAGGAATCGTATTCTGGAGTAGCCCTGTTCCCACGGGGGAGCTTGAGTCGGGCTTGGAAGTCTGCTCGCAGAGACAGCACCAGGCCTGGCTTCGCAAGCTCGGTGCTGTGCCCGTGGCTGCCGCGCCGGCTCGGTGCAGCCTCCACGGACCCCTCCGCCCAGCGGGGCAGCGAGAGTTTATTCCTAAACGCAGTGTTTTTGATTAGCATGACCTTCGCATGCCCATGTGACAGAAACAATAGAACAGAGAGTGAGACGAGCCCGTCTCGCTTAGGAACATGGATGAAATCCAAGAGGGTTAGAAATAAAAAGACCAAGTTGGGTTTTCTCAGGAATATAAGGGGGAGGAGGAGGTTCCCATTTGAAAATCTTTAATTTGTGATGTTAGTCATTTAAAATAAAATCATGTTTTGTCTTACTAGATTAATGAAAAGAATTTGAGATGTCAAATCCCTCCTTAGAAAAAGGTCAAGGCGGACGAGAAATAGAAGGGAAGTTCCTTAGCTTCATGAGAGGTATTTGTTTCTTAGCAGTAAAACCCAAGAGTCATCTCTCCAAATCAGGAAGAAACAAAAGGCCCATCGTTACCACCTCCGTTCAGCAGTGTTCTGAAAGTCCTGGCCTGTGTGGAAAGGCAGGAAAATAGAAATAAAGGAATGACACAAAGAAGAAATACAGCACTGCCTGGCTCAAGTGGTATGATTGTCTGGGTTGAAATCTAAAAGGATCAACAAATTATTCTGGATATGAGTGTCTCAAGAGAGCCAAATAGAAGATGCGTGTTTAAAAATAATTAATTGTTCTTTACCAGCAACAGCCAAGAAATGTCAGTCAAGAAAAGATCCTACTGACAGCAGGAACAAAAATGAATCTAGAAATAAATGTGAGCTATTTCAAAATTGTGAAACTTTGTCAGAAGATGTTAAAAAGATTTAACGGAGACACGTTATCTTCTTGGATAGGAGGACACAGTATCCAGAAGATGATTCTCACGAATGATTCAATGTACGGATTCACTGTAATTACACTTACGTTCTCAGCATGAATTTTGTGAGGAATTTGATGAGCATAATGAAGCATAATGAAGCCAGACACTCCTGAAGAAGAAGCAACGGGCCCTGGCCTTATCAGCACTCAAGACTTACGTTAAAGATGTGTGAATTAAGTTGGTACGTTATGGGCTTTGGGATAGACAAACGCACTGTGGAATGGCCTGCAGAAGCCCAGCAGACACGTGTAAATGGGGGACTACCACCGGGGAGAGGAGGCATTTGCGGGAACGGCAAAGGCTTCACAGCATTTATGAAAGAAAGTGAACGTCTGTGACCTTTTTTTTTTTTTAAGATTTTATTTATTTATTTGACAGACAGAGATCACAAGTAGGCAGAGAGGCAGGCAGAGAAGGGGGGAAGCAGGCTCCCCGCTGAGCAGAGAGCCCGACGCGGGGCTCGATCCCAGGACCCTGAGACCATGACCTGAGCGAAAGGCAGGGGCTTAACCCACTGAGCCACCCAGGCGCCCCCACGTCTGTGATCTTGACAGAGTAAAATTGTTAAACACAAAATGCAGCCTGTAAAGGGAAAGTATAAATTTTACCAAATTAAACTTAAGAACATTTGTTCATTTGAAGGTGCTATAAAGAAATTAGAAAGGAAAGCCACAGACTGGGAAGAAATACTCGAAACACATAGCTGCCCAAGTGTGTGTGTGCGTGTGTGTGCGCGCGCGTGCGTGTGCCTGCACATGTGAATCAGCAGGGCCGTGTGCGTGCCCCCTGGGAGCGTGTAAGGCGGCAGGAGAGAGTCCTGTCTCACACATCTGTCAGTAAGCCACGTATTCTGTGCCTGAAACTACCACGAGCTGCCGAAGAAGCGGGACACGAACTGACGTAGCGTGGCGGAGGACAGTGTGCTGCTCTCTTACGAAGTCGAACACGCACGTTCCCCGAGACCTCGAAAGTTCACTTGCTTTAGAAGGCATTTCCCTAGAGGGTAAGCCTAGGCCCTTTAACACTGTTTTCATGGGACCCATAGTAAAGTTTATCCCAGTCAGCACATAGGGTGGGCATCAAAGGTTCATGCAAATAATAACCTTTCTTTGTGCACTGCATTTGGATACTGTGCTCTTTTATTTTATTTTATTTTATTTAAATTTTTTAAAATTTTTTATAAACCTATATTTTTATCCCCAGGGGTACAGGTCTGTGAATCACCAGGTTTACGCACTTCACAGCACTCACCATAGCACATACCCTCCCCAATGTCCATAACCCCACCCCCCTTCTCCCAACCCCCCTCCCCCCGGCAACCCTCAGTTTGTTTTGTGAGATTAAGAGTCACTTATGGTTTGTCTTCCTCCCAATCCCATCTTGTTTCATGGATTCTTCTCCTACCCACTTAACCCCCCATGTTACATCTCCACTTCCTCCTATCAGGGAGACCACATGATAGTTGTCTTTCTCCGTTTGACGTATTTCACTAAGCATGATGCCCTCTAGTTCCATCCACGTTGTCGCAAATGGCAAGATTTCATTTCTTTTGATGGCTGCATAGTATTCCATTGTGTATATATACCACCTCTTCTTGATCCATTCATCTGTGGATGGACATCTAGGTTCTTTCCATAGTTTGGCTATTGTGGACATTGCTGCTATAAACATTCGGATGCACGTGCCCCTTCGGATCACTACGTTTGTATCTTTAGGGTAAATTCCCAGTAGTGCAATTGCTGGGTCATAGGGCTGCTCTTTTATTTTTAAAAATACCTGATAGGACTCAATGAACGTATTGCTGCTTGGAGTTTGTGCGTTTTGTGCGTGTGTCCTTGGGAAGCTTATGCCAGAATATAAGAGAAAGGTTTTGTAGTAGCAATATTGTTAATAAAAAGCTGAAGTCAACCAGCTTTCAGCAGCAGGGGAATGGACGGGTGGCTTTGTGTGTTGGTGCGCTTGTGTGGTACATAAATGAATGACTGGAAGTGTAACAACACAGGTAAATCTTTGAAACATTGAATTAAAACAAGGTATTTTTTTTTCAAACTAAAAGCATACAGAACAGTATATAATGTAGAAGTGTGTGTACTGACGTCACACGCAGGCACACCCACAGGAAAAGTGAGAGGGCGATCAGCAGGGAGGTCTCAGTAGGCAGGACGTTGGGTTTGGGAAGGCAGACGGCGAGCCCGTGAGGCGCGCTCGGGCGCATGGGGTGTGCCCACGGGCCTTACGTGGGTAAGCCTGAGGCAGTCTGTTGTTAACGCCTCCTTACGTGGGTGTGCCATAGACGGTCTTCATATTTGCCAAATTAGATCAGTTTTTAAAATACTCATTTATCTTGAATTCTGCAGACATTTCCAGTGTTATTTTTTGAATATTTTTTATTTTCCACCTTGATTCTTATTTTCAGGAGAAGCCAGAAGTCTAGATTTGTTTTAGAAAAAATCTCCTAGTTAGGTTTTCAGGAGAGAGGAAAAAACCCTTTGAATGTGAAACACAATTGGTTTATGGACCAGATTCTACACGGAGGCCTCCAGCCTTCATGCTGGTCCTTCCCCGCCAGTTCTGCTGGTGCGGTCAGTTGGTTTTCGGTCAAGGGCTTCTGAAGGTCAGTGTGCCTACAGAGAGGTCTTGTCGAGGATGTGAGTGGATGCGGCAGGTGAGAACCTTGCTGGCACTCGTGGGGCTCTTTCGTACGCAGACGCGTTGACGCCTGTTCCTGGAGGCTCGGGAGGACTCTGCTCTTCAAGAATCGGGTGAGGTGCTCGTCACAGCCATTGTGGCCCGATCAGTGGTGTGAATCAGAGTATCCTCCTGTCTGATACCACTTTTTCCTCTTGCTCTGTTACCTTTGCATTTTCCACACCTGGAGAATCTTTCTCTGGAATATCAAGGGCCACGGACTTCCTTCTTGACCTTGGTGGCCCCTGCGTCCCTCTTGTTTTTAATGAAAGAGTCTGTAAGGAAGTGACGGGAACGGGACTCATCTGAAAGTTGTTCTGGGTTACTAAAATACGGGTCTGAAAGAAGTTCTGTATTTTATTCACAGTCGCTAAATTCCTTACTTAATGCTCCTAGCTTCTTAGAAAGGCTCTTCTTAAACAGTAGCTCCAAAATCCTAGAACAAAACTTAGTTCTGTTGCTCTTTTCAAAGAAAAAAGGCTCTTTTTGAGATGTTTCATTGTAAAGAAATGGTGAATTCTCAGATATCTCAAAGGTTAATCACTGTTTCAAGTTCCTTCCCCTTTCAGGGGATGCCTCGGTTGGAAGCAGTAACAGGATATTTTGAAATCTGAGGCCTGAGCAGGCCGTCAATAGCTGCTCAGACATGAGATGATCTGGATCTCCCGAGAGCTGCCCATGTTAACTTCCCGCCCCTTCTCCGTCTGCACCTTCCTTCCTGTTTTCCCTTGTGACACGGGCTTGCGCTGCTGGGACTCCCGCTGTGCAGAGTCGTGATGCGGAGGGTAGGCTGCAGAGGTGTTACTTCCTCCCTGATGGCCAGTCTCGACTCATGAGATGGTGTTTCATAAACAGCTGGAAAACATTCAGAATTCTCTCTCAGATCGACAGTCTGCGGGAGCTAGTCTACTTCCTTCGCAGGTTGAGGTCTCTAAAAATTGTCGTCTAATGATAAAGAGATATTTAAAATAGGTTTTCACCAGAATTTTCAGTTGTAGGATCGATGTTCCTTAGTAACCCTTTAAAATGCCAGACATTTCCAGCTGACGCTCTTTAATGTTTCAAGACTGGGATGAAAAGAGCCAGAGAGGCGACTCGGGGAGACAGAGGAGGAAAAGAGTTCTCTGCGAGCCAGGCAAAGCAAGGCCTCGGTCTGGGGGGCCTCGATCGCACGCTGCCGCCGTGTCCAGGAGGCGCCCAGGCAGAACGGGCGGCTGAGTTCGGCAGCGCCGTTGGCACTGGTGCGTCTGCGAGGATCCTTCTGGAGATGAGCGCGGGGGCCCGGGGCGGCTGCTTGCCGGCCGGCTGGCCGTGCTGGAAGAGCTGCATCCGTGGACGGTGGTGGCGGCCCCTTAGACGGACGGACTGCTGGGCTTCCTGCTGTAGGTCCTGCGGGAAGAACTGGTTCTCCGAAACTTGTGCTCGTTATGGATGAAGACGTGCCATCGTTCGATTTCTTCTACGTAAACCGTAGGTGAGCGTATTTGGAAGGTTTCTTTTTCTTCCCTTGAAAATTTGTGACACCTTTCTTTGTAGCATGAAGTCTGATTTACTCGGGGGTAAGACACAGAGCTTTGAGACATGAATAAGGGCTGATCAGCATTTTGCTGAAGGTTAGAAAGTGTACCTGTTGGCTTCATGCATTTCGTCGTCCCATTCTTTTTAAGGCCACAACACGCTACACTGAGGCCTGTCCTTTGTAAAGGTGTAAGTCCACTTAAAACGCCCTAGGGTCCCATTTAATATTTAGACATTCTTGGGTGATGAATGCAAAAGGCCTTGCATGCAATTCCAGATATACCCCTTTTAAGCTTTCCGTTTGACTTAGAAACGTCCGATACTTATAAAATCAGACATTGCCTCCGCCTGTCATTTGCCGTAAGGTGTTTACTTGCTGGGAAGAGTGGCGTGCATCCGTTACCCATGTGCGGTAGCTTCTGTGAATTGTGATTGATTTTGTTTTTTTTTTAAGTTTGATAGTTTATCCCCGTTACACCATTCAGAGCTTTTTCAGACACTCATTTGTGTGTCGCTTGACCTGAAACAGGGCTTACTGTCAAATTACTTCCCTAGTGCCACATTGACTGCTACCACACCCGGCTGGAAAGGTCCTGTACTTGCTGCATTTTCTCTGCTATGCGCTGGTTATTTGACTTGGATTTTAGATGTGTTAAGAACTTTTTAGTAAAGAACCTTTATTTATTTATTTATAAAGATTTTTACTTATTTATTTGACAGAGAAAAATCATAAGAGGCGGGGGGGGTTTGGGGGAATGGGTTGGGGGGGAAGCAGGGTCCCCGCTGAGCAGAGAGCCCGATGCGGGGCTCGATCCCAGGACCCTGAGATCATGACCTGAACCCAAGGCAGAGGCTTAATCCACTGAGCCACCCAGGCGCCCCAGTAAAGAACATTTTTGAGGTTTGCAGAATTGTCAGTCTGCTGGCTTGACCCAAAATATTTATGTTCACTGCGTCTATTTTTATTTGTTTGAAGGTCAAGGAGATTTTTTAAATAATTAGTTTTGTTAAATTAGATGAATTTCAGCCTGTATTTTTATCTTTCCCCCCAACCTGATGTAGTCAGTGGGAACTGGAAGAGCTCAGTTACGGTGTGTAAGGGAGCGGCTGATGGACACTCATGTGAATTGGCCTTCCTGGTTGCCAAGTGGTAACTTCCAGATCCTGCTTTCCGTGTTCTTCATCCTTTCGTCATCTGACGGAGACCGGCACGAGGGTCTGGGAGCCGCTTGTTTTCCCTTGGACGTGCTGCCGTCCCCGCCTGCTGAGTCACAGTTTCCAGTCGGGTTACACTTCCCTTTGCAACTTAGGATCTCTCCTCCTCCCTTTGTCGGATTCTGTTGCTTTTGCTGACTTCCACTGGGTATTAATCACACTCTGACTTGGCATGGTGGTGTGCAAATGATACTGTTTTGCTAAATATAGCCAAAGAAGCAAGCTTATCAACCGAGCTCGGTAGCTAACTCTAAAATATTACCCTGGAATATTCTAGAATTTCACTTTCATTCTTTTTGAAGGGAAAAAGGGAAATACTTGCATCATTTCTTAGCCTTTTTATGTTTGCTAGTTTTGAATTCCATAAGGAATATCTGAATGTGTTTAATGAAAAAATTAGAACTTCTTTTAGCAGCTTCCCCCATTCCCTTTCTGTCCACATAAGTAATTACCGCTAGTGCCCTGATTTAATATTTTAACATTTACTGATTTTAGTATTTGTTGGCCTTTTCTTGGCTTCTACGTGAATATATATTTGTATGCATACACTGATTTAGATTATATGCAAACACATATATGAAAATGACCACATAAACAAGTTGTCTGTATTTAAGTTTTATTTCTGGAAATTAATACTTTTCTAGGAATTATCCATTTCAACTAGATTTTCCGATGCCTCGGTATGAAGCCATTGGTAACGTTCTCTTAGTGTCTCTGAGCAGTGGTTATCTCCTCTTGGCGCTGAGTGGGCTGGCTGGGGGCTCGTTCTGTCCGCGTCCCGGATCTGCCTCCCCGTAGGTTTATCTAGTACACATTTCAGAAATCTGTTTTGGGCTTTGTTAATGCCGTCTCTTGTTTCTGTTTGATTAATGTCCATCCTGATTTTCATTAAAATTTTTTTCTTCAGGATACATTGGCTGCTTTCTTTCTTTCTTTTTTTTTTTTTTATTTATTTGGCAGAGACAGATCACAAGTAGACGGAGAGGCAGGCAGAGAGAGAGGAGGAAGCAGGCTCCCTGCTGAGCAGAGAGCCCGATGCGGGACTCGATCCCAGGACCCTGAGATCATGACCTGAGCTGAAGGCAGCGGCTTAACCCACTGAGCCACCCAGGCGCCCGGCTGCTTTCTTTTAAACCCATGACAAGGGGTGTTTGGTTCGCTGTTCTCTGCCGATTTGACTTGTGTCAGACCTTCTTACTGTGTGTCTGTCTCCCCTTCCGTCTCCCGTGTGTTCCTCCTTCCTTCCCACCGAACACTTTACAGCTCCACTGGTTTTTTCAGAAGCTGCACGCAATTCGTTACAAACATTGAGTTTTTTATTTCATTTTACAATACTTTTTCGTTCTTTTAAAAAACTGTTTTGTCACTTTCTGTCATTTACAGTTTCATGCTTGGCTTCATGTCTTTATTTGAGAGTCAGCGTTTGAAGATCATGGATCTCAGATTTGTATGGGTGTTTTCTTAATGTTTTTTCTACTATAGCTCATTTTCTTGGTTATCCTTTGTATGATAGACATTGTATTTGAAAAATTATTTCTGGGAATAGTTTGGAGTCTAGTGTTCCGTAGTGCGGAATGTTTTACCATTGCATTTAAAAGACTTGTTTCCTTGTATTATTTGCTATAGACATACCATAATGTATGTAATTATTTCCTTCATTGATGGACATTTGGATAATTTTAGTTTTTTTACTATGACAAACAGCAGTGCAGAAAACATCATCCATGTTATATGGTATCTAAGGGAACCTTAATAAATAGAAATCCTCCTTCTGTCTAAGGTCTGGAATAAATTGAAAAATAAAATCAAGTATAGAAACAGGGACAAAATGTTCTCTTGATCACTGATGCAGCTAAGTTGAAGGTTGTGGCTTAGATCTGTTGATGAGGAGGTTTGCTCACTTGGCTGTCCCCTGTCAGGCCAGCTTCCCCGCCAGAGCGACCGGGCCGGCACCTGAAGTTGCCCGTGGAAGTTAGCCCAGCGCCAGCCCTGTGTGACTCACGGGACACTTTTCACAGGGCCGTGGAGGAGGGTCGGTGTTCTGGGAAAGCAGCAGGGGATAGCTGAGCTAAGGATAAGCCCATTTGTTTTTTTCTCATACTGTCCATGCAAATACATAATTTGTTGGGGTAGAAGAAATTTAGGAGCTGTAGTTCTGATAGTGTGGGACCCATTTCTGTCAGGGAGCATCAGGGAGGAGAACATCTCTGTGCAGCCGTGTGCACTGGACAGTTGGCAGGCGGGAAGGTGGCCTTGCTGGGAACGACCTCTGGAGGCAGGGGCCGGGGTCCTGACCTTCCACTGGACCCGTGCTCAGACGTGGAGCCTGCAGTCTCTGCCACTAAAACGGAAGACTTGTGCCCTCCGCCCATCTGTATTTGTCTGTCCCCAACGAGCTCGTATTTTTGTTTTGATTTTTAGTTTATTTATTATATAATGGCCAGAGAGGGGCTGTGATGTTTGTGCTGTGACGAATTTGTTGTTTCTCATGTGTTTGCTTAGTGGAGGCCCCTGCTGTGGTGTTTGTGTGCAGTAGACATTTGCTTGCTGCTAGACCTTCGTTGTGGACTTTTCCCTTATTAAGCCTAAAGTGCTTCTCCTTTGCCCATTTAATGCTTTTACTCAAATGTCTCCCATTACTTGGTAAGATCATGAGAGGACTTCTTTGTATTTGACTCTGGGATATGCCATACCCACCCTTCAGATTTTTAAAATTTTATTTTCTCCCTTGTTCTAGATGTTTCTCTAATGTAGTACTTGTAATTGGGTTTTGCTTTATGATGAATTCAGCCTCTTTACATGTATTGATACATTTGGTGTTAGCATCGGTCATGATTTTCTGTGCTTCAGCTTTGGTGATTTCACATTTAAAAGATCATATTAAGTACACAGTGTGGTTGTCTTTGGATTCTGTTTGTGGGTTTCCTTCTTTCTTACTTTTTTTTAAAGATTTATTTGTTTGAATGAGAGAGGAAGTCAGTGACTGTGCGTGTAGGGGGAGAGGTAGCGGGAGAGACTCTCAAGTGGGCTCCCCAGCGGAGCGCATGGCGGGTCACGGGGCTCAGTCTCAGGACCCTGAGATCATGACCTAAATCACGAGCTAAATCAGGAGTCAGACGCTTAACCAGCTGAGCTACCCAGGCGTCCCTCAGCTGCTCGTTCTTAGCAGAACTTCACATGCTGTACTCGATTCTTTCCTTCCGAGACTTGTTGACCTCTTACTATGACCAGTGACAGAACTGCTGTAATTCCAGTTTTAAATTCCTCCCTCCCCGCTACCCTGAGCGCGGTGTTTGTGACATGTCCCCTCAGGCAAGGGAAGCAAGCAAAAATAAACTATTGGGACGACATCCAAACAAATAGCCTTTGCACAGCAAAGGAAGCCATTGACAAAACAAAAAGGCGACCTAGTGAACGGAGAAGATGTTTGCAAAGGCTATATGTCTGATGCAGCGTTAATATCCAAAATATATAAAGAACTCCTGCAACTCAAGAGCAAAAGCCATTCTGATTAGAAAATGGGCAGCGGACCCAAACAGACGTTTTCCAAAGAAGACATGCAGATGGCGGACAGGGATGTGAAAAGCTGCTCCACATCACTCGTCTGGGAGATGCAGATCAAAACCACAAGGAGATATCACTTCATACCTATCAGAATGGCTGGTATCAAAGATAAGAAGTAGCAAGTTTCGGTAAATATGGGGTGAAAGAGAAACCCTTGTTTGCTACTGGTGGGACTATAAATTAGTGCGGCCGGTGTGGGAAATAGTACGGCAGTTCCTCAAAAACTGAAAATAGAGTCACCGTACGATCCAGTAAATACTGGGGATTTACCCAAAGAAAACGAAAACACTAATTTGAAAAGAGATCTTCAGCCCCGTGTATTGCAACATTATTCACAGTAGTCACGATACGGAAACAACCTAATTGTCCATTGGTAGACGGACGAATAAAGAGGATGTAGTGTGTGTGTGTACACACACACGCACGCACACACACGCGCACACACGCACACACACGCACACACAGAGTGAAATATTACTCAGCCATAGAAGACAACGAGATCTTCCCATTTGCGACAACACGGATGGACCTAGAGGGTGTTACGCTACGTGAAATAAGTCAGACAGAGAAAGACGGATACCTTGTGATTTCACTTATATGTGCAATCTGAAAAAACAGATGAACAAACGAAAAACCCGATGCGTGAGTACGGAGAGCACGCTGGGACGGTCAGCCGGTGGCGGGAGTGCGTAAGATAGATAGAGGGTTAGGGTGCGGAGCTGTAGGTGTAAAATCAGTGAGTCGTGGGGACGAGTACCGCATACGGAGTGTGCGTTAGTGCAGTAACGGTGTGTGCTGACCCATGGGCACCGGAGCGGACACTGTCACTGACAGAACTGTTGAATTACTGTGTTTTACCCCTGATGCTTCTGTAATACCGTATGTCAGTTATCTCTCAGTTTGAAGAACCCGAATCGTTCCCTTTTACTTTTCTCACCTTTTTTTCTCATCATTTTTTCTTAATGCTATTTCTTTATCATTTTAAATTGATTCATGCCTCTGTTACTTGGTTTTAAATTATATCTAAAAAAATAAACGTAGATTATATATTTAGTTGAACCCTGTTTGTAAAAGACCCGGAAGTCGTCTACTTGATTCTCTTGGATTTGTCATTTTCATGTTATCGCGGTCGTAGACGCTTTAGGAAGAGGCCGCTGAGGGGTACGTGGCCTGGCTGGGCTGGAGGGGACAGCGCCTGCCGGGTGTCGGTTCTGACTTCTGCACACGTCGCCCACCCCCGGGACGAGCGCGCCCATCCCCCGCAGGAGTCCTTCGTGGCGCGCAGTGGTCCCTTTCCCTGCCCCTTCCCGTTCCTTACCGGTGCTCAGGGAACTGCTGAGCTGCTTTCCAGCACTGGAGACCACTTTCCATTTCTAGAGTTTTAGTAAACGGAGCAGAGTTTGTATCAATTTGCATGTCATCTTGCGGCAGATTTTTCTCGGGGTTCGTTGATGTTCAGCAGGGGTGGGTCGGTCGCTGGTTCCTTCTCACCGCGAGTGGGGTCCGTCCTACGGAGCTGCGCACGGAGCCGCCGCAGACACTCGTGCGGAGGTCTTTCCGCTGTTGCGTTGGAGTCTGCCCGAAAGACTTAGGGCGCTTACTGCTCCCTCCGTCTGTGGGGGGCAGCGTGTCATCCTGCAGGATGGTGAGGCGGTCAGGTTCCCCGTGGATGTCTGGGTGTCCAGCGCTTCCCCGCGATCTTGTTCAAGTGCAGCTCCCGGGGCGGGGGGTGCGCCAGTTCCCGCGCCGGCCTGGGACTGTGCGTTTCTGGAGCTCCCGGTGGTGCTGGGGCCGCGGGCCGAGACCGCGCTGTGCAGAGCCAGGGTCCGGAGCCGGCCGGATAGTGGATTTCTTCCTGCCAGGTAACAGTAGACCGCACCTAGTATCGGGTTTTCCTCAGACACGAAGAGAACTCCAAGCTTGCTCGCAGCAGACCGTCGCTCGCATTCGGGCGCATTCTTGTCGTGAACACCGGGCAGCAGTTGACGAGGAACGTGACCACTCGGTTCTGTTTCGTATATTCTTCCAGAGCCGGCTGTGGGGCTGGGGGCCGGCTAACCTTGCTTCCCCTTCTCTGTGTTTCCCTGTTTGTTTTGGAAGTTTGGTCGGAAAGGGATGCTCTGGTGTTGGCCCTCGTCTGCTAACCTGCAGCGTGCACTGGGGACAGTCTGGGTTGGAGGTTTGCAGGGAAGCCTCGAGTCAGAAATCTGTTCCAGTCAACGGACAGCGGGGCTCAGAGCCACTGTGCTTGTCAGACTTCCTCGGACGCATAGTCATGGGTCCCCGAGGCAGGCTGGACCGTTGTCTTGCCGAGCTGGGGCCCGGGTCACGGGCTCTGGGTCGAGGCTGTGAGAGCTGCTGACGGTCTGTCGGGCCAGCGGGACTCCAGTTGCGGCTGCAGCGGGCAAGTGACGGCAGCTCCTTTGCCCTGTGTCCCCATCAGCAGTGACGGTCAGGGTGCTGCTGAGGTCACAGCGCTTGGAGGAGGGTTACGTGATGTTCGTAAGGTGCTTAGACAGTGAACCCACCTCGTAAGCACTTTCGGCATGTGCTCGATCCACAGGCAGCCGTATGGAAAGTTAAGACACGTGGAGAAGAGTTAGCATCAGATTTTCTCAGATTGCACAGTGGTCGCCCCCTGGCTCGTGGGAACAGGGGCTCCCGTTGACAGGCCTCGAGCCCCGCTGTGATGCGGCGCGAGTGTGTGTTGGCATCCGGGATGGTTCCTTCTTGCTCAGAGGTCCTGGCTGGGCTCCAGAAGCGCAGCCCCTGCGTGCTTGGGCCGGGAGTGGTTGTGTTTTGTTTCTGTGCTTCCTCCGAAACCTGGGGATGGGAATGGCAGAGGACACGTGAATGTGAAGGTTGGAGTTGGAATGCGTGATAATTAGGGATTGATTGTAATTTTCAATGAACCTGGATTTTAGTTCTATTCTTTTTGAATGATACCAGTAAAGTCAGACTTCCAGTGTGCTATATGAGCATTTCTTTTGAAATGTTTCCATTTTGTATAAGAACACGATTCTTCAGTCAAAGCCATATTGAAAAATCACAACTGACACTAACGTTTTCCCTTAATAATTGAATCTCTCTTTTTCTGGAAACATCTCTTTTTCTGGAAAACCTCTGTTACGTATAGTTTCTTTCTTGGAGCGGAAAGGAGGCCTGCTCCCTGTTCCCCTCATTGCTGGTCTGACTCCGGTGCCCCTCCGTCACTGGGTCCTCCTGCCGACAGTGAGGGAGACCAGAGCCTTCCCGGGCAGCTCCTTCATCTTTCTCTTGAAATAGCAGAGCTTTAATTGTTTGCTTTTAATTATATTTTTAGGAGCATTTCAAAGGATTATTATCTTCTTTGTCATACCTGGCCCATTTCCTGGTACTAAACTCAAAATAGCATCTGATCTGTTGGTTGCGTAACACACCGGGTCACCCTTTCTTCCTTTGGCTGTTGGGATAACCTGTGATCCCGGCAGCTCCGATGGCCTCCAGCCGCGTTCTTACACAACTGCGGCTGTGCTGGTTCCCAGCTCTCGGGGACGGGAAATCGGCCCTTCTGAAGTGTGTGCATTCAGTCCCCTGAGATTATTAAGTGCTACCAAGCAGAAAAAATACTGGATGTAAAAACCAGCGTATGAGGTAACTGTGAAACTAGCATGTGCTTTGGGATGGCTCATCTTTTCCCGAAGAAAATGTGCTAAGAGAGACATCTTTCAGGGAAGGATTGAATTGCATAAAGTTTAAGATCAAAAACAAAACTAATTAAAAAAATTTTACATTGAAGTATACAGTTGACTCACTAGAACTTCAGAATTTGTAATATTGTAAAATGGTTGAAATTTAATTACTCATTGAATGCTAATTGAGCTGTTCTTAAATAATTTTTTAGTAGGAAAAAGTTTTATAGACTGCTTTATGAAATGCTGACTTATGCTAATTAGCATTTGAAAGGTGCAGATAATTTACCTTTCTAATAATTTGAGAGTGTCAATACCCTATTTTCCTTGTTCTTGTTTTGTGTAAGGACCCTACACTTCTTGTCATTTTATTTTAGATACTTCACATAAAATGTAATGTTAAAAAACTTTCAGCCCCTTGAGAAAATGTCTTCAGTTTTTAACTATCAAATTTAAGAATAATTGTCATTATTTCCAAAGAGTTAAGCATATAGGGGAAAAGTGCTGATTCTTGCACTTTAGGATTAAGACTTGAGCAGGAGACGAGTCATCTCCCTGCCTCCCCACCCCTACCTCCCAGGTGAGCGTGTTTGCGTTTGCTTGTTTCTCCTTAGTTCCTACGTTGTTCTTTCAGGTCGGGCGGACCCTGAAGGCCCTCTCTCCCATCATTTTATCAACATATGTTTGTTTACAGCACCTCTTACAATCACAGGAGGGTATAGTTACTAGTCCATTTTATTTGTGCGTTTTTTAAAAAATTTTTTAATGTTTTAAAAAAGTTTTTATTTATAGGTTAGAGAGCGAGGGAGAGAAAGAGCCCAAGCAGACGGAGAAGCAGGCAGGAGAAGCAGAGGGAGAAGCAGGCAGGAGAAGCAGAGGGAGAAGCAGGCAGGAGAAGCAGACTCCCCGCCAGGCAGGGAGCCTGATGTGGGACTTGACCCCAGATCTCTGGGATCACAAGCCAAGCCAGAGGCAGATGTGCAGCCATCGGAGCCACCCAGGCATCCCTTTATTTGTGTTTTTAATGTGTAGAACCTCTCTTTTTTCCCTTTAATGACATTTTATACTTCTAAAAAATAATAGCTTTTAAACTTTCTGATGGCTAGTGTGACTTTTAAGTATGATATTTATTTGATAACATTAACAGAATTGTAAAGCAAAGCCTTGCCAGATGTTTTTGGGGCATCCGCCCCCTGACGTAGTAACACGGACATTATAGCTGGGCGCGGGTCGTAACCACTTGCCGTGTGCTTCCTGGGACGCTTCGGGGCTCATGAGCTTGTGGGATGTTCCTCTTGTAGTTTACAGTCAGCTCACTCCGGGGGCCCCTAGCTTAGTCTGCATGTTCAGTTCCCAGTCTGTTCCCGTTTGCGGGGGGAGGCCACCCTCTCAGCTGGGACTTGGCATTTTCAGAAGCTGGACTCAGGAGTGCGGATGTTTCAGGCCCGGGTTTGACCGTAGAGGCCTTTACACTCCTCTTTGTGGTTCTGCTCTCAGCAGAGCCCACGTCCCGCAGGGCAGTGCCCTGGGCGTTTTCATGGGGCCGGCGGGGAGGACACGCCCGTCCTCCTCTGGTCTCTCCCGGCCGGGAACCCTTTGCGCTCTGCCTTGCCCATAGCCGCATTCATGTCATTAATTTCAAGTTCGAAGTGAAGGCGTTGGTGATGAAAAGGAAAGCAGGGAGAGCAGGAGGTTGAACGTCACAGGGACCGGAGAGGCAGTCCCAGGTAGGACGAAGGAGTTACGGACCCGCGCCCCGTGCTGGTCGTCTCCGTTGCAGCGTGCGTGGCGGCGATCCGGCGCTGCGCCGGGAGAGCGTGGACCGGGCGCCGCGGGGACGCGAAGCCAGGGGCCCCGGAGCAGTGCCCGTAGGTGCTAGCTGGGCGCGCGGGCAGAGGGCAGCTTGTCCGCAGGCCTGGGTGGGACGCGCTTCCGGAACAGACGGTGCGGGCCTGAGGTTGGCGAAGAGGTCGGCCGGGTGGACGGAGCTAGTTTATCGGCTGCTTCCTGTGCCGTATTCTTTGTTTTCTCCATTTTTGTCCCGTGCGTGGAGTAGATCCCTGCACCGTTCGCACCGGGGCGATAGCATGACCGCATTGGCGTTTTAGAAGGATTAGACCCCGGGAAGTCTGGAAGGCGCGTTGGAAGGGCCGGTCGCAGGGAGGCTCCGGCAGGGACTTCTGCTGCCCAGGGATGAGGGGACCCAGAGCCGACCGTAGCCCAGGGAGGGGGCTTGCGGCTTTGTGCGCGGTGGGAAGGAGGGCCTCTGGGACGGCTCTGGGCCTCGGTCCTGGGTAACTTGGGGGGCGGAGACACTGCGAGGCGTGAAACAGCATCTAGAAGGAGGGCGGGCGAGGAGAGAAGCCCGTACACGGGGGAGTGCGGACGTGCCGCAGGCGGGCGGGCGGGACGTGCGGCGGACAGGGACGGGTGGGTCGGGGCTAGGGATTTGGGCGTCCCTGGCATTGTGGGGTCAGGGTTCTGGGTGGGAACGAGACCTTCTGGGCGGGGTGTCTGTGGGGAGAAGGAGAGGGCTGAGAAAGAACGGGAAATGGGGAGAAACACAGGGCCGTTGACAGGGGTTCGCCAGGCAGACGAGGAGAGGAACTCACGGAGGAGCGTGCGGCACTAGTGTGTGGTCCTCAGCGCCAGCAAGTTGCACAGGGGCCAGACGGTGGCCACTGGTTTCGGCACCGCCTCCCGGTGTCCCTGGAAGCAGGGCGGGAGCAGTGGGGACGGAGGGGCAGCGGCCAGGGCGGTCCTCCGTTACTGTCCTCCCTCGGGAAGCTTGTCCTCTTGTCCTCGACGGGAGCCGGAAAGAAGCTGAGGGGTGGGTGCTGCTGGGAGCGCCACGAGGCTGCGGAGACCGGAGACCGCAGGGGTGTAGAAGTCACGGTCATGTCTGCCCCAGGGTCTGGGAAAGGAAGGCGTGAGCGCTGGGTCACAGAGTCACCCACGTGCCTTGTCGCGGTTGGAGATGATCTTAGAAGCCGCTCAGAGGGACTTGCCCTTCGATTTCCTTACTGATCTTTCTTTCCTTGTTTTTTTGGTCAGATAAACATTACCAGTTATTGTTTTTTCATGAAATTTATTTCCTGACGGCAGACCCTGACGCAGCGGTCTGCTTGCTCCCCAAGTGTCCTGTCGCGCGCGCCCGGGGTGCGTCTTCGAGCCCCTCGAGCCTCCCCTTCCCCGGACGTTGAGGCCGCGGGAGGCGCCCGCCCCGCCGCACCCATCCCTGCCCTCCGGGACGGCTTCTGTCTTCGCCGCAGTGAGTGTCTGCTCCGGCCCGGCGCTTCCGACTTTGCTCGGAAAATAAATCTGATAATTTGTCACGTGTGAATGAAGCTCAGCGTACTTCAGCAAATCTGTATGTTTTAGAAGTCCGAGAATGCACCCCTCTGACGGGAGCTTCAATTTCAGAATACCTTCGGAAGAAAGAGATTGTTAGGGATGGTATCATCTATTTCCTTCCTTCCTTCCTTCGATTTTATTTATTTTTCCAAAAATTGAGCCGTAGTTGCCATATAACATCGTGTAAGTTTAAGGTGTGTAACATGTTGATTAGCTCTACTTCTGTATTACGATACGATTATCCCGGAGCGTTAGCCAGTACCTCACGCCACGTGACTATTACTTATTTGTCATCAGGGCAGTCAGAAGGAGATGCAGCACATTCTGCTCGTCCTGGAGCAGGGTTGGCCAGCCTTGCTTCGCATTCCCATTGTCAGAAATAAAATTAAATAGCAGGAAGTCTGCTTCACATAATAATCAGTCAGCTTTTGAACCAGCTATAAAAACTAAGTCTGTATGTTCCAATTGATAAAATCTCATTAAAATAATATTTGGGGCTCAGGAAAGTCTGCTTTGAGCTCTTTGGTGGCTGACCCTTCCCTGGGCATGCTTTTGGGCAGGCCCTCGGGACCTTCTCCGAGCCGCGTGCCTCCGGAACGTGCTGCTGGGTAGAGCCTGGTTCTCTAGCCGGGCGCGTCCTGCTGCTTCCGCAGGGACGAGCTCGTGGGCGGGGCCCCAGCGGGCGCTCAGTCGGCTGTTGTCTGCGCCGAGACCTTTACTTCGTCGGGTGAGACCATCATTCCGAGTTCCCTGGTGACCCATAACGGATCTTGAACTTCGCAGTTACACCGAAGTCATTTCAAACAGAAATTTGTATGAACCAAACGTCTCATAAAGGACGTTGGGCTCGAAGATTGAGGAGGGCACGTGTTGCGTGGAGCTCTGGGTGTTGTACGTGAACAATGAATCTTGGAACGCTTCATCCCAAACTATGATGTATTACATGGTGACTGACATAACACAATAAAAATATTTAAAAAATCACGAAGTCAGAATTGTAACTGTGCTAATCGAGCAGAAAATATTTATGGAAATATTTCAGGGGTATGGGAAGACTCAAAGACGTCCGTGCATGTTCGTTTGGTGGAACTCCACACAATTGTTGCATGTTTGAAGAACAATAACAAAGGAAATGACTATTTTGTTTAAGGCAAAAGGGCTATAAAATTCTGTATACAGTATGCCCTTGAAAAATAAATTCACAAAACGAGTCTAAGATAAATTACATAGTGAGGTCACGATCTTCCCGAAGAAACTTGAACTCTTTGCTCTGTTTCAGCTAATCTGCCGGTGCCAACAATCGCGGCGATCGACGGGCTGGCCTTGGGCGGTGGCCTCGAGCTGGCTCTGGCGTGCGACATTCGCGTGGCAGGTGAGGACGGCCCCGTCAGAGATGACGGTGTGCTCGCTCTCCAGATGCTTCCCGACGCTCTGCTCTTGCCCCGTGCTGAGTAGAACGTTGAGAAGGAGGCACGCGCTGGGCGAGCGCTGAAGGTTCCCCGTGTGGGAGACAGTCCGCTAGAGGAGGGGGACGGGAATCGGGTCCGACAGAACTGAACGTGCGTCGCAGGCCCTGTCCCTCTCCGATCAGTGTCCTCCTCTGCAATGGGGCAACGACACGGGCTGGATCCAGTGAGCGAGTCCGTGGCCTCTGCCCAGTCCAGGCACTTCGGTCATGTCAGTCTGGGAACGACAACTGAATCTCTCTGGGGTTCACTTGCTTCTTGCTTGGTTTCCTGTGGGTGGGATGAGGCGATTATGAAAATAATACTGAGAACAGTTAGTGCTGGCCCGTGCTGAGCGCTGCCCCGGTGCCCGGCCTGGCTCCGAGCGCCCATGTGAATGACGTCACGCCACGGCCTCGCAGCCCTCCGGGATAGGCTCCGTGCTGCGGGAGGAAGCTGGGGCCCGGGGAGGAGACAGGAGCGGGCCCGGGGCAGTGGCTGAGCTGGACTGGAACCCAGGCGGTCTGGCACCATCGCCCACACTCCCCCATTCTGCCAGAGCCCCGCGGACTGCCACCATATGGCCACGTTGGGGTGACAGAAAGGGACCCTGGCCCTGAGGAGCGGGTGAAGCAGGCAGCAGGCTGTGTGTCACCGTCCTTCCCCTGGCTCCCACGGTGACTCCTGAAGCAGCTGCCTGCTAACAGCGAGTCGATGTAACTGTGTTTCCAGTCACTTTTGACTATTTCTTGGGCATCGTAGCTGCCGGTCCATGTGGCCCCTTCCCCCTTTCTGCTTTATTTTAGATTTCTACCTACTTGTCTGAAATCACGAGTTTTAAATGGAAAAGCTGAGGTACCCATAGTCCATTTCTGAAAGAGTGCAGACTGTGGGCATTAGGGTGTGGGAGGTGGTCTAGATGCAAATAAACAATTAAGAGGTTTTCCAGAAGCCGTGAAAACAAAACACAGAAGGAGGAAGGAACCTGTCCCGCTGTCAGAATAGTAAAACCGTTTGTCAGAAGTAACCAGAGATTCGGCCCTGAAAAGCTGCCACGGGTGACGTGATACGTGAAGCTGTTTGATTCGCGGGACTCCTCAGGCCGCTGAAGGCCCTGCGTGTCAGACACAGCTTCGCGCCTCATCCCGAACAGCAGCGGGGCCTCAGCCTGCAAACGGGCCTTGGCAGTGTCGGGTCAGATCATGCGGCTACAGCCCTGGTCTTTCTGCGTCGAAGATCACTTCACTGCCGACCAGGTCTGAAGGGGAAGTGTTACGGGATCCCCTAATGTCTGTCATTTGCAGTGTTTGCTTATTTCTGTAACTAAATGCCTTCTGCAGTGACTTTTAAAAAGATTTGTGACACAGGTTTAATTAGCAAATAGAATATTTGTAACTGATTTTAGTAACTTTTTCACGTTGTAATATTTGAATCTGATGATACGCATTTTACTTAATTTTCTTCCTTCCTTTTTTAGCTTCCTCCGCGAAAATGGGCTTGGTCGAGACGAAGTTGGCAATTATTCCTGGTGGAGGTATGACGCGTCCACGCCCGTTGATTTATTCTTAACAACAGGGTGTAAGGCAAAAGGGTGTGAATTAAAAAGGTGACATTTTGGGTGAAGAGACTAATACTGTATTGTTTGCCTTTGTAGCAAAGTCCTTACGTAGAATGTGCTCTTTTATTCAGGTGGTTGAGAAGATGCTGGGTGTGTTGGGTGCTGCCCTGGTTTTGCGGGGTCTCCTGTGCTTTTCTGTATAATTTCTTCATTTTTAAATTATTGTTTTCAGCCACATTTTTCTTGAAACATTGCACTGATACTTTGAAAGCGGCCTGCACACGGTCCGACCCTGCTGGAGGAGTGGGCAGGGCTTCCCAGGCTTCATGCGGCTTGTTTGTTTCTGGGCAGCAGGACAAAGGTTGGGGTTAGTGGGTGGCCTGAGTTTGGAGCGGAGGTCTTTCTTTTGTCACTACAATAAAGACAGGTGAGCTGCCTTTGGGGAAGACTCATTTAAGAAAGCATTTTTCCAACACGGATAATGAAATCTTGTATCACCCAATAAATCTGAAATTTTTGTTCTTTTGTCCGATGAGAGAATTTGGAGCTACTTTGGTTTTCATGAAGTTGTTTTCTCAGAAAGTAGGGTTCATTTGAGAGGTGCGCGTTGATGATTTATTAGTGTATGAATTAAATCACAGTAACAGCGTTAAAAAAAAACAAACAGTAACAGTGTAAAAATTGAAAGCGGCGTTTGAACATTTTAGGTATGTTTGTACCTGGACAGGTTAAAACTGTGTGTTTGAACTTATCGTGAGAAGAGTGCTTATCCTGATCAGGGTGGACAGGGAGAAACTAAAACAGAATTCAGTTAAATTGGTGACGGCCCAGGTCAACGTGTAAGACTCACGGAAAGGTTTCTGCTTCAGTTGTCCGTGAAAACGCGATTCTTGTGGGTAAAAGCATTTGGTGACTGCCTGTTGGACCGCACCGCTCCTGTTCACAGTGACTCACGGGGATGCTGGCAGGTGGATTTCTGTGGAAATGGATCCAATTGAAAAGAATGATCAGAAAATAAATCCTGGAAATAAAACAAGGGTTAGGAAAGGAGGATGGTGGGGTGTTTCTGAAATTCTTTTAAGAAGCATTTATGGTTACGAGGGTACTGCTAACCCTAGAAAGACAGTGACTGTCGTAGAATGGTGACAGCCCCTGTCACCACTCCCCCTGCCCCCCGAGATAGGTCAGCCTGGAACCTGTGAGTGTAACCTTATTTGGGAAAAAGGTCTTGGCAGATAAAGGGTTAAGGATCTTGACATGACCTCATTCTGGATGATCTGAATGAATGTCAGAAGTGTCCGAAGAGGCGAGGAGAAGCAGAAGGTCCTGTGAAGACGGATGGAAGAGAAGCGTTCGCAGGTCCAGGCAGGCCAGGGGTTGCTGGCGGCCCCCAGAAGCTCAGAGCCTCTGGAAGGAACCACCCCTGCCAGCATCTCGAGTTTGGACTCTGTCCTCCAGAACGCTAAGAGCAGACTTCTGTGGTCTTCAGCCAGCGAGTTTGCGGTAATGTGCTACAGCGGCCCTTGGAGACTGATACGGCGGTGGTAACGTTCCAGTGCTGTGTTTCCGGACAGTGGCTTAGCGGGTGGCGGCGGTACGGGGTGGGGGAAGATGCACTTGGTCTTTGGGGTATTTGTCGTCATCTCGGAGATGAAATGTTGTGTTCAAAGCCCGAGAAGGTAGAACGGCCGCATGAGCCTCATGTCGGCGTTGGTTCGAGGGAAGCGACGGGCCGCACTGCAGAACCCGAGTGCGAGTGCCCGCCCTGCCCTCCTGGCTCCGGAGCCGCCCCCGCCTTGGGGGTCTGGGGACCAGCGTCTTCTTTCCAGAGTACGGAAGTTGCTGAGGGTCCTCCTCAGCCAGGGACCCGTTGATTAGAGCCCACTTGTAAGTTTGATTCACTTTGGACTGCGCCATCTCATGATTATAATTATTTCTAAAATTGTTATTGAGTGAATTTGTGATAAAATTCAGAATGCTTTACCATTTTCCCATCTACTTAGAATCGTCTTCTGTCTTTGTCTTTTTTCCTAAGTGAGTCTGAGGGAAAGTGTCTCAGTTGCTCCTTTAACTAATGACACTTTCCCGTCCGTCCTCCGCACGTGCATCTCCGCTGCGTCGCACGTTGCCGAGAGTCGGGTTCTCTGCGAGGCCCGTGCCGTTCCCATGAAGGAAGATGCAGGCATTTGCGTTCACGTTCACGTTCGTGTGACGGTTACTCATGCACCCGAAGTCAGGCCCAGTTTTTGTTTTTTTTTTTAAACAATGTAGTTTCTCTAAGGTCTGTTTAGTGTACTCTGAAGGGGGCGCTTCTGAAATCTCTGTGCAGAGAAATCCTCTGGTGGGTGTTTTGATCCACAGATATTTCCATCATATCCTTTCCTCCCTTTCCTTTCTTGTAGATGAAAATACCACCTCCCCCTCCTTTCTTTCTTTCTTTCTTTTTTTTTTTTAAAGATTTTATTTATTTATCGGAGAGAGAGGGAGAGAGAGTGAGCACAGGCAGACAGAATGGCAGGCAGAGGCAGAGGGAGAAGCAGGCTCCCCGCCGAGCAAGGAGCCCCATGTGGGACTCGATCCCAGGACGCCGGGATCATGACCTGAGCCGAAGGCAGCCGCTTAACCAACTGAGCCACCCAGGCGCCCCCCCCCCCCCCTTTTCTTAAAGTTGGTTTTAAGTTGACAGACTTGCCTTGGCTCCTGTGATCCCTGAGACGGCGTCTTTTGGGCAGTGAACTGCTGTAAGACCTTCTTAGAATAGACCGTGTAGCCTGAGTTTCTCTCTCCCTTGTTGGTGGGCCTCTTAGCTAAAAGCAGATGCTGAGCTTGCTTCCTGTTGCAGATGCAGCGTGGCCCTCGTCCCTCAGCCCTTGTCAGTGTCCACAGCTCCGCTGGTCATCCACTTCACGTGGGACCAGCTGTGACGGCCACCTTGGGGTAGAGAACGGGGCAGGAGCGACAGTACTGTGGAAACAGCAAATACTTTGCTTTCCTCGTCCTATGAAGACTGGGGTCAGTTCCTCAGGGTGCAGGGTCTGAGCTGCGTGCACACTGGAAACCGTGGTGCTACAGGTCTGGTAGGGTTGAGCCCCTCCCGGCTCGGAGAGGCTGCGCTCCCCGTCAGATGGCCCTGGCCGTCCTGTTGGCATCACTTCTTCCCCTTTGTGCGGACAGCTCACGGGGAAACGGTCGACAAAGCCTAGCATTTAGCTTTCTAAAGGTTTCCTTCCTTCCTTCCTTCCTTTCATTTTCACTTGAGCTTGAGCACGACTGATAATACGGTTCCTTTTAAGATATATTTTATAGATTTTCTCAAAACAAGTTAAATGAAAAATGGTTGTTTTGGGGAGAGTAATGTTCCTACTGAACATGGGTACTCGTGGGCCATCACCGATAGTGTAATTCGTAGAGGAGTGTTCTAGATTTTACTGTCTACGAGACGAGGATTGTTCAGGGACGACTGTTGGAAGTAGTTAATGGAAAGGAATGCAGAACATACTGGATCTGAATTGAACTTCTTTAAATAGTGTTAGAGCAGATGTAATTGGAAAAGTTAAACGTAACTAAGTATCATGTACTCTAACCCGTGCTTTTACTTTCACTCGTAATACGTATGTTTGATTATAGACACATACGATAAAATACAAAATACACAATGTCAACGAGTGAAAGCACTAGCCAATCTGAAAATAGTTAAGATTGTCCCCAAGGACCTTGGCACAGCATCCTGAATTACACTGGGGGTCTCCGTGCGGCTCAGAGCTCTGCTCCGGCCTCCGGCCTCTTCTCCTTACCGACGGCGGCTGCGGCTCCTCCGCTCTTCCCAGCAGCGAGCGCTCCAGCGGTGCACAGTGAAGGTCCCTTCCAGAAACAGCTCCTCTGATGGTACTGCCCTCTAACGCCTTCGCGAGAACCAAGGAAAACAAAGTCCAGAGGGTTAGAGTTCCTGTGACAGTGGGGGACATTTCTTGTAAGTGCGTGCAGAAAGCAGTGCAGACGGCCTCGTGCCCGGCCTTTGCCTCTTGCCGCTTCGACCGGAGGACCTTTGGTTGGTGGCACGAGCCCTCAGTGCTGCTCCGAGCACGTCCAGGCCCCGCGCTCGGGTGCGCACGCACCACCAGGACGGGACGCGCCCTGCTTTCACCGCCCCGTGGCTGTCTCCGATTTCCTCCAGCTTTTTATTTTGGGAATACTCAAACTTCGGAACGTCTGAAAGGCAGACGTTCTGTATCTGCCTCACCGAGCCCTGCCCATCCCCTCGCAGCCCCCCTCCTGGGCTCATTCGCACCCCGTTTGTTCCTGCGGAGCCGTTTTGGAATGAGCAGGTGAACCCTGGGATGTGCCAGCAGCCCCTTTCCTGGGAAGGACAAACCCGGACAGAACCACAAAACTGCCGCTACCCCGCACGAGATGAGCCCTAACTTCAGGTTCCCCACGGGGCTCACCGTGTTTGTGGTGGGCTTTGGCTTTGCTTTTTCAATTCAGGATCGAGTTAATAATTCATGTTGTGTTTGGTTAGATCTATGGGGTTTTACTGTTTTGTTTCTTAAATCTAGACCAGTCTTCCATCTCTTTGTTTTTTATAACACATTTTTTTAAGCATTCAGGCAAATTATCTTACTGAGGTTTACACATTCTGGGTATGACTGAGTCATTTCCTCAAAGTTAGATGTAGGTGAAAATATTGAGCCAAGCGCACTCAGTGGGCTGTGCTCCGTTTCTCGTTTGAGCGGTGACTCTCGATGGTAGGTTGTCCCGCTTTGGGGACAGTAATTTTGTTCCCTTCACGTGGTGACTAACTATGACTAACCTTTTAACATTCTGTTTTTAGAAACCTTTTAGGAAAATAATCTTTAATTACTCTGGTTGGCATTGACCATTCCCCAAATAAAAGCAAGAGGAAGGAAACGCGAGAACTCGGGCGTCATGGGCATGGGGGGTGGGGGGTCCCTTCCATCTCTCTGTGGGCCGGGCCCTGCAGGAAGGCAGCTCTGGGCACGGGGAGCAGGAATGCTATTTAAGGTGTGCCCGTGAAGGAATGTGGATGTTTGGACCCTGCGCGCCTGTTGTCCTGAACACCGTAGTCATTTTGGAAAGTGTTGTTTGTAACCTTTGTTGAAATCCTCTTAGAATTCACGTCAGAATGGCAGCTGCTTCTTGCGAACATCCTTAGTCGTGACTCATCTTTATCCTGCGAGGGTGAATTTGGTTTTCACAAATAGCAAAAGACCTTTCTGTGCCCAATCTGATTAATTAAGGTCAGACTGTTTCAGGAGGAAGAGACGTGTAACAGCAGAACCAAGACTGCTTTTCTCACGAGGTCCCCCCAGGTCGGACGCTTGCCTGCGTTGCGAGCCGTGGGCAGCACTGCTGGGCTTCGTGCCGCTCCCCGGCTGACCTCTGCGGAGGCCCGCTCGCTTGCTCTCTGAAGTTAGGTGCGTGCATTTGTTGGTTGGTTGGTTTATTTTAAGGATTTTATTGATTTTATTGTGAGAGAGAGAGTGGTGCACAGCGGAGAGGCGGAGGGAGACGCAGGCTTTCTGCTGAACAAAGAGCCCCATGTGGGACTCGATCCCAGGACCCCAAGGTCATGACCTGAGCGGAAGGCACATGTTCCACGGAGCCCCCCGGGCGCCCCCGTTAGGTGCATGTACTAGCACGCTTCTTACTCTGCAGACTCCCGTTTCTTTGTCCTAACACTGTAATTCAGGGACCTCTTCTAATTGCAGTGCTTGGAGAGTTGCTTGTTGACTCCACACTGTGGACGGGCCATTGCGTTGCTCGCTGTGGAGGGAACATAGCGTGTGTGACTCGGCCGTGTTCCCGTCGAATTGCCGAGTCAGACCCGGCAGCAGAGAGCAGACGCGCCAACCGTAGCTGCCCACTCGCCGGACTCGGACAGCAGCGGGCGGTTCACGGCTGCGACAGAGCAGTGTGGCTTCTGCCCGCTCTCCGTGTCCCTTCACGGGGCCCCAAGGTGGCTTCTCGACTCAGTCTCAGCCTCCAGGCCCCCTGCCGTGCGCTTTGCTCGCACGGTGCCCGAGGGGTGTGTGTTGTCGCAGGAAGCACTGGTCACGCCGCGCGGCGGTCGGACGCCGGGTGTGGACCGTGACCGGGAAGGACAGGTCCCCGCGGCCGTGCGGCGGCTGCTCCGCAGAGGGCCGGGGGCTTGGCGCCCAGCGCGCTGGGACGCAGGGCAGGAGCGCAGAGTGCTGGGGAGAGGGCGGAGGAAGGGGCCGGAACGCGGGGCTCAGAAGAAGCCCGTGAGAAGGCGGCGCTGGAGGGACCACGGGGGGGAGCTGAGGGCATGAGCCGCGCGGACGGAGGAGAGCGTTCCGGCCCGCGGCCTTGTCCCCACACCTGCCGCCGCGCGGGGCGGGAGGAGACTGGCAGCAGCTTCTGGCGGGGAAGCGAGAGGGGGTCCCCGACAGGCCGCCCGTGCGTCCACCCTGAATGAGAAGGGCCCCCGGCCGGGTCTCAGCAGAGGGCAGTGCGGTCGGAGGCTTTTAAGGATTTTTCTGGTCTCTGCGGCGAGGGCCCGCGTCTGTGGGGCCAGCGAGAGGCCGAGCCCGTGCCTGCGGGGAGCCCGTGGCTGCGGCTCAGGTGCAGGGCGCGGGGCTTGGCCTGGGACGTGGCGGTGGAACCCGGGTGTGTGCCGTGGTTTGGAGGCTCTCCTGACGGATCGCAGCAGTGTGAAGAAGGACAGCCAGGATCCTGGCTGGGGTAACCGAGAAGAAAAGGTTCCCCGCAGCAGAGACGTGGGAAGAATATTGTTTGGTTAAAAATAATTGTTAAACATCCAAGTGCCGTATTAAGCAGTAGGTTGTGCAAATGTGAAGTTTAGGCGAGTGCTGTGGGCTGAAAATAAAAGTATGGATTCAGGTTCTTCCTGGCATCCATCCCTCTGGTCTAAAAAAAAGAAAAAAGAAAAATCCCAGAAAGGGCCATTGGCACAGCCAGAGAGAACTTCAGGAGAATCTTTCTTGTTCAGGTTTGGGAAACGGGAGACGAGTCTCTTGGTAGGGACCGCTGTGGCAGGCAGAACCCGAAACGTCAGGAATTCAGAGGGAAGAGAGCCTTTCTCCGGCACAAGAGCTGCGGTCTCAAGGGGTCGGGGCAAGTTCCTGCTGCTTTATTTTCTCTGTCCGTCTACATTTTGCCTTGGACGTAGGTGTAGTTGTTGAAAGTGCAAGATAGAGCGAGGTGCAGACAACCCCAGTGTTGTGCATGGAGGTCCAAAACGGGGGAGCCCTAGGGCATTGGAAAATACCAAGAGATGGTCAAGAGGGGTAACGTAGGAAGGAGATCCCTTCGCGTCGCTTGGGAACTCCTGACTCACTCTTGGGCTGTGCGTGCGTGTGTCTGATTCTGCGCAGAAGATCAGACGCTGAGGACTTGCACCGAGAGATGGGCCACTGCCCGGATCCGAAACTGGCCGAAGTCCTCACGAACATAGCGGCGCTGAGGCCACAGTCCACAGAAGGCCGGCTGGGATGGGTCGCCCGAGTCCGTCTAGCACTGACTGAATGCTGAAACAGAAACGTCCAGGCCGGAATTACTCAGCATGTGAAGAGCCCGAAAATCTCCACTTGCATGGGAGAAGACATCGAACCGATGCCCTCAGACTGTAGATGTTAGAATTACCTGAGAAATATTTAAAGCACTTACTGTAAAAATGCTCTGAGAAGTAAGGGTGAACCTTCCAGGTTCCTCCTCTTCACCTGGTCCGTGCAGGAGGACTTCCGTGCTGGGTGTCTGGGAACGGCCAGACAGCTCGCGGAGAGACGTGACCGCGAGCAGTTTCTCAGTCGCGTGGGTTCCCATCCCAGAGGAGGAGGAGGACACGGCGGACACCCCACGGGCCACAGAGCGGGTGTGATCTGGAGTAGAGGATCCGGCATGCTACGAGAAGCTTCGGAGTGACCGGAGGGTGGGCTGCCCCACGGGTCCCACAGGACGGTGTGGTAGGCTTGGTTGTTTTGTTGTTTGTTTTTTTCTTAATTGTTTTTGAACTCAGGAACCTGAGAGCAAGAGTCACATGCTCCAGACTGTGCCAGCCCGGTGCCCTGACGGGCTTGTTGGAAGGGTTCCATGGTCTGGCGCTGGAACCCACTCCCCAGAGATGAGTAGGAACCCGGCCTGGTCTCTTGAGTGAGGAGGGTTCTTGGTCTAGGCGCTTATCCGTGGGAGCAGAGTGGAGGGAGCTTGTGCTCAGGCCACTGGCGGTTCATCTGGTGTCCCTAGATGCTAGGAAGCACGTGCTTTGGGGCCTTAATTTTAGGCCTTACACCACACAAGCACGTGGAAATACAGCAAGTTTCAGAAAAGAAAGAAAAGATACAGAGTATCCTACTTTAGGGGTGAAAAATACATTAGCCAAAGTAAGAAGCAGGTGGATGGACTGCATACCGGATAGAGATGACAGAGGAAAGAGAGTGAATTGAAGGTGTGTCCACATGACGCTAGGAGGCACGTTGCGGTGCTGACACTCATTCTGTTATTATGACTTGTGTTGTTCACAGTGGTGGTTTGCTGTAACCTTTCTTATTTTTAAGATACCTTTAACAGCTCTACTTTATAATTGATGCGCAATAAACTGCATGTATTTTTAGCAAAAATATTTGGTGAGTTTTGATGTGTGTATACCCGTGAAACCATTAACAGCTAAGAGAATAAATATGTCACCCCCAAAAGCTTTTTCACGCAACAACTGAACCACTCTCTGTCACCATAGATTAGTTTTCATTGTCCAGAATTCTGCGTAAGTGTAATAGTCTCTGTAATCTTTGCCTGGCCTTTTTATTCAGCATAATTATTGTGATACTCATCTATTTTATAGTGAGTTTCAATACTTAATTCCTTTTTATGGCCGAGTGACACTGCATTGTATAGGTATACCACAGCTTGATCACTTTTGGATAGATGCTTGGCTGTAAATATATTGTGAAGCTGCTGTAAATATTTGTATATATTGTACACATTTGCTGTACACTCCGGCCTTTGTGTGGACATACATTTTCAGTTATTTAGGTAAATGCTTAGGATGGGAACGGCTTCATATGATTAAGTACATATTTATGTTTTTAATAAATGGCCAAACTGGTTGTCCCACTTGGCTGGACCAGCAAGTGTGAGAGTTCCCAGCAGAAGGAATGAGAATTCCCTTTTCTTTGGTGTCCTCGCCAAGCTTGGCACAATCTTCTTGTGGATGTGATTTGTGGTTCCTTAATGTCTAATGATGTTGCGCATCTTCTCATGTGCTTCCTTGACATCTCTGGTTCTTTTATGATGTATCTCCTCAGATCTTTTCCCCATTTAAAAAAAGTGTTTTTATTTATTTGGGAGAGAGAGAGAAAGAGAGAGCGAGCGCAAGCAGCAGGCGTGGGGAGGGAGAGGGAAAAGCAGACTCTGCGCTGAGTGTGGAGCCTGAGGTGGGGCTTGATCTCAGGACCCTGAGATCGTGATCAGAGCCAAAATCAATAGTCAGACGCTTAACTGACGGAGCAAGGCAGGCGCCCCTCTTTTACCCACTTTTAATTGGATTGTTTTATTACTAAGTTTTAAATTCTTGATGTGTTTTCTTCTTATTTTTACAGATACAAGTCCTTTTCCCAGTATATGCGTTGCAAAGACTTTCTTTCCATCTGTGAGTTGACTTTTTATTCTCAGCAGTTCTTTGAAAGAACAAAATCTTAATTTTGATGAAGTTCAGTTTATCAGCTTACTCTTTCATGGACTGTGATGTTGGTGTTGTGTGTACGGAATCTTCCTCTAAACCACAGTCATAAATGGCTTTCTCCTATGTTTTGTTCTAGAACTTCTGTAGTTTCGGTTTACACTTAGATCTATGATCCATTTTGAGTCCATTTTTGTGTATAGTGTACTGTATGGACTGATAAATGTCTGCATGTAGACATCTGATTGTTCCAGCACCGTGTGTTCAAAAGAATGTTCTGTTCTCTTACTCACCTTTGCACCTTTGTCAAAAATGCGGTGTCCATGTATGTGTAGGATTCTGTCTGGATGCTTTTCTGTTCCATTAATCTTTGTCTATCTTGATACCAAAACTTCATGGTCTTGATTACTGTAGCATTAAAACAGATCTTGAAAATAGGTATTGTTAGCCCTCTTACGTGTTGTCAAAGTTGTTTCGTCTAATCTATATTCTTTTCGTTGCCGTATGAATCAACATGTTAATTTCTACAGAAAGTCCTCCGGGGAGTTTGCGACTGTATTCAGAGACCCACGAACACCGTGTAACTCTCTTTATTTTGTTAGGTCGTTAATTTTTCTTTTTTCTTTTCTTTGAGGTATTATTTATTTATTTGAGAGAAAGAGAGAACACAGAAGGAGAGAGAGAGGGAGAAGCAGGCTCCTCAATGACCAGAGAGCCTGATGCAGGACTTGATCCCAGGACCCTGAGATCATGACCTGAGCTGAAGGCAGCGGCTTAACTGACTGAGCCACCCAGGTGCTCCATGGTCGTTAATTTTTCCTGATCAAATTTTGTGTTCTGTTGTTTGGCAGAATGTTCTGTAAATGTGAATTAACTATAGTTGTGGATTTTCTGTTTTTCTTTTCAGTTCTATTAGTATTTTCTTCAAGTATTTTGAGTCCCTGTTACATGTAGAAACACTTAGTTTTGTCATGTCTTATGACGGGTTGCTCTGTGTATCTTAAAATAATCTTTTTATCCCTGGTAATATTCTTTGCTGTGATTTCTGCTGTGCCTGGTGTTCATGTGACTACTCCAGTTTACTTTGGGTGGTATTAGCCTCATCTGTTCTTTCCTGCCTTTTTATTCTTAAGCTCTTTGGGTCTTTTTATTTAAAACATGTTGCTAGTAGGCAGCATATTGTTGGGTCTTGGCGTTTTCATCCTGTCTCACGATGGCTGCCTTCAATTGGACTATTCAGACTGTTTACTACTAATATGATTATTGATATTTAAAAGTCTCTCATTTTCATATTCTCTATTTCTTGTTTCTGTTCCCCTTTTTTTCTTTTTTCTGCCGTTGTATGGCATAATTGAATATTTTTTTATGATTCTGTTTTATCTGCTTGGTTGACTTATTCGCTATTATTCTTTATTTTATTGATTGCTTTAGGGCAGGAACTGTACATCTTTCATTATGACAGACTGCCGTCACATGAATAAAACATTTCATATACAGCAATGTTACAGTACTTTCATATGAGTGCTGTCATCGCTATGCACTTTAAACCCACGCTTCATGATTAATTTTGTTTAAAAAAATCTGTTATTCTGTTTTTAAAAATTTAAGTAGGTTCATGCCCAGTGTGGAGCCCAGTGTAGGGCTTGAACTCCTAACCTTGAGATCTGAGCTGAGTTCTAGAGTCAGACCTGAGCTGAGTTCTAGAGTCAGATGATTGACCGGCTGAGCCACCCGACACCCCCCAAAATCTGTTATTCTTAAGAGATGTAAGTAATTAGGAAAATGTCATACATTTATTTCTGTAGTTGTTCCCACTTCGTTTATTCCTTTGTGTAGACCCATACTTGCAAGTATTACCAATATCCGTCTTCCTGTCATACTTCTGTAGTGCACGTTCACTGCTGATGAGTTTCTTTGGCTTTGGCATGTCCAAAAGAGTCTTTAACTCTGTATTTGGAAAACATATTTGCTGGGTATAGCATTCTGGGTTGGCGTTATTTATCTTTCAGTATGCTAAAGATACTATAACACCATTATCTTAGCTGAATATTTTTTTCTTGTGAGGACTCTGCTATCATCCTTACCTTTGTTCTTTCAGTACAGCATGTTTTTTTCTAGAGCTGCTTTATGATTTTCTCTGTATCACTCCCTGTGAGCAGCTTGAATTATGTTGTGCCTTGGTATGGTTTTCTTCCTTGTCCTTTGCTTGGTATTTTTTGTGGTTCTTGACTCTGCTCCCTTTACGTGCTTCTTTCCTGGGCCTTGAGGAATTTCTTCACATGTGTAGTGCTCAGGACTCTGTTGAATATGCAGGAGGGAGTCTCTTCGGATTTCTGGAGTCTCACCTCTGTCTCATACACCCTGACCCACGTCCCTCAGGGTCACAGCTCATTTTTCACTGAAGGTGCACTGGGTTTGGCCTCCTTCTGCCTCTCTGTACTGTGTCCTGGCAGCTCTTTCTGGTTGATAAGTTTGTGCAGAAGTAGGGCTCACCTTGCTTGTTTTTCCCGTCATCACTGACCCATGTTGGCTCATGTCCACTGTCACGAAAACTGAATTTTGGCTGTGTCAGGCAGATGGTAAATCAAGTCTTTGCTACCGTATCATGGCTGGAAGAGGAAGAGCTCTTATTATTATTTTTTTTAAAGATTTTATTTATTTGCCGGAGATAGAGAGAGTACACACAAGCAGGCAGAGAGGCAGGCAGAGGAAACGAGAGGTAGGCTCCCCGCCGAGCAAGGAGCCCCATGCGGGACTCGATCCCAGGACCCTGGGATCATGACCTGAGCCGAAGGCAGTGGCCCAACCCACTGAGCCCCCCAGGCGCCCCGAGCTCTTATTTTTTAAGTGAATACTTGTGCACGCATCCATTAATTGCATTGTTTATCCTTTATTTAATTTTGTATTGGGATTCAGTGGACATGTGGCGTTACGTTAGTTTCCCGTGTACGATACATGATTCTCTGTGTGTTGTAGAAGATCTCCGCACCAGATGTAGTTAGCATCCATTACCACACCAAGTTACAAAGTGTTGTTTCTTCTGATGGCAACTTCGTGATTTACTTTTGGCCACTTTTATTCTGCAGCACGTGTTCTAACTGCAGTCACCCGCTCCCCACAGCCTCGGGGCTGGTTTACCTGGGGTTGGAAGTCTGCTCCTCTAGACTGTCTTCCCCATCGTGCCGCGCCCCCCCACCACTGCCAGTCTGTTTTCTTTTTTATGATTTTGTGGTGTTTCTTTTTCTTTTTTTTAAGGTTCTGCATATAAGTGAGAACATCTACTATTTGTCTTTGTTTAACATATTTTACTTATTTAGCATAATGCCCTCAAAGTCTATCCAGATTGTGGACAAATGACAGGATTTCCTGCTTTTTATGCCTAAATAATATTCCACTGCAGAACGGCCAGCACAGCTGCATCATCCATTCGTCTGTCAGCGGGCACTTAGGTCCTGCCGTGTCTCGGCTGTTGTGCTTAGTGCCGCAGTGGGCATGGGGATGCGGGTTTCTTTGTGAGTTGGGGTTTTCCTACCCTTCAGAGAACTACCCCGAGGGGAGTTGCTAGGTTATATGGTATTTCTATTTTTACCTTTTTGGGGAACCTCCATACGGTTTGCCCTAGATGCTGTACTGATTTACGTTCTCCCCAGCAGTGCACGAGGGTTCACTGTTCACCACGTCTTCATCAGCGCAGGTTACCTGTTGTCTTAGGTAACAGCCATTCGCACCGCGGTGAGGTGATGCCTCATTTCGGTTTTCGTCTGCATTCCCCTCAGGTGTTGTGATGTTGAGCACCTTCGTGTGACCTGTTTCCTATCTCTGTGTCTCCCTTGGCAAAATGTCTGTTCGGATCCTTTGTCCATTTTGTAAATCTGTTTGTATTTTTGGTGTTGAGTTGTATGGATTCTTTATCTATTTTTTGGTTATTGGTCCCTTATCATATATGTGATTTTCAGATATTTTCCTCTATTCTGTAGGTAACCTTTTCACTTTATTGCTGGTTTCCTTTGCTGAGCAGAAGATTTAGTTTGATGTACTTCCACTGTTTAGTTTTGCTTTTGATGCCGTTGCATTGTGTTAAATCCAAAAACCTATGTCACCAAGACGAGTGTGAAGGAGTTTATTGCCTATGTTTTTTCTTTAGATTCATGTTGATAGGTATTATCTTCGAGTCTTTAATCCATTTTGACTTGATTTTGTGGATGGTACAAGAAACTGGTATAGTTTCATTCTTCTGCATATGCCTGTTCAACAGCTTTCCCAGCACCATTTATTGAAAAGACTCCCCTTTCCCTATGGTATATCCATAACTCCTTTGTCACATTAATTGACCATCTATGCATGAGTTTATTTCTGGGCTTTCTGTTATGTTCTACGGGTACATGTGTCTGTTTTTATGTCCAAACCATACTGTTTTGATTACTGAAGCTTTGTAAAAAATGTGAAATCAGGAAGCATGATACCTCCAGCTTTGTTCTGCTTTCTCAGCTTTAGTTGGGCTGTTTGGTGGTCTTTAGTGGTTTCATCAAATTTTAGGAGTCTTTGTACTAGTTCTGTGAAAAATGCCATTGGAGGGGCGCCTGGGTGGCTCAGTGGGTTAAGCCGCTGCCTTCGGCTCAGGTCATGATCTCAGGGTCCTGGGATCGAGTCCCGCATCGGGCTCTCTGCTCAGCGGGGAGCCTGCTTCCCCCTCTCTCTCTGCCTGCCTCTCTGCCTGCTTGTGATCTCTCTCTCAAATAAATAAAAATCTTTTAAAAATGTCATTGGAATTTTGATAGGGATTGTATTAAATCTTCATATTGCTTTGGGTGGTATGAATTACTGTTCTCAGCCCATGAGCAAGGAGTCGTGTTCTGTTCGCTCAGTGTTCAGTCTCTTCTGCCAAGGGCACAGGCACACATCTTCATCTCTTCGGCTAAATGTATTCCTAGGTATTTTATTCTTTTTAACATAATTATAAATGGGATTATTTTCTTGATTTCTCTTTTTGATAGTTCATTATTATTGTGTAGAAATGCAGCTGATTTTTGTGATTGATTTTCTGTCCTGCAATCTTGCTGAATTCAGACATAAGTTGTAACATTTCTGTGCTGGGTTATTCAGGATATTTTGTATGCAGTATGTCCTGTGCAGACAGTGACAGGTTTCACTCTTTTTTTTTTTTTTTCTTTTAGATTTGGATGCATTTTATTTTTCTTGCCTAGTTACTCTGGTTAGGACTTCCAGTACTATATAGCAAGAGTTGATGTCCATGTCTGGTTCCTGAAAAATTTTCAGTGTTTCACTGAAAGATGGCTAATACCTCTTTACGTATTTGGTATAATTCATCTGAAAATCCATCTGGTCATGGATTTTGTTTGTTGCTATTTTTTTTTAGTTTCATTACTTGGTCTCGTCAGATTTTCTGTTTCTTTGTGACTCAATCTTGGAAGATTGTGTGCCTCTCTATGTATTTACCCATTTTTTTTCCCTAAGTTCCTTAATTTGCTGACATAAGTTTTCCCTAGTAGTCTCTTACAAATCTTTGTATTTTGTGGTATTGATTTTAATTTTTATTTCATTTTTCTGATTTTATTTATTTGAATCCTTTCTTTTTATTCTTGATTTAGTCCAGTTAATGGTTTATCAGTTCTGTTTACCTTTTCAAAGAATCAATTATTGGTTTCATTCATCTTTTCTATTTTTTACTTTTTAGTTCTTAACTTTTTTCCACTCAGATTTCTATTTTTTCCTTCCTTCTGTTAACCTTGGACTTTGTTCTTCTTTGCCCATTTCCTTTAGGTGTAACGTTACATTGCTTATTTGAAGTTTTCTTTTTGTTGTACGGGTAGGCCTACATTGCTATAAACATTCCCTCTTCAAACTGCTTTTGCTGTGTCCCAAAGATTTTCATTTTTACTCAGATTTTCTTGATCTCCCCTTTGATTTCTGTCGTGACCCTGGGATTCATATGTGACATGTTACGTGACATGTTACATGCACTACCAATTTATATTAAGTTGTTCACTTATGTTTTAACACATTTCAGAAGCACCACATTATATGTGTACAAAGTCATATTTTAAACTTTTTAAAATCTTTTTTCTCCCTTAATTAATTAGTTTTTGTAGATACAATTACTTTTACTATTTTTATCATTTAACCTTTATACTACCCATATAAGGGATTGACTTACTACCTTTACTATATGTTCGCTAATTTTTTCCTATCGTAATTTTCTTATTTCTAGTTATGGATGGCCTCTCCCTGCCCCCCACCCCCACCTTCTTAAAGGGATTGACTTACTACCTTTACTATATGTTCGCTTTGCTTTTATCACTGAAATTTTTTCCTATCGTAATTTTCTTATTTCTAGTTATGGATGGTCTCTCCCTGCCCCCCACCCCCACCTTCTTAAAGGGATTGACTTACTACCTTTACTATATGTTCGCTTTGCTTTTATCACTGAAATTTTTTCCTATCATAATTTTCTTATTTCTAGTTATGGATGGCCTCTCCCTGCCCCCCACCCCCACCTTCTTAAAGAAGTCCCTTTAATATGACTTGTAGAGCCAGTTTAGTGGTGATCAGCTCTGGTAAGTTTCGTTTGCGTGGGAAGCTCTTCAGCTCTTCTTCAGTTCTGAAGAACTTTGCCAGATAAAGCATATTTTAGTTGTAGGATTTTTCCTTTCTGCTATTTGAATATATGTCAGGTCACTCCCTTAAGACTTTGCAGTGGTTCTGCTAAAAAATCAGCTTATAGCCTTATGGGTTTTCCCTTATACATAACTGTTTGCTTTTCTCTTGCTGCTTTTAAGATTCTCTGTCTTTAATTTTTCTGTGTGATTTTGATTATCCTACGTCTCAGTGTGGATCTACCAGGGTTCATCTTGTTTGGGGCTCTTTGTATTTTCTGGACATGAATCTCTCTTTCCTCAGATTTGGGAAGTTTTCAGCTACTATTTTTTTCAAATAAATGTTGTGTTTCTTTCTCCCTTTTCTTTCTGGGACCTTATAATGTGAATTTAGTGTGTTTGATTTCTGTCTCGCAGGTCCCTTAACCAATCCTCATTTTAAAACTCTTTTTTTTCCTTTTATCATTCAGTTTAGTTGCTTCCTGCTGCCCTGTCTCGCGGGTTGCTGACTTGTTCTGCGTCGTCTGCTCTGCTGTTTACTCCCTCCGGTGTGGTTTTCTTTTCACTTATTGGATTCTTTAGCTTTGATAGTTTCTTCTTTACATTTTCTTTATCTTTTTTGAAGCACTCACTCAGTTCATCAACTTTTCTCTCAAACCCCACGAGCATATTTAAGACTGTTACTTTGAATTCTTTATCAGGTAGATTTATTATTTCCATTTTGCTTAGTTCTCTTTCTGAAATTTCGTCTTGTTCTCTCATCTGGATCACATTCCTCGATCTTAACTGTACCTGGGGGTCTCTTTTCTTCTGTGCATCAGGTAGCTTGGCTAGATCTCTTGTTCTTCAGTGTAATGGCCTCCTGTAGCAAGCTTCCTTTGGGTCTGAGGAGCGCAGTCCCTCCTGGTCACCAGATCCAGGTGCTCTGTGGCTGTCCCCTGACTGAGGTGCTTGGGCATCTTGAGACGGGGCAGTGACTGCTGCCACTGTGCTGGTGAGGGGGGCTGGCCCCTGGAGGGGCTGGCTGAGAACCCCGGTTGTGTCTGCTGCGGGCGTGCTGCTGGGCAGGGCCGGCTCTCCGCCGGCTTGTTGCCGTGACTGGCCGCGTCCACTGTGGACACACTGGTGAGAAGGGAAGTTCCCCCAGTCGGCTTGCCCGACTGTAGCCTGACTGTAGCTGCAGAGGGCTTGCTGCTGGTGGGGCTGGCTCTCGGCACAGCTGGCCGCCAGGCCCCGGTAACAACTGCTGTGCGCACACTGGTGAGGGGCTCGCGTCCCAGGGCAGGGGCTGCTTTGGCGGACGGGTCCTAAGCAGGCTCAGGCGGCTAGATAACCCCTTCCCATCCTCATGGCAGAGTGCTGATCGCTCTGGCTGGTCCTGATCACGGTTGCCCACTGTGTGTGCTGGGGAGGTGCAGCTGCGTTGGTGGGTGCCCGCCCGGCGCAGGTGTGTTCTCAGGGGAATGCCCGGGGTGGGGGGCGAGGGGTGCTACGAAGGTAGATCGAACATCTCAGAAGTGGCTCCCCCAAGCACCTAGTGAGGTAGACCGAAAGAGGGCATGGGGCCATGGCACCACCGGCTCTTCTGTTCCTGCCTCTGTGGCACATGCCCTAAGATTACTCAGTAAATCTCCTTCCTATGTAGCTCAGGCTGTTTTCAGACTGCGGCCTCTGGGCTGGGTCTGAGACCAAACGGTAAAGCACGGCAGCCCTTTGAGAACAGCATTGGTGTCCTGCAGTCATCCGGCTCTCCTGGAGCGAAGCCCTGCTGATTCTAGAGCTCGATGCTTCTGGCTACAGATTCCGGGGGCCGGGGTGCCCCGTGTGGGGCTCGGTCCCCTCGCTCCGTGGTGGTGCTCCCCGTGCCCGCGACGTCCCTCCTGCTCGTGGTCGTTGTGCTGGAGGTTTGGGTCCTGACGCCCTCCACGTCCTTCCGACCCTTCTGGATGGGGCTTCTTTCCCTTTCCTTTTTAAAAATGTCTTCGGTCGTGAATGATCTGTTATGCTGATCTTCAGAATGTTCTAAGAGCGGATTGCTTTATATGTAGTTGTTATCTTGGTGTGTCCGTGGCCGGAGGGGAGCTCAGGACCCTCCTGCTCCATCTTACCCCACTCTCTTTGTCTCAGGAGAACGTTTTATTACTTGTTGAGTTCTTTGATCCATTGGTTGTTCAGTGGTGTATTGTTTAGGCTCCACATACTTAGGAATTTCCCAGTTTTCTTCTTTAATTGACTGCTGACTTTATACCATTGTGGTTGGAAAGATGCTTGGTCTGATTTCTGTGTCCTTCAGTTTAATGACCTTTTTCGTGGCCTAACCTATGATTTATCTTGGAGAGTATTTCACATGCACTTGAGAAGAACGCTCTTGCTTTAGGGTAGAGCTTTCTGTAAACGATGGTTAAGTCCATCCAGTCTAATGTGTCGTTTAGAAGAGTGTTTTGTTATTGGTTCCTTATCTTCACTGTCTGTGCATTGGGGTGTAGTTGGGTATTAAAGTCCCCATTACTGTTGCACTGGTGTCTATTTTCCCCTTTTTGCTAATGTCTGCTTTATTTATTTAGGTGCTTTTATGCATCAGTATTTGTAAATGTGCTATTCTCTTCTTGGATCGACTACTGTCGTTACATAGCAGCCTTCTTTGTCTTTTTTTTCTTTTTAAAGATTTTATTAGAGAAAGGGAGAGTGAGCAGGGGAGCAGCAGAGGGAGAGGGAGAAGCGGACTTGCTGCTGAGCAGGGAGCTTGACGTGGGGCTCGACCCCCGGACCCTGGGGACATGACCAGAGTCAAAGGCAGACACTTAACCAACAAAGCCATGCAGGCGCCCCCTTTTTTCCTTTTATGACAGCCTCTGTCCTGAAGCTTACTGCGCCCAGGACTGACGAGCCGTCCCGTGTTTGGGCTCCGTTTGTGTGGAAGACCTTTTCCCAGCCCTTCACTTGGGGTTTGCCTGTGTGCCTTGAGCTCGGGTTTGTCTTTCCTAGGCACCTTTTCTTTTGTTCTCATCCATTCAGCTGTTCTGTGCCGTTTGACTGACTGGACGTCTCATTGTCCACACTTAGGGTGATTATTGATAAGTATACATTTACTGCCACTTTGCTAATTGTTTTCTTGCTGTTTTGTGATTCCTTGTCTTCCTTCTTTGGCTGTCTTCCTTTGTGGCTTGATGGCTTTCTGGGTGGGGAGCGGACCCTGGCCCTTTGTCTCCGGCGGGTCTGCTGCCGGTTTGCGCGGGTGGTGACCGAGACGCTCCCATTACAGAGCTTCGGTTCATCAGCGTCGGGTGAAGCTGGAAGGCGTTCTGCGCGTCGTTGCCCCTCCACGTTTGCTGCTTCTGATGATCCACTTTATTTACATCCTTCCGTGCCGCATTGACAAATTGGGGTGCCAGTCACTTGACGGCTTGTTCCGTGTTACCTCCCGTTGGCTGTGTACTTACCACCACCTTCACAGCATTACTCTGGACTTGTTATTTTTGCCAGGAGATTCATACTTTCATAGGCTTTCCTGTTAGTAATTCGTAGCCTTTCAGTTCAGCTTAAAGCCATTTCTTTAATATTTTTCTGGAAGGCCAGTCTAGTGGTGATTTGCGGAAACTCTCTCCAATTCGGAAGGACAGTTTGCCTGGCATTCTCAGCTGGAAGTCTCGTTGTTTGAGCACTTTGGCCATTCTGTGCCCTTCCGTCCTGGCCGGGAGTTTCTGTTGAAAAATCTGCCCATGGTCTTGGGGAAGGCCCCTTGTTTATAACGAGTTGTATTTGTCGGGCTGCTTTTGAGAGTCTCGCCGTACCTTTCACTTTTGGCATTTTGGTTATATGTCTTGGTGCGGGTTTCTTTGGGTTTTTCTTGTGTGGAACTCTCTGGACTTCCTGGAACCTTATGTCCTTAATCCCCCAGGTTAGGGGCATTTTCAGCCATTATTTTCTCAGGAAGTGTCCTGCCCTTTTCTCTCTTCTCCTCCTGGGGCCTCTGTAATGTGGGTGCTGGCTTTCTTCGTGGTGTCTGATGAGCCGCTTAGACTTTTTTTCCTTCTTACCTCCTCCCACGGGCAGCCCCACCTTGCTTATGAGAGCCCCGCTGGTCTCTGAGGTCCCTGATCCTTCCTTCTGCTCTGTTGAGTCTGTCGTGAAGCCCTGTGGTATTTTACAGTGGCCGTCCTGTGTTTCGAGGCTGTGACTTCTGTCCACCACCTTTTATTTGCTCTTTGTTCAAACTGCCGCTCTGTTCACAGATGCTTCTCCCGTCTTCGGTGAGCACTTTTAGGGCCCTCATTTCGAGAGCCATTTCATTAAGGCCTTTCTGTGAGGCATCGTCTTGGTTTTTCCCTTGGGATGTATCCTCGGGGTTTTTCCTTCACTTTGAGTCTGTGTTGGCTTTTTTGGCATTGGGTGGAACAGCCGCCTCTCCCAGTGGTGGAAGTGAGCCTCGTCCTTCACCTCTGCCGCAGCTCTTAGCTGTTTCTCACAGCCAGGTTTTGGTCCGAGCGCCTTGCTTCATCCCTAGTGAGTCCCGGTCACGGAGGCTGCGGCCGCCCGGTCAGTGCCGCAGAGGGGAAGGTCTCAGCGAGCGTCCGGCCGCGGGAGCCCCACCGTGGTGCGGCAGCGCTACAGTCTGCAGACACGGCCCTGGGGGCACCTGGCAGTGGCCGTTTCTGTCCGTTTCCTGTATATCCTGAACCCTGGTGCGACAGCCAGTTAGGAACTGGGACTTCGTTTGCCGCTGTCCTCTTGTACGTGCCCACACAGCCCAGCTGGCCCCTAGATCCAGGCTTTCTGGGCGGCAGCCACAAATGCTGCTGCCAGATGTGCACAAGGGTCTTCCTCAGCGACCTGAGCAGGGCAGATGGAGCGCTCACAGGTGGCCCCTGCTGCGGGGATTGTGGTGGGCTCCCCGATGCGTGGCCCCTCGGCCACAGCTGTGAAGTAGGTGGGTAGGTGCTGTCACCAGAATCCCGGGCCTGTCCAGCGGCTGCGTCTCCACGGTCCGTTGTGTGGGACCCGGGACACTTAACTTGCCGTTGTGTGCCCTGGGTTCCACATGATGTACAGGACGTGGAAGCCTTGCCCCCAGAGCCAGGGGGTCGAGGGCCGTCGGCACAACAGTCAGGGTGCCGTCCCTGCACACAGGCTCATTTCCGGAAGACGCCGGTGACCTGCGGTCAGTCGGGGGCGGGGGACGGATGTGCCACCAGCCTTGTAATCCCTGAAGAGTATTTCTGGAGCCCCTGGACGTGCGCTGCGTGAGATGCAGCCCTCAGCACGAAGTTACAGAGTGCGCGGACTGGGCCTCTTTCACAGGAACACTGGGTGCTTCTCCGGGTTCTGCTGGGGGGGGGCCTGGGGGCGGCCAGTTGAAGTGTCTTTCTCAGGTCACTAACCCTGCGGGTTTTCCGGCATGAATTCTGATGACTTTCAAAACTAGACATTCTGTGCTTCCGTCTGTCAGGGCGCAGGGCTGGAAATGTGGGCTGCTGCCCACGGGGACGCGCGAGCCCTTTGCTGCTCAGGGACAGTCTTGGCTTGTGAGTTCGCCCTTGGTTGTGGGTCGCCGTGCTGGGGCGCTGACGGCGAGATGGCCCCTCGGCCTCTCCTGCTGTTTCTGCGCCGGTTTTTTCTCATTCACCCACCGTGTAAGAACTCCTCAGCCAGCTTTTTGGGTGTTTTATAGGAAATTGTTGTGTATTTAGCTGTAGATCTGATGTGCTCACGGGAGGAGGTCGGCTCAGGGTCCTGGTGTTCCACTGTCCGGACCTGGAGGCCATCGCGTTGTTTTATTCAGTTACTGATCGTTAAGCAGACAGGGTCTCCCCGTGTGTGCGTCCTGACGGATGGGGATTTCCCACTCACGGAGATCTTGCCAGGGTCCTTCCAGGGTCTGTTTTCTGCAGTGTTGAAACCTGCGCGCAGCGTTTGCCGAGGTCTGTTTCCTTGGGAAGGGCTCCGGGCCCGCGGACG
This sequence comes from Neogale vison, assembly GCF_020171115.1. Taxonomy (NCBI): domain Eukaryota; kingdom Metazoa; phylum Chordata; class Mammalia; order Carnivora; family Mustelidae; genus Neogale; species Neogale vison. The sequence goes on along the minus strand of NC_058099.1, from coordinate 100,990,201 downwards.
GTGGTGGCGCTGCTTGGTCAGGAGCGCGCTGTGTGGCCTCGTTGTGGCGGGACTGAAACGGGGGGTTAATGTTGCGATTTCTTTTCTGTGTGTGTAAAATGGGCTTGTACTAGGCTTTTGGTATAAATGGGGTGACACCGTACGCCAGAATGTGATTTTGCCGTCAGGCATCTCCCCTTTCCCTGCGGGTGCGTTTTCCTTTGAGGTGACGCTGGGGGTCTGCCGGCCCCCGTGCGCCAGCGGTCACAGCAGCCTTCTGGGAGCGTGTGTGCGGCCCCGCTCTGTGTGGCTGGCTGTGTGCTCTTCCGGCGCGTCCCCCTCGCCTTCTGCCTCTGGAGTTTCTCTCCTGAGCTCAGCCCCTGCTTTCCCCACCCTGCGTCTTCCAGCCCGGAGCCAGGAACGGGGCGCCCACGGGGCCCGGCCTCCTGGGGGTCTGCCGGCGGGGCTCCGGGACCCTCCCTGAAGGAGACGGTGGTAGTGGTACGTGAGAGTTGACCTTCCGCAGCCCTTGCATACAAATGTAACATTGCGGGGCTTTTTAAAGGGAAACATAAACACTGATAATGTCTGATGAGACCTACAAAATAATAATGGGTGACAGTTTTGGGGAATTTCAGAATTAATCTTCTAGTAATTGAATTTCTTAAAAGCGGTTGCTTATGTTGTCTACCGTCCCTTGGTGTGGTTTCAGTTACTGATCATCCCCATGGTGGTTTGGAGCCTTTCCTCCCCGATTCTAAAACGCATCTACCAGGGTAGGAGTACAGGCGTCCATGGGCTGGGTTTCTCTAGAAGTGTGACCAGACTGTACGTTCCCTTCTGAGACTTGCTGCTTTTGCTTCAGCGGCATTTTAGCTCTCTCTGCTTGTCTGTCTTACAACTAGCAGAAGAGCTTCAGGGTTTCACCGTAAAGCATTCTCCTGGTCTTTTTATATGTCCATAATCTCATGGGGGATATATTATGATATATGAATAATCTTGAATTATTTTGGTACTTGCAATATTTAGGTACATTTTCTATTGGTAAAAGATTGTAGCTTTCTTTGAATGAACTGTGACAGTGGTGTGTTCTTCTCTCATTCTTAATGATACTTCTGGATTCGAGGTGCCTATATGAGAATGGTACTTTTTGGGTATCTGTTTTTTATAGGTGAGATTCGTTTGGAGTTTTGTTTCATATGTTGTCTTGTGAGATTTTGGTAGTAGTTTAACATCTTAAAAAATTATTTAGAAGTCTTATTTATCTGGTTTCTGGAATATTTGAAATAATGGCATTAACACGTCTTTGAAATTTTGTGCTAATTTTACTTGTGTATCCTGCTATATTTTGACATTTTAAAATTCCCTTGTAATAAATGACTTTACTAGAGAAATAAAGTTACCCAGATTTTCAGATGTATGAACATACACTTTTATGTCATGTTTTCTTGTCATTGTTTTAATTTTCTGTCATTTGGTGTTTCTCTTCATTCTTTAATTTGTGTTTTTATTTCCTTCCCTTTTCTCCTGATTTCCTGTTTCACCGAACCAACTCTTAGATTTATGGTTTCTGTTTTCTTTGACTCTTTTTCTCTTTTCTAATTTATGACTTCCTGCTTTTTGATCATTAATTCTACCTTTTCTTTGCCCCAGTGCTTGCATTGCTTTTTTTTTTTTTTTTAATTTTTATTTATTTGAGAGAGAGGGAGTGTGCATGAACGGGTGTGGGGGGCGTGGCAGGGGCAGAGACAGAGGGAGAGGGAGAAGCTGACTCCACCCTGAGCAGAGAGCCCCATGTGGGACTTGATTCCAGGACCCTGAGATCATGACCTGAGCTGAAGGCAGACGCTTCACTGACTGAGCCACCCAGGCGCCCCTCTAGACATGGCACATGTCTTCATTTGGGTTTATAGCACTTCACCAGTGTGATGTGCCCCAGTTTTCCCAGGAAGTGTCTTTACCTTGACGTCTCGCGTACCCACCTGTGAGGGTTATGAACCCTTCATTTGAGCGTCACGCTGCAGATGTGCCTTACGCAGCCTTCTCTTTCTGCCTTGGAGTTGCTTTGTTATACGTGTGTGTCATGCAGACATTACAGTTTGCAGATGTTATAAAATGAATTCTTAGAGGTAATTTTATCCCACGTTTCACGTCCTTTGTTTTGGAAGTGGACCTCAGAGTTAATCTTTCATGGTCCCGGGGTCTTCAGACCGGCTTCTTGCCCTTCCTTTGTCCGAAAGCGACTGCTCTGGGCCCTGCTGGCCGTGCCAGGCTTTGCTTCTGTGGTGCTGTGTGCGGCTCCGTTGCTCTTGATATCTTTATGTACGTGTCACGTAATTAGAAGTTTTGTTTCATACTTGCATTTTTCTTTGGAATTTTCAAAGTTAGCTAATTACCTTTATGGAGTTTCTCAACAGTAATCTAAGTCTGCTGGTATGGCTATTGGTAGATGTTGGAAATACTTTCTCATTTAATTCTACTCATCCTTCGTTTTTCACAAAAGCGGAAAGTAGAGGTAACGTTCTGAGGGCTCACACGGACTTAGGGGCTCGCGTGGAGCACATTCATGTCTGATACCGACTCTGGATATTATTTTTGCTCTTGCATGGAAAAATTATTTAAAACTTTTTAGAAACGTGAAACTGTGCTTCAGGAAGCTATTTTGGTGCTATTCCCGAAGGACAGCTTGCTGTTCCTTTCCCGCCCTGATGAAACTAGGTCACTAGCTTTTGGCACATCTCCATGATGTGAGATTTATTTGATGTTCAAGTGCGCTGTCTAGAAATAGTGATGCGATGTCAGCAAGGCCACTTTTCATTTCATGAACATAATTTCCAGTGCCCTGGAATTAATTCATTCTTTGACCTGTTAATGATCACACGTGGCCATGAGCGTCTCAGAGGCAGAAGCAGCGTCTGGAAATGGTCATTGTCCGTTTCCCCGTTGGATGTTATGTCGTGCGGTTTTGTTAAGCTTGGAGGTTGGCCTGCTGGGATAGTTGATGTCTTATGGAAACCAGGGACCTGTTTATCAAGCAAACTTTTGCCTGATGCCATGATGGGACCCACTGGCTCCTGTCGTTGAGAATGTATAGATACATATATTCTCTCTCTCTATATATATATATATTTGAATTCTGTCTTGCTGTGGCCAACTTTAAGCACGACTGGGGAAGCTCCATGTTCATACACAGCCAGAAACAAGTACTTGCAAAAACAGGGAAACTCTAGCACTCCTCTAAAGCTAATGATCTGCAGGTACTAAAATACCTGACAGTTGAAATGAGCGACTTTGAAGTCAGCCATATATTAATTCAGGGTTTCTGAAAGAGGCAGAGAAGATATGACCCATTGTAAAACCACTGACCTTGCCAGGTGTGGCCCTGGAGTGGGTGGAATCCTTGCTCTCTGGCCTTGGGAAAGTGACTTGCTTCCCCATGCTTCTGTCTCTCACCTGTGAGGTGCAGTGACAGTCCCAAGGATTTGACCCCGGCCTTGTGACAATGGAAGGAGGCAGCAGTGCCACTTTGAAAGGGTTCTGGGGGCTCCTGGTTGCCTCAGTTGGTGGAGCATATACTCTTGATCTTCGGGTCATGGGTTCAAGCCCCACGTTGGGGGTACAGTTTACTTAAAAAAAAAATCTGGGGGCGCCTGGGTGGCTCAGTGGGTTGAGCCGCTGCCTTCGGCTCGGGTCATGATCTCGGGGTCCTGGGATCGAGTCCCACATGGGGCTTTCTGCTCAGCGGGGAGCCTGCTTCCTCCTCTCTCTGCCTTCTTGTGATCTCTGTCAAATAAATAAATAAAAGATTTAAAAAAAAAATCTGAAACTGCAAACAGAAGAAGCCATGTGTGGCCGGGGTGGATCTGGTCCCTTGGGTTGGCTCACGGCAGCATCCAGTCCTGGGTTGTTAACTGGCAGGTATTGAGGAAGTGTTCCTTGAGTGAAGCCCGTGGTGAAGCCTTTCGTTTTGTTTTGTTTGTTTTTTTGAATGCTGTAGCTAGCTCCGCGGAGTTCTAGGCGGCATACCTCGAAATTATGTTTACGTGCTCTTTGGATCGGTTTTTAGCACATTTGTGTTCTGTTTCTGTTGCTTTCCTTGGTATAGTTTGTTTTTAACTAGGCATATCTCCGTGCCCTTGGGGACACATTCTTGAGATTCCAGAGAACTTGTACAAGCTGTTTCCCTCCTCTGCCTTTGGTGGACCTGGGGAGGGCTTTTTGTGCACATCATTTGAGCCTAAGGAAGAAAGGAATAGATTATTTCTCTCAAACTCAAGCGAAGCTGGCCGGTCCTTGCACACTTTTGAGAAGTGAGAAATAAAGTAGATTTAGATTCAGGAGTTATTTGTATTTTGTGGCTGCATAAAATTAAAGCTGCAAAAAGAGCATTAGTCCTAGAGCCCAGGCTCCTTTGAGATGCAAACAACTGAATTGTCAAGAGTCCGTGATTGCTCTGGAACTGGAGCAGTGCCCCCCCCAGCCCCCCCCCAGCCCCCCCCCAGCCCAGTCCTTGTTATTTGGGTCACTGTGTAATTAGGTTTTCAGTGAGTTGCTTCATGAATGTACACATGTTCCTGTTATTCCAGATGCCCTGAAAATCATTTCTGTTCAGTTATAAAAGCGGACAGTTTAAAATATTTTAATGGTACCCTTGTTTTGAAAACCTTAAGCTGGACGGCAGTTTCCTTCCTCTGTCCATCTGTGTCTTCCTTCCTTGTAGAGGGGGAGAGCGAGGTCTGAAGCAGGCTCCACGCCCAGCTGGGGCCTGAAGGCCGCGCTCGGTCTCAGGACCCTGAGACCACGCCGTGCGCTGAGAGTCCGGCAGACACTCGCGGACGGAGCCCCCCAGGCGCCTGTGTGACGTTTTCTCTGCCGGTTGATGCTGCAGAGATCTGCGCCGCCGCTCGGATGTGTGAAGGCTAGCACAGGGGTTTGAAGCTGCTCTCACACTCAGTGCCATGGGCAGCCGATTCACGGACGCATCACGAGCCGAGCACAGTGGAGCCCTCGGCAGTGCGGATATTAGGGTGTCTGCGTGCCAGGAAGGGCTCTTTGCGGTTCGCACTAGGGGAAGCGTGTTCACCTGCCCTGACGGACTCTGCTGCCGCGTGTGGACTTGCCCGGCATCGGAGCCCCTTCCTCCAAGGCCGTGGCTCCCTGCTCTGTGGGTCTGACCAGGTGGCTGCTAGCTGAGGCTTCTGCTCAGGAGTTTGTGTCAAAACGTGACCTCAGAAGTAGGGACAGTGGGGGGAGGGTTCCTTCTGGCGCTGGCGGCTTTGTCCACACCCTGGGTGGCAGGGTTCTTACGAGAGGTGGCCTCGCTGGTGTGCGGGGCTGTCGTCCTCACTCGGGGGGTCTTGGTTCCTCCCTGTTTTCTCAGCACAGTTCTTCAGCGTTCCTGATTGTGTGGAGGCGCCCAGAAACCTTTTCGGGAATTCTCCGTCTGTAAATCCGCCCAAGTAGGTTTCCGTTGCCAGCAGCCACAGAGCCTGGGCAGCCGACCACGTCCTCCGTCCGTGAAGCCCCACGGCGCTGGAGCCCGGCCGGGTACTGCTCAGGTGCCCCGTCTTGTTCTCCTTTTGCTCGAGAGCATTTGCTGTGCCTGGGATGCCTGGCCTGGTTTGCTTAGCAGTCTGAGAGGTCTTCAGCTGTTTTTCAAGAACCTGACTGAGTCCTTACTGTGTATCAGGTGCTTGTAGTGGCTGGAAAATGCAGCCGTGGACGGGAGAGCAGCCCCTGCCTTCGAGGAGGCGGACGGACAGATGAGGAGAACGTTGACGGCGCTAAACGGACGGAAAGACTGACTGCAGCACAGGAGGAGGGCGCCGGGCCGCAGGCCGTCAGAGGCCGCGGTGAGGGACGACCCCGCGGGACGGCTGCGACGGCCTCAGGACACGACACCGCGCGGCCGTCTGCAGGCCTGGGAAGGAGTCGGCTCCCGGCAGCGCTCCCGGCTTCCGGATCCTGCTTTCTGGAGACGTGCTGGGGGCCCCGGAAGGTGACAGCCGCTGCGTCGGGGCCGCAGGAGACCAGAGCGGCCTCCGTCCCCTTGCGCAAGTACAGGTGTCAGGAGAGTCGAGACAGGCGCGGCGGCACGTTGTCCCCGAGGGTGTGACGGTGACCGTTTTCATTGCTGCGGAAGCGGCCTGCTGAGCGTGGGCCCCTCGCCCGCCACCCTGCCCGGGCCTCGGCTGGCTCGCCGCACGCGGTCTGCGCCGGAGCACCAGGTTCTGCGGCAGCAGAAGCCCCGGGCTCTCCTTCCTGGGCACACGGGCCTTCCACGCTGAGCCACACTTGCTGGCCGGGTCTTGTCCGAGCCCGGGAGCCGTAGCGGATGCGGGGCCCCGTGAAGAGCCCGTGTTTCCTTGTGGAAGGTCGAGAGATGCCATACGCAGCAGCTGTGAAGGCCCCGGTCGTCGGGCCGGCGGTCGAGGGAAGACGCTCCCGGCCGTCGGGCTTCTTTCCTCCCCGCACGGCTCACTCGCGCCTGGTGATTGAAGATTTATTTTTGTCGGTGTGAAGATTAAAGGAAAGCTACGCAGAAGCAATCTGAATATCTTGTTGATTACATTCCAGAAAGAAAAGAAAGAGCAGAACATTCGGCCTCACTGCCGGTGGCTCTGATTACCGCGTGTGAAGCAGAAGCGGGAGCTGCCGGGCTCTGATGGAGACGCCGCGAAGGTCTCACCAGCTGCGCACGTCTCTGCGGGCAAAGGCTCGGGCTGCGGCCGCCACTCGGAAGCTCATTGCTGTCCGGTTCCGTGGAGTGTATTTCATGACGGGGCTTGGCCGGGTGCTGCCCTGAGTGTCCGGGTACTTTCTGCAGCATTTCCAGCGAACGACAGTCCTTAAGTTAAATCCTAAGTTCCTCCGTGTGAGGGGTGTTTCCGAATTCTGTAATACTGAGCGTTTGGGGGCAGGGAACCAGAAATGCCATTATTTTAGAAATATTTGAAATATCTTTCTAATAAAGATTTATATGTATATATATATAAGTCTTGTTTGAACTTAATATTTAACTTTTTGTAAACATATAAATTCTAATTTATACATTAGTATCTTTTAATAAGGTAGTTTGATCATATTAGATGTTTATTTTTACTTTCTTTCATCCTTTTCAGTTGGAAGGATTGAGTTTTGTACAATCCTGTTTAATCTTCACAAAATTCAGATCCTTTGAAAAGCACTGAGACAAGCCTGCTCTGTACGTAGATGCCGAGTGTCGGTGTGTGGACCCCGAGTCGCGCAGAGGCTTACTCGACTTCTGTGGGTGACGGGGACCGCCTACGGCCCAGGCCGGCCGGAATCTGTCCCAGGCTGCTGCTCGGTTCCTGGGGTCCCAGGCTGAGCCGAACTGAAATTCTAGGTCGAGCCGCACCAGAAGGTGTTTATTCTTGTGCTGCCCTGAGTCGTGTGTCGGGGCGGCGGGTGCCGCCGGCAGGCTCTCGCCCACGGCGGAGCCCCGGGGGACGTAGTCAGCAGAAGCGTGGCGCTGTGCGGCGGGCCGGTGCAGTCGTGCGGGAGCCCGACCGACTCGGACTCGGGCCCTCGGCGGCCCCCGGCCAGGCAGTCCGCTCGCCATCGCGCCAGCCTGCAGGGCGTCCTCACGGTCGTCCGGAGCCACCGTTGGCAGACCAGGACCGTGGGGGACGCTGGGGGCACTGCCGCCGCCTGGGAGGCCGGGACTCGGGCTTCTGGGCCGGAGCCGGCTGGACTACGCTGCAGCACGTCTGCTGTCCACCGTGTGGAACCGGCGGCCGCAGCCTCCGGAGAAGAACAGCAGACACAGAGCAGGGGGAAGGGAGCAGGGCGGGGGGTGCTTTCCGAGGGCGTGGAGTGTCGCCCATGGGAGACGCCGGCTTGAGCCTCCACCAGCGAGGACGGACGGGGCAGTCGAACGTGCTCATCTCTAGTTGCAGCGGCGGCCAAGGAGGGAAAGTGCGCGGCCCCAGGAGTCGCTTCCCGTCAGCGCCCACGGAGGCCTGAGGACTGCAGGGGCGATCGGGGGCGTCGGAAGGAACCGGAGAACGCAGGCAGCCGGAGGCCGCGGCTCTTCTGCTTGGCGGGCACAGCGTCCCACGAGCGCGGACCTGTGTGGCGGGAGGGGCTGAGTGTCAGGGGCAGGACAGGCTGCATCCCGCGTGCTGCAGGCTTGGGTTACGTCATTGACTGCGTGGCGGGGTCCTCATCGGGGCCCCCTCCTTGGGTCTGTGAGCTTCTCTTTCTCTGTGAAGTGACAGTGACGGGGGTATCCGTATTGCTGAGCTCTTGCAAAGTCCTTGTCTCGGCCGCCTTTTGGGAACTGCTCCGTGAACTGTACGACAGACCCCATATGCAAGTGCTGCTTTCTCTAGGGAGCTCACGCTTGCCGCTGGAGGACCTTTCTCTGCACGTGCTGAATCTGGGTGTTGGTGGTGGGTCGGGGGCTCCGCTGACGCTTGGCGCCACCAGGACCGACAGGGACGTCCCCCACACCGTGGTGTCCCTGGCCCTGCGCTTCTCACACCTCCCTCCGAAGCCCCCGCAGCCAGAGCACACGCACATGGGCTGTGCAGGCCGTCCTCACGTGCTGGTGGCTTTTCTGACGTCACATTTTGTTTCCCAGCTGTGTACAGTTTGCAGTCCAGCCCAAACAATATTTCTGTTTCGTTCCGTTTACCTTTTCAGTTACCCATGAACAAGATGTTAAAAAGAGGGAGGGGGCCCCGGCTGTTCTGAACTGGTGGACAGGATGGGGGGCCCAGCGAGTGACCTCACGTGCTCCCGGAGCGCACACCCCCAGTTCCTGGGCTGCTCCTGTTGTTAAAGAAGAGGATTGACTGCGTCCTGTGTCCCCTTCTGGGCAGCTGTTCTGAAAGCACACGCGGAGCACATTGCGAGGATCTCCTGACCTGGTTACAAAATCAAATCGTACAACAGCTCATTCTTACAAACGGGTTTCTAGATATTGTGTAATTCTTCTCCATCTACGTTGGTCATGGGGGACTTTGCTCCATAGAGTTTATTATTGTCGAGGCCACAAATTATCAAATTTTATTTGCTTAAAGTATTTGTGAGTGTTACGCATCAGTAAATGACGTTTTATTAGGCTGTTCTCTCTGTTCCTGTGTGTCATAACTTGCCACTCTAAGCTTCTAAACCATAAGTCTTCCGGTCAAGAGGACACACCCTGAACACTGTTACTTGCTACCTGCCTATTTTAAAACCTCATCAAAATGATAGCACAGAACATTGGTGGGGGAGGCATAATCATTCACCAATAAATAGCAAACCAAGGGGAGAGAATTCATCAACAAATGAGATATCAGCAAATTTGTTTGGAATATAGGAGATGACAGTGGGTTAAGGCCTCTGCCTTTGGCTCAGGTCATGATCCCAGGGTCCTGGGATCGAGCCCCGCATCGGGCTCTCTGCTCAGCAGGAACCTGCTTCCCCCTCTCTGCCTACTTGTGATCTCTCTCTGTCTGTCAAATAATGAATAAAATCTTTAAAAAAAAAGGAAAAGAAATCTAGGAGAAGAGACAGCTCTAGCCTGTGTGTTGCCATTGGGCCTGTGACGATGGGGAAGGCGTTATTGTCTGCAGAGGAATCTTGGAGGGGCTCAAAGCCACCAGCTGTTTTAGTGGTAATAACTTAGAGCTGAGGATTCCCAAAACGTCCAGTTGAGGCGCAAGGTATAAAATTGTCATAGTCACCAGGGCCCTGCGCCCCAGCCTCCCAGTGCACGTGCGCACACTCAAAGCAGACGCAACTGGGGTGTGGGATCAGCCAGGACAGGCAAAAACTGATTCTTCTGTACACATGAAATCAACTTGGGAGAACTGGGACTTTCCATGTGGATTTTGGTTCCACAGTAAAGCCCTCCTCATTGTTCAGGGTCCGCTGCTCAACAGTCAGGTTCTTTCCTGTTTACGTCAGGTGAAGCCTGCCTGTCTGGTTTGTGCATAGAGCTCAGAATTTCCTCTCAGAGAGGAGGCCTTCCTAAAATGCCGCTGACCCAAGAGCACAGTCGTAATAAAGAGGGCTTGGTTGCTGTTTACTTCAAAGTACGAATGGTCACAGTCCTGGCGTTGTTACAGGAAAAGTGTGGCAGACCCAAGGTGTGCTGTGGAGCACGGAGACTCCGCGCCAGTGAGGAGGTGAGAGCCAGTGCCGCGGCCGTGGGACAGGGACCTTAACTGTACTCCGTATGCTTAACAATCACAGTTGGTAGATGGGCTAAAGATTGAGAGAGATAGTTGAAGACTGATGAGCTAAATTCTGATTTTTTAATCTAGGAAGACCTGTAGACATTATGTAAGGTTATTAAATCTGGAGACCTAAGTATGTTTACTATCTTGGCATAGAGGTAATTATCAGCGGAACAAAAAACAACAGAAGATTTTTTCTGGAGAATGGGACTCAAGGTGGGCAGGAAGGGTGGGAACACATAAATTCTGTATTAGATTTGTTCTACATATGCGTATTTTGAGAAAATGAAGCATTTAAAAACATTTCCTAACTTAGTGTTTCACTAATCCAGACCAATAATAAAGTTTTACCAAAGAGAGTTAACAATTTAAGTAATTACCTGAATTAGTGTGATAATGACCTTAGGAAATAAAGTAATATGAGAACTTTCTCTTTGCTCCCGGGTTTTTACGAGTCATCACTTGGGACAACAATAGCAGTCATAAACTGAGTAACTCTCCTTCCCCTTACTAAACCGAACAGCTCCCCTCCCCGCCAACCCCCGCCGAAAACATTTGTGCTTCTGTGCTCTCAGGTGTAAGGATAGAGTAAGTGAATTCAGCTCACTTTTATTTTACTAGATTTGAATTCCAGCCCTGAATCCGGTAGAGTAGTAAGCACATGGGGGGCCCAGATGACATCCCGCGTAGTAGGCCGTGGTCCTGGAGGGAGGCGGGGTCGCTGGACACTTAACAGCGTATGTAGCGCGCGTGTAGTGTGTAGTTCCTTCCGGTCGAGTTGACTGAAAAGTAAGATCTGTCTGCAGTCCTGGTGCTCTTCATTTTCTTTACTGAAGATAAAGATGCATGGAATTAAGGAGAACGAACATGTGGGTTACTTCAAAACACAGCCACACTGCGCCGCAGCGTCAGCACAGCCAGAGGCCCCAACAGGAGGGCGCCGGTTGCCAGGGCTGTTCACTTCCTGAGTTCCTTGTAAGTGGGATTGATGACTCCCATTTATCTTCCCCAGGCAAATTTCCCACGGGGGCCTTTTTAGTTTGTCACTGTTTCCAAAAGTTGATGTCCCTCATCCTGGCAAAAGCAGCTTCTTCTTTACAAAATAGGCAGCTGGCCCAAAGGCCATACCTTGGACTCTGGAGCCAACCAACTACCTAGATCGGAAGCGTAGCTTGCCCACTAACTGAGTTACTCTGTTTTCTCAGCTTTGGCTGAAGATAATGGAAGTCCCAGTCCACATGGTTTTGTGAGAATTAAATGAGGTAACAGATGTTAGGTAGGTGAGGACAGTGCCTAAGCCACGCGGCTGCTTTTCAAGCTTAGCTACGGTTTGAAATAGGGTACAAGTGGCCGTTAAGCGGACCTTCATGTGCTGACTTAGCATGGTGAGAGTCTGGGAGGCCATGTTTACGTTCACTGGAAAAAATCCTGTCTAATTAACTGTGTTTGAGGGGAGAACAGAGACCATGGCAACTGGTCTAGGTCTTTGCTGCCTCTTATAAATGATCCTCCTATCCTCAAGTAATCTCTCTGTGATTAGGAAATAATGCTGCATTAAAATGTTGCTGTCTGGGCACCTGAGTGGCTCAGTGGGTTAAGCCTCTGCCTTCAGCTCAGGTCATGATCTCAGGGTCCTGGGATCAAGTTCCGCATCAGCTCTCTGCCTACTTGTGATTTCTCTCTGTCAAATAAATCTTGAAAAAAAATTGTTGCTGTTGGAAAATAGATTCAACCCAGATTGTTTGAGGTTACACTAAATTTTATAGGAATATAACTAATGTAAATTTGAGGTTGGCAGACAATATATATACAAACCACCCTTTGAAGTTGTATTTTGATAACATTTTGCAAAAAGAAATATATTTAGAGAACTGAGTAGTTAGTTGAAGTGTGAACTAAATGGAATAGAAACTTGGGGTGCTTTTATTTTTCTTTACGTGCCTTCAGCTGAACTTTTTAAAATCTTCTTTTCCATCCATCAGTGAATTCTTCATTGATTCAGTAACTTTTGAGTCACTTTTTGTTACTTATGAGAGAAACACTCCTCTGTTTACCCCAGTTCAAAGCTTCAGTCTTAGGTCTAATTCAGAAGTGTATCCTTGTTCTGTTTCTAGCCATATTGGAATAACTGAGACCAGATTTACCCTTCTACCTTAAATACCAAAAAATTGGGCAAATATATGAAACAACTGGGTACGGATAGTAGACATCCTTAATCCTAAGACAAAACAGTCAATCAAGGGAAGCCCTGCAATCAGCACACCTAGAGTCATTTTCTAGACTCCAGCGCAAGAAAGTAGAACCAAGCTGTCTGAGATGGTCTCATGGGGAGTTGAAATGGATTAAATATGTGGGAAACGGTATAGGAGTATAGGAGAGGAAGTAGTTATACCAAAGAAGAATTCCAGAAACTTGCACAAGGGTGACCTTGAGTTTGTTGCTGAATGCTGTGGTGTGCTTGCATTGTCCAGTCAGAGAATGACCTGGTAACTGTAAGAATAACCCCCAGACTTCCACAGAGAGAGACTGGAAGGGTTCCACATTCCGAGTAGAGAGGCTTCGTAGGACACACTGTGAGTCAAGTATATACCGGAAAGGTTATGCTCTAGGAGACCTGCACTAGCCTTAAAATAACACATTCTCTAATCCTGCCCTGACAAAGCTTAGAAACAAACCTCACAAGGGGACCACCTGCTCTGCCGAGAACTTAATTGCCTGTGGTACAAAGCCCAGTGTGCTTTAAAGGAGAACAACAAAAGGTAGCACGAGGCAGGGTCACATAATGTCTGGCACCCAGTCAAAAATTAGTAGACACAGTGAAACAAAAAAATGTGCTGCAGAAGAATAAGCAGTGAACAGGAAGAAACAGATACAACAAAGACGATGCGATTTGCAGAAGACACTCAGAATAGTTGTTTATATTTGTGCTCAAGGATTTAAAAGGAAAATGAGCATAATGAGAGAATTGCAACCATGCAGAGAACCATGCAGAACTTCAAAAGCTAAGAATTGCAGTTTCTGAAGTGAAAAAAAAAATGGTGGAATTAACAAACTAGATATTGCAGAAGAAAAGTTTAGTGAATTTGAAGACACAGGTAGAAAATCAAAACAAAAGCACACAAAGGATAGAAAAAGTTCAGGGATGCCCTGCTGACTCAGTAGGTAGAACCTCAGTAAGTAGATCTCAGGGTTTTGAGTTTGAGCCCCACATTTGGTGTAGAAATTACTAAAATAAATAAAATTTTTTAAAAGTTTTAAAAAATGAATAGAGCCTCAGTGGCCTGTGGGGCAGTATCAAGTGGTCTAACATGTTGTACATGGGGTCTCCACGCTAGCAGTAGAGGTGGGGAAAGAAAAAATACTTGAGAAAGTAATGGCCAAAGTGTTTTCAGATTTGGTGCAGGCTAAAGGGCGTGGGAACTACATACTGTCTTTGTGTCATTGGGAGATGCACAAACACTCATTCCTATCATTTCCTGTGAGCTTTGTTTCCACAAGACTGTTCAAGAAGGGCTGCTTTCCTTCAGGCGAACCACCGGAAAGTTCTCAGATGAGAGTAAGAAGGCAATAGTGAAGGTAAACCGGAACACTCAAACATCGTCAGGCCCGAAGACAAGAAGAAGCAGTACACGTCAGACGAGCAAAGTGGAAAACAGAAATCAAGATGGCGAACTTAAAACTAACCTTGCTAATTATATTTAGTGAGTTTTTCTGTAAGGTCTGCAAAACAGACAGCCTGGTTGGAAAAGTAAGACTCCGTTATTTGCTGATGGTTTAAAACCGTCTGGGTGGAAGAAGGTACACCGTACTAACAAGAGGCATGAGAGCGTAATGGCCGCACTGGTGCCAGAAAACTGGGTTTCAGGACAAGGAAACTGCCTGGTCATGGAGACATTTCATAATAACACAAGAGCACATTCACCAGCAAGGTGTTAGAATCCCAAGCATGCCAGCAAGTATAATAACAGAACTGCAAAATACAAGAAGCAGAATTTTCTCAGAAATAAAAGGAAAATAAAGAAATCAACTGTTTTGCCAGGGATTACATAAGTTGATGGAGGAAACGGAAAGGAGGTGAGTGGGGATATAGAAAGCTTGAACTTCACTCTGAAATGACTGTAACCTAATTGATCTTTTCAGAGAACGCTACCCAACAACTATGGAATGCACATTCTTTTGAAGTCATACATGGAGTATTCATCAGAATAAAAAGATGGAACTTAAATACATAAAATAAATCTCAATGTTAATAAATTTGAAAGATTGAAATAATACAGACTGTATTCTCTGACCCCAACACAATTGAATTAAAGATGAGTAACTGAAAAATACACGAAAGTTTCCAGATTCTTGGAGAGAAAAAAATACACTTCAGAGTGTACCCGGGGGTCAGTGAAGAAATAGGAAATATTTGAACTTTGTGAAAATGAAAACAACACTAAATTTTGTGGGATATAGTTAAAGCAGTGCTTAGAAATTGCAGTTTTAAAAGCTTGTATCAGAATAAAGAAAGATCTGGGATTAGTGAACTAAACCTCTACTTTTTTAAAAAAAATAAATTAATTTATTTATTTTCAGAAAAACAGTATTCATTATTTTTTCATCACACCTAGTGCTCCATGCTATCTGTGCCCTCCATAATACCCACCCCCCTGTTACCCCAACCTCCCACCCCCCCCCGCCCCTTCAAACCCCTCAGATTGTTTTTCAGAGTCCATAGTCTCTCATGGTTCACCTCCCCTTCCAATTTCCCCCAACTCCCTTCTCCTCTCTATCTCCACATGTCCTCCATGCTATTTGTTATGCTCCACAAATAAGTGAGACCATATGACCATTGACTCTCTCTGCTTGACTTATTTCACTCAGCAGAATCTCTTCCAGTCCCGTCCATGTTGCTACAAAAGTTGGGTATTCATCCTTTCTGATGGAGGCATAATACTCCATAGTGTATATGGACCACATCTTCCTTATCCATTCATCCGTCTACTTTTTTTTTTTTTTTAAAGATCTTATTTATTTATTTGACAGATAGAGATCACAAGTAGGCAGAGAGGCAGGCAGAGAGAGAGAGGAGGAAGCAGGCCCCCTGCCGAGCAGAGAGCCCGATGCGGGACTCGATCCCAGGACCCTGAGATCATGACCTGAGCCGAAGGCAGCGGCTTAACCCACTGAGCCACCCAGGCGCCCCATCCGTCTACTTTTAAGAGCAGGGAATTAGTGAAGAAGGACTCTGCATGCCGTCACTATGGCTATAATCCTATAGCTAT
Source organism: Neogale vison (assembly GCF_020171115.1). NCBI lineage: Eukaryota > Metazoa > Chordata > Mammalia > Carnivora > Mustelidae > Neogale > Neogale vison. The sequence goes on along the minus strand of NC_058099.1, from coordinate 100,974,765 downwards.
TACAGGATAATCAGAGAATATTATGTATAATTTTATGCCAGAAAATTCACCAGCTGGAAAGACCCATGAGAACCAAAACTGATACTAGAAGAAATAGAAAATCTGAATACTCATGTATTTTGTTTAAGAGGTTTTGAATTTGTAATTATTTTTTTTCTCAAGCAAAACTATGGACACAGATAGCTTCACTGGTAGAATCTATCAACCTTTCAAGGAAGAAATACTAACAGTCTTACCCAAGTCCTTTCAGGAAGCACAGGAGGTGAGAATATATTCTGACTTTTTATGATGTCCTCAACTTTCTGCCAGATCAAACCAGATTATTAAAAGGAAGGAAACCTAGTGTCCCTCATGAAAAGAGATGTAGCGATTCTTGACAATTTAGGACATCAAACCCAATAACATATAAAAAGGAAAGTTGGGTGTGAGAAGTAAACTGAAGCCCCCGTAGATGCTCCCCGTTCATGAACACTGTTGTGATTGCTGGAAAAGGGTCCACTGGGATTGAGCTTTTTGCTTCTCAGAGTCGGAACTCTATGGCTGTATTTCTCCTCCTGTCTTTTGCTGAGAGGCTGGGGATGGAGGTGACGAGTGGGGGTTAGGACTCTGGGGCAGGGCTGATGCAGGGCTACATGCTGGGAGCTTGAAGACCTCACGTCTGTCCTGCTCTGCCACTTTCTTGCTCCGTGAACTTGAGCTCCCTCACTTACTGACCCTGATTAAATTGCATGACAGGCACTGTTCTAAATGCCTGGGATCCAGTTCCCACTCAGTCAACTATCAGTCAATAAACGTCTATAGAAAATAAAAAGAAATTTAAAGAAAGATAATATATCGCAACTAAGTAGGTTTCATCTCATTTATAAATCAGTTGGTATAATTAATCATTAGCAGAAGAAAAGAAAAATTGTACGATCGTGCCAATGTTTGCAGATAAAACGTTTGACAGAATTAACAGTGATGCATGATTTAAAATAAATTAGACTAGCAGAGTACCCCCTCAATCTGACCAAATGTCTTTATAAAATACCTCCCGCTAACACACTCAGTAATGAAAAGCTAAACCCTTTCCCAGTAATAATGGAAACAAGGCAAGAATGTCCACCCTGATCACTTCTGCCTAACACTGCAACTGTAGGCTCCAGCCAGTGCAGTAGGGCAAGAAGAAGAACTAAAAGGCATGTGGATTGGAAAGAAGAATTAAAATTGTGTTCACAGGTGCCAGGATCATCTTTGGAGGAACCTCACCAAAACCTGTCAGAATTAGTCGGTGAATACAGCAGAGTCTCTGGATACAGGATCATACATAAAAACCAGTTGTACTTCTGTATACTAGCAAGGAACAATTGCAAAGTGAAATTTTAAATGCTATTCATATAATAGTGTTAAAAATAGGAAATATTTTATTAATTTGTGCGAAATCTGTGCACTGAAAACGCTCAAACGTGGCAGAGAGAAACGAAAGAAGAGTACAGCAGATGGAGACACAGAACTTGCTCGTGTATCAGAAGATGAAATTTTTTTCGCCCCAAACGGATCAGTCGATTCTGCGCGATCGTAGTTAAAATCCTAGCAGTCTTTTTAGCGTGAAATGGGAAAGAGATGGTAAAATTTATATGGAGATTCGAAGAACAATGTTGGCTGACTTACACAGCCTGATTGCAAGACTTCGTACGTATAAAGGTAGGGACACGCGAGCGAGACATCCCGATGCTGGGCTGAGAACGGAGCCCGGGGAGAGGCGCGGGCACGGAGGGCCGGGGGCGGGGGCAGTGAGCGGGCGGCAAAGGAAGCCCCTCTTGTGTCCTTGCGAGAGGTGTCGGAACTTCACGGATTCTCGGTCGTAGTTTGATTAGCAACGGTTATTTGAGGACACGTTGTACGAAGTGTCATTTTATGCCGCTAACTGAAGTGTAAGCATCCTCGGTGCGGTCTGGGTTGGTTTGACGGCTCAGCCTCACTAACGGATCTTCCCAGACCGGCCAAAAGCGATTTCAGATCCTCCCAGATACCACGTTCCAGCAGTCTCTGGGGTCTCTCCAATAAGGGGAAACTGAAATAAAATGTTTTTATGACATTATTTAAATCTAATTGTATTTTATTCCTGTACACAGTGGACAAGAGGCTAGCACTTAGAGCTCTGTCTGTGTGTAAGACAGAGCTGCACAGCTTACAGCGCCTCACTTGGTGAGCAAAGAGGTTGTTTAGAGGAATTAAGAGAAGACCTTTTCTAAGTTCTTTCACGTTATGCTTTTGAGTTTCAAGAGTAGATGTCACCGCTGAGCGATGGCTGTGTACCGGGTTAGCGTCTGGGAGCTTGACATACGCCATTTTGTGACTCTGCAGTCACAAGGGGGCATCCGCAGCGGCGCTTCTGTGAGACCAGGCGTGCGCTGCAGAGGCACATTTAACCACCAAAAATGACTCGTCAGGACAGTCCCGGAAACGTCCTCTGTGACCGTTTTTCTCAGCTGTCTCAGGTTCCGCACGTGCGACTGTTGATCTGATGCGCCGTTGCCGCGAGGTTTGGCGGATTTACGAGGAGCAGCCGTGCAGGGCTGCGTCCTTCTGCCGCGTCAGTCCCGTCTAACGTGTCTAACGGCAGGTAAGCCGTGCCTACACACAGTTTATGTCGCAATGCCTTCGTGCGAAAACTGTTCTTTGGGGGCCACTTAAAGTGGAAATATCAGAAGTTTTTTCAGCCATAACACAAGTCATCGGTCCCGTGGATCATCGTGCTAGGGTTGCTGGGGTCGGCCGCGGCTGGACCGTCCCGCGGGCCGGGATCAGCGCAGCTCGGGGCTCGTGCGGGACGTGCAGACGCTGGCGCGCGCTCAGCGGGCGTGTAAGACTGCCAGAAGTCCGGACGTCCCAACCTGAGACCCGAGGGCTCTTACGGGACGCGTGGACTGTGACTTAACCTTACACTTCACTCCCGCCGCCGCCCGGTGTCCGGCTGAAACGGCGTCCGTGCCGGGCACGAAGCGACCCGGCTGGCGTTGGAGTCCGCCCTGGAGCCCGGCGCGGTGCTGGCCGTCGCCTCCGTCTCGGCTCCTCCCCGGACCGTGCGGGCGCCGCTGCGGGAGCGGACGCCGGACGTCCTCCGGGGCCCCGGGGCCACTGGCCGTGTCGGGTCCTGCTGTTTGCCCTGCCCCCTGCCGCTCCGGGTTGTCGGTGCTTAGCGGTGCTCGGGCATCGGGCACTGACCTCACTCGCACACCGTCCGCGCTGAGCGCCCCGACGCGGCTGCCGACGTCGCCCGCTGTTCGCTCTTCGCGTGGACCGAGGACGGGCTCGACGCTTGCTGTCGCCACGTCTCCGCTCGTTCTTGTTTCTTCCGCTCGGTTCCCCGGACTCCGTGACCGGCCCGCCGAGCCGCGCAGCTCTGGGCTCTGGGAGTCTGTCCTCTCTTGGTGCGTCGTCCGTGTGTACGTCCGTGTGACGACTGCCGAAGGAATCCCCCTGCGGACCCGTGCATAGCCGACGCCGCGCGCCGAGGAAAGCGTCACCTCGTCCCAGCGTTGGCCACTGGACTCTTGCCTCCCGGGGCCGCCGTGGGCACCAGCGTCCGTGCCCCGTCGCCGCCTCGGAGACCGTCCCTCTCACCGCAGGGCCGGAGCCGAGCTGCAGGTGGGGGACCGCTGCCCTCCCTCCCCGGCTCCCCGCAGCCCCGCGCCCCTCCTCCCAGCAGCCTCCCCGGGCCCCGGCCGGGGCACTTGCCGACGCCACTAGAGCACCCCGCACCTGTAGCCCCACACCACGAGCTCGAGGACGTCGAGGCTCACCCAGGAAGCGCGCGCCTGCCGAAATCACGCTCCCGACCCTTGCCCAGCTTTTCTTCTGCCTGTTCTCTGAAGGGAGCCTGCGCATTCGAGACAGGCCGTGGATCTTGAATCTTCAAGTTTGCCAAAATGGACAGTAGTTTTCTTTCCATTTTAATTAGTTTAAAGTGTAATTCTTTTCACTCTCGTCTTATGCGACGTTGTTATGCTAATTTCGTACTCATTTTAGTTTGTTTCCTTGACTCTCACTGTACTTAGTACCACTAAAATGCAGTTTATATGCACGAGAGTTTCTTGCAGGAGTAGAGAGATCACGTCCTACAGGGAGACATGGTCAGGTGCCCTGGACAGACTCCGGTCTGGAGAGAGGTTCTGGAGTGTCCGATCGCAAGGAGCCTGGTGAGGATGAAGAAACCACTTCCGGGAGCGGCCTGCAGGGCCGTGACTGCGCACCGTCCCGCGGCTCCACAGACCCTGCGGTGTGGAATCCCGCAGGGGCCCCCGTGTCTCCCTGCACTTGCCAGGCCTCTCGCTCCACGGGAGCCGCAAGGTGGCTGTTGTGGGCCACGAGGCACGCAGGGCCACCTCTGATCCCGTTGCCAGTTCCCGCACATGCCTCTCGAATCTTCCTCACAGGCTTCCGCACATGGTCTGTGGAATGCGAGTGTGAACGTAGCATAACACGGAGGAAGCTAGTGTGCACAGCTCGGTTTCCAGGATGTGTCATGACCTGTTGTCAGAAGCCAGAGTGTGTGCTAGACCCCGAGAGCTCAGCTCGCGTCACGTGAAGCGCAGAGGGCCCTCGCCTGTGCGTTCTAGCAGACGTGGGAACAGTGGCCACAGAACCAATTTCTCTTGCATGAGAACGAAGTCGTTCACGTGGAGTCTGAGGTTGGAAAGTTCAGCAGTAACTTTGTTCTAGGGTAGATCAAACATGCGAGATGTCCACAGCCACTGGCCTCTTACCCCAGTCGTCTCTTTTGCTTTTTATTTCTAATGTGTGACCTCCTCTTGCCAGCCCAAGTGTCCCCTACCCTTTGTGCTCCTGCAGCCCGTGGGGAGTTTGGGCTTCCGTGCGGTCAACCACGCAGCCTTACGAAGTATCGATGCTCGTGTACAAACCCTAGCACTGCTCACGGTCACCTCCGGGGCCGAAAGTGGGGGCGAGGCAGCACCCCACAGAGCTGGGTGAGGGTGAATGAGTGGATCAAGCACTTAGAGCAGGACCTGGCCCACGATAAGCACGAGACAGATGTCCCCTGCCTCTGGGTTTTACAAGGCTTGTCTGTTGTCACGGAGCTGTTCTTGCTCCTGGTGAGAGTTTTCAAAACCGGCCCCCGCTTCTCTCCCCACGCCGCCCTCAAGAACACAGAGAGAAAGAAAAAGACAACGGACTGGTCGATTGGTCGATGTCCTCGACAGCTTCCAAGTTCGGCTGGACACAGAGCCGTGGAAGGGCCACGAGGACCTGGGGGGGGTGGGGAAGCTTCCAGTGCGGATGTGAGCCCGCGCCGCGGGCCGGCCGGTGTGCTCCGTGCTTGCCGAGCTGCCGGCCTCTCCGGGGAGGAGCCGTGTGGAGCGGGTCTCAGGGTGCGGGACAACCCCTCCGGCCGGCCCGTGGCCACGATCGGCTCCATTTTCCGTTTTCTCTCACGGCTCAGTGGGCGCAGGTAGCCGTGGAAGGCACAGCTTCTGGCTTTTGTGGTGAGTACTCGCTCGGCCAGTGACCGGCTTGGGTTTCCCGCTGCTCAGTGACCCTCCCAGCAGCCCGGGTCCTCTGTGAGCAGCGGAGACGCAGCAGCAGTGAGCGTGAGCTCGCATGCACACCCGGCCGCCTGCACGGCGGAAGGACCCGGGAGGGGGACGTTCTGTACGGGCTGGACCGGAGGGAAGAGCTCGCGGCCGCGTCTCGGCTGACGGCCCAGCACTTAGATGAACGTGCGTTGGTCACCCCAACTTCAGGGGCCCCTTGCTGCCGCTCTCGGAGGGGCCGGCCGGGAGCTGGTGTGCTTGACCTTGCCGAAGAGTGACCGTGGCAAGGTCACCCGTCGTCCTTCCCTTCACGATGTTGAGATTGGTTCATCCCTGCGGTGACCCTGCAGCCCCGGTCCCCGAACTCCTGGGGCGGCACCTTCCTCTGAGGCCACAGCCGAGATGTCACACGGGCTCGCGGCTTCTCTGCGTACGGAGGGAAGTCGCCAGTTCCGCGCGAGTGATTTCTAGTGGCTATCAGACCCTGTGTGTCATCGCAAGTCCCCGCAGGGTGCACTGACGAGTGACCTAGGAAATGGGGCTTCCTTTCTGGGCTGGCGGACACAGAGCTCCCGGGGAGCGAGCCGGCACATCTCGGCCGCGCACAGTGCGATAGGGGCTGGGCGGGGAGGCGGCCGCGGGCGGAGCACACCCGGCTCACCGGCGGTGGGGGACGGACACTGTCTTGCGTGTGATGAGGCTCGGTCGTGGGCGCTGTTCTCCGCAGGGAGGACCGTGCGATGCACACACCCTCCACGCGTAGTTTAGGTTTCTGGTGACTGGTTCAGAGTCCAGCACTCGCTAAACACGTGGCTTCAGCCAGTGGTCGCCCCATGTCCGGCTGCTCCCTGGGGTGCGGGAGGCCCCGCCGCGTCCAAGTGTGCGCACACCGACGAGTCCTGAGCCTTACACCAGACCCGGCAGAGAACGCGAACTTGGAAAATGTAGTACATGTTTGCTGAGTGACACAGTGACCTCGATGGCCCTTCACAGATCAGTGCGACACGCCTGTGGCATGAAGGTGACTTCCCAGGGGTGTGAGCAAGGCCTGGACGGCAGGACAAGCTGGGCCGGGCAAGGCCTGAGGAGCCTGGGCCCGAGGGGCCGGCGGGGAGGTGGTAGCGGCGGGGTGCATCTCCCCCATGCCCTGGGCGCCCTGGGACCGCCTGTGTCCGCGGGTGCAGACGCGTCCCTTTAAAGCTTCTCCGCCCTTCACACTGGACCCGAGACCGTTCCTTATTTCTCCAGCTTTTTTCCATTTTCCAGAACAGGGGCTTAGTAGAGACTGCCGTTTCCCAGGAGCTCTGAGTTTTTAAATTTAAACATTTTAAAATTAAGAAAAGAGTAGTTGATAAGCGTATTTTGAACACGGTCTTCATACTTCTGTCTGTCACATTCATGATCATGAGCGAAAGTGTGCAACATACTTGATCATGGAGTGTGTGTTGGCGCTGGCCTTGCGTGACCGCTACGCGAACGGCTGCGGGGGACGGCGGCAGGAGCAGGGGCTGCCGCGGTGCTTCGTGACACACCGTTTCCTTAGTGCGTCACAGAGCCTGTGGCCTTCGTATTCCCGGAGCCGCCCGGGCGTTTACAGAACCCTCGGCCGCTGCTCAGAAATACTGCTGTCTCTACTCATTTCTCTGATTCTCTGTCCTGTCGTTTCCACGGAGCTCTCCCCTCGCACCGATGCTCTGTTCCACCGGTGACCGTGAGCGCAAGATGCCGTTCGGCTGGCCTGCTAATTAGAGCCGCGCTCCAGGGGGTGCGTGCGTGCGTGCGTGGACCCCATTTCAGTGGGAAACGGGACGGACAAACACGGGTACCGTGTAAGTGAGCGGTGGTTAGACCGTATGGTTCACCTGCCAGCTCTTGAAATTTCTGTGACCCAGCGCATAGCCCTGGCAGCGGCCTGGCCCACGTGTCCACTTCTGCTGCAGCTGCCCTCCCCTCCCTTGGGCTTTCTTACAGCCTTTAGGCTACGGCCTCCTTCATCAAAATCCAACGTTGTTAAGAATTTATGCCTTTAGCTTTTTTAAAAAGATTTTTATTTGTCAGACAGGTCACAAGCAGGCAGAGAGGCAGGCAGAGGCAGAGAGAGAAGCAGGCTCCCCGGTGAGCAGAGAGCCCGATGCGGGGCTCGATCCCAGGACCCTGAGATCATGACCTGAGCCACAGGCAGAGGCTTAACCTGCTGAGCCACCCAGGGGCCCCTACTTTTAGACGTGTCTAGGAAGAAGGAATATATTTTGAGACTTGCTCAGTAGGCCCCTTACAGACAAGAGTAATGAGTAATACAAATGTGAACATTTAAAAATGAAGCTTGGCATAAAGGCAGAAAATTGGGAGAAAGAATAGTGTTTCCAACAGTTGGTTGTCCGGAGAAATTAACGTTGATCTGTGTCTCTCCCCGTATATAGACGTGAACTCACAATGGATCACAGACAGAAACATGACGCCTAAAAATAGAAAACCTACAATCTTTTTGCTATTCAGGTAGAAAGTTAAGATTTCTTAGATATCCAAAGCACAGTCTATATGAGAAGGAAATGTAAGTGTTGGACTTGATCAAAATGAACACTTTTCCAGTCAAAAGACATGGTTGAGAGAGTCCCAGGCCAGGGTGGTGGGGTGGAGGGCGGGGAGGTGTGTACAGACTGGGGGCTGATGAGGCGCTGCCTTCTCTGCGTCCACACTCAGTAGTAAGAGGGGAAGACTTGCCCTAATTAAAAACTCATCAGCAGATTGGAGAAGACGTTTCACCAAAGACGGGTGACTAGAGAATAGGTTCATGCAAAGATGTCCAGCGTCACAAGGGAAATCCATACTGAGCCCACAGTGAGCATGAAAATCCATACTTCGTCCACACTGTGAAACCCCGAGTGGCGAGTGCGGCTAAAATTAAGACGACGGACCGCCCCACAGGCCGGCAGGGACGTGGCCTGTGGAACTCGCGTACAGCACACGCGGGAGTGTAAAATGGTACAACCAATTTTAGAAAACATTTTGGTGTTTTTTTAAAAAGTTAAGCATACACGTGCCACGTGATGCGTATGGTAGGCGCAGGGAAGACACGTCGATCGCACCTGCCGCCACGGCCGCAAAGACGTCTTTCCTGCCTCCGTTGTGGTGTGTAGCTGTGCTCTAGTGCACTCGGCCTGGGCCCTCCTGCTGGCCTTGTTTGGTTCTCTCGTCATGCGAAGTCACCGGGAAAACTTTGTACCTGTTTTCGTGACATGACCGCACTAGTGTGTCCCGAGGAGTGAGGCGGCCGAGGCCCGGGGTGCTCTCCTCAGGTACCGCTAGCCTTCCTGAACGGGGGGCTGGCCCCATGCGCCCCATGCACCCACTAACACAGGGGCCGGTCTGTGGGGCATTTCCAGTGTGATAGGTGAGGAAGGGCATTTTTGAGTTCATAGAACTTTCATTTATCTTTATAAGCAAAGTTAGTAGTTTTTGTGTTTGCAAGGGCCTGTATGGGAGATAAAGCGCTTTTCCTCGGCCCCCCATGGGCAGGTGTCTGCCTGGGGCCCGGAAAGTCACACTGACAAAAGGAAAGCGTATTGAAATGTGCAGTGTCCCTTTACCTGGGAGAAAATTCAGTGGTGAGTAACTCCAGGAGGCCGTTGGAATTCAGGATCTTATGTGCCGTCTTAGGCTGAACCCAAGGAAAGAGGTTAGGATTTCTGTTGGGAGGGGGGTGTGGAAAACGGTGGTGAACGGGTCCTGTTTAGTAAGGTTCGTAATGCAGATTTAAGTTCCTGCCTTTCTCCACTGATGGGAATTACTAGGAGTTGTCCTCCTCTTCCCCATGAGAGAGAGGGAGACACCTTTACAAAGGGAATTTCCTATATAAATGTACCTTTTACAAAAGGAAAATGTAGGCTCAATTTTACAGCTTTAATATCTGCTGCTTCTCCATTGCCTTTAGCTCAAAATAGTCCTCGTGCCCAAGTGGCACTTTTTGGAGCAGTATATTCTGGTCTCCTGCACACCATTTGAATTTTCCATGGTCTGTTCGTAACTTTGGCTTTCTCCATTATTATTAAATTGCTTTGTCAGTCTTAAGTTTTAGTAGTTTGTTATACTTTAACAATTAGTTCCTTGTGCCTTTTTTCCCCACCAGCCCATTCTTGACCAGTTTTCCTCTTTCCTAATTTGTCTTTGAAGTTTGCTTAGCACATGCTCTCTCTCTCTGTTTATGAGCTTTTTAAAAAAAATGCATTGATCTTTTTTACTTAAAGATTTTGAGATACAAGCCCAGGTGATTAAGAATTCATTTGTTTTTGTATGTTTGTGGTGTTCGTTTTTGAATAGCTTTGTTTTTTTTTTACTTTTAGACCTCAGTTTGGAATTTTAACCTGGTATGTGCTAGGAGAAATGACTTTATCTTTCTTACTTTTTTGCCTTCATTCTTGAAGAATATGTTCATTTGGTGTAGACTCTGTTGAAAAAAGAAAATTCAGCTGAGTAAACTTGAAGATTTAATTGACTTTGTTTAATGATTCATGAATCGGACGGCATCCTTTTAGCACGTGGAATGGAGCTTCAAGGAGCTGTACCACATGGAAGGATCTACAGGCAGAAGGGGACATAAAAAGGAAGATTCTGGCAAAGAGTTGGTTGTTTTGGGCAAAATTACATTCCTTTGGGGGAAGAAGGGGTCCGTTGGGCAGATAGCGTCAGTAGTGCCGACCGGGCGATGCCATGCTGTTGGGTAAAGGTGTGGCGTTTGCAGTCGGGTGGGTAGGGAGTCTTGGTTGGCCGACGTGGGGCTGGGCACACGGGACTCTCATTTGGGGCCAGTTGTGTCTTTTCTAAACACTTCCTCCCTCTGGATTGGATTCTCAGCCGAGCTGAAAGATGCGATCAGAGTTTCAGGCTCTCGTGTCAGTCTCGGCTTGGACGGCTCTGTCCTCACGGCCTTCAGTGGTCCTGTGTGACGGTCGCAAGTCATGATGGCTTTGGGTGTGTGTTTTCTTTCTTTCTGACTTGCAGCTTCTTGGGTGGTTATTTTTTCATTCCTCTCCTGGTATTGTAGCCTTCGGGAGATGGTCTGCTTGGTGGTTAGTGGCTGCGGACCTGTGTCGTGTGTGTGTATTACTGTGAACAAAGGAACTTAAAGACGAGTACTTAGGTACCGTCCACAAAACAAAATCAGTCGTTTGTGCAATCTTGCCATTAATCTACACACATTTTAAATGTAATAAATATTTTGTATTTTGTATGATAAAATCTTTTTAATTTTTTTTACTTTACTTTTTTTTTAAAGATTTTTATTTATTTATTTGTCATATAGAGACAAAGAGGACAAGCAGACAAGCAGGCAGAGGCAGAGAGAGAAGCAGGCTCCTGCTGAGCGGAGGGCCCAGTGCGGGACTCGATCCCAGGACCCTGGGATCATGACCTGAGCCGAAGGCAGTGGCTTAACTGATTGAGTCACTTTGTTATTTTTCACGCTTCATTGTGTCCTTTTTAGTGAATGCCCCTCTTTTGTGTTATTTTATCTTTTATGGCAAATTGCTTTACAGTCATTAGTCATGTGGCACAAATGTTTGTGGCAAAGATGTCTACCGCAAAGAGACTTCTGGTAAAAATACCAGATACAGGTCCCTAAGACCAAAACCACTCAAAATCAAGTAAGTCCAAAAAAGACCCCTTTGAAGGAGTCATTTTCTTAAGCCATGTGGCTCAGTGGTCTTACGTAGCTGAGTTTCAACTTCCCCAAAAGTGTTACTACAGGTATAGGAGGTGGTGTTGGCCACAGCACAGACCCTCCGTGCCGGGCTGAAGGAAAATCCAGGCTCCCCTGCCAAGAGCGACCTTGCCTGTGTGTCTCGGGGTTTCCGGTGCACAGCTGTCTCAGCAGTGGATTCTGCGGTGTTTCCGAGGGTTCGGGAGAGGTTCCCGAGCGTAGCGGGGTTTCCACGTGCTCCTCACCGGGGAAGTAGGCACCTGCCGGGGGTTAGGGAAGGCACGGGCTGGGAGATCTTTTGAGGGCGATGTTGTAAATCCTGGAGAGTGGACCGGTCGGGTGTCTGTCTATGGTCAGGGGTGCAGTTGATAAGAGGCATCGCCCGGTGAGGTGCCAGCCCGCGAGGCATTCGCAGGTGCAAGGGAACGAGGACCGCCACAGACACGGGTAAATCGCGTCAGGGCCCACACCATGCCTGCCAAGGTGGCACTGCTGATGGGGCAGAGCAGCTTGGTCAGATGAGAGATTTTGACTCCAAATCCAGGAGTCTGAGAGGTTATTTCATTTAGGAGTGGCTTGGGACATACGGCTGAGGCTGTGATCTTCACAGGCCAGGAGCCAGAGTAAGGAAGGGAGCAGCAGAAGGAGGTAGGAAAGTGTGCCATGGTTTAAGTATGATGTCTTGATCCGATGTCTTGGGAGGAAGCCCTCTGCCTCAAGGTCAGCTACTTCTCTTCCTAGTCAGTTTTATTCGGGGTCTCCAGCGTGCACATAGGACCAGATGTCGGGGGGTCCTTCTTCAGCTAGGAGATGGAGACCTAGGCTCAAGCCGCTGACGTTTGCCTGCCACCTGCGTAGCAAGGAGGACCTGGTATAGCGCCTTATGAGGAGGTTCAAGATCAGTCTCCATTCTTAGTCCTTCCAAAGAACATAGGAAACAATCATTTGGAAAGTCATACCCAGATATTTGAGGAAGTGAGCAGAATTCCAGATCCAGTCCAGTTTAAAGTTACATAACACAACCTCAAAGACAGTTAACAGGACTAGAATCTGATCTTTACAAAGGTACGAACTTCATTTTTCTTTCTATGATGACCCCCACTTTCTACTGAAGGTGCTCACAGTGGGACTTAATTTATTTGCGTTCGGCTCGGCCGGACTATTTACTTAAGTGCAAGAATAGATTATGACCTTGGAGCTCTTTTTAGAAACTGCTTTCCTGAAACCTTTTGTAAGGAATCTCAGATCAGACCTTTTCAGAGGCCCTGAGGCCGGCAAGCCATGCAAGGATTTGCTGTGAGATTTTATGCAGGAATCATTCCAGTCGAAGCCACGATGATAATAGCTAGGGTTCCCAACTGTGTCCTGTTGCGAGCAGAACAGGTTACTGTAGAACTGAAGCAGATAACTAGATCTGTTGCCGTGAAAAGAATACTCAAGAATTCCGGAAATTGGGTGGGTCAGAGAGGGAGAAAAAGTAAATGTTTCATCTTTGTTTATAAAGATACACTTGATTAAATTGCTGCATTGAAAAAAGAATTATAATCCTCCTCCTGGTAAGTTGATGCAGTTGCATGTAGTTAATCCTTGTTTTCTTGAATGCGGTTTTTCCATTAGTTCTAGAAATTCTTACCCTGTAGTTGTGTTATCCTTCAAGGTATCAGAAAGCTGTTGTCAAAAGTCCTTGCTGTGACTCTCCCTGAAGATGAAGAGCGTTCGTACTTATGAAAGCATCCAAGTAATCTCCCAATGACAGACACTGAAAATGCCCATTGTTAGAGATCCATCCGAGTTCCTCCGATGAGGACACGTAGTTCTTTCTGTAACATACACTATTTTAAGATAATAGGACATAAAGAGGGGATGTGCTGCTGGGTGGGGAATTATGCAGTGTTTTACAGTTTACCTTGTTACAGAAGATTTTTCTTTTTTTTTAATTTTTAATTTTTAATTTTTTAGAAACATATTTTTATCCCCAGGGGTACAGGTCTGTGAATCACCAGGTTTACACACTTCACAGCACTCACCTTAGCACGTGCCCTCCCCAATGTCCATAATCCCACCCCCCTTCTCCCAACCCCCTCCCCCCAGCAACCCTCAGTTTTGTCAGATTAAAAGTCACTTATGGTTTGTCTCCCTCCCAATCCCATCTTGTTTCATTTATTCTTCTCCTACCCCCTTAACCCCCCACGTTGCATCTCCACTTCCTCATATCAGGGAGATCATATGATAGTTGTCTTTCTCCGATTGACTTATTTCACTAAGCATGATACGCTCTAGTTCCATCCGCGTTGTCACAAATGGCAAGATTTCATTTCTTTTGATGGCTGCGTAGTATTCCATTGTGTATATATACCACATCTTCTTGATGCATTCATCTGTGGATGGACATCTAGGTTCTTTCCAGAGTTTGGCTATTGTGGACATTGCTGCTATAAACATTCGGGTGCACGTGCCCCTTTGGATCACTACGTTTGTACCTTTAGGGTAAATACCCAGTAGTGCAATTGCTGGGTCATAGGGCAGTTCTATTTTCAGCATTTTGAGGAACCTCCATGCTGTTTTCCAGAGTGGTTGCACCAGCTTGCATTCCCACCAACAGTGTAGGAGGGTTCCCCTTTCTCCACATCCTCAAAAGCATCTGTCATTTCCTGACTTGTTGATTTTAGCCATTCTGACTGGTGTGAGGTGGTATCTCACTGTGGTTTTGATTTGCATTTCCCTGATGCCGAGTGATATGGAGCACTTTTTCATGTGTCTGTTGTCCATCTGGATGTCTTCTTTGCAGAAATGTCTGATCATGTCCTCTGCCCATTTCTTGATTGGATTTTTTTAAGGATTTTTTGTTTATTATTTATTAGACAGATCACAAGTAGGCAGAGAGGCAGGCGGGGGGGGGAAGCAGGCTCCCCGCTGAGCAGAGAGCCCGACGCGGGGCTCAATCCCAGGTTCTGGGACGCTGGTAGGCAGGACTGCAGGGTTGCAGGTCTGTGGCCAAAACTGCCCTAGCAGTTTTCCTCTTTCTTTTTTTAAAAGCACCCCCCGACCCCGCCACCCGCTTGCTCTCTTCAACATGAGCCCAAGGGCAGCTTCCTTAAAGAACCCCTCTGGCCTCCCAACCCGGCTCTGGCTGTAGCTCTTGCCCTCGGTCCCGCAGCCCTGGGTCCTGGCGTCTGGATCCTGAGCCCGGGCTGCGGCACCCGTGGGTTGCGCTGAGACGTCGGTGACGGGGTGGGTGGGGGGTGGTCTTGTATTCTGCTTACTTCTGTGAGTCTGGTCTCGTCCCTGAGGTGGGTCAGGTGTTCCTGGCTGTTCTTTCAGATCGCGGGTGCTTTTAACTTGATACATATGTAAATCTTGAAACCCAGCATTCTTCTGTTTGCTTTGGAAGGGAAAACTGTCTGATCCAAATATCTCAGTCGCCTAGACTTTTCTGCTTTTCGTAAACATACAGATGAATTTTAGGATTGAGATATTTATCACATTAGGTACTTTCTTGCAAGTCACTTACCTAGAAGTCTCATCTGGTTTTTAACTGTCTTTTTGTGGTAGTTACCTGCCATTAACTTAATTGTATGTTTTTAATGTGGAAGTGTAGGTAGCCGTGGAGACTGTTTTGGTTTGATACCAATCTTCATGGCTCTGTAGATGACAGACCGGCATAAATTACCTGGTCATTGCCGAGAGTTGCTTTCTGACCTAGGGTACACTTAGTTTTCATACATGTCTCCTACGTATTTGAAAGTAAGGTGGGGTGCAGAGTTCTTTAGCTTGAACTTAATATTTGTATCTAAATCGGGGTGAGGAAACTTTCTCTAAAGGACCAGCTGGTAAATTTATCAGGCCATGGGGGCCATTAGTGTGGCTGGGGGGCCAACTCCTTATCTCAGCTGCGTTGCATGGGCCCCGTGGACCACACACCAAGGTGGGTGTGGCGTGTCCCCGTATGACGTCACGTTCAGAGCAAGCCATAGATGGATAGGGCTCTGAGTATACCCGTGCTGTGTCCGTCTGTTTCACATGCTAGATTCTCATAGGGCAGATCAGAATTTCCCTTGCGTACTGCGTCCTTACTGTCTGTGTTCTAGTTCTCACTGCAGTTGTGCCTTTCTGGTCCTGTTCCCTGTGAGGGATCTTGTCTGCGTTCATCTGTCTGTTACCACAATGTCATTGTTAACAATCTACTCCTGGAGTTAGTGGCTCAAAATAATAACCATGTATTTAGCTCTGTGCTTATTCAGGAGTGATTTAGGCTGAGCCCATCAAGCAGGCCTAGTCCTGCTGGGAGGCTACGCACATGCCTGGTCGCTGGCCCACGTGGATGGCCCAAGACAGAACCCCTGGGACAGCTAGGACGTGGGACAGCTAGGACGTGGGACAGCTAGGACCTGCGACAGCTAGGACCTGCGACAGCTAGGACCTGCGACAGCTAGGACCTGCGACAGCTAGGCTGACTCAGCCTTCCCCCATCCTTCCTCCTCCTGCTGCCTGGTTACTGCACAGTCTAGTGTAGGTGGAGGAGACCTGCCGGTGTTGCTGAAGCCCCGTTTGCACCACTGGCTGATGTACTTTACGCGACTGTCCTTGCCTGGGGGTCAGGGGCGGGGTGCGGTGTAACACGGGTACTTAGAACCAGCGAGAAGAGCAGCTGCAGTCTGGGTTTCTTGTTGGACACCCTTATCAAAAAATTATTGTACCATTCTAGGTTTTAATCCAAAATTGATGTGTTACTTTTGTTTTGAGGGAAACTTCAGAGTTGTTTGACAAATGTAAATTAAAAATTGAAAAAAAAAAGCCCGTCTATTTTATAGCATTTTCCCTTTCCTTTTTCAGCCTGAAGTGTCCCATGTGTTTTGTTATAATGACAGACGACTTACTGAAATAAAAATAATAAAATGCATAAACTTAGTTTTTCTGAAATCAGCTTACTTAGCTTAGTTACATGAAAATGTCCGAGATCCCCAGTCAAGATGGCTAGGAGAACCCCGAGTTCGCTTCCTCTTGCGGAGACACCAAGACTTCAGCAACATGTAGAACATCTCTTTTTAAGGACCTGGAGACCAGCAGAACAGCTCTTCGTGGCTTACGGTTTAAAGAAAAAGCCACATTGAGAGTGACAGGAAAGGCAGAGATGCTGTCGGATCGGACCCAGTCCGGGCGTGGCAAACCCACACGAAGGAAGAGTATCAGAGACGTGGAGTACAGATGTCGTGCATTGAGAGGGTACTTGAACTGAAGCCACATCAACTGAGAATAGACCGCTATGTACATAGGGTTGTATGAACCTCATGTAGTCACAACCAGAAACCGACTGCAGATACACACAGAGAGAGGAATCTAAACGTAACACTAAAGAATGTCATCAAATCACAAGGGAAGAGAACAAGAGAAGAGGAAAGGAATTGGAGTACTGTAAGACAACCAGAAAGCAATGACAAAATGGCAGCAAGTGTACCTAATCAGTAATTACTTTAAAGAGATTAAAGGCTATGATCAGAAGTTACAGGGCAAGAAAAAAAAAAAAAAAGACATAGGGTAGCTGAATGGATTTAAAAAATAAGACCCATCGTATATTGACTGCAAGGTACTCATTTCAGACCTAAAATCAGACGAAGTGAGGAGTTAGAAAAAGATACTCCATGCAAACGGAAATGAAAAGAAAAGCTATGTATATCAGACAAAATATACAAAACTATATTTCACAACAAGGGACAAAAAGAGCATTGCATAGAGCTAAAGGGATCCATCTAACAAGTGGATAATACAGTTTTGTAAATATCTGTGTATCCGGCACAGGACCACCTAAATACATAGAGCCAATGTTACAGACATAAAGGGAGATAATGACAGCAATACAGTAATAGTAAGAGTCTTTCGTAGCCCACTTACATCCGTGGGTCAGTCATCCAGGTAGAAAGTAAGAGAAGAGCAACTTTGAACAACACATTTTACCACATGGACTTAATGGCTGAATAAGTCCATTAAGGCTAAATTACATTAAATGAACAAATCAAAGAGGACCTAAAAAAAAAAATATCGTGAGACAAATGAAGAAAACACAGTGTTCCAGAATCTCTGGGATGCAGCAAAAACAGTTCCAAGGGCACATTCATAGCAAGACAGGCCTGCCTCTCAAGGAATAAGAAAAATCTCACATAAACTGACTTTATACTGAAAGGAAATGGAAAAAGAACAAAGCCCAATGTTAACAAAAGGGGGGAAGGAAATAAAGATCAGAGTGCAAAAAAATGAAACAGAGACCAAAAAATGCAGTAGACAAGATCAGTGGAACTAAGAGTTGGTTTTTTGAGGGGCGCCTGGGTGGCTCAGTGGGTTAAGCCACTGCCTTCAGCTCAGGTCATGATCTCGGGGTCCTGGGATCAAGCCCCGCATCGGGCTCTCTACTCAGCGGGGAGCCTGCTTCCTCCTCTCTCTCTGCCTGCCTCTCTGCCTACTTGTGATCTGTCTCTTCAAATAAATAAATAAAATCTTTAAAAAAAAATTAAAAAAGAAGAGTTGGTTTTTTGAAAAGATAAGCAACATTGATAAACTTTTAGCCAGACTCATCAAGGAAAAAGGAGACGGGACTCCAGTCAGAAGTGAAAGGGGACAAGTTACATAACGGGCATCACAGAAACACGAAGCATCGTGAGAGACGACGACAGACAGTTATATGCCAACACACTGGACAGCTTAGAAGAAATAGATAAATTTCTGGAGACAGATGGTCTTCCAGGACTGAATCAGGAAAACAGAAAATCAGGATAGATGAATTACTAGTAGTGAAACAGACGCAGTAATTAAACAAAAAAGACACCTCTCAACAGAAGTTGAGAATTAATCAGCTTCACAGTTGAATTCTTAATAAAATTTAAAGAAGAGTTAAAACCTATTTTTCTCAAGTTATTCCAACAAATTGAAGAGGAAGGAACACTTGTAAATTCATTCTGTGAAACCAGCATCACTATGACACCAAAACCAGACCGACACTACTAAAACCAAAAATTATAGGCCATGTCTTTGGGACAGAAAACCAGATTCAGCAATACATTAAGAGGTTCATATGCCATCATGAGGCGGGGTTTATCCCAGAGATGTAAGGATGGTTTAATATATGCATGATATGCCCCATTAGCAAAATGAAGGCTACAGATCATATGATCGCCTCAGTAGACGCAGGAAAGCATCTGACCACGTCAGCATCCATTTGCAGTAGACTTGGAGCAGCGGAACGTAAAGGACAGCTCCTTCACCATCTGACGGCCACGTACGGCAGACCCACAGCAGGCTCCGTGATAAAGAGCTGAAAGCTTCAGATTAGAAACCACACAAGAATGCCTACTCTTGCCACTTATAGTCAACATAGTACTAGAAGTCTGAGCCATAGCAGTAAGACAAGAAAAATAAAAAGCATCCGGATTGGTAAAGAAGAGGTCAAACTGTCAAACTATTTACAGGTGATGTGATAGTATGTATAGAAAACCCTAAAGACTCCCGCAAGGTGCTCAAGATCCTGTTACAACTAATAAATGAGTTCAGTAATGTTGCAGCGTACAGAACTGACAGACATCTGTTGCAAATACACACAGAGCAGCGAAAAAGAAAAATCAAGAAAATTCCAGTTGCAGTTGCATCAAAAAGTGTAAGATACCAGGGAATAAATTTATTCTAGAAGGTGAAAGACCTGTACTCTGAAGGGGGAAAAAAAAAAAAGGAATAGAAAAAAGACATTGGGAAAGAAATGGAAAATGATACAAATAAATGGAAAAAATAGACCACGTTTGTGTATTGGAAGAATTAATACTGTTAAGATGCCCATACTACCCAACGCAGTCCACAGATTTAATGCAATCCTTATTAGAATACCAATAGCATTTTTCACAGAACTAAAATAAATAGTCCTAACATTTGTACGAATCCAGAAAAGACCCTGAACTGCCAAAGCAAGGTTGAGAAAGAACAAAGCCGGAGACCTCACACTCCCTAATTTCAAGATACATTGTAAAGCTACAGTAATCGAAAAAGGGTGGTACAGGCGCAAAACCAGACCCGTAGTCAGTGGAACTTAATAAAGACCTCAGAACAAACCCACACTTACACAGTCAGTTAGGCTATGACAAAGGGGACAGGTAGTCCCTGACAATACACAATGGGGAAGAGGCAGTCTTTTCAACAAATGGTGTTGGGAAAACTGGGTAGTTACATGCAAAAGAATTAAACTGGGCCTCTTGTTTACCCCATGCACGGAAATGAGCTCAGAGTGGAGGGACCTTTGTGGACAACCGGACACTCAAGAAGTCCTGGCAGGAAAATGACGCTCTAAGCTCTCGCATATTATCTTGGCAGTGTGGTTTTGGATCTTTCTCCACAGACATGGGGAACAAGGGCAGAAATGAGCTATTGGGACTACATCAAACAAAAAGCTTTTGCGTAGCGTAGGAAACCATCAGCCAAAGGGAAAGGCAACCAACCTAGTAAAGAGAAGAAGATACTCACAAAGAATACGTCCTCTAAGGAGTCAGGATCCGAAATACATAAAGAACTCCTATAACTCACCAAGAAAACAGCAAGCAGGCCACTTAAAGAATGGGCATCAGGCCCGATAGACATTTTCCCCCAAGGATTGAGTTAGTTAGATTGTTTATGTAGACATTATTTCATAATGCAGGCTAAAGCTGGGTCACGGTGTTGTGTAGGGGACAGCGATATGATCTTGCCTGCGGTGGCTTCAGCGAAGAAGGGGGGCGAGGTGGGTGGGGGGAGAAGAAGTTCTGTGATGTTGTGGCTGGAGACGCGGAAAATCGTTTCTGAATGCTGCTTTGGGCCATTGTGTTTTAAGTTCCCTGTATCTGAAGGCCAGTGGGCTAGGGGAGGAGGCAGCGTGCCTGTCTCTCAGAGTGCTTCGATCCCGAGGTCTGTCACAGGGCTGCCTTCGCGCCCTCCGTCCTCACCCGGGAGACGGGTGTGGCCGCGCCGCGCAGGTGTTGCCCAGCCGGGCTTTGCCCCCCGTGGCCCGTCCTGGACGTCCGTCGTGTGTGTTCCTGACCTGCTTTTCAACGATTATGCCCTGGGGTGGCACTTCTCACCTTCTATTTCCTCCCCGCACATCAAGTGTTCAGCTGATTTTTGTTGCCTTTTTAAAGGAAGAGTCTGAGAATTAGTCCCGCGCTCACTGAGTTTCTGTCCTACAGAAATCTGCCCCATACATTTTAGATCTGTGATCGATGCATGTTACGTCTCCAGTGGTATTCAAGTTTTCCACTTCAGATACTGACAGTATGGCTTAATTTTAATATGTGCATCTCAAACTTAA
The DNA here is from genome assembly GCF_020171115.1 of Neogale vison. Classification (NCBI taxonomy): domain Eukaryota; kingdom Metazoa; phylum Chordata; class Mammalia; order Carnivora; family Mustelidae; genus Neogale; species Neogale vison. Next base: position 100,954,223 of record NC_058099.1, on the reverse strand, counting down.
TTTTACAAAGGAACATCTTTGTCAACGCATCGTTGACATAACGCCGTATTTCGCACAGCAGTGGTGAAAGAACCGTCACTGGTCTTGCTAGGAGGGCAGCAATAGCTGTCGTGTCTGAAGCGCCTCTCGGGGCTCTCCTTGCGCAGGGGGAAGGCAGGGATGGTCTCTCTGAGCCTCCCAGGCCGGCGTGTGGTCAGCGGGACCGCGGGGCAGGAGGGGAGTGGCGGCCTGTCTGCTCCCGGGCCTTTGCCCACGTCCTCAGCAGCACACACCAAAGCTGTGAGATCTGGGGAGAAAGGGAAAGACGTCAGCACTTAGCCAAGTTCATTTCACATGTATTCGATGTCCGTCTGTGCCTTAATGTGGTTTGCAGTAGGAAACTCGAATAAGCACATGAAACCATCCTTAGGGGCGCCTGGGTGGCTCAGTCAGGGAAGCCTCTGCCTCGGCTCAGGTTGTGACCCCAGGGTCTTGGGATCGGGTCCTGCGTCGGGCTCCCGGCGTCTCCTTCCGCGCCCCCCCCCCCACCGCTCGTGCTCTCTCAAATAAATAAAATCTTAAAAACAAACAAAGTAAACCCGTCTGTGTGAAGCCTGCACCTGAAGTTCCCTGCGTGTGTGCGCTGCGTAACTGGACGTGTACGGGTGCAGGTGTGTGCGCTGCGTAACTGGACGTGTACGGGTGCAGGTGTGTGCGCTGCGTAACTGGACGTGTACGGGTGCAGGTGTGTGCGCTGCGTAACTGGACGTGTACGGGTGCAGGTGTGTGCGCTGCGTAACTGGACGTGTACGGGTGCAGGTGTGTGCGCTGCGTAACTGGACGTGTACGGGTGCAGGTGTGTGCGCTGCGTAACTGGACGTGTACGGGTGCAGGACGTGGGGCCCCAGCACGCTGCTGTGCCGCGTTGTCGTTTGCTGTCTCGTTACTGCTGTACAGCGAACACCTGAAAATTGCGTGCCAGACCGTTATTACGCATCAGCGGAACACAAGAGCGCAGGAGCCGTGGCAGAACACGCGTGTGCCCTGCGGGGAGCTCTGCGGGCTGCTGGTGCCCGAGGGGATTTAGGTGGCGCATGGTCGTGTCTCCTTCATCCGGCTTTGGGTGTAGGGAGAAGGTTCCGTGTGTTCTGCAGGTTTTCTGTCCCGCAGCAGGAGTCTGAGCTACGAAACCCTGAGCTGGGTGTTGGTAGATGTCGCAGGAAGAACTTGTTTGCGGTCAGCTCGAGTCGCTTCGCCTCGCGTGGACGGGCTCTAAAGACCGGCTCGTTCCCCGCGGTGCTCTGAAGCCGACTGTGCCCGAGTAGCCGCGTCTCGTGCGTCGCTTTGCAGGCCGCGGGGCCCCTCCGTGAGGAGCGACGCAGAGTGGTTCATGTTTGTAGTTCCAGCGGCCGTGGAATGCCACAGCTGCTTCATTGTGCTCATTTTGCTGTTTGTTTTCTGTTTACAACTTAAATAAATAAAAAGTGACCGTTGCACACAGAAGACCTCAGAAGTGCCAGCGCACAGAGCCAGCCACACTGGCCGTGCAGCCTCTTGGGGGACTCGGGCCGGGCCTCAGCCCCCCCGTGTCTGTCTGTGCCTCTGGCCTTTCCCTGCCGTCAGAGCCCTGAGCCCCCGGGGCGCGGCAGAGGCAGGCCCGCCTGGGCCAGCGGACACTGGGGGCGAAGGTGCGCCGCCGAGCGGGCGGCGGGCACGCGGGCCTTCTGTCGGGTACCGCGGGCGTTGACGTGCGCTTCTCGGCAGCAGCGCGTTGCCCGCGGGAAGTGACCCCTGTGCATTCCTGTGCCGAAGCGCTCTGCCGTTGCCCGTGGCCCCAACACGAGGAACTCACCTTTCCTCCGTTCCGACTGTCCAGTTTCCGTCCTGCACGGACGCCCCTGAGCCTGCTCTGTCAGAGGGTGACTGCTGCAGGAGCCCGTCCCGGCTTCTGGAGGGAGGTGGCCTCCGTCCGCAGAAGCAGGTGGGCTGCGGGGTCGGCTGCGCTGACTGACCTGGTGGGCACGGGCGTCCGCTCTGAGCCTTCGGTCCTCTAGTTTGTGTTAAATGGAGATGAGTGAGAAGAGCGGCCCCACGGGATTCTTAAAGAATCAGAAGAAAGAAGGTGTTGAATGACATAGCACATACTAAGTTCTCAATAAATGGTTGTTATTTATCTATTAATAATGGCTCTGCTGTGCCGGAGTCTTCAGGTTTTTATCGTGGGACGTGCTTTCGGTAAGGAGGAACCAAGAGTTTAGGTCTTCGTGTCCACTGTGCTGTCGAGTCATTTTGTCGGGTGTGGGTGTTACTTCAGCCGTCGGCACTGGCTGTGCTCGCCCAGAGAGAAGACGCGCCCACCGAGGTTTCCCCAGCTGGGTGTTCAGCCCGCTCGCACCCTCCCTTCACGAAGGGGTCAGGCCCAGCTTCTGCGAAGCACCAGGCGGGGGCCCCTCCTCGCTGGAGCAGGGGATGCGCTGTAGGAAGGGCAGGCTCGGCCGTCCCGATGTGCGGGCGCCGCCCACTCTGCTCGGATGGCGCTTGGCCGTGGGCGAGCTGCGTCGCGGGGTGAGCTCTGCAGAGCCGGCCGGCCCGCTGTACGCTCCGCACCGGCCCCCGTTCCTTTCTAAAGTGACGGTGGACGTGTTCCGTTCGCCCCCCTTCATTTTGCGAGACGGGAGGGTGGTTGTGCGGTTGGGAAATACTGTGGCGACGCGCCCAGGACGAAGGCTCTCGGGAGAGGGCAGGTGGGCAGGAGAAGCGGTGGCCTTTCCAGCACGGGCTGCCCACCGAGGCCGCGTGCTTGTGCCTGGCACCGTCCAGATGCCCCCCCACCGGGGCCCGTCCCTCGTGAGGCCTGGGCGTGCAGAGGCCGCCTGGAGAACGGGGCAGGGTACGCGGGAGATCGCCTCCCGGTCCGGCTTGTGCGTTTGCGGTCTCCGTCGGCGCATCGTGGCGGCTGCTTGCCGGGTCAGCCTGCGGCCCTGGGGAGTGGCTGGTGCCGCGGGGCTGCAGGGGTGAGGCGTCGCGAGGCAGCCTGCACGCCCGGGGCCGGGGCCTCCACGCGGGGCTGCAATCCTGCCCCACAGAAACCGTGGGGGAGGAACTGTTTCCCGCCGCTGAGTTGTGAGGGGACTTGCCCCACGCGCGGACTCCTGCGGCGGTGCCTAGGGAAGTGCTCGCGGCTCCCGGAGACGCTTCCTCCTGAAGCGCAGACCGCGCGCCCGCTGCGTTCCCGTGTTGGCCGGCCACTCGACGTGGGGAGTATCGTTGCCTCGTTGTTCCCCGTGTTTGTGAGAGCTTTTTTAAGTATAAAAAGGTAAATGCATCTCCGAAAGGGGTGGAATTTATTGATGTCTGAAGATATCAAGTTATTAAATTTGGTGTTTGATTTCAGGAATCCTATGACTCACCGGGCGGTAAACATGAAACTTAATACAGTAAATATCACTGTATTAAAGAAAATTAATTAAGAATTTTCTCTAAGGCTGTCATGGATATACGCATGTGTCTCGTGCTGCGTCGACACCGTAATTATATGCGCACGCCATGTCACACAGGAGGGCTCAGCCGCGTCATGATCCTTGTGATGTCCTTGCAGAGACGACTCTGACATTAAACCAGTTACGTTTGTCAAGTGTTCAAGTACATGATCTGCATAATTAACCGGGGTCCGGAGGGAGAAGATGGGACGTATGCCCAGCAGCTGTGGTGTCACTTCATGGCCCAGAATTTTTGCTGGAGGGACATTTCTGCAATCACAGCAGTAGTCGTTTGCTTGGTAGACGTACCCAGTGAGACGGACATCAGGATCCAGAGAGCCCGTGGGTCCCTTCTGTCCTCGAGCTCCGTTTCCTCGGAGCAGGTGCCGTGTCTGAGCGCGGCGGACCGGGAGAGGTCCGTGCTGCAGGCTGCTAGGAAGGCCTTCGTCATGTGCGCGCTCCCAGCTGCGGACGCCCCCTTTTCTCGTGTGTGGCCCTCTCTCCCGTGTGCTGGGGCCTGTCCTCCCGCAACACAGGTGAGCTGTGCCGGGTCCCGCGGTCTGGCGCCCCGGCCGCGTTACCCACCGAGGTGCTCGCCGTGTCCGATGAACTCTAGATCTTACCAGACTCTGGGTTTGCAGCAGAAACGCACTTTGTGACCAGAAAGGGGCTCCCGGGGCTGAAGGGACGGTGACTCCCCGCGGTGCGGTCCGTGCCGAGGCCGTTTGGGTCGGCGAAGCCGAGTCCGCAGGAGCCGCAGCCTCGCGCCTCGCGTTCCCAGTGCAGAGGGGTCTGGCGCGGCCGGTGGCCCGCATGTTGCACGGCCCGGACGCACCCGGTCGCCGCCTTCACAGAAAGCTCTGCCTGGCCGCATGGCGGTAGCCGGGCGTGCCCGAAGTCTGTGCCGGAGCGGGGGGCCCGGCCGCCTCCTCCGTCGTCCCCCTGCTCCACGCTGATGGTGCCGGGAGGGAGACCGTTTGCCGGCCGCTCGTCCGTGCCGGGCTGAGACGGGGCCCGGTGGCAGCCCCCCCGGCCTCAGGGCTAGCACCGGAGTTCAGAGCCCCGCAGCGCGGAGCGTAGCAGAGGGCAGCGCGGCGCAGGGGGGCGGTGGACGCGGGGTGTCCGAAGTGGGCAGAGGTCCACCATGGCCGTCTTCAAAACGCTTGTGGAGAGTGACATTTTATCTTCCATCTGGTGTGCCGCAGTATCCTTTTTCAAAAGTTAAATATAAGTGCTTCAGATATTTTCTGTAGAAATTACACAAGCATTTTAAAGAAGTACATTTTTTTTTCTTAATATGAGTAAAACCTTTCCACGTCTGTTTCCCTTTACAGCGAATGGGAGAATAGTCGAGGAGGGATTCCGGAATGCGCATGAATAGGAGCCACATCACAGAGGTGCTGATTGGTTGCCAGTCAGCTTAACGTGCTCTGGAAAAATATTTTTGATAGCCAGCCTTTTTTCCTCTGCCCAATTCTGAAAAGTTCTTAGCTTTTGCTGACAATGCTTCTCTAGGATAAAACACACAGAGCTGAGACGGATGCGATTCTGTTGGCTTCTGCTGGGGTAGCCAGTGAGCACTTTGTTCCCACTTGCCCTGTGTCATTCCTCTTAGTGTGTGTGTGTGTGTGTGTGTGTGTGTGTTTACTTTACAACATGCTAAAACCCCTCCGGGAACAGAAAGTGTTACAACACTTCAAACATTGGTCACAGATTGAAGGATAAATATTTTTATGGTTTTGCATGATTGTGACGTGTCCGGTCATGAGACCAGTACACGCTCCCGTTTGTTCACACGGCACATTCCTCAGAGACCTGATGTTTCGGTGTAAAAGCAAGAGGAAGTCAGTTTTGTAAACATCCAGGCCAGACCTGTCAAGAAAGCCCCTGCCTGAAGCCCCCTGACAGAGCTTCAGAGTGGTCAGTTGCTGTAGGCTTCTAAGCCACAACGAACATTCTCCTGCGGTATTTCTTCCACAACTCAAGGAAAAAGTAACCTCAATTGGCTTCCTGTTTATGAGAGGGGATTTAGACATAATTCCGAAGTGGTCCTTCCAGAAGTCAGAGATCCTTATAGCAGCCAACACCCTTAATGTGGGAGCTACCCAGTTTCCAACTTGCCTGATTTGTTGGAAGTGTCCCCGGTATTACTGTGGCTTCTTTTCTCCTGGAGTTGTAAGAGAAGGGAGAAGATAAAGGCTGAAAAGGAAACTTGAAGAGCAGAAACCTCTACCTTGTAAATGCCGCTGACACCTAATCCGTAACCCGGCGGCTGCGGCAGTGATTGTGAAAGCTCAGGTAACGCTTGCTGTCGCTGCTCACATGATGTCAGTGGAACCGCAGGAGGGAGGCGTCTATGCTTGGCTTATTTTAGACGTTCAGTTTAGGACTCGGGTTTGGGAGGACAGGGTTGGGGCCCGCGTCTCCCCGTGGCGTCGGAGGCCAGCAGGCCCACGAGGCCGCAGGGAATTCAGAGCAGCGGGCGGATCGTAGGAACATGGAAACGCTCACCTCTTGCCTTTGCTGCAGAGACAAGCTTGCTGGGCTTAAGCCATGGCTTAGCTAGACGTTGCTGCTTTACAGCAGAGAGTCCCAGGAGAGGTTATATGGGGGAAAGATCCTTGATGCCTTCTTAAACTAGTAGACGTTAAATGGGAGGAAATTTTGAACAGGACTATAACATTTCAAATATATTTTTATTCTACACAAATAATAGATAAACATGAGAACATTTTGTTCTATGATTAATATAGTTTTGCCACTTGGGGTGGCAACTGCTAATTGATTACCTGTTTTCATTTTCTCTTAATAATATGAGCCCCAGTTTTATTCCCTATGTTGGTGGCGAAACACTTGAGCAAGAAGGTGACCTTTCCTGCCCCCTCCCAACACTGCATGTGACCCAGTCCCCGATCAGGGAGGTGGAAGCAGAGTCGTGGGCCATGGGGCGTAGACATGCAACAAGTGGTGGGCTGCAGCCGGGCATACCTTCCTCCTGCGTTTCTGCTGCCTCCCTCGCTGCGCCAGGCACCTCCCGGGGTCTTGTCCACGCTCTCTGCTCCTTTGTGTTGTGACCCATCTCCCGAGGGATCTCATGCAGGCCCTGGCTCGGAATGCCGTCTGGGGGACAGTGATGCTTGCTAAGCAGGGACAGCGCGTCCCGTCCCATTCTTGACTACCCCACTTCTGTACGTAAAAGATGCCCACGTCACAGGCCGAGTGTGCCCCGCCGCCTCCTGTCTTCCCGGTGTCAGCAGCGGTGCCCCTTCCTCTGTGCTCCAGTCAGCAAGCCGGCTGACAGAGAGGTTCCCTGTCTCCCCGTGTATTTCTCACCAGTTTCGGACACTTGCACCAAATGTCCCCCCTCACCCCCACTCTTGTTCCATCCGAGCTGCCATCCTGTGGCGCGTGGAGGACACAGCAGCCTCCTGCTGGGCACCTGCCTTCGTCCTGCGCCTGTAATCTGTCCTCTGGCAAGCTTAAAAGTATCTCTTAAAATGCAGATTGAATTATGTCACCTTCTGCCCCGAACCCTCCAGGCTCTTTGCATCACCCAGAGACTGAGCCGTAAGCCCGCACGGTGTCTGTGGGACCCGAAGCCTGCCCAGCCCCATCCCTTCCACGCCTCTCACGTCCCTCCCCTTGGGGCCTGCAGCGGCCTCCTACCTCGTCTTCGAACGGGCTGAGCCTGCCTTCGCTGGAGGGGCCTCGCATGGCCGGGATCATCACCGGGTGTTGTCCGTGGTCTTTGTGGGCTGCTCGTTACGACGCAGACACGGCCTTCGCTTGTATCCAGCAGGCCCTCCCCGGCCACTCACTGTCAGTTAGACCTTGTGGTTCTCTCACAAGCTGTCCCCTGCCTTTATTAAGTCCTCGCCCCGACGCTCGCTGTCTGTCCCTGCGCTTCTTTACTGCCCCTTCCCTTCCCTCTCTGCCTCTGAGACGGAAGCTTTTTCAGATCAGGAGTCGGCCTGGTTCACCGCTGTGTGTCCAGCACGTGGGACGGCATCTGGCACATAGTAGGTCACTAAACCAATAAATTTGAGATTGAACAAATGGATCTTATTTGCAAAGAAATACAACAGATAAACTCCCATTTGGCTTCATCTGTTTTTGAGAAAGAGGAAACAAAACTGCTAGTTAAATTACTGTGTCCTTCGTGAAACATACGAGAGAAACGGACCCCGGCCATCCTAAAAGAAAAAGACGTTTACTGTCAGGCGGCCCAAGTCTGTAGAGAATGAGGCTTAGCACACAAGCCGGAAGACCTGGCATCACGGAGCGGCAGGGGTTCGTAGAAGCACAGGGTCATTGGGTCTGCACGTTACAACCCCCGCATTGCCCATAAGCCCTCCAAGCCCCCCCATTCAGGACGCCCAGCACCAAGAAATCACATCCTGCGGACCAGAGCTCACTTGGATGCCTGCCCAGCTGTGCTAGGGTAGAGAGAAGGAGGATCTGGCCCCCTTGGCCTCCACTAGGGGGATTTTCTACTGTCCCAGGCTGCATACCTTAGGGGTCTCCAAAAGCAAAACCAGGATTTGGATGGGGGAAGCCAAAACAAGGCAGATACTGAAAGCATTTGGAACTCGTTGTGAAGGTTCTTCCAAGCCTGTCGGAACCTACTACGAGTACATACCGCGTTCCTCATCTCGCTCATCTCGACCGTAGCTTGTCCTCAGACCCAGATCTTCGCTATGGAGGGGTGTTCCCATGCCCCTCTTTTCAGACGATGCTCTCAGATGCTCAGTGTCTTCCTGTCACCCTCAGATTCCTCCCTGGGGCCTTCCGGGGCCCCCCAGAGCTGGCCCTGCTCCTCCTGGGCCATGTTTGCTGCCACTCGCGTGTCCCTACTCTGGGCTCCCCAGACATGGTCTCCCCAAGACCAGCGCACTGGTTCACGCCCCACTTTCTCCTGGTCTTGGATCCAGTGTCCCCTCCCGAAAGCCCCTCCCTGGCCATCCCGTCTAAGCTGCGTGCACGCCGCACCGCGGCACTTTCCGTCTGCTCTCTGACAGTAGGGATTAGTTTGCTTGGTGTGGGCTTCCCAGTGAGAGTGTGGGGTCCAGGAGGTCGGGGCTTTGTTCATTCGTGGCTGGATGTGTGCGCTCAGGGCAGGAAGCGGCCCTACGTCCTTGTTGAATGAGTGAACACGTGTGTTGTCATCTTGGAGATCACACTCCTGCCGTCCTACTTCCTATGCACTGCACAGCATTTTGGAAATACAGCCAGGCTGTGCGAATGAAAAACGAGGGAAAAGCAGATACTCTCTGACTCACAGAGACAACTTTCCGGGCACGTTTGATATGTGTGTCTGCCATGTATGTGATTACATACGGTCCGTAGCAGACACACACCTTTTATTTCTAAAACAAGCATCAGTGCATTTCATGATCCGCCCTGTGTGCTTTCTTACCCCGTGGTAGGTAACAGTCGGCAGAGCACGTCTGAATCCTGTCTCTGCCAGCTGACTGACTGATTGTCGCTCTCCGAGCCGCACAGTCGGGCTTCAGCACGAGGCACGGCTGCGCGGGGGACGGACAGTGCCCGACCTTCTGCGCAGAGGCTTGAGGCGCTCCGTGACCTTGACTGTGTCCGGGCCGCTGCCGGGGACAGACTCGGTGGAGGCCCGTGCTGGGTTTGGTCAGTCCCCGAGACTCTGTCTGGAGGTGGCATTTTACAGTCCTAAACTCAGATCCTGCGGGAAGTTAGCCAGTTGTGTGATCTCGTGGCTGAGCCTGGGGTAGGGAAAGCGGCTGACAGATGCGACGCCGCGTGTCCGTTTTGACCTAACGCTAATACCTAACTAAGCTGGTACTGGAATCTGACGTTCAGAAATTAATGAAAGGTGAATCGAAATACGTCGTCTCTAGTACTTCTCTTTGCGCGTGGGACAGAAAATCTGGTGCCTTTTCCCTCGCGGCAGGTGTCGGCCACGCATCTTTGGTCTCTGGTCGCGGGCGCCATGCGCGGCCTGGACTCCCCGACAGGCGCTCGTGTTCCGTGTAATCTTCGCTAGAGAACAGTTGTCCACAGAAGCGCTTCCCGGCCGCAGGAGTGTTGACATAAGCCGTTCCTCTTTAGGGGCTCTGTTGGCGGGATGGAGGCCCGAGGCTGCTCGTCGATCGTGTGCGCAGGGTGGTAACTTCTGTTCTTAGCTGTCGCTCCCGCTGTCCGTGTTCACTGAGCGAGGCAAACTGTACCGGACACAGTCTTTTCATGAAGTTGGAAACGACGAAGTCAGCGTGCCGAGGGCTGGAGGCAGGTACCGTAGTTCTGCGTCAGTCTTGGATTCCGCCGGCTGGCTGCAGCAGAAGAAACGGGGCCAGAGAGCTTCTCACCGGACAGGTCTCCTGAAGATGAGATTTCAGTAGGAATGAGTGAATTAAATGACACATTTGTGTGACTATTTAAGACTGCCCCTTTCAGAAAACGGTGTTGGGAAAACTGATTTGCACATGCAGAAGAATGAAGTGGGACCCTTTCCTCAGGCCATTTGTAAAAATTAGCCCCAAGTGGATCAAAGACTGTAATGTAAGAGGTGAAGCTACAAAAACTTAGAAGAAAATGCTAGAAAAACCTGATGACATTGGATTTGGCAGTGATTTCTTGGATATGACACCAAAATCACAAGCAACAAGAATAAAATGGATTTCATCAAAATGAAAAGCTTTCATGCTTCAAAGGACGGTCAACAGAGAGGAAAGGCAATCCCCAGAATGGGAGGAAATATTTGCAACTCCTGTACCTGGTAAGTGATTGCTGTCTCGAATATAGACAGAATCCCTACAGCTCAGTGCCGGAGAGCAGCCCGGTTAAAAAGCTGGCAGAGGACTCCAGTAGATGTTCCTCCGAAGAAGATCCACAGATGGCCAGTAAGCACGTGAGCAGACGTTCAGCAGGCCGGCTGTTAGGGAGTCAGGAACCACAGCGAGATCCCCTCCCACCCATTAGGTTGGTTGCCATCAAACCTCCCCCCTCCAAAAGAGATAAAACACCCTAAGAGTGCATGTTCCTGAGAATGTAGAGAAATTGGAATCCTTGTGCCCTCGTGGTGCAGCTGGTAGGGAAAAGTATGGCTATTTCAAAAAAAAAATAGAGATTTTCTGTATGACCTAACAACTCCGCCTTTGGGTATCTATCCAAAAGGACAGGAAGCAGGTACACACGTGTACGGCGGCATTATTCCTAATAGCCGGGAGGTGGAAGCAACCCGAGTGACCCTCCCCGGGTCAGTGACTACATGAAACTGGGTCTTCATCGGCGGAGTCTTACCCAGCCTTCTGAAGGAAGGAGCACTAGGACGAACCTGAGGGCCAAGAGGCTTAGTGCAGTAAGCCAGACACAGAGGGACGCGTACCGCATGGCCCACGTACACGGGGTTCCTAGGCTGCGTGGCTTGTGAGGTCAGCGCACGGGCCGAGGCTTCAGTGTTAGCTGGTGAGCCGAGGCTAGACTTCTCCGAGATGCTCTGCTGCTCTGTTTCCAGCAGACCCAGAAAGCTCTCGGCAGCAGCACGGCTTTCAGCCCGCCCTGCGGTCACGTCCTCCGGCAGACCCTCTGCACCCATTTCTCCAGGCAGAGGTTGATGCACGTGCTGTTCAGCTCAGGGAGTGCGTGTGTCCTATGGGCTTGGTTTCGTCGCTGTTCCTTTCTTTAATTTCTGCAAAGTCCTCATTCGTGGGGGAGGACGCCGTGGATGAAAGGATAGTGTGAAAGGCGTAGGCTTCACGGACCTGCAGGACTCCGCCGTGCCAGCCGAGGACGACGTGTGACACGGCCAAGGACCGCTGCGGGTCACGTGCACTAATTTTGAGGAAGCGACATCCAGCTTCTCCGAGAAACGAGAGCGTCGTTTCCTAATCTGTGCCCAGTACGAATGCTATCTCCGCAAGCAGTCTCATCAGCCATGAGCTGTATTTATATGTGTCCTCTAGTCCGCGGCCATCGGGAGCTCCTGAATACCCTGTGTCTTCCTGCACCGTGTCCCGTAGGTTCTCGGACCTGTCTTCAGGACACGGAGCAATGCCACTGTGTATGCGTTCGTGTACATTTGTCAGTGCTTCATTTTTTTTCAAACACACGTTTTCTGCCATATCGAGTAAAGCACCCACAGCTTCACCGTCTCTCACTGCTTGGGCCGTACACACTGAAGCTGTGTTTTACAGACGCAGTAATCACGATGTTCAAACCCAGGCCTTATTGAAAATAGCAGTGCTTTCCAGTTCGCTGAGGGGGTGTGTGTGTGTGTTTCTGAATCACGCGCGCGCGTGTGTGTGTGTTTCTGAATCACGTGCGTGCGTGTGTGTGTGTGTTTCTGAATCACGCGCGGTGTGTGCGTGCGTGTGTGTGTGTGTGCGTGTGCGTGTGTTTCTGAATCACGCGCGGGGTGTGTGTGTGTGTTTGTGTGTGTGTGTTTCTGAAACACGCGCGTCTCCCAAGTCCGCGCTCGTGGTTCGTGCCGCCGTGGCTGCGTACCGGCGGCAGAGGCCATGTGCTCCCGGCATGGGCGCGCGCTGCATGCGGAGGAGTGTGCCTTCTGGAACTGGGGATCGCTACTTTTCACTTGGCCGCTTTGGATTGAGATGGAAAAGAAAAGATGTTGCTTTGCTTTTCAGGTTGTTTCCCCAAAAGCAGAGCTTGTCCGTCTCAAGCCCTGCAGGGGTGGTTGGCTTCCAGGGGAAACGAGTGTTTGTCAGAAATCACCACCCACTTTTAAGTGTTGGGAACTCATATTAAAAAAAAAAAGAAAAGAAATCTGAACTTCGTGGGCCGGAGAAAGCGCCGGGAGCTTGTTCGGGTGGCCCTCCCGGTAGCCGGCCTGCCCCTGTTCCCCGGCCTCGGGCAGCCGTCCTGAGGGGGATGATGTGTGGATGAGTCCTAATGTCGCAGTCGCTTTCGTATTCTTACTGGTAGGAACTGAGGCTTCCAGGTAAGAATATTAATGGACGCATATCAGCTCTTGTCTAGCTTTCTTTCTAACGAGACCCTGGTCTTGTCGGTAGAGTGCAGTGGGCGGCGGGGAGCTGGGTACCTCCTGCTCGTGCTGAAAGCCCGGGGCCACCGGGACAGAGCTGTCTGCGCCAGTGACCGTTAGTGACGGTAGTGGCCGGTTCCTCTGCCGTCCGCGCTTCTGCACAGAGCACATGGGGAGTTGAAGACCTCGGGCTCTGACACGTTTAGTCTGAGCCAAAGGACCTGTCACCCCGCTGGTAAATGGGCGGAGGGACGGAGCGGCCTGCCCCCCACTGGTCGTCGCGGAGTGGGGGGGACGCTGATGTGGTTACGGTTGTGGGTGCGATTCGGGAGCACAGCAGCCGTGTCGCAAGGACTAAACCGTGCCAGAACCGCTTAATGGTAGCAGAAGATGCTCACGTTCTTTTTTGGGGGCTTAACTTGATGAACTAACTGGATTCTGCCTTGAAGTGGTTCTGCGCTTACTAATCTCGACATATAAACGTGTGGCCCTGGTTTGTTTTGTAAACCGAGGAGTGTAACGTTTAGCTGCTAGGACTGAACGGTCTGAAATCACTGCTCGCATTCCCCCGTTCTCCCTGCAGGGGGGACGCAGCGCCTGCCGCGGGCTATTGGGGTGTCCCTGGCCAAGGAGCTCATCTTCTCTGCGCGTGTGCTCGATGGCCAAGAAGCCAAAGCCGTGGGCCTGGTCAGCCACGCGCTGGAACAGAACCCGGAGGGGGACGCCGCCTACCGCAAGGCCCTGGACCTCGCTCGAGAGTTTTTACCTCAGGTATTGCTAATTATGTTGCCTTTTTTCTTTTTTTCTTGCTTCTGTTTAAAGACCTTTATAGCAAATGGACACAGCAGTCCTCTCACGTGCCGGGGATGTGCGTGTTTTCCAAGCAGAGAAGTACGTGGTAGCCCTAACACCGGGAACAGTAAACTAGATCAACATGCAGCACCTTCAGCATCGAGACTGGACAATGGAGGTGGTCTGGGGCCCCCGCTGTGGCCGGGCTCCGTAGTATCGGACGCGCCCCTCGGCACATGGGACGGAGCTTCCTAGGAACTGACGTCATTCACCATCTGACCCTTCTGACCTGAGCTGTGCGCGTGGAGAGAAACAGCCATGGATGGGCTGTCACCCCGAGTCCCCCTCAAGCTGAAACCCACTGAGAAGCACATGCTGGGGAGACCAGAGCCGGTTAGGCTGTCCTTGCCACAGCCGGGTGTGAGGTGACCGGCCTGCACAGTAGCCTTTGTGTGTCCTTCCCCGTCATTATAGAGGAGGGAGAGAGGGAGAGAAAGTGAGAAGCAGATCCTCCGCTGAGCAGGGAGCCCGACACGGGGCTCGATCCCAGGACCCTGAGATCATGACCAGACGCTTCACGGACTGAGCCCCCCAGACATCCCTCCTTGTGTTCGTGTTTGTGGTGACGTAGGCACTGTTTTAGCCCCTGTGTGCGCAGTGGTCTGCCCACACTGAAGCTCTGGAGTCTGGGACGCGCCGCGTCTCCTGGCAGACGACCGTTCCCAGGAGCAGCGTGACGGTGTGCTCGGGTTAGCGGGGGCGCCTCGTGGGGCCCGTTCCAGCAGTTTCTTCATCTCGCTTTTCAGTGTATTTTCCAGATGCTCCTTTCTTCTGAAATCACAGATCAGAGGACTTTTGCTGTGCAAGTAATTAGCGATTTGTCTTTATCCCTAGTGGGGTTTCAGGCTTTATCACTCCCCGGCCAGTCCCAGAATCAGAGTGGCACCTCTCCGACTGCACCATTTGGCGCAAACAGGACTCGTAGCCTTTTCTGGGGCTCCGGAGCCTTCAGGGAATCTCAGGATACTCTCTCTCTAGGAAAACGCATACGCTCTCCACATTTGTTGGGAGCTCTGCATCCCTCCTCAGAAGGTGCTGTTAGAGGTTCCGGTGGCCAGACAGGGGCCCCGGTCCGCCGGGACTTGCCTGACCCCCGACTGCTGACAGGCAGGGCCTCCCTGTGCGCTTGGTTCCCGGAAGCACCCTGCTCCGTGCGGATGCCGAGGCCCTTGTCACTCAGCCCGCGGCGCACTCTCCCGGGATTCCGCTCTTACGGGCTTTGCTCTCCGTGTAAGTAACCAGAGCCCTGCACTCGGAGCTGATGGAGAGAGCAAGCAGAAAAGAAAACAGGAAAAGGAAAAACAGGCTCTCACTGAAACTTCGGTATTAATCTTTCCCCAAGCGATTAGAGTTGTGTCGCCTAACGAGCGGTCGAGGTGCAGGTGTGAGGAGGAGGAGGAGTCTGAGTAACGACCGGCTTCGTGCTTCCTCTGGCTTCCAGCTCTAGGCCCGGCGCAGGAGGTCTGCATCGAAACAGGGCTCTTTGAGGGGTGCGTCCTTCCCGTGCAGAGCACCACGGCCTCTCCTGGTCTTCGGACGGCGGTGCTCAGCTCCCTGCTGTGAGCTGCGTCCCTGGGCACTGCTGGGCCTCGTCGCTCTTTCCTGTGCCCTCCGTGCCCACGCCTTCCCGCCTGCCACCCGACAGCGTGCAGCACTTCACCGCGGGCCAAGCCAGGGTCCCCACGGCCCATCCCTTTCGTCTGGGGGACCTGCCTCTGAGAACGCTAACCCCTAAGCTTTCTCTCCAGGGCAAGGGAGACGCTGAGTGGTTCGGGAGATGCGTGACTGTACAATATGCCGGAGTTACGGAACAAAATTCCAGGGGCCGTCGTCTTTATTTCTAGTTTTTGTCACTGAAAGATTACTCTTCCAGAAACTAGAAAGCCTCTGTAAAATTAGTATTTCCATCTGATTTCTGTACTGGATGTTAGTTCCCTTGTCCTGTTCGAGAAAAAAATGTTGGTCCAGAAGAAGAGCTGTTGGTTTTGTGTTTTGAAAGAGGCGTGTTAAATAAGCATTGCATCTGCTAGCATTTCCAGTTTCCTGTTTTTCTAGTTTTGTAAGCCTCGCTGCCCAGTACAACCCAGGCATCCTCAGGAGCCGGCCCCAGACCCGCTGCCTTTTCAGGAGGGGCTGGGGGCGCGTGCACGCGCGGGAGCGGGACGGCGTCTTGTGTGCGTCATCTGGGGACACGAGGGCACGGCGAAGGCAGTCGCTGAGAGGCGCGTGCTTCGGAAAACCAGTCGAAGACTTGAGGCTCGCAAAGACACGGTTCTCGTGTGAGCCCCACCCCCGCAGACGGCATTCCGGGGGCTCTACCAAAGGGACTTGTGTGAGCCTCTGAGAAAGATATTTATTAAGTGTCCGGCTTAGGGACAGAGCGCAGCTGGGTACAGTTGATGACGGACCCCCGCGCGGGAAAACGGACACTCCGTGCCGTCGGGCGCTTGTCACCGGTCCGTCGGACCCTCCGCGGCTCCCCTCGCTTCGAGCCTGCTCTGCCCTTTAATCCGGAAGACGCTGGCAGAGGTGCCGCCGCGGCCTAGCTCCTGACCCGGGAACTGTTCTTAGGGATTTAAAATGTGAGCAGACAGCTAAATGCCACTGGGGCACTCTTGTTTTCAAAGATGACAGAAGTCATGTTCTCCTCCCAAGGGCACCCAGTTCTCCCTTCCGTGACCCTCACACATCGCCCAGGACGCATCAGGGCTGTGAGCTTCCGTGTGCTGTGGGAGCACCGGCTGGAGAGCACAGCCTTACCCGTACGTCGTCCTTGTGCTTAGTGCCGAAAGCCCGCGGAGGACAGGGGTTGGCCGGGTGTAGGACGGACGCGGACAGGACGGTCGGCCTTGTCGCCAGCCGGGGCTCCTGTCAGGCATTGGTGGGTGTCGTATCACGGCACGCACGACGCCTCCTTTTCTTTGCTGCCTCCCTTCCAGGGAGACCTGCAGGAGCGCGGTCAGCCCCTCCGGGCACAGCCCCTGCCGACCTGCAAGCGGGCCGCGTCGCCGACGTAGGAGCTGCTCCAGTGCTGCTCAGACCTTGCGCGGCCGCGAGGGATTTCCCATTAACGGTCTTACAGCTTCGGAGGTTTCGTGGCCGTGGTGCCAGCAATGGGAATTTCTGATTTTTACTGGTTTATAAAACATAATTTGCATAAATAGTAATTAATATCTTATTTCTTTAATTGAATTTTAGGGACCCGTTGCAATGAGAGTGGCAAAATTAGCAATTAATCAAGGGATGGAGGTGAGTGCCTTGATACTCGGGTTTGTTGTCGGAGGAAATAGTAGGCATTTCATTCTATTTAATTTATTATATTTTATGTTCCCAAATCTAGCTGTTTCAATGCTATTGTTACTGCAAGCTAGGTTATTTTTTGTTTTTAGCTCTCCTGTTGATTTCATTCTGCTCAAGCTCTTCCTGACTCGTCTCTCGGTCACAGAACTCGGGGATTGCCCTGGAGTCCCGCAGCTTGTGGCTCGCTTCCTGTCTCCGCCTTCCGCTAAGAGATTTATTGGCTGGTGGTTCCTAGAACACCAAAAGAAAAGGTCATTCGGTGTATTCTCAACACCAGTTCATTATAAAAAACATCCTGAGAAGCACCTCCAGGCTCAGAGCCGAAGTGAGCTCTCTGCGCCTTACGTCTCCACGCGCTCTGCGCAGGGAGCCGCACTAACAAGCGGTGTGTGGCGTGTCCTGGGGTTACCCCGGGAGGCGACTTCTCAGGAGCGCAGGCCTCAGACCGGGGGAGCGATGCAGGCACCCATACACATTGGGCGTTCATTACCCCGGTGGGGTTTTGGTTAAATATCAGAATTTTGAAGAAAGAAAGCAGAATGGTTTTAAAAATGTCTGTGTAATTGTAACAACACTAACAGCCAATGCCCTGTGGCCCGTTCTGCATGGCAGGCCGTGTATCCGTGCTTTACCAAGGCGGGATCGCCCCGCGTGGTAGACAGTACAGTTAGCCTCTCTGAGGCACGGAGAGCGTGACCAGCTCAGCCCCGGTCACACGGCCCCCACGTGGCGGAGGCAGAACGGGAGCGCCAGCCGTCAGCTCAGCTGCTCACACGGCCGGCTTGCTGTGTGTCATCGAAGGGCTCTGGGCTCTCGGAGCGGTGTGTTGAGCTTGAGTTTATACCGAGTGCTGCATGTTTTGAAAAGTAATTCCTGCTGAAATGTATTGTGTTTTCATCCTCAGGTTGATTTAGTAACAGGATTAGCCATCGAAGAAGCTTGTTATGCTCAGGTATGTAAGCAGCTACAGACTCAGGGGGCTGCCTCTTAAAAATGCTGTCAACCTTCTGTGTAAGTCAAGTGGATGGTATGTCTCAGAGCAAGACTGTGCCCTCACCTCTTCTCAAATCACACAGATGAGTGGAAAGTAGGGTCTGTGCTCTTTGGCTATACTAGCCCTGAATCACTGATTCTCTTCCATACACTAATGTCTCTTGTCTAGCTAATTTAGAAAACTCTATCAAGTTAGTACCATGTGTGCTGTCGCTGTCTCTCAGTCTCCTGCTATATTTTATGGGTGTCGATGTGAACCTTCCCTCCAGTGTAGATGGGTGGGCAGAGGCAGTGGTGTGGGTGTGGACCTGCGGGGGGAGCATCCGTGTATGAGACTCAGTGGTTCTGAGCCTTCCCTCCTGCCCACTGAACGTTCCCTGATCCAGCGTATACAGTTTTCTGTTTCGTATACAAATTAGTAGGACTTTGTATAGAGGAATAAATCTCCTTTTTTTCTTTACTTCCTTGTTTTCTAAAAGATGTAACTTCATTTAGGGCATCCAAAGTAGCAAAAGAATTTTGTTCTACCTTTTGTGAGAATTGGAAACTCACTTGAGCTCCCATTTAAGCATGGCAGCGTCCTGAATTAGGAGGAACAGCTGGAATGTTCCCCTGCACCTGGTCTGCGTGTATAAATTGCAACATTTCATTGATGAGCACACGCCACGAATGAAGCAAATTACACTCTTCTTACAAATGGACAGCCTTAGAGTCCAAAGAAAAATTTACAAGTATGTTTGGCCATAAATCCCACCTTACCAAATGTGAAGGAACAGGAATCATAAGCATTTTGTCAGACCACAGTGGGATTAAACTAGAAATCGTAACAGAAAGATAGCTGGGGAATCCCACCTGGTAATGGTAGGATCAGTCTTTTTACTCTGGGTTGAACAGCGTGCTTTTAAATAACACGTGTGTCAAGGAGAAGTTACTGAAAGCACTGCTTAGAGAGAGCAGCATTTTAGCACTGAACACATGTATGAGAGAAGGAAGATCTAGGATCAGTGATGAGTTTCCGCTTCAGGAAAGTAGAAAAAGGAGAGCAAAGAGAACTCAAAGTCAGCAGAAGAAAAGGAAAAATAAGCTTTAGAACAAAACCCATGAAATCAGAAACAGAAAAATAAGAAGAAAAAACCACAACAAGAGAAAGCTGGCTCTCTGTAAAGACCTGTGGAGTTGGCAGACGTCCGGGCAGACTGGCCACAGAAGAAAGAAGATGATCACCAATATCAGAAATGCAGGAAAGGCCACCTCCAATGATCCCATGGACACTGAGAGAATGATAAAGGGATACTTTGAACAACTCTGCCTACAGATTTGATAACTTCGATGAAATGTACCAATTCCTTTGAAGACACAACATACCAAAACTCATACAAGGACAAATAGATCATCTGAATAACCCTATGTTTGTTAAAGAAATTAAATAATAATTAATAAACTGCTAAAATAGGAAGCTCCTGGCCCAGATGGTTTCTCTGGTGAATTCTACCAAACATTTAAGGATGAAGTCATATAAATTTTAAGTGACTTTTCTAGAAAATAGAAGCAAAAGGAACCCTTCCTAACTCATTCTGGGTCGGTATTATCCTGATACCAAAACCCAACATTATAAGAAGGGAAAACCACAGGCCATTGATCTGATTTAGATGTAAAAGTTCTCAGCAAAGTATTAGCAAATCAAATCCAACAATGTATAAAAAGATGTTTAAAAACAATTTCAGTTTGTCTGATTTGTATAAAATATATGGATACAATGTATAAAAAGAACCAAATGGATTTTTTTGGTAGATAGGCAAGCCAGGTTTGACAGTCAGAAAGCATTATAAACCATAAACCATCACACCAACAGGTTAAACAGGAAGGTCAGATGATCGTATCAGTAGATCTAGAAAAAGCATGTGACAAAATCCAACACCCATTCATAATAAAAGCTCAGCAAACTATAATGGGAGATTCCTTACCCGATAAGAACCTCTATAAAAGAACTTGGAGCCAGCATCATACTTAATAGCCAAGGATAGGGCAAGGACATCCTCCTCACTTGTCCTCGTCAACATCTACTAGAAATCTTTGCTAATGTAATAAGACAAGAAAAAAAAAAGATAAAAGATACACAGATTGGGAAGGAAGAAATAAAACTTCATAGAAGATGTGATTGTCCATGTAGAAAGTCTCAAAGAATCAACAACAAAAAACCCACTAAGAAGCAGTAGAGCAAGGATGCAGGATACAGGGGTAATAAACAAAAGTCAGTTCCTTCCCTGTATGCCAGCAGTGAAGAACTGGGATTAGAAATTAAAAGCGTAACATGATCTTCATTAATATAAAAAATACCAAATGCTTAAGTATAAATCTAAAAAAACAAAAAAGTACAAGATCTATAGGAGGAAAACTATAAAACTGATGAAAGAGATCGAGATGTAAGTAAATGGACAGGTAAACCTTATTCATGGATAGGAAGACTCAGTATTACTAAGAAGTCATTTCTTCTCAATTTTATTTAGAGAGTCCGTCAGTACAATCCCAGTAAAAACCTCAGCCATGTTACTTGATCTGTATCGACAGAGCAGTTCAGAAGTTCATATGGAAAGTCCAAAGACTTAGGTTAGGCAGTCCAGTGACTCAGAAGAGCAGAGTTGGGGGACTGACACTGCCCAACGCCAAGACTTAGGGTAAAGCTACAGTAAGCAAGACAGTGTGGGTTGACAAAAGAGCAGACAGTTGGATCAGTGCAACAGAATAGGGAACCCAGAAGTAAATTCATATGAAAGTCATAGAAGTAGACTCATAGAAAATGAAATGACTTTCGGCAAAGGAGCAAACGCAGTTCGGTGGAGAAAAGATAGTCTTCAGAACGAGTAGTACTGAAGCATCTGGGCCTTCGGTGACAAAAAAATGAATGTAGACCCTGACATTACACCCTTCACAAAAACTCACTCAGATTGGGCCGTAGACCTAATGTAAAATGAAAACTATGAAACTTCTTAAATATCACATAGAAAATGTAGGCATCCTTGGGTTTGGCAGTGACTTCTTTAAAATTAACACCAAAAGTATAATCTATGAAAGAAAAAACTGGTGTTTCACTTCACTGAAATTAACAGCTTCCACTCTGGAATGACACTGTGCAGAGGATGAAAAGAGAAGCCCCAGGAAGGGAAGGGGTCTCTGCAGTGCACATCTGTAAAGGACTTGTATCTGAAACCGACACGGGCTTGTAAAACTCAACAATAAGAAAACAACCCATTAAAAAGCGGGTGGAAGAGCTGAGCAGCACCTCACCAAAGTAGATACGCTGATGGCGAGTGAGCCCAGACGCAGATGCTCCACATCACACGGTGTTAAGAAATGCAAGTACAAACAAGAGCTGATTTGCCGATTTCTTACAAAGCTAAGCATAATGTTAGCATGTGATTCGGCAGTTGTAGCTCCGGGTGTTCACGCAACTGTGTTGAAAGCTTACGTCTGCACCAAAGTCTGCCCTTGGCGTTTTAGCAGCTCAGTTCATAACTGCCAGACTTGGAAGCGGCTGAGACGCGTAGGTGAAGGCACATTCATGCCGTGAGGTGTTATTCGGTGACAAAAGACACGGAAGAACCTCACATGCGTACTGTTAAGATACGGGTTTCCGTCTAAAAATTGGAACCCTACGATAGGGTTCCAACTGTCTGACCTTCTGGAAAGGCGGCACAGGGCAGGGATGAGCAGCTCAAACATGGATGCTTGGTGCGGGGAAGCTGTTCCGTGGGCTGCTGTAGGGGTGGATCCGTGACATCGTGCCTTTGTCAAAGCCCATGGTGCACACAACATACAGGCTTTGCTTACAAGAACGTGTGGATCCTGGTTCCTCAGTTGTAACAAATGTACCGCATTGACGCAAGATGTCAGTAAGCGGGGCAACCCTGGGGCAGCTTTGAAGTTTGTTCAGTAGTTTGTAAACCTAAAATTGTCTAAAAAAATAAAGTATGTTGGTTTTTTAAAGTACATTTGAAATCGGGGGCAAAGTGTGTTTGGAATGAGAATGTAAATTTGGTCGCAGAATTGTTCAAATGATGGGTAGATTTCAAAATTTTTGATCGCCTTCTAGTTCCTTTTCTTCTACTTAAATAAAGCTTGTTAGACTTTCGTAGTTTCTTCTTTTTGGTGTAGGTAACACAATGTTTTGTTTTTCTAGACTATTCCAACAAAAGACAGGCTTGAAGGTCTTCTTGCTTTTAAAGAGAAAAGGTCCCCGCGCTACAAAGGAGAGTAGAAGACACAGAAATGTTCGCAGCCCCAGTGTAAGGAGCGTCGCTCTGGAAGGATCTTTCGGACCCACACATGCCTCCGCACCTGGAGTCCCAATGACCAAAGTGAGCCTCTGTAGAGTGAGTTCAGCTTCTGGAGCGGACCCATCAGTGTACGTCATTCAAATGTGCGTCTTGTCGCGTTCATTCAGATTTATAACGCTAGTAGCGCATACTGTCAAAAGCAGAGTCAAACATAGGTACACATTTTTAAATATTTCCTGCATATGAGGCTTTCTGTTCTTAATTTTTTAATGTGAATAATTTATATATTGCACATTCTAGGAAATAATATCGATTGTATGTCTACTGTGCTGCAATACGAAATAAAATTATTTCTATATACCAAAAATGTGAAGTTATACCAAATAAAGTTTCTAAGGGATTATACAATACATCCACGCACACATCCATCTCAGACTGAAAAAGGAATTGGTAGACTCTCTGAGTGAAAATTACCAAATAAAAATAAAATTGGTGAAAAGAAAACTTGGGAATTTTTCTCTTTGAACCAAGTACGTCACTGCACCCTGGATTTGAGAAGAAGCCGTCTTTCAGTGCCGATTCTGTCGGGTGACCCCTGTAGTCTTAGAACCAGTGT
This sequence comes from Neogale vison, assembly GCF_020171115.1. Lineage (NCBI taxonomy): Eukaryota > Metazoa > Chordata > Mammalia > Carnivora > Mustelidae > Neogale > Neogale vison. The sequence continues at coordinate 100,931,753 of NC_058099.1, read as the reverse complement.
GGACGATGGCAAATGAGGCCGCCCAGTTGGGGCCCACGGCCTCGGGAGGCCAACAGGAGGCCTGGAGTCGGAGTTCTCCTAAGATCGCCCAGCACCCGGCCTGGCCGTTGGTCTAACTCCCGAAGAAGGTGGTGTCGCCCGGGTTGGGCTGTGGAAGCGGCGTGGGGTCAGGGATTTGAGGGGAAGCCCAGCGGCTCTGCTTCCTCGCCCCGGCACTGGCACCTGGTTTTAGGAAGGAAAGGAGGTGAACACGGCCGCTGTAGCCCCGTCTCCCTCGACTAACCCCTGGCCAGGCAAAGTGACTAGAAATGGAGGGGCTCGGGGGCGCGTCTGCGTCGCTGGCCTCGCCTGCGGCGGGAACAGAGTGTACATGCGTGGCCAGAGCTGTGGGCTTCAGAGTGCAGCGTGGGGAGACCTTCGCGGCTGTCCCGGGAGGCTGGAGCTAGCTTTGGCGTGTTATCCGAGCAGACCCCTCTGAGGCTGTGTCCCGGCCGAGTGCGGCGGTCCTGGGGAAGCCCTGCTTTTCTGGGACCTGCTCCTCCTCACCTGTGGACAGGGGGCCGCCCGCTGCCCTCCGAGCAGCACGGCTGTGCTTTGCTGCAGGGAGGGGACATTCGGCGTGTGGGTGGATGACTGTTCGCGCGTTCCCACGCTCAGCACCGCGGCTTCCTTGGAAAGCACATAGACTTTGACCTTTTAAAAACCACCAAAACTTTTGTTTTTCTCCTGGGGAAGTTGAGCGCTCGGTTCAAGGAGGCCAGCATGGAGTCCCCGTCCGGTGCTCCCATGCGGGGGGTGGGGGGGCGGGGAGGGCGTCGCCCTCACTTGCAGGTTCGCGGCCGGGGCCGGGGGAGCCCCCCGGGGAAGGGGCTCAGCGAAGCGCTGCTGCTTCCGCCTGGCCGAGGCGCACGCTTCGTCTTCCGATCGCCTCGTGCCGTTCTCGTCACACGGGGTGACTTGCGGGTGCGGTGCTGGCCCTGGTTCTCGTCCTTGAAAGGTTCCAGGGCCGCTTTGTCTGTCTGCAGCACGTTCTCACTGTGCGGCAGCGATTATGTTCAGGGGAGACTCGGCGTGCGCTGGGTGACCTGCCTGTCCTCACGGCTGCCGGACTGTGGCGGACCGAGCGCCGCCGGATGCCGGGCACAGTTCTGAGGAGTCCCTGGCGTGTGTCCGGAAGCAGAGACGTCCCTCCTGGGGCTTCCGAGAGCGCGGACTGCCGTGTTCGGGCGCGGGGCCGGAGTGTAGACGTCGGCCTGTGCCGGGGTCCCGGCTGCCGCAGAGCGGCCTTGCCGGGCCTGGTCCTGCCGCCGGCCGGCGCGGGGTCCCGGGACTGCTCGGGGGAGGGCCGCAGCCGGGGCGAGCGGTGCCCGCCGGCCCCCCAGCACGCGGTGCGTTCGCGTGTCCTCGCACCGAAGCCGTGTCCAGCGGACGGGAGCCGGCGACGCAGCGGCCACCCCCGTGCCTCCCGGGGACGCGTAAGAAGACCCGGAGGAGGACGCGTCCCCAGCACTGCCCCGGTTCCCGTCGTCTCCGGTCCGCAGGACCCGGTGCCGGCTCGCTCGTCACGTCTCTCTCAGAGAGCAAGAGGCCGCCCCGTCCCACCTGCTCCGGGACGAAACGGGCTGTGGTGGGGGCCCAGAGAAGACTCAGATTTTCTGGACTCATTTCTGTGATTTAAAAGATTATTTCAAGTTCAATAAAACGTGAAAACTTGGCTCATTGTGTTCAATAGAAAACAGGTGGTTTTCCTTAGCCCCCTTCGCCCTCTCTTCTAGCTGTCAGGAGCCTGGCTTGTCACGGAGCTCAACGTCCTGGCCGCACCTGGAAAAGAGCTCTGTGGGGGACCAGAGCAGTGGCGTGTCCCTCGTGGGTGACGTGCTCAACGGCAGGCAGATGCTTGTGTTCGGTGCGGGCTTGACCTTGGCTGGCCTGGCCGTTGACCCTTTCCCTCACTGGACCACAGCTCTCCCTTCTGGTGGTAGGTCCTGAACCGCTCCGACCTGGGGCCCAAAAATCCCGGCAGGCAGATGCTCTCTGATAATTAGTCATACCGCAGTGTCTTCATCTGCCCGCCCAGTTAGGTATTAACTTGTGTTCCTCAGCACTATGAGGCTTCATCAAAACAGCAGTGAAATTGCTCTTATTTTAAAGAATAAGTGCACCTTTGTCACAGAAGAAAAACTACAGCATTTTACAGTTCCTGGGTAATCTTTTGGCAAAATGAGAGCCACTTTCCTGCATAGGTGACACAGGCTCCTGATTGTGTTTGGGGGTGTTTGGGGCGTTAGGGACGGAACCCTCTGCTCAAAACACCTGTGGGTCTCGGGTGCCAGAAACCCACTGTCTCCCACACCGTGCAGTCCTTTCTCTTCGGGAGCCTTCCGGCATCCGGCTGTCCCGTAGAGGGACGGCTCCCAGCCCTCCAGCCCTGGGTGTGTGGCCTTTGTTTTTCAGGTGAATTCTCAAGGCAGCGTGAGAGCCTGACGGGGAGAACGGACGGAGGACGCCGAGGACGGGCTCAGACATGCACCTGGAGTGGCCGGGGCCGGCCCTCACGGGGCCCGTCCACGCTGCGCAAGCCTCGGGGGGCAAGGTAGGGGGCGGCCGTCCTGAGCGAGCCGACTGTTCCCGGGGGCGGCAGAGTGAGCTCAGAGCCAGCAGGGTGTCAGTCCCTCTGGAAGTACAGAAAACACTGTATTCCGTGGCCGGTTTGGGTTCACGGGGACATGGACAGGATCACGGAGAGCTCGGGCTGGTTGTCGGGGGACGGCACCGGAGCTGAGGCCCCGACCGTCGCCACGTGTCCTGCGCGCGGGAGTCCTCTCGGGAGCCGCCCCAGGGGAGAGGCTCTGGCAACTCCAGGAGCGGCATCTGGGGCGCAGGGTGGTGGCAGGAGGGCAGCGGGGCTGGGAGCCGCCCCTGGGGCCAGTGCCTGGGCCGTCTTGGTCAGCCGGGAGACGGCTGGTGTGTGTGTGTGTGTGTGTGTGTGTGTGAGAGAGAGAGAGAGAGAGAGACAGACAGACAGACAGACGGAGCCTCTGCCCGGATCGGTGCCGTGCTTTCCTCACGACCTGGGAGCTCCCGGACGGGTGCGTGTCCGGCGGCCGGAGGACGGCAGGCTGCCCGCCCTCCCCGTGCGCCTTCGCAGCCGGCACGCGGGGACTCGGACGGCTCCGCCGGCTCCCGGGCTGCGAGCTGAGGTCCGCCGTGGTACTCGCACGAGAGGAAGCCCGTGGGGCCCAGGTCGCCCTGCCCTTCGGCAGCGTCGCGAGCGTCTTTCTGTCTCCGCACCGGCCAGACTCACCCAGGGCCTCGCGTTCGGGTCCGGCTCGGTCAGAGGTTCACTCTGCTTTTCTGGAAGGCACACGGGAGCTCTTTGACCAGGTCCCGTCTGAAGTCGGTGCCGAGCCCAAGCTCAGCGTCTCCCGCCCCCGGGCCTGCCGGCTGCTCCTGGTGGTTTTCAAAGCCCGATGGGACGAGTCCGTGCCGGACGGCTCTGCGGCCAGGAGCGCCGTCTTCCACCGAGGTGGCGTCTGTCTGCCGGGTTTTCGCCAGGGATAGGCTGGGACGGGGACAGGGGTGCAGGGCTGCACCACCCAGGGAAAGAGCCACGGGGGCGAGCTGGTCGCTAGCTGTCTGCGGGTCAGAAGGGCAGGGTGACGTTGGGGCCTTAGAGGCCGCCGCCAACCAGAGCAGCCCCGCCTGCCCCCGGCCCCAGGGACACTTGCACGGGCCGCTCTGTGCTGTCACTCACAGACCCAAGGACCGTGGACAGGAGGAGACGCTGCTGAGGCCCTCCCAGGTCCGGCCGCAGGGGCAGAAGCGGGTGGGGAGCCGTCGGGGCAGGGCTGTCGGCAGGCGTGGCGGGGCAGAGGGCAGCCCTCCAGCTCCACCATGTCCGTCCCCAGAGTCCCCCCAGATGGTGCCCTTCCGCTCTGGCGTGGGCTGAGATGTGAGATGCTCGGGTGCTGGGGCTGCTCACGGGTGGGCTGGGTCGGAGGAGGCACAGAGAACCGTGTCTGCCCCACGGCGACCCGTGGCTGGGCCCTACCCTGGCCGTGAGCAGGAGTCCGGATGCCCTGCTCACAGGCCAGCTTGGAGCGCTGGGGAGGGGCAGGTCCCTGAGGAAGGCAGCCCCCCGTCCTGTTCTGCCGGCTCTTCCGCGGCTGCCGTAGGGGACGTGCCGAGGGGCTCTGGCCGCGGGCGCGTGTGCCCACCCCCGGAGCAGGGCAGGCCTCCCACACAGCCACGGTCCCCCCCTCACTGCCGAGGCGTGGCCGTGGCGTGCAGCCCGGAAGTCCGCCCCGTGTGGGTCGTCAGACGTGGTGCACCCATTTCACAGAGTGCGGCAGAACGCTGCCACCGACGAGGGAAACCGTGGCACCACGGCTCGGGCTGTGACGGCTCAGGGCTGGACCCCCATCGTGATGATGACCCCAGGCCGAGGGTTCAGAGGAATCTGAAGATGGGCAAGTGCCCTCTTCTGACCTTTTCAAAACCAGTGTCCTGACTTTCACTCCAGCCTCCCGCCGGCTGAACGAAACCCGTGTGCCCTTTACAGAAAGTGAAGCGCGGGTTCGCCCGAGAAGTTCAGACTCCTCAGGGCCTCTCGTGGGCTGAGTCACAGTTCTTCTGGGTTGTCTCTTAGCTCTTTCTGGAAGCGCCCACTTGTTGTGAGGCTTAGAACTTGCTCCCAAGTGGCCCCGATTTGAGGTGACGTGCCGTACCCGCCAGGAGGCAACAGCGCCCGGCCGACTTGGTGGAGAGGTACTCGGATGCCTGGGAGCCCTGGTGGGCGTGGTGGCCGTGGCTCCCGTGGACGGCGGCTCACAACAGGAAAGGGCACGTTCTCTCCCTCTGGTCCTTGTGGGAGTGTGTTCGTGGCATGCGGTGCACCCGCTCTCCTCCAGAGACCAGCAGTGTCCCTGGCCTGTCCCCTCGCCTGTACTCCCGAGTTCAGGGACGGTGTGGGACCTTCCGTGCGCTCGGTGCGCACCTGAACCCGTTTGTGTGTGTAGGTAGGAAAATTTGTGTTGAATTTCCCATAAAACTGAGCAGAACTGACGGTTGTAATTGTATCCGGTGTGCCCCGGGGTGAGCTAGCCTCGGAAAGCGAGCGTGAGGAGTGGTGAAGCGAGCCAGGGACAGGAGCCGAGTCCTGGCCCGGGTCGGCTCCTCCCTCGCTTGCCCATGACCTCCGGCAGACGCAGAGCAAAGGCCGCTTCTGTAAGAAAAAGATTTCGGCGTGTCTGTCACACATGAGAGCAGAGCTCCCACAGCTGCTGGCACCTGCAGAAGTCACGTTTAGGGTGCATTGTGGGGGACGCCTGGGCAGCTCAGTCGTTAAGCCTCGCTTTTGGCTCAGGTCATGACCCCGGGGTCCAGGGAAGAAGCCCCGCATCGGGCCCCCTGCTCAGCGGGGAGCTGCTTCCCCTTCTCCCTCTCCTTCCCACTGATGCTCATCCTCTCTCTGTTTTTGTCAAAAACAAATCAATAAAATCTTTTTAAAAGGTAAGAAAGGATACATTGGGGGGGGGGTCTATTTTGTATTGATTCTGGGTTTAGAGGCCTAGCATCAGAATGGAAGAAAAAGACACTTTTTTGACTTTTGTGGATTTTTCAACTTATTTTTTATAATACATGATTTACATACCATCGAAGTCACCCTTTGAGCTGTGCAGCTCAGGGATCCTGCTGTATTCGCAGAGCTGTAAGCCCGACCTCTGTGAGTTGTAGACTGTTTCCTGGGCCCCGCAGAAGCCCCACACTCCTTGGCAGTCTCCTGACTGCCCTTCCCGCCGACCTCCAGTGACCACTAATCTACTCTTCCGTCTCTGGATTTGCCTATGTTGGCATTTTGTATAAATTTCATATGATAGTAACCTCTCTTTGGCTTTTTTCATTCGCTGTAGTGTTTTTAGGGTTCGTCCACGTGTAATATGCACCACACGTCATCCTTCTTACGGCTGGACGTTCCCCAGCGCGCGCACACGCCGTGTTGTGTCCGTCCACTCGTCAGCTGGCGAACTCTCAGGTGTGTCCACTTCGGTGCGGTCACCAATGACGCTGCTACAAACAGCGGGTGCGGCTTGGGGCCTGTGCACCGACGGCGCCGTTTGTCGCAGGCGCTCACCCAGAAGTGGGGTTTCACTGGGTCGTGCGACCACTTTATGTTTAGTTTCCAAAGTGCCTGCAGCAGATGACGGTCCCGTCAGCAACGTACAAGGGCGCTAACTTCCCAGAGTCCTCACAGTGCTCGCCGGTGACTTTGACTTTGGTGACAGCCGTCCGGTGGGTGTGAAGTGGCACCGCATTGTGCTTGCGATTTGCATTTCCCTAATGACTGATGATGTTGGGAATCTTCGTGCATGTTTGTCATTTGTGTATCTGTTTTGGGGAGAAAACTGGTGTAAACCCTTAGCCCATTTGTAATTGGGTTGCCATTTTATTATTGAGTTGTAACTGGTCCTTACATCTTCTGGGTACAAGTCACTTTAGATATGAGTCTCTTACTGGATACGTGACTTATAAATCTTTTCTCGCATGGGTTGTCTTTTCACTTCCTTGATGGTGTCCTTTGAAACACTAAATTTTAGATTTTGATGAAATGAAGTTAATTTTTTCCTTTTCTTCGTTGTGCTTTTGGTGGCATATCTAAGAAACCATTGCCTAACCCAAAGTGATGAAGATGTGGTTTTGTCTAAGTATTTTTACAGTTTTAGCTTTCACATTTAGATTTTTTTTATCTATTTTGGTTCATTCTTGTATATGGTGTGAGGTAGGATCCAACTTTTTTTTCCTGCATGTTGATAGCCAGTTGTCCCAGCACTGTTCATTGAAAAGGCTATTTTTCTCCTATTGTATTTTCTTGATAAACTTGTCAAAAAGGTTTATTTCTAAACTGTTCTACCGCATGCCAGCATCTGTTGATGTGAGGATGCAGTGGTTATTTTTTATTCTACCGATATGCTGTTATCTTAATTGATTTTCAGATATTAGACCAACCTTGCATTCCTGGGGTAAATTGCTTGGTTGATCATGGTGTGTACTCCTTTTTGCTGGATGTAGCTTGCTAATATGATATTCAGGATTTATGAGTTTATGTTTAGAAGGAATATTAATGTTCAGTTTTCTTTCTTGTAGTGTTTTTCTTTGTTTCGGGTATCAGGATAATACTGGTTTCATAGAATGATTTAGGAAGTATTTCCTTCTTTAAAAAAAAAAAAGAGTTTGTGTAGGATTGGTGCTAATTCTACTACAGACATATAAAGTTTATCAGCGAAAGCATCTGGACCTCAGCTTTTCTATGTTGGAAATGCTTTGATTGGTCATTCCCCTTATTTTACCTCTATACAGAGCTTCTGTTTCTTCTTGAGTCAGCTTCAATACTTTGTTTCTTTTTAGGAATTGCACATTTCGTCTGGGTCATGCAAATTCACTTGCAGGGCTCACAGTTCTCTAAATGAGGGGCAGTTTCCCTCTTCCCCATTCATGATTTTAGGACTTCGGGCTTCCCTCTTTGTTTCATCCCGTTCAGCTAGGTGTGCCTGTTGGGTTACCTTTCAGAGTCCACTTTTGTTTTGTTTTGTTTTGTTTCTTTAATATTTTTCTGTCCTCTTTTTCATTAATTTCTAATCTTTATTATTTCTTCCCCTCTATTTACTTGGGCTATAGTTCGCTCTTATTTTTCTAATTTCTCAAGGTAGAATCTTAGGTTATTTGATCTGTGATCTTTTCAGTGTGGGCATTTACAACTCGACATGTCTCTCTAATCATGCTTTATTTGCATCCCATAAGTTTTGATATGTTTGTGGAAAAGAGTTAACAGGTCTGAACTTCTATCCTCGGGAAGGGCTGGCTGCGAGGTCAGCCCCTGGCCTGCATTTGGAAACCGAGATCTAGGGGAGTTCCCGCCATTTCCCGAACTGATAAGAGTTATGCCTGCACTGTACAAACAAAATGGTTTATGCTTTCCTTTTTGGGATATGGAATTTGGATATCTGCCAAGCAGAGTATGCCTGCCTGTCTACCCCCCGGAAACTCTGGGCTCCCAGTCTCTAGTGAGGTTGGCAACACTTCACATCTGGTTATACTTCGTTGCTGGAGGAATCACACTCGTCCTGTGGGACTCCACTGGGAGGGGACCTTTGGGAGCTTGCGACCAGTCTCCCCTGATATTTACCCCTACACCTTTTCCTTTGCTGCTTTTGCTTGGTATCCTGGTGATTATATAATATGTCATAGCCATGAGTAAGCTGTATGCTGAGCGCTAGGAGTCTTCCTTCTGAATTACCAAACCTGAAGGTGGTTTGGGGACCCTGACACATGTGGTTTTGTTTTCATTTATCTCCAAGTATTTTTAAATTTCTCTTGTGTTTTTTCCTTGTGTTCTTTTGGTCTTTTAGGATTGTATTCCTTAATTTACATATGCTTGTGAATATCCCGAAATTTCCTTATATTATTGATTTCAAATATAATTACATTGCGGTTGACAAATGTCCTTCAGTCTCATCATTGTATAATTTCAGTCCTTGGCAAATTTTAATGAGACTTTGTGGCCTAAAATATGATCTGTCCTGGAGAAATCTCGTGTGTGTACGAGAGAAACATGTATTCCTCTGTTGTTGGGAGGAGCGTTCTATCAGGTCTGGTTCATTTGTAGTCTTGCTGCTTCTTCTTCTTCTTCTTCTTCTTTTGAATATTTTATTTACTTAACAAAGAGAACAAGCAGGGGGAGCAGCAGAGGAAGGAGAGGAAGAAACAGGCTCCCCAGGGAGCAGGGAGCCCAACGCAGGGCTCTATCCCAGGGTCCTAGGATTATGACCTAAGCCAAAGGCAGACACTTACCTGACGGCCACTCAGGACGCCCTCATTCTTTTTTGTTTTTTAAATATTTTTATTTATCCATTTGAGGGAGAAAGAATGAGAGAGACAGAGAGAGAGAGAGAACACAAGCAGGGGGTGAGGGAGGGGAAGAGGGAGAAGCAGACTTCCCACTGAGCAGAAGCCTGATGTGGGGTGTGATCCCGGGACTCTGGGACCATGACCTGAGCCAAAGGCAGACACTTAACTGACTGAGCCACCCAGGTGCCCTCTATTTCCTTCTTTTGTTTCCTTGTGGGTCTTCTCCTTGTTCTGCACGTTATTTAAAGTGAGATAGTGACATCCGTAAGCACTCTCGATGAATTGTCTGTTTCTCCCTTCAGTTCCGTCCCGTTTGGCTTTCTATGTTTTGGGACTCTGTTGTTACACGTATATATTCGTCATCATTATGTCTTCTTGATGGATTTATCTTTCATCATTATAAAATGTGCTTCTTTCTCCACAGTAGCTGTTACTGTCTTGCAGTCTGCTTTGTGCGATACTGGGATGGCCATTCCCGTTCTCTGGCTTGCTCTTTCACCATGCGTTTTGTCTACTCTTTTGCTTTCAGCCTGTTTACGTTTTTTAATCTAACGAGTATTTCTTGGGGTGCCTGGGTGGCTCAGTCATTAAGCCTCTGCCTTCGGCTCCAGTCGTGTTCCCGGGGTTCTGGGATCGAGCCCCGCATTGGGCATCCTACTCAGTGGGAGGCCCGCTTCTCTCTCTCCCACTCCCCCTGCTGTGTTCCCTTTCTTGCTTTCTCTCCGTTAGACAAATAAATAAAATCTTTAAAAAAAAAAAAAGAAAGAAAGTGTATTTCTTATAGACAGCATAAAGTTGGATCGTATTTTTAATTAGTTCTGCCCATGCTGCCTTTTGATTAGAGTGTTTGATCATTTACATTTAATGTAATTATTGATAAGGTAAGAAATGCATCTGCCACTTCACTTTCTGGCATATCTTTTTCTCCCCCTCTTCCTGCATTACTGGTTTTCTACGTTTAATAGGAATTTTCTAGTGTACCATTTTAATTTCCTTATTATTTCATTTGCTATAATTTTTTTTAACTTTTTTTCTTGGGAATTACAATTACAATTTTTACTTATAAAATCTATTTTGGATCAATACCAACCAATTCCAATAGTATACAAAGACTTTGCTCCTATGTTGGTTTGAACCCTTCTGCTTCCTCTGTGCTGTTTCCGTTATAGAATTTAAATCTGTATGCATGGTAAGTCTGGAAGAACAGCTCTATAACCTTGTTTTACACACTTGCATGTGTGTGTTTTTTTAAAGATTTTATTTATTTATTTGACAGAGATCACAAGTAGGCAAAGAGGCAGGCAGAGAGAGAAAGAGGAGGAAGCAGGCTCCCTGCAGAGCAGAGAGCCCGATGCGGGGCTCGATCCCAGGACCCCGGGATCATGACCTGAGCTGAAGGCAGAGGCTTTAGCCTGCTGAGCCACCCAGGCACCCCACACACTTGTGTTTTAATTCTTATTGGAGCCAAAAAAGGTAAAGATGAAAAACATTTATACTGGGTTTGGGGTTGGTTTTGTTTTGTTTTGTTTTTATGTGCTGTTTCCTTTCCCAGTACACTTAATGTTTTCCAGTGGATTTGAATTATTCTCCAGCCAGTGTCCCTTCACTCCAGCCCAGAGGCTCCCGCTATAGAATTTATCGTAGGGAAGTTCTGCTAGTGACAAATTCTCTGTTTTTGTTTATCTTGAAATGTCTTAATTTTTTCTTAATTTTTGAAGGGAATTTTTGTTAGCTATCTACTTCTGGATTGACAGTCTTTTTACTTCAGCTCTGTGAATATGTCATCTCACCGCCTTCTGGTCTCTGTGGTTTCTGATGAGAAATCGGCTGTTCATTTTTCGGGAGGCCCTTTGTGAATGACAAGTCATTTCTTTCTTGCTGCTCGCAAGATGCTTCGGCTTTTGGCAGTTTATTATGTGTCGTGGTGTGGATCTGTTCGACTTCATCCTGCTTAGATTTCACAGAGGCTCAGGGTGTAGAGATCATGTCTTTTTTCAAATTTGTGAAGTCTTTGGCCAGGGTCTCTTTAGATACCCTTCTCTGCGTCTTTCTCTCTTCTCCCTCCGGAACTCCCATCATGCATGTTCGTACACTTGATAGTATCCCAGAGGCCTTTGAGGTGTTCATTTTCCTTTGAACTTTTTTCTCTCTACTCTTCAGATTCGAATATTTGTATGGATATGTGTTCAAGTTTATTGATTCCTCTGCTATGTCAAATCTGTTCTTGAGACTACTAGTGAATATTTTTGTTCTAGGCATATTTTTGACTTTAGAATTGGTCTTTGGTTCTTTTTTGCATTTTTTAAAAACTAATAGTCCGTGTTTGATGAGACATTGTTCTTATTCTTTTCTTCTTTGAAGATATTTAACTGATTTAAAACCATTTCTAGTACATTCCATGTCTTGCTTTTTTCAGGAACAGTTGTTGTCGGTTGCCTCTTTTCTTTGTATAGAGTGACACTTTCTTCTTTGCATGTCTTACAATATGTTATTGAATAATGGGTATTTGAAATAACCTAATATGGAAAAAAATAAATAAAATAATCTAATATGGCATTGCTGGAAACCAGGTCCTTGCTCCCCTCCCCCAGCTTTGTGGTTGCTGTTTGTTAGGGTTGCAGCGTGTACGCCTTGTCTTGTCTGACATAATTCTGTGTTCTTTGCTGTTTGCGGTCCCTGAAGAAGTCTCCACCTGGTTAGTATAGTGACTGGGTAATGATTGGACCAGGATTCCTGTAAACCCTTGCGGCAGGAAGGGCCCCAGTCTTGCAGAGGGTGCTGTGTGCATGTTGGGGCCATGCCTTCCCTCAGTGCTTTGTGGGACCGTTGGCAGCCTTGCCTTAGCCTTTACTTCCTTTCTGTGCAGAGCCTTGGGGTCGGCCAGAGATGAGAGTTGGGGCCTTCTCAGGTTTCCCCTGTGTGGGCAGACAACCCTGCATATACACACTGCCTTCCAGATTCCTAGGAACATGGCAAGAGCTTTTTACAGCCCTGTACAGGCATCTCACTCTCCAGTTTCTCCTTTTAAGTTTTTTGGCCTGTTTCTTCTTTGTGCCAGCTGCTGTCACTGCCTTAGGTCACTTTGATGCTAGGCAGTTGCCACTGATTGTTTCGGCAGCTGCCCGGTCGACAAAGCTGTTCACAGTGAGGGGCCTCCGCGGCAGGTCTCATAAAGACTAGGCCCGCGAGGAGGGGTTTTCCTCCGTCCTCAGTCCTCCGGGTTGCTGCCGACAGGTCAGATAATGACACATCCCTAAGGAAAGAGCTCTGGGTGGGTCACAGACACGACGGTGGTCAGGTCATGGCCACGCAGACTTTGAGAGTGTTGGTTTTCCAGGAGCCGGGAAGGCGGACCGGAGGCGCGGCCGCGCGGAGGGCCGCAGAGCTTGTTGCTCTTAACGGGACGCAGCTCCGCCCCTGGCATAAGCGTTCAGATTCTCGCAAGCTTTTGGTTAGTTTTTGGGTTTAGTAAAAGTTGATCTTAGAAACTACTGCTTATACGGAGAAGCTGGTCTTGAGATGCTCGCCGCACCTGCCTGCAGGACGATTCTAACGTAACCACGTGTATCCCGGATGCTGGAAAAGAAGGCGTGTAGCCACCTGACTTCCGGTACATCACAACTGAGGTTTGCTGAGTAATAATCATGATACTAGCATGTTATCATTAATACAATAATATATCAATCATATTATGATATTTATTCTTGTCTTGTTCTTCTAGCCCTCAATACTAAATACACCTTATGCCCCAAATGTTAAGTGTATCTGCAGTCAGAGAAATACAGGGTTCGCTGCTGTGTTGTCTTTTAAATGTGATCTGCATTCAGGCCTGGGAAGCAACAATTTGCTGTTCCAGCTGCAGCGGCGCCTGCCAGGCCAGGAGGCTGGCTTGGTCAGTGGAGGATTTGTGCTCTGTCCACCACCAGCGGTGAGGCTAACAGCCATAAAGCAAAGCAAATCAGTGCATAGACGTAGAATTCAAGTAGTAAAAATCAAGAGGTAATTAAAAATCTGGCACTTGGGTGTTCTGTGTTTGCGGAGGAGTATGAACTTTCCGCCCATGCTCCTCAGTTCACGCTCCACTGCTGGACATGGAAACTATGGTGACTAAGCCGTGTGCTAATTAGAACTTGTCAGACCTTGGGCAGGATTTCCAGTACAGTAGGACTTTGCTAGTGACGGAATCCAAGAAAGAGTCCTGTTCTTTTCTTTTCTTTTTTCTTTTTCTTTTTGGAAAAAAGAGTCCTTTTCTAAAACAAAACAAAGAGTAAAATGAAAATAACCAAGGTGCGGTTGATGATTCGTGATGTCTGATCCGTGCCGGGGGACGGCCGCCCTCTAACCAGACTGTGCAGTGGGCTGTGAGGTGGGCGTCCGAGGAACCTTCGGGTCCCGCGGCCGCTGACAGCAGCCGGCCGTGCCACGCACTCCTGGGGCCGCTCGGACTCCGCGGCACTGTTGCTGCTGTGGCTTGTTGCTGTGGCTTGTTGCTGCCCTCTGCTCCGGGGCCTGTGTGCATGTTCCAAAGGCCGTTTCTGCCGCACAGGCTCTCTATTCATGTAATAATTACAGCATATTTGTCTTGAGGATTTCGCAAGTGTTCTCTTTGGATAATACTGGCAAGATGAAGTAATAGTTTCTCGCTAACAGTATTGCTCAAGCACATCAAATGCGGCGGCCCAGATTGGATGGATTACGCGTACAGCTTTGGCTCCTAGTGCCTTTGATTTTTTTTTTGCTTTTCTTTTCTTACGTATAAAGTAATCTTATTGTGGGGCTGTGGCTATTGTTTCTAACACAAATGCCAGGAACCACTTAGCAGAATATTTTATTTCCACTTTAATGGGTGGTTTTCATAATGATCAAGAGGAACACAGTCCAGTCAGCCCCAGCGCTGGGCCGGGAACCAGGGACATCAAAGACGGTTCTCTTCAGGACTCAAGGAACTGAAACCCCTCCTTCTGCTCCTCCACATTATCCAACTTAATTATTGGCCACGAGTGTCCGTCAGCAGGAAGCTCCCATCCCGCGTTTCCAGTTCTGCCTCGGGAAAGGTCAGCAGGAGGCAGGACCGCCAGGCTCGGATCCCCTGACGCGCGCCCCGGAGCCCGTTACGCAACGTTGCACGCGCTGATTCACGGCCACTTGCACAAGACGGTTCTGATCACCCCAGATGCGCACGTCCTGGGAACGATTAACTTCCTGACATGCTCTCAACACACAGATTCAAACAGAGCTTCAGAAATACCCACATGTGCTGGAGTGTCTTCACGTGAATGCGATTAGCAACTGTTTGAAAGCCCCAGAGCGAGACGGAGAAGCCTCTGGGAGAGGTTTCAGTTTTTTGGGGTTTTGGTTGTCTGTTGTTTTCTCTTCCAGGAGGACGAGTTTCATGAGATTCGCTTGAGCGTGAACACTCTTCTACCGTGTTTCAGTTTTACCTTTACGTACTTTAATTTGCCGTAAGAAACGGGGATCAGTTTTTACAGCGTCTCCAGCGCGTGACGGAGACACTGACGAGACCGTCGCTCCCACGAAGCCCTGTTCGGGCCACAGAGATGGGACGAAAAAGGTCAAACTGCCTCCTGCTAAATGTTTCCAAATCTTCCCAGTTGGGTGCAGCTGGAAATGCGCGGTGTCCCGGGACGTCGGCCGTGAGCGGCAGGAAATCAGCCCAGGGTAGCGCCGGTGAGAGCGAGCTCTGGGACCCCGGCACAGCCTGCGGGCGGGACGGGCAGCGGCGTTCTCGGACTCGGCCGCGGGGACTCGCTGTGTCTCGTCACATGTTCGCGGGCACGCGGCCTCCTCCTCGGGGACTGCTCTTGCCGACCGGCTTCCCCGGTGGCCGCTCCCAGCTGCCCAGCTCCCCACTGGGGGGAGGGGATCCTTTCCCTCACCTCCAACTCAGAACGCGCCCCGGAGAGGGCTCCGCGGGGCTGACGTCGATCCCGCGCGCTCCGTGGCTGTGATGGGGAAGGCGACTTTTCCAACCAGGGGGAGGGCTGCCGTTCCGGCCGCCGAAAGCATGGCAGCCACGGTGGCCAACCCTGGCCCAGCCGGTTATCCTTGCCCCCACGACCCCCACTGCCGTGCGCCGTCCCTCCCTGCATGTCCACGGATGCACATGTTTGCTCGGAGCCGCGGCACGGTTCTGCCCAGCAAGCGAGCCCAGCTCTGAGCCCAGCTCTCGAGGGCTTGTCCCCTGATACGAGCGGTCTCTGTCGCTCTCCAGAGCCAGACGGGCTTGGCCTCCCTGCTGCTCAGCCATCTCAGCACGCTGTTCCAACGAGGGAAGGAACCGGTCGATAACCGGGCTGAAGCGCAGGGAGCTCTCTGGCTCCCGAGCACTCCGCAGCAGAGGAGGGACGTGACCGGATCGGTGGAGGCCGGACGTCCACGGTGGACCCACTTTCCTTAGCCGGTCTCGCCGGCCAGCCTCCTGCTGATGGGTTCCCCCCCAGTGGGTCCCTGGAGAGAACTTCTTTGTGGCGGGGGTGGGGGGGGTCTTTCTGTGCCTCCTTGGTTCACTTTTGTTGGTGCTGCTGTAGACAGTCCTGGAACTTGTCTCGGGCGAAGGAGCCCCTCACAACCGCATTTGGGGTTAGTGCGGGGAGGGCCTGTAATGTGATTCTCACCAAATTCTTATCAAACCGGAGTCCGGCCTGGGGGGCGTCGGAGGGCTTGGCCTCTTAGCACTGTCTTTGCGATTGGGTCTCCTTGGACCTGCGCTTAGTGGGATCTGCCTTCCAGCGGCCCGGCGTGGAGGGCGGGAGAGGCACGGACTGCAGCCCACCGGAGGCACGGGCTGGGCCGACGCAGGGGTGTGGGCAGGGTGAGACTCCAAGGCCGCGTCGGATCTTTTTATTTGGCGAGTAACACACCCGACTGGCAGTGAGCGAGACCAGAGAAGGGCATGCTCTGAGCCGCCAGCTCCCGGGACCGCGAGGCCCGTGGCCCCATCTCCCAGCTCCCCCCTCCCCGGCCAGCTGGCCAGCTTCCAGCCTTGCCCCCAGGCAGCGGGCGCGCTGACCTCTGCTCCATCCAGACCTATCTGGGCGAGGACTCGGGCCCTGTGGCCGGAGGGGAGGACACCACGCGTGGGGTGGGGAGACGAAGCAGGTCACGTCCCCGCCCTTGGCTTGTGAGGACAACCGACGGCCATGCGCAGGGGCCCCGGGCCGGTCTCCCCCAGCGTCTCTGCTCCTCGTGCATTTTCTCGCTCACCTCTGCCCTCGCCCCACGGCTAGAACACCGAGGCGGCCGCTTGGTGATCGCCGGCTGCCTCAGGTCCACATTCCCCTGGAGCAGCTGCCTGTGCATGGACGCACTTTCCCGGCTGCGTGAGGACGGGGTCTCGTAGAGCTGGTCCCTTCACCGGCCACCCAAGCCACGCTGGTCACTTACCGTCGTTTTCTTCCCGGGGGATAAGACAAGTCCAGCTCCTTCCACGTGGGGCCGGACCCTCGGAACAGCTGGTGTTAGCCGAGAAGTGCAGGAGCCCCGTGTCTCGCACGGGGTCAGTTCTAGAGTCTTCTACCGCTAGTAGGCCGGGTACCGCCGGGGACTTTTCCTCAATAACACATCCCACTCCCTCAACAACACCTCTGAAGGAGGGCGCTTGCTGTTCTTTCTTCTGAACGACGTACACGGGCAAGGCAGCGAGCCCACAGCGCCGCCCCACGTGGCCGCGAACCGCAGGAGAGAGAAGAGGGGAAGTGGGGCCGCCCACCCCGACACACACACAGCCCCCTTCCAGAGCTGCGGCCCCGCTAGGGACCTGGCCCCGTGGTACTTGAGCTTCTGCCGTGCTCCCGTGGGACCGTTCTCGTCCTGCCTTCCCTGCTGAGGGCTCGGCGTTTGGACTCCTGTCCGCACTCACCTCCCACACCCCGGCTTCCCTGAAGCTCCAGGGCGGTGGGTAAACACTGACTTTGGAGTTGTCCCAAAGTCCCTGTAGAGGCCCAGGAAGCCGGTCCCCGGGCTGGCTGAGGCTGCCTCCGCGCGGCAGCTCTGGGAAGGGCCGGGGCCAAGAGCGCTGCCCCTTCCTGGGAGGGGGCACTGGGAAGAGGTGGCCTGTCGGCTCCCGACGGCACAGGAGCTCCACCGCGAGGCGCAGCCGCGTGGCCCAGCTTCCCTCGGGCCTCTGTCTGTGCTCGTCTCCCCAAGAAGGACTATGTTTGGGGAGGGGAGACAGGAGGCGTGTGCATGTGTGAGCTGGCGTGATTTCCTTTTGGGAATTATTTCAGAAAACCTTCAGAGAGGCCAGAAATAGTAACCATCGGGGGCCTCCCTTGCCATGGTCCGTAGCTGGACACCACCCCGAGATGGGCCCTTTGGGCCAGTGCCTGGGAACCACCGTCCCTGAATCCTGCCTGGTGGTTCCCCAAGCCGAGGCCCCCCCGGGACAGCTTGTCTTGGTTGCGGCATCTTAAACACCTGTCACTGACCACCTGGGTCTCCGGTTTCCCTTGCAAAATTCCCTTGGACCCGGAGGAGAAAAACGTATTTATATCCTGGTTATTCGAGAGGGTGGAGTGAGCTAAGTTTAGGGGAGGCTAAAAATAGCAGAGCCCCAGGGCGGGTCTGGCCTGTGGGCTCAGGGCCGTGGCCCTGCACCCCGGGCCTCCCAGGGCACCGCATGCCAGTGCTGGTTCCAGAAGCTGCCGGGCAGCTCATTACTCATATGCCAGCTCCCCTCTCTGCGGAGGTACGTCGCGCACCAACTGCATTTCCACAGAAGCGTGTGAGTCACCAGCGGGCGGTGGGGGGGGGAGGCTCACTCTGAGCATCGAGAAGGAACGGGCTCCAGAGGGGGGAGTGGCTGTCAGACACCGGAAAGCAGGGGAAGGGGCCCCTCAGAGCTTTCTGCGTGGCTTTCTGTTTCCATAGGTTAATTTTTATCTCAACAACCGAGATAAGGTTGGGTGGCCTTTTTATAAGAAATCTATTTAAATGCAAGGGATTGTTTGAGCTCCGTTTGTAAAAGCCAAGAGCATTTTTTGGGTGGTGCTCAGTTTATAAAGAAAATAACTCATAACTGTTGTTTGGTGGACACTCCCGGGGCTCAGGGCCTGCGACGGTGGGATAGAGGGCCCCCTCCCCAGGGCGCAAGCTGGCCCTTCGTTCTGGTCCGTGGGGACAGCCGGGAGCGGCCGAGCGAGCCAGGCCCGGACCTGCTAGCCGGGCTCGCTGCTCGGAGCAGATGGCGGTTCTCAAGCCCAGAGCTATTCTAGTGCACTGACTTAGGAAGAGACCTAAAAATAGACTTGAATGAGCATAACCTGCAAAAATAAGTCGTCAGCTTCTTTTTACTCCTGCCGGGCTGAGAACAAAGCTGTCAGCAGTTTCTGGGAGTTGAGGAATCTGTGTGCTTTCTTATTTTAGAGAAAGCTTTTTCAGTCCGGCTGTAACCGAGTCCCCTTAAATCTCTCGGTGTCAACACATCCCCATCTGTTGTTCTAGAGCCTCAGTGCCAAGGCTGGTCAGGCCGGGGGGTGGAGGGGTTGGGGGTGGAGGCCAGACCTGGGCCCAGGGGCAGTGGGCAGGGGCCTGCCTGGGAAGACCAGGCTCCGCAGGGGGGAGGAGGGGGGACTCTGGCTGGCGGGGCTCCCTGACACGGACCCCTGTTACGACCTGGACTGGGCTTTGGGGAGCACACGGCCTCCCTCCCAAGGTACTTGGGGCCATCAGGACATCTGGGAAACGACCCACATGCCAACGGCAAGTGGACCCTGGACCCGTCACGGGTGGCTGGACGTGTTGCCCACGGGGATGGTACGTCCCCTGGCAGTCCCCGGGCTCAGCCCCTGGAGCCCCTGGAGGCTCCCGTGTCGGACCACGACCAGCTAAGCTCCGAGCACGTGCAGGTCCCTGCCCGCCACTGGCCCTGAGCGGGACGGGCTCCAGGCAGCCAACAGAAAGGGCCTCCCAGAGCCGCTGCCTGGCGAACAAGCACAGCAAACCCCGCCTGCTCCACGACAGGGTTCGGTTCTGCTCAGAAACGGAGCCCACGCGGGCTCCACTGTGCCTGACCCGCACACGCCTGCTGGGGGCAACGCAGACAGCTCCGGGGCCGGTGTGCAAGAGCACACACGGACACGACACACACATGCCACACCCCCACGCGCACCCGCACTCGCGCGCACACACCTACACACCCCCACGCGCACCACACCACACACGGCCGCGGACACACACCGTGTGCTGAGGAGCGTGACTGCTCCTGGGACGCGGTTGGTCACGTACCTGAGGGTACGAGGCAACAAGGGAGATGCCAGGGACGGGAGGGCAGGGCCGAGCAAGGCCGCGCCAAGCCCATGAGGCCACCAAAGCGGACCCAGGCACGGAGCCCCAGCTGAGGGCCCGGCACAGATGGTGAGTGTCGGTGGCTTAGGGTCTCCTTCGCTGCTGAATTCGCTTAATTTCACCGGTTTGTGCCGAGGGGGGCCCAGATTCACCGTTCGGGCTTTTCCAGAAGCTGAGCTGGGACAGAAGCCCGCGCGATGCCAGCCCGGGGCGCTCACTGGACACTGCTGGCCAGGGCCTCCAGGATCCTGAGGGGACAAGGCTGTGCCCCCCGCTTCCAGCAGGCGACGTGAAGCAAGGCCCCGGTGGGCTTCTGCTTGGGTTTCTGATGCCACACATCACGCTTCCAGCCGCAGGCACATCAAAGAACCAAAGCTCTGTATTTCAAAATAATTTAAAAACGCCGGCCGCAAATCTAGACCCCAACGCATGGTCCTTAAAGGGAATGAAGTTGGGAAAGGAACGAATAGGACACAGAGTGGGGTAGATCGGGGAAGCCTTGATGGCATCGGAGCCCTCGGGACAGTGACAGTCCTGGCCGGGGACGGCCGGCTCCCCCTGGCCGGACGACCCCACAGCCCAGCTCACCCAGCTGTGCCCCCGTGACACGATCCCTGAGACCGGGTCCGGCGCTGAGGACGGAAGGCTCGGGGGAAGAGGACCTCTCAGGAGAAACCGTCTCCCGAGCCCCTCGGCGGGCGTGATGACACCCCGTGTCGGTGAGGGTCCAGGGCCGCGGACGGCTTGCACAGCCGTGGTGGTAGGGATCGAAACCGCCCGCGGGGAAAGAACCTTCCGTCCTTCAGTTGTAGGGATTCACCCCGAGACGCTGACCCAGTTCGCACCGTGGACCGCCCGTCTCCGGGACAGACCGCGGCCTCCGTCCAGAGGTGGACAGCAGGAGCCCTGCGTGGTGGTCCGCGCTCAGCTGGAGCCCCCCGCCCCCGCGGCCGGGAGTCTGCCGCAGCAGTGTGCGACCGCTGGGGACACGGGCCCCGCCCCGCGTGCTTGGAACAGCAGGCGCGGCTCAGAGACACACGCTGCCCTGCTGTCCTGTGATGTGCTGGCAGCGTCTCTGCTGTTCCTGATCTCCCCAGAGCTGCGTCCGCTCTGTGCGGCAGCAGCAGCAGCAGCATGAACACCTGCAACCCCGTGGCCCCCCACGATCACCCCTGCGATCTCCCGGTTCCGGAGGCCTGGAGGTGATGCGGGTGTCCTTGGGCTGGGGTCTGGGTCTCAGCGTCCCTGTATCCCCGCGTTCTCGTGTCCCCGGACCCGCGTCTCCATCCGCACCTACAGAGCAGCTGCCCCGGTTCTGCGTTTCCGCCCACCCTCTCTTCCGCCCTTCGCCCCGGCCGGGACCTGTGGCCACACCGTGCCTGCCCAGGCTCTCCGGAGTTCTCTCTCAGTTTTAAAGCCGATTAACAACCTTCCCTTTCTCCTAATTACCTTCCTCTGCTGCCCTAATCCCCCGGGGTCAGAAACCTGGCATATGTACAGGTTCCAGGATGAGGACACGGACGTCTTCCAAGGGCCAGTATTCTGCTCAGGACCAGATGCGTGTGCTTGTCTGTACTCAGCCAAGGAGAAGGGGACACCGGAGTGATCTGTGCGCTCCGTGTGCGTTTTCCTTGCAGCTTTACCGACTCCTTCACTTCTGGATCCCGTTATCCGGTTCTCGGCGATAGCACTAAATGCACAGTAATTCAGTCATTCTCCTTCATTTCATACCGTGGCTTTCTGTTCCCGGGTCCTTGACGGAGCGGGCGGGACAGAGGAGCCCGAGTGTGGGTCCGGTGTTGCTGCGTAACGCGCCGTCCCCAGACTTTGTGCTCGAGACCACGGCACCTCTTTTCCTGGCTGTCCTGCAGAACTCGGACAGTGCTCTGCGGGGCAGCTGGGCTTTCCCCGTCCCCAGGGCCTCACCATGGGACCTCGATCTCCACACGTCCCGCGGGTGGCACTGGGGAAGTAGGATGCCCGGACCCTCGTAAGGACCGGGCATGAGAGTCTCAGAAGGACACTCCTACAGTCTGTGCTCAGAGCCGTAGCCAGGCCTGTGCAGAGGAAGGCAGGAGGCCTTGTGAGCCAGCGCAGGGCTTCCACGAGACCACTTCCGGACGAGGTGTGCCGACCCTCCGTATCCCTGCAGGGGCTGTGTCCATCGCTGGGACCCCCTTTGGTCCCTGCTGCTATCCCTGGAGCCCCCCCCCCTTACGTGTGCCTGCCCAGGGAGCTTGAGCATGGAACGCTGACAAATGCAGAGACAGGACCCCCAGGGTGGGCGAGGGGGCAAGGCCAGACTTCTGGAATGCCCCGCAGTCCCTCGAAACCTAGAAACAACGGCCTACACACCACACCCCACACTCTGAAGACGGCAGACCCCGCTGCTCAGGTCTGCAGATCCCCAGGTTGTGGTTCAGGGTCCCTGAGGCCCCGGAGAGGTTGGTTCTCTCTGGAGTACCACCTTGGTTCCGGCTGTGGGGCCCCTGCCCGCTGCCCGCAGGTGTGCACTGGTGACCTTGCTCAGGTGTGTGCCTCTGGGCCGACGCGGGGCTGCCTGTCCCTGCATAGCTGCGGGGCTACCACTCATGCTGCATCCCTGGCCTGCTGGGGCTTGGGGGGGGCACCTCCTGCCTCAGAGTGGCCAGAGCGGCCGGTGTTGTCTTAGACTGTGGGTCTGTGGACCTGCTCCACAGACTCGGGACCTTAAAGGTCCTCACGGCCACCAGGGCTCCCCACAGGGGACTCCGCCTCTGTTCTCTCTGTCCCGGCCCCCACACGCCCCTCGTTTTCTGAGCTGTTGGTCCTTCTGCTTGTCATCGGAAGATCACCCCATCCCCCACAGGGCCCTCTGTTTCTGGGGGGGCCTCCGAGGGCTCCCCCGGTTAGCGCCGGCCCGTCTCCCGGGGTCTCTGGCAGCTGCTGGTAATGCAGGAGCCGTTGAGCCCGGAGCCAGCGCTGCCGGAGGGCGTCCGGGCCGCTCCCCGGGGGCTCACCCGTACCAGACTCCAGATGACCCGCGCTCGTCTCGGGGGGATTATGTAAGGTCGGAGTGGAGGCGGCGGCCGAGGGCGGGGGGGGCCGGAGGAGCTGGAGACCCCGCCGGCTGGCTGGGCCACGAGGCCCGTCTCCGCGCCCGGGCTGGCGTCCGCGGCCGTGACACGGTGCTGGGGCGGGCGCCGGTGCAGCCGACGGAATCCACCCGCTCGCCCTTCGGTAGCGGCCCCGGGAACCGGAGCCAGAAAACCCTGAAAGTAACCGCGGGAGGGGCCGCGGGAGCCCCTGGGGCGGGGGCTGAGGTCGCGAGGCCGGACGGGTCTCCCGGTCCCCCGCCAGGCAGGGTGTGGCAGGCCTAGTCCTTCTGTTCTCGGAGCCGCGTGGGACGGGTCTCGGCCGGAGGACGTCGTCAGCGTCTCCAGCACCGAAGTCACTCGCGGGACAGGACGCCCGGTGGCAGAACTCCATGCCCTTCCCGCTCGTCTCCGGGGGCTGCGACCGTCCCCCGCTGGGGGCCGAGGCCAGGGGACGTCCGCAGCGCCCGCCCGCGTGCGGGGGAGGGGCCACCGCGCTCAGCTGTGAAGTAGTAACTGGAAATACCAAGTACTTTTCTTTCTGAAAAGAGAAAAAGTAAGAAGAACTAAGACAAAAAAGTAAAAAGATTTAAAAAAAAGACAAAAAGTAAAAAAAACAATAAAGTAAAAGACACGAAGCCACCTGAAGTGTGGGACAGTGTTGCTGCCCGTGGTAGTACTTGTGAAGTGCTCACTCTGCAAAGAACCGAGGGGAAAGTCGTTCAGCCACTGATGGTTCCGGAAGGCCCGACACAGGAGGACCGGTGTTTTTCAGCTCTGTGGCTGCATCAGGAAACAGGCATCCAGGAGTCTGTGCTGGGGCATTTCTGATCTCTCCTGAATCACGTGGGAGCTGATCAGGGCTGTGGGGCGGCAGGCGGCTGCTCTGGGCCAGAGCCCAGGATAGGCCTGTTGGGTGGGCCACCGACCAGCCTCCTGTGCCCCTCACCTGGGGCCGGCATGGAGGCCACGTGTATCTGGGGTGCAGACCTGGCCAAGGGCCTGGCCTCCCGATTACCCCCAGGGCTGCAGGGCAGGGTGGGCTGGTGTTGTCTCAAGGCATCTGAGCTCTTGTCCTCGCAGGTGGGAAAATGAAGCCCAAAGCGGCTGCCCAGCCCCTGGTGCACACCCACCCTCCCTGTCTGGCTCTGACGGAAGCTCCAAGAAGTGAGGTCCGCCTGGCTGGACGCCTGCTCACCACATGCGTGCTCGAATCTGTGCGCCTCCAGCGTCCTTGTCCGTGGGCTTGCTGTTTCTGGAGAGGCTGGAAGAGCCATCAGGCCTCAGTGAGGGGCCTGGGCCCCCTGCACCTGCCCCCGACGTAAGGTAGCAAGTTGGCAAGTTGTCCAGGGCTGGCCCTGTGCTCTCGGCTCCCAGTGGAGCTGTGGTGGCTCGCCCTTGGCCAAGCACATACCTCCGTCCCAAGCAGCTGTGGCCAGGATGGTGGCCCTTGTCACTGGGCCAGCTGGTCACTGGTGGGGCCATGTCAGGCCGTAGAGCTGTCGCTACACAGTGTGTTTGGGGAAGGGACATGGTGCCCCCTACCCTCAGGGAAGCCCCCTGAGCATGGAAGCAAGGCACAGGTGGTCACAACGGTGGCCTGTGGCAAGCCTTTGGGCCACCAAGTCCTGGGGCTGGCGAGGCCCAGTCCTCTGTCTCGAGCCCGTGCTGTTGGGCTCTACCAGGTGCGGGTCCTGGGGAGACGCCGAGCTTACAGGGCCGGGCAGGCCTCCGACGGACTGATGGGCGCTGTCTGGTAGCTCCACTAACCGCTGGACTGACCTGCCATCTGTCCCCACCCCACACACCCTGGCATGGGGAGGGCCAGCACAGCGTGTCCCTGGGCTTCCTGCACATCCCCAGCCGGCAGGTCCGACAGGCCTTTCGGGGGAGGAATGGTTCAAGGGCAAGTGTCAGGAGGGGCATGACGCAGGTGCAGGTCCCCATGGACACAGGCCAATGTCACCGCCGTCCTGTCCTGTTCTGCCCACATTGCACCCTGAAGAGCCCGCTTCTCCCTTCCTCTGGAGGTGTTTAACCACGGCGTATGGGAGTAGGGGACGCCGAGGGCACAGCCCTGCAGCTGGGGCCGTGGCCAAGGAGCCATGTGGGTTGGGCCCACGGCCTTTCCTGGCCAGCACCCAGTGGCTGCCCTTGCCTCTGCTGGCCTGTACCAGCCCAGGACCGCCCACCAGTGTCCCTTTTTGCCTAGCCAGACCTTCACCCACCTGACTTTGCTTCTGTGCTTCCCAAACCCACCCCGCTTGGAAATGTCCCTGCCAAGCCACAGAAATGATGCACGGCCTGCTTCCCGGCAAACGCGCCTGCAGCCGGCCTGGGCGAGTCCCCAGGTGCCTTTACCAGGAAATCAGCGGCCATGGCGAAGCTCACTGGGGATCTGGTTTTCCTGAGGAGGGGTCGGCGTGCTTCAGAGCCGAGGATGGAGGTCAGTCTGTTCACGTTGTAGAAGAGAACCTGGGCGGCGTGGAAGGTTGAGGTGCTGGCCAGCGGGTCTGCGACCCCAGGCCAGGGCCCGCCCGTGCCCACTGCTGGAGGTGGCCCCGGGACAGAGACGCGGCGTTTCCGGCCCATGGGCCTCTGTGCTCCCGCCTCCCACCGAAGGTGCCGCGTGGCGTGTCGGTCCCTGTCGGCCCAGGGCTGGCCGCAGAGCGTCCTCCCTCCCGCACATGACGCGCGGCCCCGGGGCGCTGGGAGCCGCCCTGCCCCTTGTCTCCAGCAGGAGCCTTGTGCTGCCTTGTCCTCGATCCAGGGACGCCGGGAGGGCGGTCCCCCACGCAGGTGCACCTGGACGGGGCCTCCAGCCCCTCTGTGTCCTCCCGGAACATGCCGGAAAGCCTGGGGAGACTGTGTCTGCCCTTGGGTCTGTTAAGCACCCGCCATGTCATCAGGCCCTCCCTTCCTCGGTGCCCCATCCCCTGGTGCTCCCCCAGAACCCGCGGCCGGAAAACCACGCAGGGCGCTGCTGTCCCGCAGCAGAGCATCACCCTCCGTCCGCGCGGAAGAACCCGTTTCTGCGGACGTGCTCGTGTACAATATCATAACCTGAATTCCGGAGCCCCGTGCCCACACCTGGTGGCCGCAGGGCTGTGGAATGCTGTGACCGTTCCAGACCCCCGTCGCTGCTCTTGGGGGTCTTGTGCAGTGGCGGGATGAGCAGCCGGCACCTGCGGCCTCGGACCGGGGGTCCCACGGTGACGGCGTGCGCCGACCCACACCAGCTTCTGCGAGGTGTCCCGCTTGCCACTGTGCTCCGGCTTGACCAGGTGCTTCCAGACCCCGGGGCTGTCAGATGCCGGCCACGGAGCCCTTTGTCAGAACCGGGGTCCTGAACTTCCCATCAGAAGGTGGCACCTTGGGGTTTTCGCAGCTGTTGGCTGTCCTGATGTCTGGGGACTGAGGGCCGAAGGCATGGTTCCGGGGAGGTGCGGCCTCCTGCGGCCCCGAGGCGGTTCACGACGCAGGAGTCACAGGCAGAACCGGGCGTCGGCTTCCAGGTAGCATGCAGGCTCCCAACAGCTACGTCAGGAAGTTCTCCCGCATCTGCCGCGCCAGAAGGTCCCTCGGTGCAGAGAGGGAGAAACCACAGCGAGAACAATGTCAAAGTAGACGTTGCAAGTGTTCACCTCTGTTCAAAGTGTTCAGCTCTGCGCCCCGAGAACACTCCGCGCTCCACGCCAGCGACGAGGAGCCCGGGCCATATCCCTCTTGGACTTTCCTGTGTGTTTCTCCTGCACTTCCCTTCCCGGCACATAGTTTTTCTGGGTCCTACGTACTGTATTTGGATTTCTGCTAAGCCAATAATGTGTTTTTCTGTGTTTCTTTGCTCAGAGTAAGGGTTTTCGGTGTTTTTTTTTTTTTTCTCTTAAAAAGGTGATTTATTACCAAACGTGGCAAGCTCTAAGAGACATCATGGCATGAAGTTTGATATTATGACGTCGGGAGTTGAAGTCCTTGCTCGTTGCCTTACATGAGTCATTTCTGTTGCCACGGAACCTGCCGACTCTGAGTCTCCCACGAGCGCGACCTTTCTGACTTCAGGACTTTAAGAATAAGCCCCCTCCCTCTTTTTGTTCTGTTCTGTACTGTTTCGCTCTCGACATTCTGCTTGTTTCAGGAATACACTGCGATGCCCCATCTCTGTTTCCTGAAAGTGTTTGCATAGGCTATCGGTGTTATTACTTCTGTGAATATTTGACAGAGTTCACAGAGGGCGCTCGGTGGGCCCGGACTTTCCCCGGTGGGAGGGTTTAGGATGACAAAGCCAAGATCTTTAATGAATACGGGGCTCCTCCTATTTTCTCTTTAAGCATGTCCGAATTTTGGTAAGTCACATTTTTCATGGAATTTGTCCAGTTCATGAAGTTACCAAGCTGACTGGCATAAAGTCATTCACAAAACTGGCTTGTCGTCCTTTTACTATCTGTCATATCCACCGGGACAACCAGGCTTTCATGCTCGGTATCGATGGTTTATGTTCTGGTAATTATTTTTTCCATGACTAGTCCGGGTATCAGTTTACCTGCTTTGTTGCTTTGAAAACACTAGGATTTCACTTTGTAATTTCTTGGTGATGTTTGTTTTCTATGTTGCTAATTTTTGCTCTTGATTATTTCCTTCCTTCTATTTCCTTTGTGCTTCCTGTGCTTACTTTCTTTTGTGGCTCTTGAGAATGACCCTTATTAGAGCACTGACCTCAGCCCGTTCCTCTTTTCTAACACAGGCATGGATTGCTATAGATGTCCCCCGGGCCACTGCTTTGGCTGCACCCCACACATTTGGATACGATGTATCTGTACTCCCACTAAGGTTTGAAATACTTTCTAAATTGTTTGCAACTTGTTTTTTAAAACATGGGTAATTTAGAAGTGTGTCATTTAGTTTCCAAATATTGGAGTTTTTCCTGGATATCATTCGGCTATTGATTCCTAACTTAATTCTGTTGCAGTGAGTGAATCTGCATCATATATTTTCAGATCACTTCCATTTTTTGAGACTTGTGGTATGTGTCATTTTTTCCTGTACTTGAAAAGAATATGTAATGAGGTATTGATAACAGTTAGGTTAAGTAAATGGTGACGTTTGGCTCCTCTATGTGTCTACTGATTCTTTTCTCTAACTGATAATAAATTGCTGAGAGAGGAAAGTTAACATCTCTTACTATGATTATGCAATTTTTTTCCTCTAGAAAACTAAGCAAAAAAAAAAAAAAGGACTTCTTTCATCTGATAAAGGGCATCTCTGAAAAACCTAGAGTTAACACAATACTGTACCTACTATTGAAATATTGAATACTTTCTCTCTAAGATCAGGAACCTGATAAGGAGGTATGCTCAGTCTTATCACTTGTCGTCATCTTACCCATGGTTATAAAACAAAAAAAGATGTAAAAGACATAAATTGGGGAAAAAAAAAGACATAAATTGGTAGGGGAGAAGTAAAACTGCCTGTATTTAAACACGGCATGATTGCATGGTAGGTCTCCATGAATCTCTAGGATGAAGCCACTACTATGAATTGCAGGATACAAGGTTAATGTACAAAAATTAATTGTACATGTATGTACCTGCAGCAAACAATTGAAAGATGACTTTTTTTTAAAGAATTCCATTTCTAACACCAAATAAAATAGTTAAAAACACATTTAACAGAAGATGCACACGCCTGTTCACAGATAAACTGCAGGACAGTGTTGACAGACTCTAACAGACGTGAGTACGTGGACAGATGCGCCGCGTTACTGGACGGAGAGACTCAGCGTCACAGAGATGCCTGCTCTCTGCAAATTCGTCTCTAGGTTCAGTGCGATCCCAGTCGAGATGCCAGCAGGGCTGTGGGCAGAAATTGAGAAACTAATCCTAAAATATACTTTGAAAATACAGTCAAGCCTTGAACAAGATGGGCTTCGACTGTGTGGCTCCACTTAGATGCGGATCATTTTCCAATAGACACAGGACAGTCCTATAAATGTACTTTCTCTTCCTATGATTTCCTTAATAACATCTCCTTTCCTTTAGCTGACTTGATTTTAAGAGTATGGTACATAATGCATATAACACAGAATACTGTGTTAACCAACTGTTCGTGTTACTGGTAAGGCTTCTGATCGGTAGTTGGCTATGTTAGTTAAGCTTTGGGGCAGTCGAAAGTTCTGTGTGGATTTCTGATCAGGGGTTTGGCACCGCTAACCCTACATTGTTTGAAGGTCAGCTGTACAATAGTCCAATTGTACTTGGACTAGAATAGTCGAAGCGATTTTTGAAAAGTTAGAGGATAGATATCCGTTGCGTTCCAGAATTCCTCCAAAGCCACGGTAATCAGGTAGTGTGGGTGTGGGTCAGTGGACTGACAGCCACACAGCAGTAATCAGCTGATTTCCAACAAAGATGCCCAGTCAATTCGATAGGGAAATGAAAGGTTTTCAAACAATTGAATATCTGCATGGAGGAAGAAACACATCCATCCTGCCCCTGTTCTATGCACAAAGTTAACTCAAAATGATCATAGACATAAAACTCCTAGAAGGAAGTCTTTGTGATTTGTCTGTTGTTGCCTCAGGTACCATTTCCAGCTTGTGGTGCAGAAATCTAAAGTGTGGGGGCGGGCGCGTCCCTGGGTGGTTCCGTCGGTTCAGTGTCTGCCTTCGGCTCGGGTCATGATCCTGGGGTCCTGGGATGGAGCCCCAGCAGGGAGCCTGCTTCTCCCTCTTCTGCCTGCCACTCCCCCTGCTTGTGCTCTCTCTCTCACAAATGAATAAAATCTTAAAAAAGAAAAAACCAAAGCAGCCCCCACCCCCAGCGTTAGCTCCCGGGGCTGTGTCACCTGTCACCTTGCACAGCAAAGGGGTTGGCATCAGTTGACCTGAAAAAGGGGAGATTATCTGGGCAGGGCTCAACCCATCCCCATCTTTTTAAGAGCAGAGGGCTTTTTCCCTGGGTGGTCACAGAAGGGGACCTTAGAGATGGGACCTGAGGGAGGTGTCTGTTGTTGGCTTTGGGGCAAGGACCCGTTCCCCTCTCTATCTCCGACAGCGGCACGGGAACGGGGAGTACAGGCTGAGCCGCAAGGCGGGGATGAGCCCGGAAGCGGTTCTCCCGATGCCTCCCGATGGGAGCCTCGACGTCACCTCCCGGGGCACCGAGCAGAGCCCTGGCCACCCCCCGGCCTGTGGCCTGCAGAGCCGAGACTCTGTGAACCGGTGGCCGGCAGCGCCGCGTGCGTGACTGTCGTGAGCAGAAGGCGACCGCACGGCGGCCTTCCTGCGACCGTGGCCGTGAGCCGTCTGCTGTGTCCCTGTCCCCTGTCTCCTGGAATGACGGGTATCCTCCTATTTGGGTTTTCCCCTCTTTTTTTGATATGACGAGCCTTCGGTTTCCAAGCTGTTGCGGGCCTCCTGTGAAATGATGGCCCGTCTTCTCGGAGACCTCGTCCGAATCCTGGCTGGCCCGGGTATGGCCCTGGCCCCACGGCAGCATCCACGCACCTGGGAGCTTGGGAGGGACTCACGATCCCGGACCCCGCTCGGGCCCCCTGACACAGAGGCTCGGTTCAGGTCGCCCCCAGGCACTGAAGCGTCCCCAGTGGTCGCCCGCCTTGCCCTGGAGCGTGGCTGGTACGGGTTCCGAACGGGACGCCTCACGCGGTGGCGTCTAGACCAGGCCCCTCCGTCGTGGCGCTGCTCCGGCCGCAGGGTCTGGATCTCTGGTCTCAGACACGGGACCTGCCGTTCCAGTGAGCTTTCTCCGCGGCCTGTGAACCGTCTCCAGCCCTGGTGCCTCAGACGTGGCCCCGGGCAGCTCCTGTGCCTTGAGAGGCCCGGTCTTCTCCGCTGGAGTGGGACCTGCGTGCGGCAGCTGCCCTCACCGCCCCCTCTCGGGGAGCCCAGGGTCACCCGCTCGCAGCCGTGAGCATGTCGGACGAGCCTTGGAGAGAGAGGCACGTGCCCTGGTCGCCGGCCGCCGCTGTAGACCCCGTCGTCTCCGCCAGACAGACACACAGCAGAGCCGCCGCGACTTCTCCGGGGCCGCCGAGGGGACTGCCGCGCCCCGCAGAGGCCCCGCTGACGGCTGGGTGCGCCTCCTCCTCCGCGGTCAGCCCAGCGGGGACTGCACAGTGTCTCTGCCTACATCGTCACCGTCTTCCCTCTTCCTCCCGCAGACTGCACGTCCCGAGAGAACAGAAATCCCTCTCCCCGCTGGCCCAACACGTGGGCTATTTTCTCTGTGAGAGATCCCAGCCCCTGTCCTTCCCTTGCCCCGAGACACTCTTCCAGGAAGCCTTTCTAGAATGTCCGGCCAGGATGCCCAGTGCAGTGTCCCTGAGAGTCATGGCCTCGGTGCTCTGACCATCCGTTGAAGCCCGAACCACTCTGAATGCCGCGGCTTAAAGCAACCATTTGGTTTTGCTCCCAGTTCCACAGGTCAGGAGTGTGGGCCGGGCTGGTGGGGGGCTTGTCCTCGGGCTCTGCTCCGCAGGTGCGGTCACCCAGAGGCCCGGCGGGCGGCCGTGCAAGAAGGCAGCCGCGTGCTGCCGGCCCCTGGCGGCTGGAAGCTCTGGCGGGCTCCCCCTGGCCTCTCTCCACAGCTGGGGCTTCCTCGTGGGCCTGGAGGGTGAGGGCAGGAGTTCTCAGAGACGAAGGCAGGGGCCCCAGAGCTTGCTGTCGCCCAGCGCCGAACTCCCGTAAGCCATGATCTTGTGTCTCCACTGGTCCCTCCGGCCGTGCCGGTCAGCTCAGATCCAGGGAGCAGCGGCCACAAGGACCTTGAGGTTTCCTCCCTCACATGTGGCCCCATGTCCTCCGCACCGAGATTCTCCAGCAGCACCGATGCAACGAGCCAAATTCCATTTCCCCAAAGTTGGGGCAAGGCAGGATGGGAGACGGAGCTGCGCTGTCCGTGTGATGCGCAGGTGTGCGAGGCAGCTTGACGTTCCCGCAGAGTCGTTCGCTGGTCGGTGCCAGCGTGGGGCCGGCAGGCACCTGGAGCCTCGATTTAAAGAACCGTGAGCCCCATCCATGGGACTGCACCGAGAGGCAGCCTGTTATGGAAAGTCTTTAGCCCGGTGCTGGGGTCCAGACGGGCCACTGGGGCCACAGAGCGCAGGTGCGGGGAGGAACGGGGTCAGTGTGCTGCTCTACCCAGGGGCACGCTTCTCCACGCTCCTCAGGCTCTGGCTCCCCCGACAGCGGAGGCACCTCCCCTGCCGCGGAGGCACCTGAGCCCTCAGCGAGAGGGGCGTCTTGGAGACAAGGGTCATGCCGAGCTGGTTTCGGGAAAACGTCTCGGCGTTGCAGGCAAAAGAAGTTTCTGCAGTCCTCAGCTCGAATTTTATTTACGGCGCAATGTTGACTCACCGCAAACATCCTGCTCCGCTAAATATACCGCCAGCTCCTAGAACAGGGCTGTGGTTTGCGAGCACGGCTTCTGTCCCCCCTTGTTGGGCTGCGCACCCTCTTCTGGGGGAGGTGGGTGGTCGCCGGAGCCGCGGGACGCGCTGCCGCCCGTCGGGTCTCTGACGGAGGTCTTGGCCGGGGACGGAGGTCTGGGCAGCAAGTCTGGTGCCCACTGCCGGGCACGGCCTCCCTGCGGGGCGTCCTCCTCCTCTGACAGGCTGCTGTGGCCGGCGCTCCCCAGGCCGTACTCACACAGCCGGGACTTTGCGGCCGTAGGAAGGGCTTGGAGCCGATCCAGGCAGAAGGGCAAAGCCTGCCCTCCCACGACTCGGCTTCAGAAGCAGAGGCCCAGGCCCCAGGGATCGAGCCCGAGCTCCAGGAAGTGGCCGGCGAGGCCCCTGTCCTTGTCACCCTTGTAGAGAGAGACAGGCCGGGCAAGCGAGAAGGAGGCAGGGATGGGATCGCAGGGTTGCTTCTGCTCACACAGCAGGAAGGCGGGAGGGAGGAAGCTCTAGAAGGAACAGAAGCCCACTCCCTGGGCTGCGGTGAACCTGGGCAGCCCCCGGGGCTGCACTCCGGGAATCCTGCAGAAGACCGGATTCGGGGGTGGGTGGGCAGTGGGCGTGGGGGAGTTAGGGCACCCCAGCCCGTGTCCCCATCTGGTTCTGCAGTGGCCACAGCAGGAGCGCTACAGGCCCACGCCACACCTCTCCCTGGAGCTGCGGGGGGACTGCCACCGGGCGCAGAACATCCCCTTCGTGTTGTTAAATGCCCAGTGGTTGCAGGCACTGAAGGTGGGTGGGCGGCCTGGTCCTGTCCCCTGCTGCTCCCTGGCCCCCTGCCACTCCCTGGTCCCACTGGCAAGCTGAGGCCCACAGTCCAGCATCACATGGGGCAGGTGGAGACCCCAAGGCAGGAAAACAGGGAACATACTTATGGGGCAAGGCCCATGACAGGCTCCTGGCAGAGCCCGGGTGCAGGACGTCGGGCCCGGTGGCAGTGCCGGCCCTCTGAGGGGACAGCTGGGCCCTCCGAGCCCTGGGAAGACCGTGGCTTTCCCGCCTGCCTCGGCCCCGTGCGGAAGGAGAGCCGGGCATGTCTGGGCGATGTCGCCGCACGCCTCTGCTCTTTTCTGTGAAGCCGCCTGCCAGGGGGAGAGTTTTGATTCCTCTCCGCGGAGGTCAAGAGATGTCTGACAATGAGACACCAAGGTTCCCTGAAGGGACATGCGCCGGTGTGGGCGCTGGCACCCCAGAGAGCAGCCTTCACGGAGGTGAGCAAGCCGCCGGCTCCCGAGAGCTGAGCGAGGCACAGGCAGAGGCGCCTGGGGCGGAAAACAGCCCAGATGAGCTCTGACTGCCCACCCCAGCCAGCGGGTCTCCAGAGCGTGGGATCCTGCTGTGCCGCCGGGCCCGGGAGATTCTCGGCTGTGGCTGCTCTGGTGGGGCCAAGGGCTGGCAAATCACCACCTGTGGGCCAGGGCCCTCCGCGTCTTTTGTGAATAAAGTTTTATTGGGACACAGCCACACCCATGGGTGCCCGTGGTCTGCGCTCCCCCCGCAGAGCTGAACCTTGTGACCACAGCTTAAGGCCCGGGAGGCCTGAAATAGCGTCAGGCCCTGTGCAGTCGACTTCCTGACTCTGGACCTGAGCCGTGGGTCCTTCTGGAATGCTGGGGGATGGTCTCTGGCGCTGGCCTGCCGGTCCCACCCAGCTCAGAAAAGGCACCTGGCCTAGGTGACCCCGGTGCAAAGCACCTCATTCGCGCAAGTCACAGCGGCGGTCGGAGACCATCTGCTTACACGACAAAGAAAGCTCAAAGCTGATTTATGATCAATAGTCCTGGTGCATAGCACAGGCCCTCGGAGGTCACCTGGCTGCCCTCTTGGTTGGTGATGGGGGTCGGACCCCCCGAGGGGCGTGGGCTGCGGGGCCGAGTGCAGAGCGGGGAGCCGGGACCTGCGTTCCCGGCCCGGGCGTTGGTGCAGGCGTCCCACGGCTGCTGGGGAAGCCGGGCAGGGCCTTGTCCCCGTGCCCGACACTTGGTTTCAGAGTCATTATTAATTTCCTGGTGCGGTTCCCAGGCCCCATGGAGGAAGGACGTGTGATTTTTATGTGAAGCGGCGGGGGTTGGGGTCAAGCAGAAGTAAATAAAGCCTGGAACGGCTGTGTGTCTGCCACCCGGAGTGGGGCGCGGGGACCTGGAGCCCGTCGGAACTGCGGGCACGTGGCACGCCCCTCCCCTGCCTGCCTGTGCCCGGTCTGCGGCTCCCGGACCCCAGGGGGCACTGGGGTCTGAAGCTGTCACTGGGCAAGTGCTCCTCCGCCTGCCTGGTGCCTCTTGAACCCCCTGCTGCCCCCGGGGCGGTTTTTAAAATTGTGAAGCCCTGCCCCCACCCCAGAGCTTCTGCAGTCACGGTCTGGGCAGGGCCGGGGAGTGGAGGGTTTGGAGCGAGTGTGCGGGGGAGGCCGAGGGCCTCGGTTGATGTTCCCTTCGAATGTCGCAGCCGGGAACCCATGCTAAACCCCAGCAGGCCAGCGAGGTCTCAGCCTTCAGCTCGGGGCTCGGGACTCATGCTGCCTGGAGCCCACTGTGTGTTCCCCTGCCCTGGAGGGTCCTCTCTGGGGCCCCTGCACGCCGCAGAGCTTCCAGGAGGTGTGGTGAGGAAGCTGGCTGACCTCCCCAGTGACGGGAGGGGAAGCCATGGGCTTTCCAGGGGCTCCTGCTGGCAGGGCCCCTCTGACGTCCCCCCGCCCTTCCCGCCAGCGCGGACGGCAGTGCTAGAAGGAGCCCTCGGTCCCTCGCAGTCCCTGGCTGGTGGCAATGGGCCAGTCCCTGAGCCTGGAGCCGCTTGCCCTCTCGCAGACCCGGCCTTGCCTGATGATGGACCTTGATGGGCCCGGGGGGCAGGGGGGCATCCACCCATGACCAGCATCACTCCAGGCCTGTCTGGCTGTGGCCCTCCGAGTCAGGACAGACCCCGCTCTGTTCTCTCCCAGCTCCATTCAGACAATAACAGCCCCGCTCAGGGCGTTGAGAGGCCCTTCTGGGGTCCTGGCCTCTGTCCCGCTCACGGTCCGCTGAGCGCCCCTCCCTGCCGGGCATCAGCCTCCGCCGGCCCCTCCCACGCTCGTGCAGTGCACGGGGCCAGGCCGGGCCGGGCAGGGTGGCCTGAGCTGGTGGAGGGGTTGGGGGCAGAGAGCGGAGATTCAGTGGTAGGAACACAGCCTTACAGGCACCTGCCGGACGCCTTCTGTGACCGCCGTGTGGGGCCCTACAGTCCTCCAGAGCCCACAGCGCATCCCAGAGGGAACCCCGGCATCCACCGTGGCCTGAGGACCAGGACGGCCGCCAGGCCAGGGCCTTGCAGGTCGGGACACTCCCGCCCTCCCACTGCCTGCTCTCCTGGGCTAGGGCAGCCGCTGCCCCTGGGGCCAGGAAGCAGGACTCAGCGGTGCGTGGGGATTTTGAGACAAACAGTGCTGGAACCATTCTGAGCCCTCGGTTTCGGACGGGCCTGCCTGTGCCCGGAGGAGCTCCGGTCTGAGGGGGTCGTGGTTCTCTCCTGCAGGTACGTTGCTGCGTGCATCGGGTCTTTTCCTTGAGCGTGTATTGAGTAAAATCAGGAGGGCTTCTAAAATGGTAAAATCCAGGGCTAACCGTCCTGTGTCCCCACTTCCCTCCTGCCTCGGTTTCCCCTGAAGGGAGTCAGCAGCCCCTTGCTGCGCTTTACACCACGGAGCTCCTGCTTACCGGGACAACCGCACCTCCAGGGCCACGGAGAAGGGCCCATGCCTGCCAGGAGCAGGCAGCCTTTGCCCCGCTGAGTAAGCTCTGAGATTTCACCCTCGGTGGAGGACGGAAGCTTTAGCGGAGAGGGCACCTGGGTGAACGCGGACAGGCAAGGCTACAGTGGCTGGGTGTGCAGGGGGACCGGCCCTTTCTTTTTCCCCCGAAAAGAGCTAACTCCGTCCTTGGGGCCAGCGTTGTGAGAACCAGAAGCGCTGGTCGCGCAGAGCTTCCTCGGGAGGAGACGAGCCCATGACAGGCCGCGGAGCTTTTCAGTGCGTCCGGGGGACCAGGAGGCTGCGCTTCGCAGCAGCGGGGCTGAGCCGGCCCAGGTGCTGCTCGTCCGCGGGGCCTGCCCAGTGGCTGGGGGCCTTCCACCGCTTCCCCTGCCCCGGACTCTCCAAACCCAGCCTTATCATGCCTGCGACGTCCAAAGCCGCCTCCTGTCCTTGTGCCTCTGGCCAGGAGGGTTTTGTGGTCCTAACGGTGCATGAGATCGGACAGGACCCTCTGCCCCATGGTCAGGCCAGGACGGGCTCTATTTAAAAATCTATCACCTTGGGCCCGTCTGCAGAGTCCCCTTGGCCGTGCAATAGGAGGCCTGTGGGGCCTCCCGTCTGACCCGTCATCTGGGGAAGGGACCTGCTCCCCCGGCGGGCCGTCCCCCTGGCATCCCCTGAGTCGGCCACCGTGACCCTGCCCGTGGCCTTCTGAGGGTAGCACCCTCCACTCCAAGAGGGAAAGGGCCCCGAGGCTTCTGCCATGTGCGCTGGAGCCCCCGGGACACGGTGTGTTCTGATCGTCACTGCAGCACAGAGCGGAGGGAGTGGGCGGCTCACCAGCCGACCGTGAGCACCGTGGCGCGGTCCCAGCGCTCCTCGTGTCTCTGCCGCTCGAGGGCCCGCAAGTGCCAGGCCCGTTTCTTTAAGCAGGCGTTCCCGAACTCAGGGCCTCTGCAAGAACCCACAAGTGGGAGCGGAGGAGTTCCCGTCCCGGGGGACCCTCCAGGTTCTCCGTGCCTTCGTAACGATCAGATTCATTGAAAAGGCAAAACCCCACGAACTATAGAGTGTGGTCAAACTGTTGCCGGGCGCAGGGTGACGTACGAGGGGCAGGAAACAGAAGTGTGCGGTCGGGCGCAGCTTTCGCGATGAGTCATGCTGCTTCTCCAGAACAGCTCTGCCCTCGGGGCCGTCTTGCTCTTGGCCGCGCTGGGAACGGCCCTGGCCACGGTCACATGTGTCCTCTTCGGGGCGACGGGAGGAGGAGGAAGGTCGGGGTGTGCACTGTGCGACAGCGGACCCGGCACCGCGACTCGAGGCTGCCGTTCCTCGCCCTACGCGGCTGCCGGGTCCGCGGGCCACTTCCTCAGCCCGTCCTCCTTGGGCCCCTGACCCGGCGGCTGAGCCACCAATCCCCGGGCACCGTGGCTGCCCCGAGGAAGGGCTGGGCCCTCTTTCTGTGTGGCCTCAGGTGTGGTGGGTGGACTCCTTAAATCTGGGTTTGCAAGGTTTTTCTGTGTTTTTCCCTTTGTGAACACGGCCTCTGTCCCGCAGCCTCCGGCTGTAACGGAGAAGCAGCCACCGGCAACGCGAGGGGACTAGGCCTGACCGTGCTCCAGTACAGCTCTCCTGACAAACCGGGCACCGGGGCCGATCTGTCCGACGGCCGTCCTTCCGTCTGACACGGTGACCCAGGACTCCTAAAAGCACAAACGCGGACTCTGCTTCCAAGTCTGGTCCAGGAGCAGTCTCAGCCCGGCCTCTCTAGCGGGTCACGGGGCCAGCCCCGATGGGATACGGGTGGCCGCACAAGGCGTCTCTGGGGATGACGGTCCTCCCGGGGGGTAGGGGTGGGGAGGGAGATGCGGGGTTCACCCCGCTGACGGGTTTTAAGGAGACGGTGGGGTGTACAGCCCTCGTACTGAAAGCAAGGCCGGGAACCCTGCCCTAGGCCCGCCGCCTGTGTACCTTGCCGTGAGTTCCGTGGAGAAATGTCCAGGCCTGGTTGTGCGACGCCCCTGACCTGCGCTCACAGGACTTCGTGGCGAAGACGCGGTCTCCTCCGCCCGCCTCCTCTGGTGGGGTGTCGCACTTGGATACAGGACGGAGAGACACGATGTGGCCGTGACTCTTGGAGGGGTTGGTCCCTGGGGCCTCTGTAACATGCGTCTTGCTGGGCTCCAGAAGGCCCCTGCCCGGTGTTCTGCCTCCTCCCTGGTCACCTGTTTCTCAGGGCCCCGGGCTGTCCTATGGACAGAGGGGTGTCCGTGGTCCTAGAGGCCTGAGGGTCCCCGGACACATGGGGCAACTCCAGTCCCCCGACTCTTGCCCACAGAATGTTGCAAGCCGCCCCGTCCTGCCTCCAGCTGCCCCTGCCCCGTAGCTCTGTGTGGGGGGGATTTTACAGCGCATGGGCTCCCTTGGGACGAGGCCCCGCCGCTCCCCGCGGCCTCAGGCTGCCGCCGCCTCAGGCCAGGTGCCCCGTGTCCTGACGTCACCCGCCTTCCCACCCTCCCCTGCACACGCGGTGCCCCAGGCCCTTCTCCATTCCCCACGGAGCTGCCCTCCGTCCTCCGGCCTTCCCGTTTGCTCTGAGCCGGAGACGCTCCCCCCGTTGAAGGGGATTCTGCGCATCCCGACCCAAGTGCTACTTCTTCCTCGTTCCATGAATGCGTCCACTGCTCCTTCCTGGGGGCGCCGGGTGGGTTCGGTGCGTTAGGCGTCTGCCGTCCGCTCAGGTCACGATCCCAGGTCCGGGGATCCAGCCCCACGTCGGGCTCCCTGCTTGGCGGGCTGCGTACCTCTCCCTCTGCGGCCTACTCATGCTCTCTGTCTCAAATAAATAAAATCATAAACAATCACAACAACAAAAAATAAATGCTCCTTCCTGAAAGAACAAGGGAGAGGGAGGGCGGGGGAGGATGGAGGGAGGGGGAATGAGAGACGGGCGGGGACAGGGAAAGCCTCGGGACTTGACTGACCCGAGCGCACTGCCTTGTAGCCCCACCGGGACACTCCTGCCTCCGCAGAACGCAGGACGGGTTCACCGAGCATCCAACGCAATCGTTTCCCGTCCTTCGTGATTCATCTCTGGCCCGGTGAGCAATTCTGTGCCTGACAGGAGAGTTTCTGAAGTGGTTCCCAAGCCGCTTGCCGGCGTTTCCAGGTGGGGTGTGGGGCTGGGGACGTGTGTGAACGACCAGGCCAGCATCGGAGTCTCAGGCCGCCCTTCCATTTCCCCAAACCGTCTGTGGATCCATGTGGAGCTTGAAACCAAAACCAAAGACAAAGAATCCGAGGCTGGATGTTCCTTGTCCCCCAGAGGGGACCGCTCTGCCTCGGGGCGGCTAGGAAAGGCGCGGTAAGCAGATCCCTCGGCCCGGGCCACCGAGGACGCAGGCCCCGTTCTTGTTTCCTTGTGTTTTTTCCATAAAGAAGTTTGGGCAAACTGCTGTCCCTCCTGCCCTGAGCCGGGTCCGGCCTGGGGTGGGTCCCCGGTCCCCGCGGTGCAGGGTGTGGACTGAGGACAGGCTCGCACAGCGACTGCCGCAAGCGGCTGGGGTCACTTGGTCACGCTGGTGAGTGTGACGTCGTACAGCACCAAGGGGTGCCCTGGCCAGGGGCTCGTCAGACACCCAGACCCGCTCCGGGCCGCCCTCCCACCCCCGCCCCGAGCCCACCAGACCCGGCCAGACGGCCTGCCCGGTTCCGCAGACGACAGCGCCCACAGGAGCCCTGCGGGCGGGGCAGCCTTCCCTGGCGCGAAAGATGTGAGCAGACGTGTTTGCGGAGAAGACGCGTGTGTGGCCGACGGGAACGTGGACGAGGCCGGGACCGTCACGTGGAAGTGAAACCACAGTGGGCTCTCACCTCCTGCTGGAACAGCATCTCCAAAGGGACAGCAGGTCCGGGGGGACGTGGGGGACAGAGCCCGCGTGCGCTGCGGTGGGGACGCAGGCTGTGCGGCCACGGCCGGCAGCGGCGCGGGGGCTCCTCGGGAGTTCCGAATGGAGCCGCCGCACGACCCGGCCGTCCCCGCCCCCGGATCGATGCTGAGAGGAACGAAAAGAGGATTTTGAAGCGTCCTCTGCCTCCCGCGTCTGTGCCGCATTATTTCCAGTGGCTGAGACGCGGAAACGAAATCGCCGCGAGCGGCTGCGGGGTACAGAGGCCGCCGCGGGTCGGCGTCGTGGAGGCCGTGGGAACGCACGGGGTTTCTGGCATTGGCGGCGCCGTGGATGGACCTCGAGGACGTGAAGTCGGTCCCAAAAAGACACTAACACCGGGACCCCAAACCAGAACAGAAACCCTAAAGCGAAAGACCAGCAAACTCAGAGAAAAGAGCCGGGCCTTGCGGTTCCCAGGAGCCGGGGCGGGGAGAGGGGTCGCTGGGGTCGGAGGCACGGACCCGCCGTTGTGGGGGCACCGAGAGCGGGAGGAGCCGGAGGGGACGCCGGGAAAGCCGCGCGGGAGAGCAGGTCCCGAGTGCCGTCGTCACCAAGCGAGACGCTTCCCGTCTCGCGCTTTGGCCCCTTTGCTGTGTCTGTGGGTGGTGGCCCTTCCCCGCCCTTCCCGGACGACCACCGCGCGGTCCGTGTGCGTCAAACGGCGCCGTGACCCGAACCCATACGATGACGCACGTCAGTTACGTCGCAATTTGGAGGAAGAAAATGAAGCAGAATAAAAAATACATAAAAGAATAAAAAAAAATCCTCTTTTTGTCTGAAAATGTCTCCACTCGCTCTGTCTCCAGACCCATCACGCAGCATCAGGAAGCGGCCTCGGGAGGACGTGGTCTGGGCGCTGCGGGGACCCGACCGGCTCTTTCCCGCCTCCGACGTCTCGCCCTGTCTCCGGGCTCCCCTCCCAGGCCCTGGAACGAGCGTGTCTGGAGACCTTCCCGCTCCCCTGCAGGCTCCCCGGGTGCCTCTGGTGCCTCTCCCCGTTCCTGGCTCTGCCGATCCTGGCCCCCAGCTGAGCCCCGGAGCCCCCAGGCCCACTCCCCGTGCACGGCCGCCTGCACATGCCCCATGGATCCCCCCGACGCGGGAGCCCTCCCGCTCACTCCCACTCCCCTCCTGCGTGCTCCAGCTCGGCGGGGAGAGGCCCGCATCCCCCGTCAGCTCCCCCCGCCCAGACCTCGACTCCTCCTTTCCACAAGCCCTTGCAGGTCCTGTCATTTCTGTCCTGGTCCGGGCCAGCATCCCACATCAGGCTGCCACCCCGGCCCCCTTGCTGCCGTGCCCCCAGCCTGCCACGCGGCAGAACGCTCGTCCTCCTCGAGGCAGAGCTGACCGTCAGTGCTCGGGCCGCTCGTGAGAGGGACGTGGACCACAGGCCCCGGGGCCCAGCGTCGCAACGAGGCTTGTTGTAACGTGCGACGGTGTGGCCTGCTCTGGGGCAAGCGCCCTGGGGCCCACCTTGTCCCTGCGATCCGCTAGCACCCCCGAGAGCCGCACCAGCTTCGTGAGACACGAGGCCAGTCTGTGAAGTGGTCTCGACAGAAACGTGTGACCTGAATGTCGCGGGGGCACCAGGGTACCTTTCCGTGTATAGGAAGAAGGACACGAACCCCACGGTGCCGAGGCAAACAGTGAGACGGACCCAGCCTGTGGGACAGACGTGGGCATTCTTCAGCCTCCCGAGGGCCCAGACCCTTCAGGAAGCCGGCGCGGCTCCAGGCGCCGCGGGACGCAGGGGCACGGCCTGCCGGGGGCAGCTGAGGTGGTGACCTGCGAGCCCTCTCCACCGACCCTGAGGGACATTCTGGGGACAGCTGGGGACATTTGGACATGGTTTGGGCCCAGCACGTTAGGAGGGGGTTAGCGTCCGTTTTGTTCCATGCGGTAACCGAGGGAGAGGGTCCTGAGTCTGCTGCTTCCGGACGACCCGGAACCGGCAGACCCAGAGCACCCCAGTGCCCACGAAAGGAGGCGCTGGAAATGCAGGCAGCCGCTGAGTCTGCCGCACGTGGCCGTCAGACACTTGCTGTGTTTCCAACTTCCCTCTCTGTCTGAAATTTCATGGCGATAGAAAGTTACGGGGAAAATAAAACATAAAACCAGCTGCTCCTAGGCCTCAGAGTAAGTCCTCAGGCCTTGCCCTGGCCTGACGGGCCCCGTAACCAGCCCGCTGACCGCCTGAGCCCGTAAGCTGGCTGCGGCTCCCAGACCTTGGCCATGTCGCACTTTGCTGGGGGCTGGGGGACACGTCACCAAGCATCGGCCCGCGTGGCTGCTCTGGAACGCTGGGCCGACGGTGAGAGCCGGGAGCGGCCGGAGCTGAGGAACGGGCACTGCTGCGGAGCTGGCGTGTGTCTTTGGGAAGTGGCCCCGGGCCCCGTCTTCCCTGAGTGGGTCAGAACAAGTCCGCACTGGAGGGCACGACGCCAGGCCTCCCGATGCCTCCAGCCCTTCTACGTCAGAGGGCGGCTTGGTGCCACGGGGGGCTTTCCTTCGCACCGCGGAGCGGAAGACAGTTCCGGTTCCTCTGCTCTGTACACAGAGAAGGTCGAGATCTCGTGCTCACTGGCAAGCAAGGAAGACGACACTGGGGCAGAAGGACACGGTCCTGCACAGACAGGTGGATGGACAGATGACGGGTGGGGAATGGGGGAGTGCATGGACGGACAGACAGACGGATGGAAAGATGGTGATGGCCGGACGGGTAGGAGGAGGTACGGAGGAGTGCGTGCATCGCTGGACGGACGGACGAGCAGAAGGGTAGGAGAGCGCACGGAGGGAGAGTGAGGGACGGACGGACGGACGGACGGATATTAGAGGATGCACGCGCGGGCGGAGGAGGGAGTAGATGTAGGTACGGATCTGTGCATATTAACCCTGGATACGTTAGTCTCTGTAAAACAAGACGATATCTTACCTACAGACTTCCGTCTCAGCCCTCTACATGTTAATCTGAGAATCATCTCATTTTCTAAAGATAATTATTTTGCCCAGATACCATTTCATAATGGCCTGAGCTCAGGCGTATCTCAAGAGTTTCCCTTTTGGGAAGTCATTGCGTTCGGGATTATTGTTGCTTTAACCTCAGAACGTTTGCTTCTGACGTGTGAGGGGTTTGGCTTGTGGGAATGATGGACCTAGAGATCCGGGGATGTCCTAGCTCCGGACCCGAGGGCCATGACTACCTGATGACAAGTGTGCAGCGTAGGGCCAGGAGCAGGAGGGTGAGGCTGATTCCACGGTCTCTCTCGTGGTGGGGACAGAGCCAGGTCACGGGGGCGAAGGGCCGGACGGCTGACTCAGCCGGCACACTGTGGCCCATCCAAGCGTACCCGGCGGAGCAGGGAAGGGGAGGCAGTGAGGGCAGGCAGCGAAGTCGCTCCACAAACGGGGGAGGGGTCGGTCCTGTGTGGACGGCAAGGACGGGAGGAAGAAGGGGCTTCGTGAGGGAAGGCCTGAGCTCCCGAGGAGCTGGGGTTTGAGGGAGGAGGCGGGAGCGGTGGTCTGGAGGCCGTGACGGGAGCCGCCGTGTCGCCTCGGCTGGAGTCCCAGCTCCTGGGGGCCGCGGGGACGGACTGAGCACACGGGGCTCGCCTCTGCCCTCAGCGGCCCCTGAGGAAAGGGCACTAACCACTCTTGACAGCGACGGCGGCACTCAGGCCACTGAAGGGTTCAGAGCAAAGGCACTGAGGTTTCCTGGAGGAGAAATTCTGTCCCGGGACCACAGCGTCCTCTGGCGCCCGAGCTCCCGGTGCGCTCAGACGTCAGGCCCGCCAGCCTCCCTCGCCGAGGGCCCGTTCCTTGAAGTGAAGCTCTTCGCCTCTTGGTCCCTCTGTCTTCATGTCTTAGCCACGTCCGGATTTATAGCCTGTAGCTCCCGTGGCTTCTGTTTCTCCGGAGGCCGATTCAACAAGGGGCCTCGCTCCTGACCGCGGGGTGGCCCGCAGAGCACCCCGGAGGGCAGCCTGGACGCGGAGCTGCGCAGCCCTGAGCAGCCCCGGCCTCCCCGGGCCCCACCCCGTCTCCCGCTCGCTTCTGTGACTTCGCTTTCTGGTCCCGCCGTTGCGCCTCCAGCCCCGGGCCCGTGGCAAGCACGTCCTACGGGACGGGAGCCTGGCTGCATGCACACTGGAGCTA
Source organism: Neogale vison (assembly GCF_020171115.1). Taxonomy (NCBI): domain Eukaryota; kingdom Metazoa; phylum Chordata; class Mammalia; order Carnivora; family Mustelidae; genus Neogale; species Neogale vison. Next base: position 100,888,170 of record NC_058099.1, on the reverse strand, counting down.
GTTCAGTGCAGGGCACCGTGCCTCCCCCTTGGTCCCGCTTCTTGGCTTGCTGGTTGGGACCCATTCAAATGCTGGTCTCCAGGAGACTGCCCAGCCCCGCCCCGCCCCGCCCCTCCTGGCCAGCACCGCAGCGCCTGGCCATCTGGTGTCCACGATCCTATGTTCCCGGTGCTCTCGGTGCTGGTTCCTGTGTCTGCCTCGTCGTCTCCTCTGAGGGGGACTTTCCTCTAGAAGCTTCCTGATGGGTCCTGCAATGCTGCCTTGTCTTGTGCCCAGACTCCTGTGCCACGGACTGCACGTTGGTGACCCCCTCTACTTGCACGTGCGTTTCCTTTGTGGGACCCTAATCAGCCAAAAGCGGTTACTGGTTCTCTCCTGTTGGGCCGCTCGGGATACGCTGGTCACTGCCGTGACAAGAGCCCCTTCAGTCAGTAGATTTCTTCTCTCTCACTGTGTCCACCACGGGCTGATGGGGCGCGGGCTTTCTTCCTTGGGACAGTCCCTCAGTCACTGGGGCTGACGGGATGGTTACCGCCTCCAGGGTGGCCGTCGCCAAGCAGAGGGAAGGAGGCCCTGGAGGAGGATGCCGCTCTGGCAAGCTCTGCTCTGGGCCCGAGGGAGACACACCGCTGTGCTTGCCGCCCAGGGCCAGAGGCAGTCCTGAGGCCCAGCCGTCGGGGACGTCAGGAGGTGCCGTGCTGCCTGTGCCCGAGGTGGGCAGCTGGGGACACCTGGTGAGCAGCATTGGTCCCTGCCTACTGGTCGGTTCCATCCTAGGGACTGGCATAGGAGCTGCTCTAGTCCTCGAGGGGAGACAACGCCCTGTGCGGCCCAACCATCTAGCGGAACAGCCGCTAACAGGTGCTTCACCGGCGGCTGAGTGACCGAGGGACAGGACACATACGCCAGCCTCTCGGCCGCGCCCGGGCTTCCGGGCCAGGAGGGACCGCTGGGTGCCGTGCAATGGCGGGGGCGGGGGGCTTCCCTCTGGGGGTGCTGGGCAACTGCCTCGCTGTTCAGACTTCAGTTTGACTGCTAGGGAGGGTCCCCACGACCCATTTGCCACCACTGCCCGGCTGGCCAGGGGCCACGACTGCTCAAGGCCGCAGAGCAGTCCGTCCTCGGGGCCCCTTGCTGTTCCTCCGTGGCTGGCTCTGTGCAGCCACGCGGCATCGCCCGTGCGTTTCTGCATCCAGATTTCCCTCTTCCGGTCAGGACACCAGGCCCGTTGGGTTTCGGGCCTCGCGCAGAGCAAAGGGCCTTTCTCCTTCGCCTCTCCGTTCCGGCCTCCAGCGGCAGCTCACCAGGAGGCTGGCGGGGCAGGAAGCGAGGACGGTGGGGGCCTGGGGGTGTCCCGGGCGTGCCGTCTGCGGACGTCCACCCCCTCGGCCGCAGAGGAGAGCACAGAAGGGCGGGTACGGACAGGGTCAGCAGAGGAATTCCCGGGGGGAGAGGGATGGAAACCCTGGTCATCAGCTCAGCCCAGGACCGCGGGCAGCAGGACAAAGACCACTTCTAGTCCCAGAGCCTCTTCCGACACGGCTCTGGTCAGAGGCTCGGTGTCGCCTGGATAAGGACGTCAAAGGGATTCAGACAGTTTGTGTGTTTTCTCATTCGCCTTCCCGACACGGCGGCGTGCACAGATCCAACCAACTTCTCAAAACGGTGAGCCCGCCTGAGCTCCGCGCGCGAGCTGGTGTCCGGTGGCCAAGCGGCAGGCTGTGGAGCCGGGCTCCCTCCGGCACCCGCCGCTTCCGGTCTCCCGAGGGTCCCGCCGGGTCACCTGCCCTCCTGTCTGCTTCCCTCCTGACGGCATTGCAGCAGCCCGGCGTAGACTCGGCTCCTGAAACCGCAGCGGCACCGTGCACAGGCCAGCTCTGAAGTTACTCGAGTCAAAGCAGACCAGGGAGCCGCGTCGCTGGTGCCGGTTTCGTGCCTGCGCCATTGTGGAAAGAGTCCGCGTGCATGAGAAATTTAGAATCTAGAAAATTCCAGAAATGAAAATTTAAAATCATGGTTGACATACTGGTATTTCACTCCGAACTCTGGGCGATTCTTCCAGGGCTAGGTAATTTTAAAATTAAAAAAAAAAAAAAAAAAAAAAAAGTAAGTCAATGCATGAAAAAGATACACTGGGCCTTGGCGGTGGGGGCCGGGGGCAGAGGCTGGAGCTCCCGCCGGTAACCGACAGCAGCAAGAGATCCGGCTGGGAAAGTGCTGGAGGGGCCCGAGGTCGTCACTAACAAAACGGGAGCAAACGGGAGCGTGACAAGCCATTTCCGAAGGGCAGAGTGAGGCCCGTGAGCAGGACTGTGGGAGCCAAACGTAAACGACTCACTCACCCGCGATTCAGGTCGGAAGAGAATTAATCCCCAGGCAAGCAGGAACCGGGAGGGCCTCTGCGCCACCCCGTCAGTGTTGCGAAGATCCGTGCTCTGAAGTCTGCTTTTTTCCCCCCCAGTCAGGGGAGATGCTGATCCTTGTTCTAAGGGCTGGTTTTAGCTCATTTTCTGCACATTTCTAACAAGACTCATGTTAGGGTCGTGCAGCCAGAAGTCACAAGCTGGAACGCAGAAACCCCTCTCCGCACGGGCTCCTGGGCGGTCCTCAGGGCTGCGAGAGCCCAGGGAGAGACGCGAGAGAAAGAAAACGAATGAAGAGCGAAAATGGAGCCTGAGTCGCACAGGGGCCTGGACACGCGCCCGGCCTGAGCACCCGTGCCCAGAAAGGGAAAGCAAAAGGGCGGCCGGCGAGGTCCTTCCCCCCTGGGGTGGGGGCGGGGAGACCTCCTGAGACAGCCAGGAACTTGAAACTTCTGGAGAATTGGCTTCTCAGAGCTTGATCTTGATTGACTTGGTTTCGTTTATTATTCGTTCTGTCGTTGTCAACACTGGTGCTGAGCTCTCCTGTTAAACCGCACGCGTCACCCCCCGAAAGCGTAGCTCGCCGTTTCTGCTGCGTTCACGGGCTTGTGGGGCCCTCCGACCTCACCACGTCTCACCCTCACAAAGGGAACCCCGTGTCCGTCCCACCAGCGACGCCTCCCATCCCTCCCACGAGCCCCAGACGACCACGACTGTGGTTTCTGCCTCTGGAGCAGGGCCTGCTCCAGACGCGTCGTATCCGCGGGACCGACAATAGTCATTCGTCACCGGCCGCGTCCGCTCGGTCAGGAGCCCCAAGCCCGGCCACGTTTTGTCTTCTCTGTACTTCGTTCCTTTTTATGGCCCAGGAAGGACAGGTCACAGCCACGACGGAAGAGCCCACCGAACGGTACGTCCCGATTCGTTCGCCCATTCCCCGGCGGATGCAGGGTGGACGTGGGCCTCCTTCCCGGCGGTCACGAGTCCCGCCGCGGCGAAGGGCGTGTGTGTGCGTCTCATCTCCCTTGGGTCGATTGGGAGGACTGGGTCGCTGGGTCCTATGGCCGCCCCGGGTTTAACAGTGGGAGGGACGGACGAGTCACTTCAAACAGTGGCCGACCACCTCGCTTTCTTTTGAGCAATAACTCTGCGCAGATTCCGACTTCCGACTTCGCGTCCTCACGGCCCTGCTGTGGTGTGGGTCCCGGCGGCCATCGCCGTGTGGCTTTGACGTGCGCTCTCCTAACGACCGCTGGCACTGGGCACCTTTCCGTGGCTTCCTGGCTGTTCGTACACTTTCTTTAGAAAGTGTATAATTAAATCCTTTTCTCGTTTTTCCATTACATTAGTTGTTTTTTTTTTTTTTTAATGTTGAATTGTAAGAGTTCTTTATATATTCTGGATAAAAGTCATGTCCCATTCTGTGGGTCATCTTTTCACTTTCTTAATAGTCTTGTTTGCACAAAGGAAAAGTTTAATTGGATGCAGATCACTTTTGTTTTTATGTTTTCTTTTGTCGCTTGTGCTTTTGGTATCATATTTAACAAACTGTTGTGTAACCCAAAGTCCCAGAGATTTTACTCCTATGTGTCTCTGGAGAGCTGTATGGTTTTCAATGTGACACGCGTATCCGTGATCCATTTTCAGTTGGTTTTTGTCCATGACGTGAGGTGGGGATCCAGCCTCATTCTTTTGCTTGTGGATATCCGGTGGCCCCAGCACCGTCTGTGGAAAAGATTGTTTCCACGGCACGGAGTCGTCGGGGCACCCGTGTCATGGACGAGTCGGTCCGCAAGTGCACACATGTCTTTCTAGACCCCGTTCGGTTCACTAACCTGCGCGTCCTCTGCTAGTAGATTCTCAGTGCGTCATGAAGCAGGGAAATGTGGCTCCTCCAAGACTTTTTTGGACATTGCATCCAAACTTCTAAAGAAAATTAATTATAGATCAGAGGAGTGACTTTTTCCTATCCAGAGAATTAAGTGGCAGTAATCGCCCAAAGACTTGAGGTTCCGGTGGTCATCGAATGTGTCTCTGTGGCTGCAGCGCTGGGCATTTCTTACCAGACTGTCATGGGGTAGGCGGAGGGCTAGGGTCTCCCCACGAACCTGGGTTTATAAATCCCACTAACAGTCCTAAGATTCAGAGGGTGAAGTAACTTTCCGAAGTTCTGACACATACTTCGAAATGTGTATCTGGTTTCTGCCCCCAGTTCCTGACACAGAGTTTCTAAATCCCTTGACATCTCACGGACGGTAAAAGTCTGTTTTGTTCTGACAAGACGATTCCTGGTGGGCGCCGGGATAGTCTCAGGGTGGGGTGTGGTCACCGGAATGACCAAGTCCCACTAGAAGCGGGGAATTGTCAGTCCTACCCCAAGCTCCGGGGAGCGGAGGCTGGAGACTGAATTAATGCTGTATCATGACCACGTGATAAAGCTCCGTAAGAGTCTCTGAACCGTGGGGTTCCAGAAGCTTCCAGGGGGTTCCGGGAGCTTCCGGGAAGGTGAACACGTCCTCTTGCCAGGAGGCGCGGCCCCAGCTCCGAGGGAAACAGAGGTTCCTGCGCTGAGGGCGCTTCAGACCTTCCCTGTGTACCTCTATCTGGCCGGTCTTCTGTGTCCTCTCCAGTATTATTTACAATAAATTGGTAAACACGAGAGTTTCCCTGGGTCCTGTCAGCTGGTATGGCAAATTGTTAACCTGAGGAGCGAGTCACGGCAGCCCCTGTTAGTCGCCAAGGCGGACGGAAGTGCGTGCGAGCCAGGGACCCGCGGTGGACAAGCGGCATCCGGAGCAGGGGTGGCCCCGTGGCTCCGAGCCCTTCGCCTGTGCGGTCAGCATTCAGGCTGGGCGGTCAGCGTCAGAACCCGGTTCAACCGTAGGACACCCGGCCGGCGTCCCCGGGAGACTGGGCGTCTCATGGTGTGGGCAGCCGGCCCACCGCTGGCCAGAGATGCGGCGAGGACAGGCGAGTTTCCTGTCGATCACACAGCTGCGTAACAGGGGCCAGAGCGGGGAGCCTGTCTGTCTGTCCGTCTGCCTCTGGAAACTACTCTCCCACGGGCCTGCTTTCTTTCCCACGGACGGCGCTACCGTCTGCGGCCGTTGGGAGAGGCGAGACAGCACGCCGCTGTGAAAACGCAGTAAACGTGGGTTTTTTTTATTGTCATAAAATTTATATAACATAGAATTTACCGTTTTCCTCACGTTTAAGTGCACAGTTGAGTGACGTTGAGGACAGCCCCCAGCCGTCGGCGAACTTCTCATCTTCCCAAACCGAAACCGTTCAACGCCAACTGCCGGCGCTCCCTGCCACCGTCCCGGCCCCTCTACCTTCCGTCTCGGGAACTGGACGACTCTGCTGGCTCGTACGGAGGGATCCTCAAGTCTTTGTTCTGTTTCTGGCTTGATTCATCTAGGAGAGCGTCCTCGTGGCTCCTCCTGGGAGCGGGTGAGCAGCATTTCCTCCCTTTTCGGGGCTGAGCGACACCCACTGCCTGGCCAGACCCCGTGTCGTTGGTCCGTTCCTCCGAGGATGGGTGCCCGGGCGCCTCCCCTCCGGGCTGCTGCGGATGACGCTGTCGTGCACGTGGGTTCAAGTCCGGCTGCCAAGTCTTCTGGGCGTGTGCCCCCACGTGGAATTGCTGGACCCGAGGGTAGCTTGAGGGAATGTGCACGTCTAAAATGCTTCCTTTGAAGATACTCCAGAGCGGACAATAGTGTGTTTTGACTGTGCCATCTTGAGATGGATTTTTGTCTTTTTAAAACAATAAAATCACCATTTGAAAGCAAATCCGGTGAACAAGATGAAGGGTAACGTGGAGGGCCTGATTGGTGGAACAAAACTGAGGCGTGAGATGTCTCTTGCGTGTGAGCTTCCCAGGGAAGTGCGCGATGTCTGCTCTGCAGGGACGCTAATTCCAGCGAAGAGGTCACGGGAGGCGGCAGTGAGAAGTGCGTGAGAAGGTGAGCGTGTGCCGACCTCGGGTCTGTCGGCGCCTGGAGAGGCCAGCTGGGGAAGGCGGCCCAGCACGGCGCCGGGCGCAGACCGGGGGCTGCCAGCTGCAGGCTGGGAGTCCGGGGCCAGAAGCCGGTTCTGTGAGAGGGTCAGCCCCAGGGGACAGAGGTGCCATGCGTGTGGCTCTCTCATCCAGGTGTCAAGCCACAGGTCACGCACCAGAGATGCTCAATGATAAAGTATCCCGTTAGGACAACTTTTAAACTGAACAGCAAGCATCCCGTGTAGCCCTGAAATGCTCGGCCCCTTTCCCCTCTGTTCCTCCCTCCTTTTTCCAACCTCGGGAATAACACTTCACAGCGTGCCGAGCTTGGGATATAATAAAAACACAAAACACAAATTCCTGCCCGTATGGAGCTTATATCTAGTGAAATAAATGTAAAAATAAAATACCCACAGCAAATTTGAACCTTTAATTACAGATGATGAAATTATATATTCAGAAAACCCAAGGGCCTTTGGTGAATGATAGAATGTTTAAAGAGGTGGCTGGAAGCAAAATTAACTTACAAATATCAAAAAAATCCTGTCTTTTTAAGAAGAGACTGATTTTCTTCTGGAGTGAGATAAATCATTGCCCAAAACATAAAATCCTTGGGAAAAAAATGAATTTTATTAAAAAAAAAGGGGGGGTTCAAGGCATACTTGTAGAAAACTACAAAATCTTTTTGTAAAATGTAAATTCGTTCTCAGATAAAGGGAAACGTTCAGCACGTGTTTCTGGAGAGGAATGTCTAAATCTTAAAAGTACAAATCTTAACAAATGTGTGTGTGTGTGTATCTCTATATTTTAAATGTGAAAATTGTAAATAAAATGCTTCTAATTGTGTCACAAAGAAGTAAAATATCATGAACAATTAGGTTTTATACCTGGAAAGCAAGGATATTCAAATCTGAGAAAATCTACTGATACAATTTACTCCCTTAGTGGAGAAAAACCATATATTCTCTCAATGGATATGAAAAATAAAAATATTCAACACTCTCAGGGCATCCGGTGGCACAGTCTGTTGAGCTTCCGACTTGGTTTCAGCTCAGGCTGTGATCTCAGGGTCCCGGGATCAAGCCCGGAACCAGGCTCCGTGCTCAGGGTAGCGTCTGCCTGAGACTCTCCCTCTGCCCCTCCCCACCGAGCACGCGTGTGGGCTCTCTCTCTCAGATAAATAGATAAATTAAAAAAGAAAAAAAATTCAACAGTCTCTGCTAAATAAGTGAGCAGTTGAATTAACAGAAAACGTTTCCACAACTTGGCAGAGGCCATCTTCAGAAATCTACCTGGGAGCCTGAAGGAAAAACATAAACAGTTTGAGTAAGTACTGACACGCTGTTCTTCTGGAGGGACATCTAAATCGTAAACATTCCAGTTCTTCCCAAATCACACAAATTCGTTTCAATCACAATCCAAACAAGATTTTTTATTTTTTGAGTTGGCAAGCGGGACATCACGTCTGTATGAAAAATAAGGAACAGAAGAAACGTTCTGAAACATTTGGAGGAGACAAGGAACAGGCAGGGAGAAAGTACTTAGCAACCAAAGGAATAATATCCAGAATATATCAAGAGTGCCCACGAAATGACCAGAAACCTGCAAGGAGTGAAATTTAAAAAAAAAAAGGGGCAAGATAAGCAGGTGATTCGCAGACAGTGAAACACACACGCGGGGATAATCACGCATGAAGATGCCCACGTCTCAGGGAACTGCACATTCCAACGAGCGGGGGGTTGGGGGCCCCTGGATTAGGAACAACCTAACACTTGTCGGCAGGAGACAACGGTTAGGTCGATCACAGTTCGTTCACGTAAGGAATCACATCTGCACGCGTGGCGAGCTCCAGGAAACACGGCGAAGAAAGTGTGGGGAGCACCGCGTGTGCAGTCCACACGTCTACACCCGCCCGTGCCCGGCCCAGCGCAGTGCGGCCCAGAACGTCGGCGTGAACGGTGGCCCCGAGGCCAGCGGGTGGGCCCGGAAACACAGCTTTCCGGACTTGCTCAGGACACTAGCACGTTACCGGAGTCTTGGGCGTGAGGGTCTGTTCACGGCTCTTTTTCAGGTGCCCGTCGGCGCCTCCGATCAGGTGGAGATCAAGACACTGTGCTCTGGCCGCTCCTGTCGAGAGCTGATCTGCACCAAATGCAGATGCTTCTTTTTGGCGCATTTCCACGAGTTCTTCGGCTCCCCCGTTAGCATCCTGACCCCACAGAAAAATGACGATGCTATAGTTAGTCGCCGGTGCCAAGGAGGAGGCCAAACCATGGACGGGACATCCTTAGTGTTTCAATGAACTGGATATGCCTGAGGCCCGTTTCCTGAATGCTTCTTCCGACGGCAAAAGCGTGAAATTACCCGCTGCGCTGCAGCTGACATTCCCGGAGCGGCACCGTGCACCCCGACGGGGCCCGGCCCCTGCCCCGCACAGCGAGAACAGTCCTGGAAGACCGTCCCACCCCTGGGACCCCCTATGACCCGTGCGCTGGTGGGAGGCGAGGGCTTGTCGGGAATCAATAAAAGGAGCTAGAAAGGACCCAGTGCCGAGACTTGATCCAACATTAACCCTCACTGTAACGACGTGTTCTGATTCTCTGGACTTTCTCCACCTCTAATTTTAGAACGGAATGAGATTATTTTTGAATGTAAACTTATGACTTCCCTGGCTACTTTAAGCCTTTAAATATTTAGCACTTTCTCAAGAAAGAAGAAACTCTAGGAACATGGAGATCCGTACTCCAAGTAGACACAAGCGGTGACTTCACGTACACAGCGCACCGGACTCGTCTGAAAACCTCCAGCAGTTTCTCCTCAAGCAATCGAATCCCGTCGCTTCCTGACCCGTTCTCTCCCCAGCACGCGGAGCGTTGGAAGAGAGACCCTCTCAACTCCGTGTCCTGGGGGAGCCCCGGCCGCGGCGAGGCAGGGCTGCGACCGCGGGGATGGTCGGGGGCACCGGCACTGAGCTGGACCCCAAGGCCAGGCAGGCCCTGAGCGGCCCTCGGGGCAGCGGAACCTGGGTGAGATCCGGAGAGACGCTTCTCTCCGCGCGGGGTCTGGCCCAGGACACCGGGAACGTTGTCGGCAGCATCAAGGCTGACTTCGCGATTTCTCTTTGAGCCAAGAAATCACCGAATGCCCTTTTCCTTGGTGCCCCGTCGGTTTTAATCCGATAACCCACCCCACCCCAATCGATTGAATGCCAGAGGAATGCCAGGGGGTCCCTAGAGACGGAAATGCCCTTTCTACAGCTAAGACGTTAGGAGAAGAGCCGGAAACGCACTACAGAGCCTCCCGGGGGAGGAGGGTAGAGAAACCTGCAAAACGTCTTTAAATGTGTGCGACTCCTTCCAGGCAAGGGCACACGAGGTCCAGACGGTCCTGCTGAGGCCGGCCGCTCTGCCGACGAGCTCGGGGCGCCTTCCTCTCCCTGCCCACCTCCTCTGTCAGCTCCCGGCCCGCCTCTCTGAGTCGGCGACCTCTTCAGCAGCTGGCCTTCCCGAATGGACCTGCTCGTCCGAGCGAGGCTGGCTCGATGGCAGCACAGACACGCTGCATTTCCCGCCGCAGGGCTGCCTGCCCTGTTTCCGTCCGTGCCGGGAGCTGGGCCTGTCCGGAGGCGGCCTGCCTCGACAACGGGAGCGCCCCGAAGCCTCTTCCCAAACAGCCGGCCTGCTCTCCCAGACCCTGCAGCGTCAAGGCCACGTCCTGGAGGCCAGGCCTGCCGAGGGGCTGGTTTCCATCCTCCTGCGCTGCCTCCAGCCGGCGTGACTGTCTGTACGCCGCGTTCCACACCCGGCACGTCTCGACATTCCCGAAACCCCGGGAGAATCTCAAAATAGAATAAGAAATGAGAATTTAAATTAGAAGCAACAGCCCCTGCACCGGCCGCCAGCTTCGGGGGCAGAGGGGACCTGCCTCCTCCTCCCCAGGACGGTCCTGGTTTCCTCCACAGTGCGGCAGCGCGGGAGGCGCCCTCCGGCGCGCGGGACTCAGACCTGTCGGAGAGGGAGGCCGGCGTCCGGCGGCGGGGCTGGGGTCAGCGTCCCCTGCCTTGTGAGGAGGGAGAAGGACACCGGTCCCTCCATCGTTCAGTGCACTGGCTGAGCCACCGAGTGAGAGGAAAGGGGGACCCGGGGTGGGGAAGTCAGGTTGGCTGGTTTGCCTCTCGGGCGTGGGTCTGCGGTGTTTTACCGAGAGCCGAGCCCTTAGAGGAGTCCGCGGTGGGTCCCACCACAAAAGAAAGTCCCCTTTGCCGCTGGGACGGGAATACTGAGCGCGATCCGTGCGCGTGGCCCGTGTCACGCTGTGGCGAGCGGCAGGGTAGGGCCCCAACCAGGGCTGCCTGCGGGAAGGCATCCTCGGGAGGGGGCCCCTCCCGACCCGCCCTCCCGCCCAGGGGGAGCCGGACTCCGCTTCACCTCACCTGTGTCCGGCCTGGGGCTCTGGAGCTCCGGGTAAGACTCTCCCCTGGACAGCACGGCCCTCCCACGCTCTCACGTCCGCCCTGCGGATCTCTGGCTTGTTTCCCTCACACGCTTGGGAAGGGGCTGGCCAACTCCGTGCGAACCCCGAGCTCACGGGGCCTCCGCGCTCTTCCTCCCCTCCCCTGTCTGCTGACAGGAGACCCCGGAACTGGGGGGACCGTCCTGGGCCCCGCGCTGTCCTTCACCCCTCGGTTCCCTCGGGAGCACCTCCCACGAGGCCCTAAAGGATACCGAAGGCTGCCCCACGCGGAGCAGAGACGGCCCAGTCCCTTCCCAGCTGGAAGTCCAGCCTCGGGGTGGGTGCTGGAGGGAAGTCCCCACGGGCTCAGGGTCTCCAGACCGCCCGTGCCCCTGCCCCTGCTCCCAGGGCCCGTGTGTGCCTTTCCTGCCCAGACCAAAGCCTGTCCTCCGCTCAGCCCTGTCCTCCAAGCCCGGGGACGCGGCCTCCTCTCCCGGGCACGAGCTCCTCTTGACTCACACACGTTAGGAAACAACACGCACAAATGGAATCATTTGCTCCCCATGACAGCAAACCCAGACTTAATTACAGTTTCGACCTCTCCCAGGAATGTGACCTTTTCACAGTCCGACGTTTCCTGCGCGGCGCTGGTGAGATCATCCCAGCGGCACAAGCGTCAGGGCCCCAGCTCCCGCCCCGAAGCCGTCCTGGCATCACACACGGCTTTCTCTTGCTCGCTCCTCCTTGCCCGGCCGCTGCCTAAGGAAACCTTGGTTCCCTGCACGTCCTTGCACCATCGCTGGCTCGCCGGATGGGACGCTGCCTGGTCACGAACCGTCGCTCGACAATGCTAGTTAGATTGGCAAGCTTGCCGGGCTGATTGTTGTCTTTTACCCGCGTAGATGCTGCACAAGCGGGAAGGTGGGCCCACCGGCTCCACTCCGACCCCGGGGCGGGGCATCTCCTGCCACTGGTGTTCAGTCTGTCCCGGCAGGACCTCAGGCTCTGCCGCCACCCGAGTCCCCGCCCCGGCCTCCGCCATCCAGGAGGTGACTTTCAGTCTTCTGGAGGGGCAAGGGCTGAGGTGTCCACGCCTGTCCTGCAGGGCGCCCCGGAGAGCCGCGGTCCTCCCTGCCCTCACCACGGGCCTGGGCTCGGGAGCCGGCGCGGGAAGGTAACCAGACAGGCACTGAGCGGTCATGGGCCGTGCGTTCACGATGCTGCAGCCGTGAGATCCGCAGGGATGGGGACCCCGCTGTCCCTTCCCCTCCGCGGCGGGCACGCAGTCTTGAGAAGGGAGCGGCATGGGGGCGGAGTGCACTGCATCTGAAAATCCCTACACCCTAATTTCCTCAGCGCAACACAGGCGCAAAGGTCGCCCGCACCGCGCAGGGTTCGGACACCGGAAGGGGCGTAGCCCGGGGCTGGACCGAGAGAGACTCTTGCACCAACGTCACGCATGTGACACCGTGTCCTTACTACGACGTTTAACGTCCTCGCTGCGTGATGCGGAGCCTGGTTCTCTGCAGGAACCGTGGGCCACATGCTCGGCCGAAGCCCGTTCCTGCGACCTCAACACCCTTCTGCTGTCCAGAGTGAGCAGCTTTCCTCTGGAGAAGATGGACCCTCAGTTCTAGAAGGAGAGGAGGCCAGAGGGTTCCGTGCCTGTGCGGGGCAGCCCGGAGCCTCCCGTGACTCAGTCTCTGTTCTGAGGAGACCACAGACGGCTCCGTGGCGAACGCTGCCCACCAGGACCAGCGGGGCGTCTCCTCCAGCACGTGGCCAGTGACTAGTGGCAGAGAACACACGGGGACGCGTGATTTCCTTCTTCGTTTCCGGCGTGGGGGGCGGTAAGCCGGACCTGGACGTCACTGGCCCAGACACTGGGCCGTTCCCGTTGGGTCGGTCCCGTGGCCGTTCGGTCTACGCAAGCCTGCTCGCCGAGTCGTTCTGACCGCAGCTCCCGGGAGCCGTGGAGAGAACGCCCGTCACCCGCACGGGCGCGAGCTGTCCCTCCTAACCCCCGGCCGCCTCCACGTGGCCAGCCGGGTCCCGCTCCCGTCCCCGGAGCCAGCGCATCCCGCTTGGGGGTTCCAGTGGCGACGGCGCAAATCCCGCGGGCACCGTCAGCCGGCGTGTTCGAGCGGGTGCCCGTGTGCACTCCCGTGTGTGCCCGGGGGCCTGCGTGTGTGTCTCGGGCCTCTGCGGCGTGTTTCGTGTGTTCAGCCCTCGCTGGGCCGACCTCGCTCCTGCCCTGTGAGCGTTTTGGCCGCCGGCCACGCGGCTCACATCCAAGAGTCTGAGCGCGCCAGGGCCCGGGTGTTTCTGCGCCGCAGCACTGCTGGTGAGGGGGTGGAGACCTTCGTGAGGTGTGAACGCAAGGGTCCCTAGGCTGGGAGCGGGTGGGGGGCATTAGTTAGGGGAGCCACACTGGGGCCCCCGGGAAGGATCCGGAAACTCGCTCCCGGCAGTGTGAGCGACGCCCCCGGCCCTCGCTCCCGAGCCACCCCACCGAAGCCAGTCCAAGGAAGGAGCGGTGCCTCGAGGCGACACGTGCCTGTGCAGGGTCCCGGCACACGTTTCCGCGGCGTTGCAGCCACAGGCCATAGGCGTGACAGGAGCCACCGTGTCCCACTTGCGGGCGCTCTGCTGAGGGCTCCGGCGCGGCCCTACTCGACACTCGGGGCTCATCGCCCGGGGCTCTGAGGAGGGCCTGCGTGACCAACGTGGAGGCCCCGCGCTTGCCTCGTCCTCGGGGAATCTGGTTCTTCCGAGAAAAAGGCCAGGGAGCCCGTCCCTAACCTCGTCTCGCCGATCAGGAGTTTTCTTAGTACAAACCTGCCTCACACTGCGCGTCTGGAGCCTCGAACCCGGCGGAGAACCGGCACCGCGGGGCTGTCCTTCCGAGGGCTGGGGGCACCGGGACGTGTAGCCTGGCGGGCTCAGGGCCCGGGGTGCACGCTCAGGGACAGGGGAAGGTTCGTGGGGGACCACGGGCTCCAACGTCCTCACCCTACAGCCCAGGGACGCACACGGCCTGCACAATTAACCCTTCAGGGTAAAACAAGAGCGCTCGGGCGTCTCAAAATGGTGAGAGGTCCGGGTGCGGCCCCTGCCCAGCCCCTCTGTCCCCACGTGCACGGTGACGTGTGGTTATCAGACTTGGGTCTTTTCCTTCTCCGTCGCTTCCATGTGGAGACTCTACCCCTTCTCGCTGTTCCTCTAGAACCTAGAGGCCTCCTGGGTGCCCGGGAGACAGGTGTGCGGTGCACCAAGAACCCGTCCGCCACACTTCAGCTGAAAAACACACCATGCAGAGCCGGTGACTTAATTAGGAAACACAGGCTGTTCCTGGGACTGTGGTGGGGATGTGTATTATTTTGGACCAGATAATGGATTTCAAAAGCACAAATGTTCAAGTGACCTGTGTCGCTGGCTCCGTGGCTGTAGCCCCCGGAACACGCCTCCCGGGGCTGGCTTCGGGGCCCCACGCCTGCAGGCAGCCGGGGCTTGTTTTCCTGCTCCGCCATCCCCATTCTGAAATTCTTAACAATTCTTGAAGCCGGCCCCATAATTCTATTTGGCTCCTGGCCCTGCAAATGAGACCACTGACCCTAGGGTCACACAACACAACATTCCTGGGTACGGACCCACGCCGGCATTTTGTTTCTTTGTGCATCTTTTCTGCAGGGTCAGCCACAGGGGCTGGGTGGGGAGCCTCAGCATTGTCCGGCTGTTTCCTGGGTCGGCTCATGGTGCTAATTCGCACGTGTGGCTGCGAGGCACCTCCCCGCCGTCCGGTGTCCGAGGGGAAAGCTTCTGGGGCCCCAGAGGCTGGAGGCTGGCGGTCTGCTCCCCGGCACCGCGGCCAGCTGTCGGGACACAGCCGCTGTGGGCTCCTGGGCTGCGAGGCAGGGCTGTGCCTGGTGTATGGGGCGAGTGCTCCCCGGGCACTTCTGTCCCGTGTCCGGAACACACCAGGTCCCTAAGAAGTGCGGCAGGGGTGCCAAAACGGCTCTGTCTTCACTCCCAGAAACTCGCGTGGAGCCTGGCGGGGGCAGGAGTTTGATTTTAACAAGCTCCTTGGGTTTGTGAAGGACGAAACTGTGAGGGACACTCGGCCACAGGCTTTCTCTCTGACACCGATGGTGAACAATGCAAACTTAGCGAAGAGCTGAAAGGGACCCAATATCCTCACCACCCAGACGATGCGAGTAACAGTTTGCTACATCTGCTTCATCACACGTCAGTCCCTCCCTCCTTCTCTCCCTCCCTCCCTCCACCGCCATCCACCATCCACCGTCCATCTGTCCATCCGTCCATCGGTCCATCGGTCCATCGGTCCATCCATCCATCTGTCCATTGGTCCATCCGTCCATCCGTCTCACCGGCTTCAGTATACGCCACTCACAAACACTCGGCTCAGATCTCCGATTTCCCACGAATAAGCAACACGGGTGCAGGCAGCAGGGGTCTGTGAACGCATGACACACCATCCTAGTGAGGATGACTTCTTCATCTGCCTGTTGCCACCGATCTCTCACGCGGGTTTCGTTTTGGGAGGTAAATATTCATTTGCCACAAATAACTCCCATTCACAGAGAAGTACATATGAAGAGGAGGAAACACGGAAACCACGTTGGTGCTGTGACCATGACCTCACGGCTCTGCACAGCGCTCTGCCTCGTGCTCTGTGTGGCTCTTACCCCTGGTCCTGGAAGTGCAGAGTCTCCGAGCTGCCATGTTGTCAGTCTGTCCTGCGCTCGGCGGCAGGGGCACACCCCTTGACAGGCCCTTGGGGTGACTTGTGGAGCTCTCGCATCTGCAAAGGACTCAGCAGCTGCCCAGCCCAGCTGGACGTCCTGAGCTCTTGGCCCCATGATCCCTCGTAGGTGCCCTGAGAACTGGGGGGCAGCGTGAGGCTTGGCAGTCCGGCGCTGGGAGCCCGTCCGTTCGTACTCCCTCCGAAGGCTCTGGTGGGAAGGCGGCATACTTTGATTGAACTTAGAAAACTCATTACCAGGCAGGTTTGTGGAAGAACTTCCCACGGGCAGGTGAGATGCAGCCTCCCCAGAAAGAAAAGCAAAGAAACCGTAACAAAACCTCAGACACAAGAGGAACACGAATTCTTGCGTTTCTCTCGGCGATCTCGAGGTCCCGTGGGGAGAGGGTGGGGACACTGCTTGTTCCTGACCCCCTGCCCTGCTCAGAGCCCCAGTCTGTGCGCTCCTGTGTCAGCCTGTGTGTGGGGACCAAGTGTGTCCTTGAGTCCCCGGTGCCCCCAGTTCAGACTCCAGCACCCCTGCACGTACGTGCGAACCAAGCTACCTGCTCGCACAGGGACACAAGGTCCGGCTCTGTCCTGACAGTCAAGGGAAGACAGGACTCAGCAGAATTTACTATCTGATAAATAACATTCTTAAAAAGCAACTCTCAAACCGTGTATTTGAGCTGCAGAAACCTGTAGACCCATACCGACGTCCACACGTACATCTGCTCAGGTCAGCGCATATACAGTAAGGTTCCAGGGAGCATTAAACTGCCTTCAAGAATTGAGGATTTTAGGAACAAATATTTATAAGCCATATTATACCTTTCCTTCATTTTTAAAATTTACTTATTTATTTATTTCAGAGTCAGAGTGGGTGGGGGATAGAGGCAGAAGCAGCGAGAATCTCGGAGCCAACTCCCCACTGAGCACAGAGCCTGACGCAGGGCTCGATCCCATGACCTGAGATCATGACCCGAACGGAAATCAAGACTCAGTGCACGACCAGCTGAGCCACCCAGGGAGCCCCTTTGCCTTTCCTTCTTAAAAAGGTTTCTGGGGTGCCTGGGAGCCAGGGTTTGCTGGAGACGGAGGCCAGGCGGTGGGGAGCAGCGGCGTACGCACGCTGGGGTTGTGTGGCCCCTGAGGTCACCGGGTGAGGGCAGGAGCCCGACCGCAGGTCAGAAGGAGGCTCACAGGGCACAGGGCTTCCTTCTGGAGTAATGAAAATACTCCGAAGTTAGAGGGCGGAAATGGTTGCCCAACAGTGTAAATACACGAAAGGCCACTGAATTGTGCCCTTCAGAACAGTTAGAGCGGGGGCGCCTGGGGGGCTCAGGAGGTTAGGGTCCGACTCTGTATATGTGCTGCCGGGGCGAGCACAGGGTCCGACTCTGAATTTCAGCTCAGGTCACATCTCAGGAGCGTGAGTGGAACCCCACGGTGGGCTCCGCACCCACTGGGAGGTCCGCTTGGGATTCTCTGTCTCCCTCTGCCTCTGTCGATGCTGCTTCTGGTTTGAAACTTCTTGGAGGCACCTGCGACCCAAGGTGACACGTGTGTTTGACTTCACCTGAATTCACTTTCCCATTTACTTGAGGAAGAAAGCAGGCGCGGTCACCACCCGAAGGCCACATACTCCAGTACAGATCAGGACTCGCGACCCCGGCCCTCACTGAGATTCCCTGGGGGCTGGGGAACAGAGCACTAATCCCACCCATGACCTTTCTGGGACGCGTATGGGTCCCTGGGAACCCAGGACATCAGTAGCCGCGTCCCGGTGGAACAGCCCTGGGGATCGCCTTGAGGGCACAGCTCTTCACAGGACATAAGTCCCTTAGGCCGCCCTCTGTCCCACTGTGGAAGTCACTGTTTCACTGTATAATTTGCACACGTTCAGGCTGTGTTTCTATCCAAGGTTAATCTCTTCTAATTAGCGAAGCTGCTGCAGGAAACAGCAGGCCCTTACGTGGGTAGCAGCACTGAAACCAGGACGTGATCTTCCCGGGAGAGCTCTCGAAGAGCCGTTCAGGCGGCAGGACGAGAGGCAGCCCGGGACGCGGGAGGCTGTGGCGGGCAAGCGTGCTCGCGATCTACTCCAGGGCCCTCTGGAAGAAGGGGGTCCCTTGACTTGCAGTCGACTGGTCGGCCACAGCCGTCCTGTGTTGTCGGACTGCGGGACGGCCGAGAGACAGAGAGGGCAGCCTGCGCCGTGGACAGCTCAGGCTTTACGGTGCACTAGTGACCCCAGCCGTCCGGGTAAAGAGGCCCAGGGCACGGCGCTTGGCAGCGACAGGCGGAAGCTGGGCATCAGACGGCCCTGCTCCCTGCCCATCCCTCCGCAGCACCGTCCCTCAGCTGTGTCTGGTCACCACCAGCAGAACCTGCAGAGCCGCTGCTCATAATCCGCAGAGACCCCGCGAAGGGTCTGGGCTCGTAAACCCGGGACAGGTGAACAACACGCACACAAAATGGCCAAAAGCCAAAGGAACGATCCATCCCGTGCATCTGCATGAAAGTCAAAGCTAAGGAAAAATCTGTCCTTTGTGGGAAACACCCGAGGGCGAGGTGTGGTGCCCGAAAGGCTGCCAACTAGTCAGGGACGAGAAAACAGCAAACGAGCGGGGACTCGGCACCGGTGGCCCCGGGAGCCCCGCCGATGAGCAGCGGCCGGTGGACCCCGCCCGTCGCCCCGCACGAGGGCTGCACCGCGTCTGCCCAAGTGTAGACACGCAGGCGGCGCGCGGAAACTCCGGATACGGAGCGGGACGCAAACGCTCCAGCATGACGATGTAGAGATAATTATATAATTAGCAAGAATTTGGAGATGCAGAGAGAGCAAGAAAAAGGAAACCGGTGTAATTATGCCGCTTCCCTCGGCTCTCGCCGCATGAGGACACCAGATAAAGCTTCAGAGTTATAATTCCGCGTCTGCTGATTTAAGTGTGTTATATCAGGTTGCGAAGATAATTGTGGAAGGACTGAAAGCGTTGCCAGCGATCAGAAACCCACCATGCTGCCAAGACGGGGCTGGCACAGGGGTCCGACGCTGTCGGCTGAGGATCAGTTCTGGCCGTCTCTTTGGGGAGGAATGTTTTCAATAAATATGCCACTGCTTGGAGTTCGTCCAGCAGATTCGCTTACACGGTTCGGGGGGAGCGTCCTTGGGGCGGGCGGACAGCCGGCGTGCGCACGCGAGGGGCCTCCCCGGGCCGATGGCTGGGCGAGCTTCCAGCTCGGTAAGGCTCCCTTGACGGCCGCTCCTCACAGGGAAGGCGCTTGCCCGCGCCCGCCACCTTCCAGCTGTGTGACCTTGGAAAGTCACGGCTTTCTCTTCACGGGTGTTCTTGTTGGTGAACCGAGGCTGCTTCATGGTGCCGCTCGCCACTATGCCCATGGGCTGGGTGGACTGGGAATTCAGACGGGGCGCAGAGGGTGTTGGTCTCTGCTCCACCGTGCCCAGGACCTCAACCGAAGGACCCCGAGTCTGGGGCCTGGGGCGCCCCGTGGCCTCAGTCCCCCAGCGTCTGGTGATTGCTGCCAGCCCTCGGCTGGGGTCTCCCCATGTTGGCGAGCTGGGGCCCCACACAGCATGGTGGCCAGCTGCGTCCTGGAGAGACAGGAAGCCGACCTAGACCCGCAGTGACAGAGGCCCCTGCGCGGCCTTCTGTTGCTGAGGCCGGGACCAAGTGTGCTCAGCTAGGGAGGAGTTCGCCGGCGCTGCCAGATCCAAGTGCCACAGACCGCAGCTCGGGCGGAGGCGTTCCCCGCCGCGTGGCCCGGAGCCCGCAAGGCCGGGGATGCGGCGTGAGCCGGGGCTCGCTGGGGCTGAGCCTTCTGTCCGCAGCCCGCGGCCGTCTGCACCCTGTGTCCTCACACGGACGTTCCTCCGCCTGCACCTCCGTCCCGACTTCTTCCCCCATTAGGGCACCGGTCACCTTGACTGTCCCCCCTGGCAACAACCTCATTTAAATGTAATTACTTCTTCGAAGACCCCGTGTCCAAACACAGGTCCTGGGACTTAGGCTTCAGCCGTCCATCCCGGGCAGAGTGCAGACGCCAGCTCTCGCGGGGAAGCTGGTGTCGCACCCGAAGGAGCACTGGTGGCATGGCCTAAGCCCACGCGTGTGGCCGCTGTGGAGGACGGGGTCCGCCGCCCGGGCTCGCGCCGCCGTACCATCTGCGCGGTAGACGGAGGTGACTCCTAAACACACCTGCTGTGATTTCCAGGCCGCAGGGAACAGGCCGCTGGTGGAGGGGCCCACCCACGGGCACGCCGTCCCCCGGGGCGTGACCTCAGCACCTGCTGTGTGGAAAGATGCCCGCGACGGGCCATGGACACGAGCAGAAAGGTCCCCCCTCTCCTGACCTGGGGCTCAGAGCAGAGCTTTGGAACAGCGCTTCTGAGGACCAACTCTTGGAGCGGCTAGGGCCGCCGGCAAGCCCCCCACACCCCCACTCCGGCCCCGCAGCTCTGGCAGGGCCGGGACACCTGCAGGTCATGCCCCCAGCCCCGCCCGGCCCACCTTCCACCAGGGGCCCGAGCAGCTTACACATGCCCCGGCGACTTCACTCCCTGGTGCCGGGGGTCCCGATTCTGCTGAGTCACCCGGCCACAGCTGTGACAACAGGCTCTCTTCCTGCCTTCCCCGACCTGTCTCCTGTCCCTGTCTCGGCCTTGCGTCCTGCTCCAGCTCTGGGAACAACCCTCCTGATACGCTTCAAGTACGGGAACATTATCCAAGCGTGGCTTCTCAGGGACCCAAACCAAGTCAGGCACAGACACGGAGCCAAGAACAAGCACCGCGCGGCTCACGTCCTGTGGCTCCTGTTGCCAACGGCCGGCTCCGCGTCAGCCGGGCTCCCCCAGGAGAGCTCCCGCTGCCCCCGACCCAGGCCGCCTCACCAGACGCCGGGTAGGGTCCCTGCCCCAGGGGCTCGCCAGGGAACAGCAGTCGGATTTCAGCAGCCGTGCTGCTTAAACGCTGGGTTAATCGCATAGCAGCGGCCACCCCAGAGGGCTTATCATCCAGCAAAGCCAGTTTGGCCTTCGGAGTTGGGCTAGACAGGGAAGCGCGTGGCACGAGATTTGCATATGAAAAGCCACTGCCAGGCCTGGTCGTGCTTCTGGGATAACACGGTAATCATGGCCTTCGGGGACCAGCCAGCAGGGGAGAGGGGGGAAGGGGTGACTGGGCAGGTCCAGAGGGTCCCTCCTTGACCTCTGCTGTCCCCTGCCGGCTCCCTGGGACCATCTTTCAGCCCACCCTGGCACGTGGCAAGGCAGTGCCCTCTGTGGCGTGCTGGGGAGTCCGGGCTGTACAAGTCCTGGTCGAGGAGGTGGGGCGCGGCCCTAACACAGGGCCCTCGTCTCCCAAGCCTCACCCATACCTGGCTCTCCTGGGGCCCAGTACAGGAGGATCCCCTTCCCTGGAATGAGGGAGGAGGCAGCACCAGGGCCCACCCCGCCTGGCTGGAATCTGTCTCCTTCATGAGGGGGCTCTGCCCTTGGCCTTTCTTAAGTTCAAGGCCCGTTTGCCTCCCTTGATCGGCTGAGCCCACGGAAGCCCCTTCACCCCTGCACCCATTCCCGACTGTGCCTCTGCAGTCTTTACCTTTGGAGGCTCAGCAGGCCCTGGGCACGGCCGCTGGTGCCGGGTGTGCCCGGCGCTGTGGCTGCCTCCGGGAGCTGGGACCGACCTCTGACCCAGACCTTGTGGGTTCCTGCAGCACCAACTCGGCCCCCGGGGAAGGATCCAGACCCAGGCAGGCTGAGGTGCAGCCACAGGCACCCAGACCCCATGCAACATGGTCTCCAGCCCAAACTCGTAGAAACCAACCAAAGAAGAGAGGAAACTGCCCCATTCTGGAAGGGGATGTGTGGTTCTAAAGTGAGAGGGAAATCAGACGACAAAAGAGTTAAAAGGCATCCAAATCAGCAAAGAAGAAGTCAAAAGCTTCCTCTTCCTAGACAACATGATACCCCATGCAGAAAATCCGAAGGACTCCATCCGAACATTGCTAGAACTGAAACAGGAATTCAGCAAAGCTACAGGATGTAAAATCAATGCACAGTAGTCAGGTGCATGACTACACACCAACAAGGAAGCAAAAGAAGGAGAAATCAAGGAATCTCATTTACAACTGCACCAAAAACTAAGATACCTGGGAATAAACCTAACCAAAGAAGGGAAGGATCTGTACTCTGAAAATTATAGAACACTCATGAAAGAAATCGAGGAAGACACCAAAAAATGGAAAAACATTCCATGCTTATGGATTAGAAGAAAAAATCTTCAAGTGTCTATGCTGCCCAGAGCGATCTACACATTCAATGCAATCCTCATCGAAATTCTACCAGCATTTGTCACAGGGCCGGATCAAACAATGCTGAAATCTGTATGGAACCAGAAAAGACCCCGAATAGCCAAGGAGATGTTGAAAAAGAAAAACAAAACTGGAGGCATCACAATTCCGACCTCGGGCTCTGATACAAAGCTGTCATTCTCAAGACAGTATGGTACTGGCCCAAACACAGACACAGAGATCAATAGAGAACTCGGAAATGGACCCTCAACTCAATGGTCAACTAATCTTTGACAAAGCAGGAAAGAATGTCCAATAGAAAGAAAGAAAAAAAAAAAAAGACAGCCTCTTCAACAAATGGTGCTGGGAAAACTGGACAGCCACATGCAGAAGAATGAAACTGGGCCACTTTCTTATACCACACACGAAAATAGACTCAGAATGGATAAAAGACCTCAATGTGAGACAGGAATCCATCAAAATCCTAGAGGAGAACACAGGCAGTAACCTCTTTGACCTTGGCTGCAATGACTTCTTGGTGAGCACATCTCCAAAGGCAAGGGAAACAAAAGCAAAAATGAGCTACTGGAGGTTCATCAGTAGCTTCCATACAGCAAAAGAAATAGTCGACAAAAGCAAAAGACAACTGACAATGGGAAAAGATATTTGCGGACGACGTCTGAGATAAAGGGCTAGTATCCAAAATCTATAACGAATTTATCAAATTCAACACCCAAAGGACAAATAATCCGGTTAAGAAATGGAAAGAAGACATGAACAGACATTCTCCAAAGACATACAAATGGCCAACAGACACATAAAAAAATGCTCAGCATCCCTTGGTATCAGGGCAATACAAATCAAAACCACAATGTAATAGCACCCACATCGGTCAGAATGGCTTAAATTAACAAGTCAGGAGATGACAGGAGTCGGCGAGGGTGCGGAGAAAGGGGAACCCTCCTACACTGCTGGTGGGGATGCGAGCTGGAGCAGCCGCTCTGGGAAACAGAACGGAGGTTCCTCAAAAAGTTAAAAATAGAGCTACCCTACTCCCCGGCAATTCCACTACTAAGTATTTATGCAAAGGATACAAATGTAATAATTCAAAGGGGCACCTGCACCCCAATGTTTATAGCAGCAATGTCCACAAGCCAAACTATAAAAAGAGCCCAGGTGTCCACCGACAGGGGACTGGATAAGGAAGACGGGGTGTATGTGTACAAAGGAATGTTACTCAGCCATCAGGGAGAATGAAATCTTGCCATTGGCAATAACGTGGATGGAACTAGAGGGTACTATGCTAAGCAGAATAGGTCAGTCAGAGAAAGACAATTATCATATGATTTCACTCGTATGTGGAATTTGAGAAACAAAACAGAGGAGTACAGGGGAAAGGAAGGAAAAATAAAATAAGAGGAAAACAGAGAGGGGGGAAAGCCATAAGAGATTCTTAACTCTAGGGAGCAAACTGAGGTTTGCTGGAGGGGAAGTGAGTGGGTGGGGAAACTGGGGGACGGGCATTGGGGGGACGCGATGTAGTGAGCGCTGGGTGCTACATGCAACTGATGAGTCACTGAATTCTACCCCGAAGCTAATAACAGTAATAGTAAATTTGCTAAAGCTTCCATCTTGACAAATAAATAAATAAATAAATAAAAATAGAGTGGCAGAGAAAAGAAACGAGGTCACTCGGGCAGATGGAGGGCGGCCCGGCAATCGAGCTTTGCGCTTGCTCTGAGGAGATGAAGAATTTTGAAACACGGAGCGGGGTCAGCCTTCGCAGGCTGAGGCGTTTGACAGAAAGCTTTTAAAAGTGATTAAAATCGCGTTGCAGAATTCGCCTGGAGGAGGGGGGAGATAGCCTCTGTCAGGCTCTGGACATGGGAATTAAAATGCGTGTATTTACGCTGCTCAGGCTGAGAAAGCTGCACCTGTTTTTAGGGAACCTGTAGATCCCTGCCACAGTCCTTTGGGAAACACAGATGATTAAACACTTCATCAGAGGCCTGATACTAGTTGCGAGTTCATTGCGGCTTCATTGCGGCTGCAGGAAGAGATCTGTAACCGATCTTTATATAGCAAACCTGCGGCTAAATTTCACTCCATCCATCAAAAGCCGCTGCTAGGCGATGACCTAATTTTAGCTGCTTATCAATTCCCCAGTGCTTGTTGGTTGATGTAACTTTGATCCTCTGATGCTAGATGACTTTTGTGCTGAATATAGCTAGAATTTAATATGAATCATTTGGACGGCTGCCCAGCTGAGCTCAAGTGTTTGAGGGGTGGGGAGGGAAGGACACACACACACACACACACAGAGGATGCAGGCCAGCGAGGTGGACAACGGTCCGGCTCCGCGCTTCCTCAGGCCCGCGGCCATCTGCTTCCCGTCACGTGCGTTGCCCGCCCAGGGTCCTCGGACTGTCATTTTATTTCCCGTCCTCATCAACGAGACTCCGCCCACGGCGGGCACACACGGGCGGCAAGGGGGACCCGGCTCTGCCAACATCTAATGAGAGTGTCAATAATTGCAAGGCTTTCTAAATGAATGTTTTCTAAGCAAACCGTTGCCTTTTCAAAGAGCTTTTATTTCGGCTGGGGAGAGCAGCCGAGCGGCTCCACGGAGCAGAGGCACTTCTGAGAACCCTCCCCCTTTCCATTTTCTGAATTAGCAGATGATGCCTTTCCACCCCTTCCACCGTCTGGGATCTCTTGCCGTCATCCTGGCTCTTCCCCCGTGTCTCTCCTGGGTGTGCGTGGGAGGCGCCTCGGCGCACGTATTTACTTGCCCTACTTGGTGTCATTTCTTGCCACAAGACAGGGTCACGAGGCTTGTGATCCCCATTTTCTGAATGTTGTGCGTGAAGCTGGCGGTGGGGGCAGGGGCGGGGGGCGAGGACTCCGGCCCCAGGGCTGCCCGCCCAGTCCGCCCTCTTACCCGCGCTGGGAGGCTCTTTCTCGTTTCTGTCCCTTCTTTGCCCAGGTTGAGCCTCAGCTTGCACATAGTCTGCTCCGCCCTCCGATTCTGGGCCTTCCCAGTTACCCTCGCGCCCAGTCCTACGGCCAGCGCTGCTGCTGTCTGGCACCCACACGTCCTCCACGCTGCGCTCCTCCCCCGGAACCGAGAGGAACTGGTGGAGAGAGACCTGGGGTGCGGACCCCAGCCGCCCCAGACCCCCGTAGCTGAGTGTCCAGGCCAATGCCGGCGAGATCCATCTAGTTTCCAATAGTAGAAGCAATTTGAGGCTTTGAGGACGGAATTTCCTGAAGTGTTGGGGGGAAATTAAAAACCTTCCTGATACTAAAAAACCGTGTTTGTGATTATTAAGTAGCTGATTATTTACTGAGTCTCTGGCTTCCATAATCATTTAAAATTTTTTTAATGTGTGTTAAGAGTCAGTAAAATACTCGCCTTTATGCATGAACATGGTGTTGAAATTCTTCCAAATGTATTCATTTCTCTGTGTGTTTTGTTCCATTTTTAAAGGTTAAATTTTTTTAAAGATTTTATTTATTTATTTGACTGATGGAGATCACAACTAGGCAGAGAGGCAGAGAGAGAGGAGGAGGCAGGCTCCCCGCTGAACAGAGAGCCCGATGTGGGGCTTGATCTCAGGACCCTGAAATCATGACCTGAGCAGAAGGCAGCAGCTTAACCCACTGAGCCACCCAGGCACCCCAAAGGTTAAATAAATGTTTTTATCTTGAGATAATTACCAATTCACATGCAGTTGTAGCAAATAGCACAGAGACATCCTGTGAATCCTTGATCCACTCTCCTCCAATGGGAACATCTTGCAAAACTACGATCCAATGTCACAGCCAGGGTGCTGGCCTCCAGGTGGGCAAGACTCTGGTCATTTTCCTCGCCGTCCGGATCGCTCAGGATGGCTTCCGCAGCCACACCCACTGCCCTCCGCCGCGCCCCGGCCCCTGTCATCCACTCGCCTGTTCTATTTGCATACTTTTGTCATATCCATGGAATCACGTGTTAGTATGTATGTAACCTTTGGAGACTGGCTTTATTTTTTTCACTCAGCATAGCTTCCTGGAGCTCTGTCCATGTTCTCACGTGGGCCAATACCTTGTTCCTCGTTATCGCTGAGTGAGATGGAGAGGTGTGGAGGGACCACAGTTTGCTTAACCGCTCACCCTTGATGGACACTGTGGTGGTTCCCAGTTTCTGATTGTTGCAAATAAAGCCAGTGAATATTCGCGTACGAGGTTTGGCGCAGACAGAAGCTTTCCTTCCTCCGGAGTAAATGCCGCCGGATGGAATGCCGGGCCGTGCGTCAGTGGCACGTTCAGGTTTAGAAGGAACTGCCCAAGTATTTCCTAGGGCGGCGGCTGCGTTCTACGTTCATCCGGCTCAGCCGTGCATGAGGATCCAGTCCCTCTGACCCCTGAGCATTGGAGGTGTCCCTGTTCTCTGTTTTAGCCGATGGGAAGGTGTGCGGTGATTGTGGCTTAAAGTCGTGTCCCTGATGGATAACAATGTGGAGTATCTTTCCATGGGCGTGTTTGCCATCGCTGCATCCTTTTTGGTAAGATGTGTTATGTATTTTGCCCATTTTTCTTTTATTTATTCATTTTATTTTTTGGCCAATTTTGTAATAGGAGTTGTTTCTTTATTGTTGGGTTTTGAACGTTCTTCATATATTCTAGATACAAGTTCCTGATTAGATGCACATACGGTTTGCAATTAGTTTTTCTTATCCCTCGCTTGTCTTTATTCTTCTTGTAATAGAAAATTAATCAACAGTTTTTAATTTTGGTGAAACCCCTCTTTTTGACTTTCTCCTTCTGCGGACGATGCCTCTGGGCCACGTCTAGGAGCCCTTTGACTAGCACGAGACCCTGAAGAAGCTCTAGTTTTCCTGTTTCGTAGCTTTCTTTTTGTTGTCGTTGTTTTGTTTTGTTTTTATAGTCGAGCCCATGATCCATCTTGAGTTACTGTCCATGGGGGAGGTGTAAGGTAATGTGTTGTGCCCAGTGTGAGAATGTGACTCTCTCTGGAACATTTTTGTGCATAAACTCCCGTTCCTCTGAGCGACAGCCACGCTCGGCCCCCGTGGCTGTGAGCGCTGCCGTCTCGGCCTTGTGCTGTCCTCACTACTGGGTGTAATTCCTTTCCTCCTCTGATTTCAGAGGTCATCTTTTTCTTTTGTTTTTAAGATTTTTTTTTTATTATTTATTAAAGGCAGAGAGAGGCCGAGAGTTAGGGGGAGGCCAGAGGGAGAGAGAATCTGAAGCAGACTCCTGAGCACAGAGCCTGATGCAGGCTCGAACACTTGACCCTGAGATCACGACCTGAGCCAAAACCCAGTCAGACGCTCAACCGACAGAGCCCCCCGGGCCGTCTTCCTCGTCCGCATCGGCCGGACCCGTCGCTGCTGCAGACTAAAGTTTGCAGTGTTAGCTTCACGGCCGATAGGGTCAGCGCCCCTGGGTCTGCGTCTCTGTCCTGGTGTGATCCTCGGCTAGTCTCCGTTTGAATGACTTACAGCTGATCCGCTCGTGGGACTGTCCCATCCTGCTGGGACAGCTTCCGTTCGCTCGCCCACACTACCTGCAGACTCTGCACCAGCCGGCTTGGGAGCGGACGCGGGACTCTGACTTTGCTTCCCTCCGGCAGCACAGCCTGCGATAACGGGCTCTGAATCTGTATTTGGATGGAGACCCCCGGCTCACAGGTGAGCGGGAGGGGAAGGAAGAGCCAGCGAGGGGGAGTGACTCGGCCTCTTCTCCACTGGGGCCCCTCCGGTGAACTCAGGATCTCTCCACCGGGGACAAGGAAGCGGGGGTGTTTCTGCACCAGCCCCCCCCATTTGGCGGAGGGCTGCCCCTAGGATGTACCCGCCTGAGGGAGCCCCTGCGTGTGGGAGGCAGCCCCCCAGAGAGCCGGAGAGACGCGGGTGCCCGGAGGCGACTGCGGCAGGTGTCTGTGCGGGCTCCGGTGAATGGGATTGCTGCGGGCATTGTCCCACAGGCTCACTCTTCAGGGAGGGCACGGGACACGCTGCCTGGTGCAACCCTTCCCCTGCTTTTAACCTCAGAGGTACTGCAATGGCAGAGTGTCCCGTAAGGTCCTATATCCCGACTTTTTGAAACTTTCCTTGCCAGGCTGCAGTAGAGGGGCAGGTAGAGTCCACAGCCTTTGGGGGAACAGAGATGTAGGAGCCCTTCCTTGCCCCGCTCTCCAGCGACTACTCCAGATGACCCATCAGTCCTTTGATACGGGCTACAGGGACGGGTCATTCTCGTCCTCAGCCACGCTTGTGTCCCTGACGGTAGCTGCTGCTGGGTGTGCCTGGAATCACGGCACGTTCCCGGTTTCCACCTGCAAACACTGGACTTAGCAGGCCTAGCAGGGCAGCTGCAGCTTACCTAATGCCCCGGGGAGTCCTCATTCCCCCAGGGCCTCAGCCTGCTGCCTCGCGGGGCATCCACAGCTCGCCAGGCTTGACTCCGTACCCTGCACCCTGACTCGGGTGGGACCATTGGAGCATCCCACGGTGCACAGTGGCTGTTAGCGTCTCTGGCTAGGGTTGCAATGAGTTCAGTCCCGCTAATAAAGTCAGAAGCTAACTGGCTGCGCACCTGCTGAAGAGAGAGAAACAGAGGGAGCTAGCCCGAGAAAGAGCTTTGCAGTCACATTCCGAGCTGCGGGAGCGCCCGCCTGGCCCCTTCCCTCTCCTGGGAGTGAACTACATCCTCAACTTAAAGCGCTATTTTTCTGCCACTTCGACGAAGCCACGAGAGCCACTTGATAGTTCAAGGAGGCTCTAAGCAGAGGACATTAATGGTTCTTGGTCCTGGAGCTCCTTGCCAGAAGTTTGAATGCTGTTGAAGTCTTTACAGCATTCAGTCTGACGAAGAGAAGAAATAGCTTCACCCACAAAGTGACGTGTTCGACAACATTTTAAAAACCATCAGGGAGAAAGAGCTGGCCCCTTGTCGCCTTGTCGCCATAAAATAACATGATCCATTAACAGGAGTGTGGTATTTTTCCTTATTAAATCAGAAAACACGAACACCAGCCCAGAAGCCGTCTCTCCACTCTTCCCTGCTCTGTTAATTAACCGGCAAGTTCCTGTGTGCTGCCTTGCTGGACTGGGTTCGGTTTTGTCCTCTGATGTGTTTAGAAATCTGTGGATTGGGGCAATCATGGGGACCGTTCGGCATCTTCACCTCCGTGGGGCGTCTCTCACGAGGCGTCCCCGTCTCCCACGGCTGGAGGTTTCCAACCGGAACAGCACGTCCCCACCAAGAGGGAGGCGTTGGCTGAGCGGAAGGGCCAGCTACGTCCACGGGTGGAAACGTCTGTGAGCAGGAGGGCAGACTCGGACGAGGAAGTGCAGAGACCACGGCCGTGTCCTCGGCTCCCGCCAGGTTGTCCCATGTGAGCCAGGGGTGGCTTGTGACCACCGCGCTGTGGCTTACAAGTCGGACATCTGGGCTGCGTTTGGACTTTACCGATATTGGAGGCGTTACCTGGGCCAAGAGAAGAACGGAAACCGGCCGAGCGCATCGAAGGGTCGGGCGTGTGGCTCCCCGCGTCTTCAGTCCGGTTTGTCTGCTTCTGCTTCTCCTGCTCCCCAGGACTCTGCTTCCGCTGAAGCTGTGCACTCGCTTTGTTTCAGCGGCTTTATCCGTGTGTTACTGAATCTACATCGTATTCGTTGTGGAGTAGGTAATGCATGCGCATGGGACCCAGGTCAAAGGGAATGAAAAGGAAGATCATGAAGTCCTTCCGGAGCTGCCCTCAGCCCCAGAACCCTTCCCAGAAACATCCCGTGCATGCGGTTCTGTTGGTCCATACGTGTCACGCTCCCCCAACCTTCGTGCCCTCAGCAGATTCTGACGTTCTTCTCAGTAGGGTTTTACATTTATAGATCAAGGGGCACCTGGGTGGCTCAGTCGGCTAAGCGACGGCCTTGGGCTCAGGTCATGATCCCGGAGTCCCGGGATTGAGTCCTGCGTCGGGTGTCCAGCTGCACAGGGAGTCTGCTTCTCCCTCTGACCTTCTCCCCTCTCTTGCTCTCTCTCACTCTGTCCCTCAAATAAACAAATAAAATCTTTTAAAAACAGATTCATAGTGTAGCGGAGCAGGTGGTCCGTGGAGTCCCACAGGCAGGTTCTTCTGTCACCAACACGCTGCACTCCTGGGTCCGATCTGCCGTAATTAATAAGCCGGAGCTGACGCACTAGCATTAACGCGCGTCCGCCCCGACCCTGGGCCCGCACTGCGCTGTGCGGACCTGTGCGTGATGCCGTAGACCCGCCCCCGCAGCGCCGCAGAGGAGGGCCTCATGGGCAGGTCCGCGTCTCAGGGCCCTGCCCTGCAGCTCGGCGCAACCCTGTGGGGGGCATCGAATGAGCAATCTGAGGGGACCCCAGCACGACGAGGCTCTGACGCGGTGCCAGGCCTCATGGGGCAGGGGCCGGGGACATCACTTCCCAGACATCCCTTGTCTCACACTTGCGGTCAGTAGCACACGGAGGGGGACAGTGCGCGACCTCCCTCCCGTCCTGTGGGTCCACGTGCGAGTCGTGCGTGACCTCGAGCGCTCTGTAGCGTATTTGAAAAATCTGCGTTTGCCTGACTGAGAGAGCATTTCTATCAGGGAACCTAACTCTTCCGTAGGACCCGCCCCTAAATGCTTGTCCTAAAGTGCTGGAGGATGTGGCGTTCCACAGATTTCCTACCGGCTGTACCATGTTCCTCCTTCACGCCTCCCCGAATGTCTGTATTTCAAAGCCCAAAGGGTAACCTCTGGTTTGGGGTGGAATTTACTGGAAATAAAGGCAAGTTAAGAGCTCCTTTGGCAGGAGTCTCGATTTGCTTCCGGGTCTAGAAATCAAGGCCCAGGACGCTCCAAGAGCACCTACGCAGAGTAGGGATGCCGTGCCCTGTGTTCACCTGTGCTTCTGCTCCTTCCTCCACTGAGTCTGAGGAGTGTCTCTGCATGGAAACCATGTCGGATGTGTTCTCCCGTGCTTCCGTGCCGCACTCACCCCTGCTTCAGCGGGTGGTACCCAGTGGGCCTTGGGGGTTTCTTCTAGCAGAGTCCCTGTGGTTTGACCCACACAGCTAGGTTGCCCTTTCATTACTTTCTGATACTCGGGATCACCAGGAATCTGAGATGGGATGCTGGCTGCTTTTTGGTTCACTGTTCTTGACTTTGGAGATGGACTAGCCTTTCTAGGAAAGCCCTTCATGCATGTCGGGTGCCCCAGGGTTAGAGCCAGAGTCACTTCTTATGCCTCTTTCTTGAAGGACACATGACAGAATCTCACTTTCACATTCCCCCCGCCTTTACTCCAATGCATACCAGAGAATGTCCTGTTCAAAACAAACAGCAAGCTAGACTTACGGACGTGCATACTGGATCTCCCCTCAAGAGTGCAAACCAGTGCGTTTTCATTGGCCGTTCTTGCAGGCCAGTGTTTGCTTCCCTACCACCTTTCTGGAGTCTTTTGTGGGACACCACGGTGGAAAAAGAGAAGTGTTTGTGATGTGTGTTAATTTTATGTGTCAAACTCGGTGGGCCACAGTGCCTAGACAGGCAGTCCAACATTATTCTGGACGTTTCTGTGAGGATGTTCTGCAGGGAGGTTAACATTGAAATTGGTGGACTTTGAGGAAAGCAGATTGCCCTCTTTGAAGTGGTGGGCCTCATCTAATTCGTTGAAGGACTGGATTGAACAAGAAACTGAATTTCTCAGAGGAAGAGGGAAGTCCACCAGCAGATGGCCTCAGGACTCAGACTGCAACATCACATGTCCCATAGGTCTCTGCCTGCTGGCCCCCCTGCAGATTTGGGGCTTGGCAGCCTCTGGAATTGCATGAGACTGTCTATCCAAAACCTCCCTCCCCTTGTGCACACACCCTGTTGGTTCTGCTTCTCTGGAGGACCCCAACAGTTAAAGCATAGACAAAGGAGAGGCAACACATGGCTGCTTCCCACTGCCACAGGGTCTAGGAGAAGAAGGGACGGACAGAACCTCATGGGGAACATTTATTTTCTGATATATAAAGAACATCCAGTTTACCTCTTGCCTTACTTTTCCACACGACTGGTTTACTAGGTCTTGCTAAGATTGAAGACAGAGCCAAGTATTTGATGCTTTGTGACGAAAACTTAAAAAAAAAAAAAATGAAAAGCAGGGATGGCAAATTCGGTGTGGGGTCCCGGAGCAGAAAAGAAACGAGGAGAAAGCCTGGTGAACTCAGAGTGAAGTCTGGCGTTTAGTCGGTGGTTACATTGCCCTGTTAGTGTTGACGGCTGCCTCGTGGTTATGTGAGATGATGGCAGTGGGGGAAGCCTGGGAGGGGTACACTGCCTTTTGACTCTTTCATAAAGAAGAAGGTACTCCAGAACTAAATGTGTATTAAAAATGAAACTATGGGGCGCCTTGGTGGCTCAATGGGTTAAAGCCTCTGCCTTCAGCTCAGATCATGATCCCAGTGTCCTGGGATCGAGCCCCACATCGGGGTCTCTGCTCAGCAGAGAGCCTGCTTCCTCCTCTCTCTCTGCCTGCCTCTCTGCCTACTTGTGATCTCTGTCTGTCAAATAAATAAATAAAATCTTTAAAAAAAAAAAAAAACAAACAAATTAGGAGCTGAATAAGGGTCCGTGGCAGCTGATGGTCAAAGCTTAACAGGAGTGACATTATTTTTTTTTTAAGATTTTATTTATTTATTTGACAGAGAGAGATCACAAGTAGGCAGAGAGGCAGGCAGAGAGAGAGGAGGAAGCAGGCTCCCTGATGAGCAGAGAGCCCGATGTGGGACTCGATCCCAGGACCCTGAGATCATGACCGGAGCCGAAGGCAGTGGCTTAACCCACTGAGCCACCCAGGCGCCCCCAGGAGTGACATTATTACAGATGACACTGTCTCAGTTCATGAGAAAGCATTATCACTCAGTGGCTAACTTGCATGTTTGTAGATCTTGAAGAGTCCTTAGTAGAAATGAAATATTATTTTCCCAAGTGGTATAGAATCCTCACCTCCCTGTAGTCGGCAGCCTCCCCATTCTTGGCTTGGGGCAGATTTTCAGGTCTGGATGGGCATCTGGAAACGGCGAATATAACCTGTCATCTCCTAGCGTGACCTCCAAGCTGGCTCAGAGCCCGTCGCCTGCCTGGCTTCTCAGAACGCCTTCAGCAAGCCCTAGTACCCCTGTCTCCCCTCTCCACCTGGGAACCACTGTTCTAAACTGAGGAGACGAAAAGCTTTCGGGATAGGACAAATACGTAACAGGTGCATGCGGTCCACATGCACCTTCCTGGCCCTTACCGTCCACCCATGCCTTTCGCTCATCCGCTCCCTTCACAGGTCCATGCCCCGGGCTCTTCTCTCTACTGCCCTGACTCATGTCTTCATTCAGCTCATTGAGTTAGGAGAGTCACCAGGTTCAAAAGCCCTTTCCTATCTCATCCCAATCCCTGATTCTCCCTCCCGGGACCCAACCCTCTCACAGTTCTTTCCACCGTCTCTACTGTCTACTGACCTCGGTTGAAAATTCGCAAATAGCAGAAGCCAAACCAGTGACTCGCCGCAGTGGCAGTGAGTAAAAGTTAGTTGTGCGCACACCGAACAGGCAGTTTGCAAGCCAGGGTCACGCAAATCAGAGCATGGAATGAGGGCCAGAGATACGGCCGTGAAGCAGCACATACGGGGAGAAGTCGTGACTGTGTTTTCTTCCCAGGCATGGTCATGATGCTAGAATGTTCTCAAGTTCTGTGGAGCTGGTCACTGGTTACCCCATCTCAGCCCTGGGAAGCGGTTCAAGTTGTGCTTGTGATTTCCAGAGGCACAAGCAAGGGATGACCCGGGTCCCGTCAGTCTTGCAAAATAAGCTAAATGAAGCTTTGTTTGTGTGACTGCACCGGTTGTGTCTGCTCTGGGCTCCTGAGGGCTTGTCTGCTTCAAGGCTGGTCCCCATTAGCATCTGAGTTTAACAACCTCCATATCCCTGCGTATTTTGGATACTGCTCTTTCTTGACTTTGGGGTTTTAGATATCATCTAACGACCGGCTACTTTGGAAAGGGAGCATTAACTTGTGGCCCCCTGACCAGATGATTCTGACTACGTCAGTGCTCCGTGCTGTCCCGTGATGGTGGGTATGCAGTGTGCCCAGCTGAGCCCCCCAGCCCGCGCTCGCTGCCTTTCCGGAGACTGCCGTAGCTTGCCATGTCTTCTCGCTCATGGAGTGAGCAGCACAGAGGGGACAGTGACGGTGTGGGCGAAGGGCGTCTCCGAGGCGGTGGAGGGGCATATCCTTGGGGGTGGGCGTCAGGTCGCATTCACGGGCTTTTCCTGAGCGGCCACCATGCTCTCGTGGTGCCGGGAGTCAGGCTCGGAGCCAGAGGAAGAAAGCAGCCAAACCCCGAGCTCGGTGAATGTCCAGGTTCCTTGGCATTTCGGGTGAAGAGGAAGCCGTGGTTGGGATGGGGGTGGGGAGGCTGTCACTGCAATCCGAGCAGCAGCCCCGGAGAGAAAAGTAAACACTTGGGAAGGCTCTTGACCTTTTAAATGCCGAGTTCTAAAAATAGGGATGGAGCCTGGCGATGTTTTCCAGGGTGGTTGAGCTAGGCCCTGCTGAGTCTCCCTCCCTGAGGACCTGGCTCCTCTCCCACCGTCCCTGTCCCTGCCGAGAGCCGCCCCCACCTGCCCTGAGGTGCGCTCGCCTGGGACCAGAGTCGCCGAGGTTCCAGCCGCGCTGCCTGCTCGGTCACCACCCTACACCTCCCTCCGTGCGTCGTAGCAGGAAGCGGATTCTCCGGGCGGGAAACGGGGCCGGCTTGCCCCATTGGGCTTTATCTCATTTCCTTGGAACTCCTTTCATGTGTGGTGGGAGCCTCCGGTGTTGGGGTCCGGGTCAGAGGCTCCAGATGCCGTGCCCACGTGGTCCAGGGCAAAGAGGCAGGGCAGGGGAGGTGGTGTCCTCCGCCGCCAGCATCCTCCGTGGACCGCTCTGCTCCCCCCACGAGGGCTGCCCGCCCGCGTCCAGCCGGCCCGACTCCGGGACAAAGCGGCTTCGGTGCGGCCCGGCCCAGAGTCCCCCTGGACGTCACGGCGCCAGGGCCGCGGGGAAGGTTTCTGAGCACAGTGTGCCAGCCTGTCTGTCCCCACGCTCGCACATGTTAGCAGACGGCTCTGTCCGAACACCTGCCGACGGGGAATCAGAGGACGTGGAAAGGCTCTCAGCGGCGCGTCAGCCCCCGCCCCCCCAACAGGGGAGGTGGACATTGCTGGAACCTTGTTTCCTCTTGACTTCCCTCAGGAACAGACACTGTAAGTGCAAATCAGGTGGAAGAGTTTCTCTTATTCCTCAAGGGCTGGGTGAGGTGTGAGGGAGGGGACTGGGTGGGCTTTGCTGGCTGAGGGCCTCCGGGGAAGGGAGGACTCCGGACACGCAGGCGGTCCTGGGGGGCGACTGAGGCGTCTGCTTCCCTCCCGTCTGCTGCCCGAGCACTGCTCGTCTGCCATGTGAGAGCCCCCGGGGCCAGCTCTGTAGCACGGCTGGGCTTCCACGGCAGGAGGAGGGTTCCGCGGGCTGGGCTTCCACGGCAGGAGGAGGGTTCCGCGGCTGGGGTTCCACGGCAGGAGGAGGGTTCCGCGGCTGGGCTTCCACGGCAGGAGGAGGGTTCCGCGGGCTGGGCTTCCACGGCAGGAGGAGGGTTCCGCGGCTGGGCTTCCACGGCAGGAGGAGGGTTCCGCGGCTGGGCTTCCACGGCAGGAGGAGGGTTCCGCGGGCTGGGCTTCCACGGCAGGAGGAGGGTTCCGCGGCTGGGCTTCCACGGCAGGAGGAGGGTTCCGCGGCTGGGCTTCCACGGCAGGAGGAGGGTTCCGCGGGCTGGGCTTCCACGGGAAGAGGGTTCCATGGGAGGGGTTCCGGGAAACATACTCTGAGCGGGATCGCGCTTCATCTGGGTTCATGGTACGACAGCGTGCCATGGCTGGATCTCACGCTGTTCCCGAGTCCGCCCTTGCTGGGTACCGAGCACATACTTCTCGAGTGGAGGATGGGGCCGGGGGAGGGGCCGATCGTGTGCTGCCGTGGACCCGGGCTTCGCTGCGGGGCCGCCGGTGGGTCCCTGCCAGCGCAGAGGCACAGCCTGTCCCGGGGCGGGGCTGAGAGCAGGTGGGAGGCAGGTGTGTGTGCGGCCTGTCCCTGCGGGAGAGCCCGGCGCGGAGCCCCCCGGCGCGTGCCCTCGGGGGCTGCTACTTTTCTGCTCAGAATCATTCCCCAGAGGGTAACACCAGCTGGTTTATGGACTCATGAATCGTTCCTTCCGAAGGACTTCACCGCGCAGCCGGGCCCCGGCCTGTGGAGCTGCTCACCCGCCGAGGTACCCCCGGGTCGTTCCCGTGTTTGGCTCGGACAAAGGGAGCCTCTGGGCCATCCACGGGCAAGTCCGCGTGCGGACGGGCGTCTTCCTGTGTCTGGGATGGAGGCTCGCAGGCCCGGCCTCCGGGCTGTGTGGGACGTGCGTGTTTAGTTGTAGGAAACGGCCTCGTCATTTCCCACAGTGTCTGTGCTGTGCTGCACGTGCACCCGAACAATTCATTTTTCAAATGAAAAGTTACTAAGTTACTGGAGGGAGGGGACTGTGGATGTGGTCATAAAAGATCCACCGGGGCCCCCAGGGATGTGGAAATGCTTAGGACCTTGACCTGTGTGCGCGTCTGATAGCATCATGCAGAACGAAACACGCACATGGGTGCGTAGAAAACGAGGGGACCCCGAGGGCCATGGACGGGCTGCGTTAATGTCAGTGTCGCAACTCGATCGTGTGTGAGATTTGTGAGAGGTGGACAGGCCGCGAAGACGAGCCGCGTGCACATCTGCAATTACCTAGAAAATAACAATTAAATATATGTACCATGGGGCGCCTGGGTGGCTCAGTGGGTTAAGCCACTGCCTTTGGCTCAGGTCATGATCTCGGGGTCCTGGGATCGAGCCCCGCATCGGGCTCTCTGCTCAGCGGGGAGCCTGCTTCCTCCTCTCTCTCTGCCTGCCTCTCTGCCTGCTTGTGATCTCTGTCTGTCAAATAATAAATAAAATCTTTAAAAAAAAATATATATATACCATATATGGCATTAATTTAGGAATAAGACCAGGGAGAACATGTAAACTATTAAGATTTGGACAAACACTGTCACTTCCCTGTTTTTGCTAGCCAGGCATTGGCCGCTGAGGTTCCCAGACTTGGTTCTCTCCTGAGGGTCATCCCTCCCTCACACACCCACAAGAAGAGACTCAACTCCACGCGCCCTCCTGCCTGTTCTAGGGCACAGAAGGACGAGCTGGGGAGAACCCAGGGAAAGGCATCCTGGGCGGCTGGGCGCCGCGGAGCTCTGTCCCCGGCAGCCGAGGGAGGAGCGTCAAGGAGCTGCGTGCCTCAGGCGGAGAGAGACCGTGTCTCCGCGGCCGACTCCTTGGCACACTAGTGCGTAAAAGCCAAGTGTGCAGGTGCCCCAGACCAAGAGGAGGCCATGCTTTGCAGTGTTGGTGGGGCTGACCTCTGAGGCTCCCCACACCCGGGGAGATCGCGGGCACCTGCAGACTGAAACTGTACAAGACAGCCCCGGACCGGGTCAGGGCCTTGAGCTTGACCCCGAAGTCCTTGCTGAGTACCACCTGCCCTCCGAGGCTCCTGGGGTGGCAGCGTCCCTCCAGGGAAGTGGTGACCTTTATGATAAACTATCTTATGACCAAAAGCATCGCGGCATTAAAATGTGACCCAGCTCCTTGGGTTGTCATATGAAGCCTATAAATAATCCAGAAATGCGGTCCCATGACAGCGTTTCACGGCGATTATTTAAAACAGATATTGGTTATTTATAGCTAGTGTGACCATTGCTCTCCAAAGACTCATTTCCCTCAATCTACTCTGAGAGACAGGACCTTTGAAACAACCCGGATGGTGGCCTGGGGTCCCGCAGGCTGCCTCCCCTCCCTCAAACCTGACCTTGCCGTCTGTGCCCTGGCTGCCTTCCTGAAAAGGCTGCTGAAGCTTCTCAGCCTTCACATTCCTCCCTGAACATGATGGTTTCTCTCCCGATATGTTCACCGTGACAAGAGCCATGAAGGGTCCAAGCTTTGCCCTTCCTGCAAAGCGACAAGTCAACCCGTCCCGTTTCCTCTCCTCGGCAGAAGACAGGAGACTCCCAGGTCAGAGACAAAGGACAGTGTGCTACCCCGGCAGACAGCAGCCAGAGGATCGGCGTTTCCATGCTGCTCCCTGAGCCCCCGCAGGAATTCTGGTTCCCCGATCCCGTGGGTCAGGTGGTGTCTGCGCACGGCGGGGCAGGGGTTGGTTCTTTGCAGAAGCAGCAGCCCACGCTTAGGGAACTTGACTTTTCCGTACACACGCCTGCCTTTCGTTCCGCAGGGAGGCCTTATCTTTCTGGTCTGGAGCAGTCCGCGTGCCTGGTGCGGGGTCCAGAGGGGCGCACCTTTCCTCTCGTCCACTCGTCTTTGCACAGAAGGTCTGCGGCAAAGGCCAGTCGGCTTCTCTCTCCTGGTTCCTGCAGAGCCGCCAGAAACCCTGGAGAACCGTCTCCCAAAGGACCATAGAGTAAATTACTTAGTTAAGGTTTTTCTTCCCGAATTAACTCTTGCCCCAGCTTTGCCCGTGACGGGCTGTTCTCTCACTAACAAGCCACGTGGCCCCGTGGGCAGCCACGGAGGGGTTGCGGCGTGGCTGTCCCTTCAGGGAGGACGAGGGGTGCAGTCAGCGCACAACCTCGAGCCGCAGCGTTCAGGCTGAGGCCGTGTTCTCCTCGGCCCTGAAGCAACGGCAGGAGACGACGGGGCAGCGGGGTCTGGCCTTTGTGCCCGATATGCGCAGCTCTGTGCGCCTGTCTTTGTGGGGCGCTTCCTGCCGGGCTGGTGAGGGGCCTTTCCCAGACACCCCTGCAGCCTGGGGCTCCCCCCGCCCCGTCTCCCTCTCCCCTCATCTCACGGCGTGACTCCCGAGGACTCTTGCACACATACGACTCTGTCCCGAAGGACCTCGTGGACGCACTCGATGGGACCGGCCTCCAACTTGCTCTTGGACGAACGATCTGACGAAGGCCAGCTTGAGCCTGGCTTCCGCAAGACCCTCCGCGCTTCAGAAATCTGAGATTCTGCTGTAAGGCTGGAAGGTTCCCCATCCCGGGGACAGCTCAGTGCTTACCCTCCTTTTCCAGGAACCGTTCACAACCCATCAGCCTCTCCCGGAGCCAGAGACAGACTCTGCTCCAGGCCACAGCCTGGGCGGACCCCCTGAGTGTCCGTCGCTCTCGCCCGTCCTGGAGGCTCCGGACGGCGTCTCTGACCGGCCCCTCCTTTCTCCCACTCTCTTCACGCTCGTCTGGCCACGGACGTCTGTGTGTTCTGCTCAACGGCAGACAACTTTATGGCGGTAGGACTCTTACTTGTCCCGGGAGCCAGAGCAATGCCTGGGACATGGTGAGCATTAAATAAAAATTGACCCGTGAATTACTCACGGCTGATACTCCAGGTTAATTCGCTACCCCTGAGCCTACTAACAACCCCACCCAATTTGGCTCCTGACATTTTTTTTTTTTAAAGATTTTATTTACTTATTTATTTGCTAGAAACCGAGAGCACAAACAGAGGAAATGACAGCAGAGGGAGAGGAGAAAGCAGGTCCCCGCTGAGCAGAGAGCCCGACATGGGACTCGATCCCAGGACCTGAGACCACGACCCGAGCCGAAGGCAGAGGCTTTAACCCACTGAGCCACCCAGGCGCCCCGGCTCCTGACATTTTTAATTCCTTGTGCTCACGCCTCTGTGAGACACGCGTGGACCATCGTCACCACCGTGTCAGGGATGACTGAAGTCCCCCTGCACCGACAGTGAGCGTGTCCGCTGCGAGGAAGAGAAGAGCGGTGACCCGGGTGCCGCCGGGTCACTCAGGCCGGGGACGTCACACAGCTGCAGCCTGGCTCCAGGAAGCAGCGATCCGCATCTCTGTAGGAGTCATTCCAGCTCCAGCTGTGCTAAGGAAGGCGCTTCCTCTGGTTCACCACTGGGAAGACCCACAAAGATGCGAGGGACATCCGTCGCCCAAGGGACGCCCCCAGCGAGGGCAACAGTCGGGACCGTTGAACTCCTAACTCATTGTCGAGGCCCTCGAGCGTTCTCTGATGGGCCCGATGGCCGTTTCTGGAAACACAGGCTCCTGCCCGTCCGCCACCTCGCCCGCCCTGCAGTGGCCCGGCCGATTTCAGGACGTTCTGCTGTTCCTGGAAGCCATCGTGTTCCTGGACAGTCCAAGTGTGAGATGGTCTTCAAACCTCCGGGGACGGCAAGTCCAGGCCGTCCGTGCTGGTTCACCGCACGCCCTGTTCTCACGCCTCCACCTGACTTCCGCTGCGGCAGCTGGAAGACGGCTCAGACCTGGGGACGTGAAGAGGCCGCTGGCCCCTCGTTCTCGCCCTGACCATGGCCAACCGGCATGGGGGCGAGATTCCCGTGACTGTCTGCAAAACTCAGGGATAAGGCAGGACTTGGCCTTGGGCCCCGTAAAATGGTGCTGCAAGTACCGGGAAGCTTGCTCGACAGACCCTCCCCGTGACCCGCCAGGACGCACTCCGCTCGCTGCTCGTGTGGCCTCGGACGACAGCCCTCACTTACCTTGGCCGTGTCCGCGAAATAGCATCGTCCGCCCGTCTCCAGTGCCGTCCCGCAAACTCCCCGATGGCCATCTGTGGGTCCTTAACTCTGTGTCTTTCACGGCCGCGACCACGGCTAACGCTGTGGGGCCGGCACTTTATTTTTCCCTCTGAGTTAATAGCAACAGTTTTAAGTAAAAATGTGATTATACTGTGTGAATTCTTTGTGATTCTGCCTTTCTCCCTCAGTATTTTATTGTGAGAACACTCGCTTTGCTTCTAGAGATCTTCAACATAGAAGTTGTATTTGTTGTAAAGTATTTATTCCGGGATTATACCCTTAGCTGTAATTTATTTGTCCAGCTCCCGTTTTCTGACATTTAATGCTGTTGTTAAAATTATACTATTATCAGTAATGCTCCTGTGAATCTCATTGGGTATAAATCTTTGAGTATTTGTCAGGACCTTCTAGGCTCAAGCTGATAATAAACAATCGTGAATCTCAGTGGCTTAACCCAACAAGGGCCATCTCCGGTCACTTCCAAGTCCAGCCGCGGGAGCTCGGCCCCACATAGCCATGCTGTGGTGCAGGCTATGAATCCAAATCCTCCAAGGTTTTCTTTGGGGGAGCCCAGAGCGTGCGGGGAGCTCGCATGCCTGTCTGGGCTTGGCCGGGATGTGAAGAGCATCATTTCTGCTCATGGGCCCTGAGCCTGAGCCGGTCCCAGGGCCGAGGTAGGAGCCCAGCCCGCCTGCTGCGAGTGGGCAGTGGCCATGTCCCCTCACAGAGGAAGAAGAAAAACAGCCAGAAGATATAAATCTGCAACACTAGGAATGAAAGAAGGTGGGTCATTACAGATAGAGATGAAAATAAGAGTATACTAGAAAAAACAAACAAACAAGATGAAACAAAAACCAGAGAGGAAAATTATCTCTAAAAGTGCAATTCAGCAAAATTCAAAAGCAAAGAGAATGTGAGTAGACCTTTAACCATCAAGAAACATGGCCAGCGGTTTAGAAGTCTACTCCACCTCGTACCTTGCCCAAGATGCCAGGACCAGGTGGCCTGATAGGAGGATTCTGCCCAACGGTCAAGGAACAGGTATCCAAGTGTTGCACAGAATGTTCCAGAGAATAGGAAGGCACTGATCTCTGATTCATGTTGTGAGGCGAGTTTATTTTTTTTCTACTGAAGCAGACAAGGACAGCATGGGAAGGAGACCCGTTGTCCTCATAGGTGCGGGCATGAAAATCCTGATGGAGACTGGCCGATGGAGTTCAGCAATATGTAAAAACAAATCGATCCTGATGAATCTGGCCTTTTTAAGGAACGTAAGATTACATTTGAAAAACTATTTGCATAATTCACCACAATAACAGTTTAAAATTCTACATACATTCACAGCACACAATCAGAGGAAATTGGGAATCGAAAGTCTCTTAACTTCATAGACAAAAAAAAAAAAAAACACCACAAAATACGTGTCGCGAGCAGGCTCCACTGGGGAAACCTCAGCACGAGTGTGTTGAAGTCTGAGATGAGCTGAGAACACCAGTTGTCACTCTTTATCCGATGTTTCCCTGGAGCTACTTATTATCATAAGATATTGGCGGAAAATGACGAATGCCAGCATTCCCGGGAGTCGAGAAAAGCCGAAATTTCCTAGAGATGAGAAGACGGTGTGCATAGAGAAATCCAAGGGAATCTACAGATAAAAAATTAAAAAATCAGGGAGAGCGTTTAGCTGTTTTTCTGGACACAGGATGGGTGTGTAAAATCAATGCGTCATTCACTACAACAGACAACCTACAATGCAATTTAAGAAATATGCCATTTATAGCAGCCCCCAAAATATGTAGTAACTATGCAGAAATCTAACAAAGTTGTTGAAGGACTTTATGGAGGACACTTCAAGGTGTCACTGAAGTACATAAAAGAAATAGACTAATGTAAGGTCTCAATGGAAGGGAAAACTCAACAGCATAAAGATGTCCATTTCCCCAAATTAACCCAAGAATTTTTTAAAAAGATTTTATTTATTTATTTGACACACAGAGATCACAAGTAGGCAGAGAGGCATGTGGAGGGAGAGGAGGAAGCAGGCTCCCCCCGATGCGGAGCTCGATACCAGGATCCTGGGATCATGACCCGAGCCGAAGGCAGAGGCTTAACCCACTGAGCCACCCAGGCGCCCCTAACCAAAGAATTATTGATGTCCAACAAATATTTTGGAGAAATTTATCAAGCTGATCAAAAACTCACCTGGAAGGAGAAGTAGCATAAAATGAGCAAAAGTAACAAAGGTGGGAGAATTTGCTTATTAGATTCTTTTTTATAAAGCTACAATGATAAACAAATAGATCAGAGGAAACAGGGAGCTTGGAAGCGGAGCCCTGCTTCTGAGTGGGATTTATATATGAGGGAGGTGGCTGTGTAGATCAGCGACATGATAAAGAGTTCAATCAATGCAGCGGGCACAAGTGTCAGAAGACATAAAATTAAATCTCCATCTCACGCCACAGTCAGACACAACTCCAGGTTGATTAAAGACCTAAATGTGAAAAGCAAAGTTACAAAAAATTTTTGACGGTATATACAGGAGATATTTATGATCTTAAAATTGTCATGGATTTCTCAAAAGACAAAAGGCAAAACCATAAAACAGAACCTCAATCCCTTGGGCTACATTAAAGTTAGAAACAAGCATAGAAGACAGTGTGGAGGAGTGAACACCAATTTGCAGTCTAGGAGATTGTCTGTCTGCAAATATACAGCAGACAAGGATTAGTATGCAGTATATATAAAGAACTCTTTCAGTTTCTGAGAATAAGCAAACAATCAATGGAATAAGGGACAAAAGATACAGATAGGCAGCCCACATGTGACATATCCTCGAAGACCAACAAGCATGAAAATATGCACAATCTCGCTAGTAATCAGAAGCTGAAAGTCATAGCCGCAAGCAGATCGGCAGAGTAACAGCCGGCAGGACTCTCTGAAGGGGGATGTGGGGGCTGGGAACTCTGACTTTGATGGCAAGAGTACAAGGAGCTGACTTTGGTGACGGGCAGCGTGGTGGCATCTAGAAGATATGCATCCCTTATGGTCTGGCAGTTCTGCTGCTGGTGGCTGCTCAGAGAAGCTCATACCGATGGCCAAGCAGTCACGGGTGAAGTGCGACTCCTGGTAGAAAACACGTCAGTGGTTTTAATGTACACATCCAGACGAACGGATCAATCAA
The DNA here is from genome assembly GCF_020171115.1 of Neogale vison. NCBI lineage: Eukaryota > Metazoa > Chordata > Mammalia > Carnivora > Mustelidae > Neogale > Neogale vison. Next base: position 100,844,390 of record NC_058099.1, on the reverse strand, counting down.
CTTTGGTAAAAACCATATATGTAGATTGTGTGCTTTTCTATTTAGTAAAATGAATGAATTAACATCGATAAGTCTCAAAAACATAATAAGGTTGACTAAAGCAAATGATTTACAGAGCGGTATTTACAACATGATAGAATTTATAAATAATTTCATAAAGCCAGAACATGCTGTACATTGTTCGTTGATACACAATAAGAGGACAAATATAAAAATATTTTTATATTTGTGGACTTTACATGTGGACTATAAGCTCCACAGTTAGGACAGCAGTTACTCTGGGGGAAAGAGTAGCAGCGATGTGACGGGGGACCTGGTATTCAGGGGTTGTGCCATGATGTAAAATTTTATTTCTTATGTTATAAAGGACCCACCTGAGATTTGATAAAATACTGGGATCCTACAAAGTTAGGAAGGTGATCCATGGATTTTTTTGTTATTTTTTGTCATTTTCTGTATGCTTCAAGTATTTCAAAATAATAATTTATAAAAGAACTACTTTTGAACATTTTTCAAATATAGTTCAAATATATATGAAAATAAAATCATCATTTACTGATAAAATCATCAGTAAAGAGAGAAATCTTTGTCACCCCTTATTATCATTTTAAAACAAAATCCAAGGCCACGAACACTATCTGCAAAACTTCATCTCCCTCAAAATAAATATTCCCTTTGACTATTTAAAAACATTTCAGAGTTTTCTTGAGCTATGATTAACATACCACCTAATTTACCCTTCGGATGTGTATGAGTCGGTGGTTTTTAATACAGTCACAGAGTTGTGCACCATCACCTAACTTGAAAACACACACCCCAAAAGGACAGGAGAGAGGGCATCTCGGGGCGAGGGCATTGTGATGCCTCGGGTACCATTCTAAGAAGGTCATCCGGGCTAACCCTTTGTCTGTTCCAGGGGTTCTCCCTACAAATCCCCCAGCAGGTGCCCATCAGGACTCGACCTTAATACCTCCTGGGAGAGGTAACCCGTCACCTCTTGTGAAAATCCATTTGGCCGTGGGTCTACTGCACCTGAACAAAGTTCCTTCCCAGCACCGGAGCGCCAGTCCCCCTCCTGACCCGCTCCCTCCCTGGCCCCCGTTACTTCCCCTGGAGTTCGTTTCTCTGCGCAAATGTGCACAGCCAGTGGGTCCCCAGACGGGTGAGGAATGCCCTTGGCGTTCAGGAACCGGCGGGTTATCACTATTTCGGTGTAGAGACGGGAGCCCGTGGGTATGGCTGTAGCCAGGATGAGGTATCACGGCACCGACCTAGACTTGCATGGCCCTGGGGCCAGTTTGTCACACCAGGTGCCCCCCGTGCTGGAAAGGGTGAGGGGAAGAGGGGCTGGCGGTTAGAGGTAGCTTGGAGAGACTCCGGACAGCGGCTCTGGAAATGCCAGCAAGGCAGCACATGCACCTGCTTCCTCCCGAAGCGGGAACAGAAGGCGGGCGGACCCCGGGCACTGCCAGAAACCGTCTCCTAACGGCCCGCCGGGGAGAGGGACGCGCTGGGGCTGTGAGTCCGTGCGTCTGGTTTGTGACAAGCCGCTGACGCGCTCTGGCGGCAGGACCACGCGCTCCGCTCAGTCAGACTGGTAACAATCGCTGATTCGGCACGAGGGATGTGGGGGACGTTTTTAAAGAGACTCGAAACTGAAATTGCAGTCTGGTGGAGGAAAAAGAAATGAAGACCGGTGCGGCGTTTCCGTCCCGGCAGGCGTTCCACTCGGACTTGGAAACGAGGGAAACCGACCCGGTTTGTTTCTTCCGAAGCCTCCCTCCGGCCCGCGGGGTGCGGGGACAGTGAGCGCCGTGTCCGGGCGGGCGGCTGGCGCCGGGCACAAACCCTCCCGTGGCGGGGCGGGGGCGGTGCCGAGGCTCTGGAGGGCTGACAGAGGCGACGAGGACCAAGGTGTCGGGTGCGGACAGGGCCCGTCCCAAGGGGCCCCCACAGACAGGCGGCCTTCCACGCTGGCCCCCGGCCCTGCAGCAGCTCACCGAGACTCCAGGTTTGTTGCTCACGCGGGGGCGGGTGAGACCTTTTATGATATTGCCCTTCGAGGCGGCATCTGGCGCGGTGGAGCAGACAGACCCTCCCTCCTCCCGACTCGGGGCTGTCCCCGTGCCCGGTGGGCCCCACCCTCCTCTCACCCTGAAGGTCGCCTCCTTTGTGACCGCACTGAGTCCCCACAGGTATCAGAGGGAGGATGCCCCTGGGACGGAGACGTTGCCAACCAGGCTATGTGGGCGATTTTCATTCAAAAGAAAAGAACGTGTGGAGCGTGTATTTCTGGTAGGTTCCAAGCCACCGTGCGAAGTAGCAGAGGCTCTCTGCAGCCTTCGAACGTTTAAAATCTGTGCGCGATTCCCTTCAGGACGTGTGTGCCCGGAGGTCAGAAACCCGCCGTAAAGGTGCTTGCGGACGGGGCTGCGCAGGGGCGCGCTGCATGGGCGGCGGCTGCGTCGCTCTTTGCTGTCTCCTGCCTGTGCGCTGACCCCCCGCCCCGGCCGTCCCTCGGGTGGGTGGGCCGGGTCCCCACCCGGCAGGGACCACGGGTTTGCGCTGGGAACGGGAACGAGGGGTGTTTGTCCCATGACTGTGGGTGCTGCTGGAGGCGGCCCCCGGGGTCCTGGCTGGGCCTGTGCGGGCAGCTCACGGGGAGCAGAGAGGTCACGAACCAGCGAGGAAGCTGTTTGCCCAGAAAAGCCAGCTGGGAAGCCCAGGTGCCCCACACAGAAGAGGGAATGGCAGGCGTGTCCTCGGGGCAGGCTGGGAAAATCCCGATCCCACAGGCCCTCAGACACCCCTGAGACGGAGGCCCCGGCCCCACAGACCGCTGTCCTGCGTGACGCGGGCCCCCTGGCCCATGTGGCCGACGCCCGGTGCCACATGTTCCTTTCCCCTGGGAAGGCCAGAGAGCGTCTTCTCAGGAGAGTCACCCCCGGCTCCGTGCTGGCAGGGGCAAGGACATCATGGTCGGGGGAGGGTCTCATTCCCGGCCCCAGCTGCTGCTGCTCGTTTGGTTTCGTCCACAGAGTGAGGGAGGGGCCCCCGGCGCCGCGGGGGTGTGACAAGGACGAGAGGACGCAGCTGGGACGCAGCTGGCCCGTGGCTCCGCTCGGGGCTTGTGTGCGTCGGGTGACTCGTGGGGAGCTGTGCTGGGGACGGGAGGTCAGGAGAAGGGGTGGGGGAGGCGGGAGGGGCGGGAAGGGAGCAGGAGGCAGGAGGGGGACTCGCGCACACGCACACGCACACCCACGCGTGCGTTCCCGTGCTCACAGACATCACACACGCTCACACCGTCGCACACTAGCGTATACACACCCACATGCGTTCACACCAGCGTGCGCACACGTCCACCGGCCCTGGGTGAGGCCATCCTCGCCGCACACCACCCCTGCCACGACCTGACTGTCCCAGGTGGGTACGGACCCGGGGCCCGAGTCTCCCCCGTGACGGACGGTGCGGTGCCTCCAGCGCCGGTTTCCGCGCATTCTGGCCGGCCCAGCAGCAGCTGCCCCCTGCCCCGCGCTGCAGGGCCCTTGGAAGGCTCCGGCTGCCCAGGGCCCCGCAGCCCACGTCTTCCGAGCGGGAGTGGTCACCACGGCTTCCTGCCCCACGTCACGGTGTGCGGGTCGTTTCTCGGCCGTGGGTTTGTCCTCAGGACCAGAAGAGCCCCGGAACATGCCGGGGGCCGCTCATGGGGTCCTGCCTGCCGCCAGGTCCTTTGCTGGCAGTGACGGAGGCAGGGGTCCCCCCGGGAGTATCCAGGTCCCTGCCCCTCCCACCACAGCCACGAGGAGCCTCGTGCGAAGTTCCCACCAGCGCAGCGGGCGGGGGGCTTGGAGTGAGCCCTGGCGGGTCCCAGCACCATTGCTTGCCCAGACCCCTCGACCCCAGGCCGGCCACGTGTGTGCGCCTATGAAGACGCAGTCCTCAAAGTCAGAAGCTTCCTCTTTCTGATCTAACACGGTCCCCGCAGGCTGGGGCAGAGCAGGAGGGCGTCTCCGCCGGTCCCCTGTTCCACCGGAAACCAGCCCACGTCGGCAGACACGTCTTGCGTCCCGTGTCCTGCAGCTCATCGTGTCGACTGAGCCAGTGCCGGTGTCCCTCATCACACGTCCTCGTCCAGGGAAAGCTCTCTGACCCCACCCCTGCGACGGGGGCGTCCGGGCCACCGCCGTCCGCCGCCCGCCGATGGCTCCAGACGCGCCCTGGGGTGTCTCGGACCGCCCTGGCCCCAGGCCTCCCTCTGCTCCGAGCCGACCCCCGCAGGTGCCCCCACCAGCCTCGCGGGCGGCGGACCCTCATCTCACCTGCGGCCGGTTCCGTGGCCAGAGATGGCCCCTAGCGCAGGCTCAGGCAAGAGGGAGGCTGGTGCTCTCTCTCTCTCTCTCTCTCTCTGACAGGTCAGCTAATTGATTTATGTTTTTAACTTTCAAGTCTGGAAGCTGTCTGAGGCTTGAAGGAAACCCGTGAGGTCACGTGGGGGCACGGTCGGCGTCTCTGCCGCCCTCACCGGAGCGGGGGAGGGCAACCATCGCAGCCGAGAACGGACTTTGGTAAAACAGTGTCAACCGACTTCACTTCCAGCCCTGCCCCTGGGGTGCCCTGGCCTCTCCAGCCCCCGTCGGGTACCGCAGTCACCCCTTTGGAGTCCTCCACGCGCTGGCTCCCGAGTGTGTCCCGTCCCTTGGGGGACGCGGTTTCCCCTGCTCAGCGCGGCCCCTGGGGCGGGGAGGGCCCGGTGCACCGGCCGCGGCTGTTGCTCCCGGCTCCGGCGCGGCCCGGCGCGGCCCTGCGACCCTCTGCGGCGATCCTGCGCTGAGTCGCGTCCATTCAGATCTTCCCGTGCTGCCCTATTAACGCTCCTTGTTTGTTCGTGTTTTGTCGACATTATTTCTCTGATGACGGGTTTCGCGGTTACGTTTTGTTCCTGAGGCGACGGCCGCCCTTGCCTGCCCTCCACCTGCCGCTGGGCCGCCCCGTACCTGGGGCCTCGGGGTCAGCGGTGCGTGTCCCCCTCGGGCGGCCCGCCTTGTGGCGGGGGTGGTGTCCCCAGGGCCCGGAGTGTGCCGGTGTGAATATGTGCGGCGCACGTAAGTGTGTGAGTGTGCGACGTGGGAACCTGTGTGTCTGAGCACGCGTGTGAGGTGCACGCGTGTGTGAGCGTGAGTCTGGGAGCGTGTGTGCAGGTGCGCGTATGTGTACCACGGTGTGAGTGTGCGTCCGTGTGAGTGTGTGTGTCAGCAACGACCACCCCACAGGGACGGGCACGGGACCGCTGTGTGCCGGGAAGGCCCCCCCGTCTGCCCGTCCTGCGGCTCTCCGTGTCCCTGCAGGGCCAGCGTGGAGAAGTGAGGGAACCGGAGGCCTGTGGGGAGGCCTGGGAAGGAAGGGCCGCCCCCGAGCAGGAGAGCGAGGCACCCGCAGGCAGACGCGGCCGGCGAAGGGGGGGCCGCTCTGGCTCTGGCGCCGGGCCGGGATCCTCCGACCCCTGAGCGCACTGGCTCGCAGGCTCGCGGTCAGCCTCCCCCTGCATGGACCCGGGAGAGCAGCCCCCGCTCCCGCAGGCACCCGCTGCTTCCCTGAAGGAGTCACCCAGCCGGACGTGACCCACCAGGAAAGACGGCTTCAGCCACGCTCTGGAGACTGCGGACGTGTGTCCGCTGCCCTGGGCGTGTGGAGGCCCTCGGGGGCCCTTCTTTCCCTCAGGGCTCTCGTTTGGGCGTGGATCTGAGAACGTTCTCGCAAGGAACCCCCGTCCAGCTTCGGTGGGCTGTGTCCCTGTCACCCAGCTGGCTCTGCCCCCTGGAGGGGTGTGGCCGGAGCCGGGTGGGGTTGCGTCCCCTGGTGACCGATGACCCCGGGGCAGCTGCCAGACCAGCATGAAGGGCGGCCTCGCGCGGGAAGGAGCGGACACGGGGTCTTGTGTGCAGCCACGCCTGGGCCCCCCGCTCCGTGCCGTCCCCCTCTGCTGGGGGTCCCCGAGACCCGACGGGGCGGGCTGCTGCCAGCCACCCGTTCGCAAAGTCCGTTCTGATGTCTGCCCCGTCTCCCGTCACTCAGCTGCCTTCGCACTTGTGCCCAGTTATTAACCTCCCCCGCCCCAGCCGCCCGGAGCATTTTGTGCCATTTTGTCCGAAAATTGTTTCCTTGTTAGCCTTTTGGTCCCAAGGCCCTCACTGTACTGCCGTGTGCCATGTACGTGCTTCTCCAGCTCTGACAACGGCGCGTCTCCGGCCTTGTCCTCTCCTGCCCCGGGCCGAGCGCTGGGGACGGACGTGGTTTCTGAGTCCTGTGCGGGGTGGCCTGCGAGTGACCACAGCCCGGCCGACCACAGGGCCGTGAGCGAGCCTGGGCGTGGTCTCGTGTGCAGAGCAGGCTCCGTGGCGACAGAGCGTCCTGGAGCCCCCAGGACGGGTTCCATTCTCGTGGCGAGAGGGAGCCCCCGGAGGAGAGTGTGTGAACGTCGAATGACTGCCCCCAAGTGTCCTTCTGCGGAAGAAGACCGCACGGCACGCTGGCAGCGGCTCTGGGCGAGGCCTCGGGGCTCCTGCCTCCAGGCAGGTGCTGGGAGACGGGAGCTCAGGGAGCTGTGCCTTTCTGGAGCAGAGCGCCCCACTACCGCATTGGGGCACGGCCAGTGGGCACCCCCTCCGTGGGACCAGCGCCGTCACACTGGCCCACGGGGGTCCCCGCTGGGTGCCATCCAGGCTCTGAGCTGCGTCTCGGTGGAGGCGCAGGCATTCAGGTCAGTGTGCCTCCGGGGACCCATGGCTGCCCTTACTGATGCCCAGGTCACCTGTCTGTCCACGGTGCGGCTCTGTGGACGATAAAGAAGCCCCTTCCCTGGGGCCTTGCTCCCTGCGGCGGACCGGCTGTCTGGCCCCCGCGTCCTTCGTCCCCGTCCCCAGCTCTCTGTGTCCTTTGAGGCGCTCTTCCCCACGGGAAGGTCTTCTTAAACGCCGGGGAACCCATGTCTGTTCAGGTGAGGGAGAGCGAACAAGAAGCAGTCCGCCTCGGGGCCGGGCTGTGCGGAGCCGTGGCACGGATGCCGGTGTGCGTGCTCCCGGTGGGAAGCCTCCCCTCTTCCCCACCAGACATGGGCGCCCCAGCAGGGACAAGACCGCCCTGCTTGTTCAGCAGTCGGGGGAAGTGGGAGCACAGCCACCACGGTGGGGGGGGTGGGGAGGGTCTGCATCTGTCCGGGGAGTGGGGACGTGGTGACAGGTGACCAGCGCCCCTGGGCAGCCAGTTCCCGAACTTCCCGTCTTGTGGGACACTTGGGCAGGTTTTTCTGCACGTTGGTGGCTTGTGGCTTTGTCTGCCCTGCTGGTCACCAACTACTTCCCCACTCGTCTTATTTGTTCTTTGAGCAGCTTTATTGAGGTAGTTGATACACAAGGCGCCCAGTTTGGAAGGTGCAGTCTGATGGGTTTGGCTCGGCACTCACTCGTAAATCCGTCACCGCCATCCAGATCGGGGACGGATGAGTCACTCTGGAAGCTTCTCCTGCCCGCTGCGGGTCCCTCCCTCCCCTCCCGTCCTCTCCTCTCCCCCCCAACCCCCACCCCTGGCAATCGCCAAGAGAGAACTGCTTTCTGTGTCTCCGCATCCGTTACGTGTCCTGAGGTAGATGGAGTCATACCTGCAGCACATGCCCTTTCTCGTCCGACCCCTTCCCTCAGCGTAACTGTTCCGAAGACGGTTCTCGTTAGGGTCCGTAACGCATGGTTGCTGTTGCCAAACGCCGTTCTGTTCTGAGGGTGTGTCTGCATTTGTCCACGTAGCTGTTCATGGGCGTTTGGGCTGCCTCCACTTCCTAGCTCTTTCCAGTAAAGCTGCTGTGGCCATCAGCGTTGGCCTTTCTATGGACCGATGGCTTCTTCTGTCCTGTGAGACGCTTCACAGGAGTGTGAATGGGGGGTTGTTCGATGTCTGTGTGTACAGGTCGTCTGCATAATTGGTAAGAAACTGCTAAAGTGACGTCCATAGAGATGGTGTCGTTGTACATCTGCCGCAGCGGCAAGAAGCGCCCCGTCGCCCCAGCCGTGCCCGTATTTGCCGTGGTCTTCTACGTGTCATCTGCCCCGCTGGGGGGTGTGCTGGACTTGTACTTTCCATCTTCTTAACATCGGCTGATGTGGAGGATTTCTCCTACTTATTTGCCATTCGTATATTTTCTTCAGTGAAGTATCTGTTCAAATCTTTTACATGGGTTTTTTTGGTGATTATTTTATTATTAATATTTTTGTGTGTTCTTTATATATTATGCACACTAGTCTACTTTCTTTCTAACATTAAAGGATACTTCAAATATGAAGATCATCACAGATATAAATATAAATAATAATACCAAAATCTTATAAGCCTGTCCCCCATATTTAACACATAATAAAATGTTCTATGTTTGCTTATGATCTAATTTTTAAAAATAAAATGTTATAGATACGATACAGTGGGAGCTGGGTGGCTCAGCTGGTTAAGCAGCTGCCTTCAGCTTGGGTCGTGATCCTGGAGTCCGAGGACCGAGTCCCTCATCGGGCTTCCAGCTCCATGGGGTCTGCTTCTCCCTCTGACCTTCTCCTCGCTCATGCTCTCTCTCTCTCTCTCTCAAATAAATAAGTAAAATCATTAAAAAAAAAAAAGAAAGATACAGTGGGAGCCCTCATCTTATACCTCCCTGATTCTCTCCTCTAACTCCTAAAAAGTAAACATTAATCTGGACATGATGGTGTATCGCTTCTCTGCCTTTTGGCTGAGACCACGTGCAATCTGAACGGTGTGTATCCACGCTTTTGTGCTTTTACGGCACACACACACGGGGACAGTTAATGTGTTGTATTCCCTGAGCTGCTGCCTGTTCCTTGGACTGCAGAGTGGTGCAGCCATACTGTGTGTTCTGTGTGATGTCTGCGGCTCACGCCGTGTCGCTGACACGTTCATGTTGACACGTGCAACTGCGGATGACTTCATCCTTGCAGAGTTTTATTGTTTGATGACACCGGATTTTATTGCCCATAGTATCACTGATGGCTGCTTGGGTTCTTTTCTTTCTTTCTTTTTTTTCCAATTTTCAGCACGTCTGCTGTATGCCTTCTGGTGCAGGTTTGCAAACGTTGCCCGGGGAACAGCCAGGATGGGACATGGGGCAAGTCTCACGCAGTGACAGCAAACTCTGTCTTGCTGGTTATGCAAACTTGCAGCTCCTCGGGCAGAGTTAGCAAGAATTACCACCGATCCATATTCTCTTCAACACTTGGTGGTACTGGACTTTATATTTTTTGCCAATCGGGCAGGTATGCAATGATATTTAAACACCTTTTTGACAATTTGCGCAACTTAGATCCTTCCTCTCCTCTGCCCTCTGGATCCCATTGCTGCCATCTTTTGTAGATGGCTGTTCTTTTGTAAATGCTCTGCTCTGTTCTTCATGATGTTTTAAAATGTTCTTTTTTCCTCCGGGGGTTTCTATGGTGTCACTAGGATACATCTACATGTGTGGGAACTTTTTTTTTTTTTTTTCAAATTTATCCTGAAGTTCATTGAGCTTTCTGGATCTGAGCGTTGGTGTCTTAGCAGTTTTGGAAAATTCTCAGCAACCACCTCTTAAAAACATTTAAGATGTTTCATCCTTCATTATTTATTTTTCTAACTCCAATGAGGCATATATTAGACCTTCTCACCCATGCTTCCATATCTCTTACTACCTTCTGTTTCTCCTGTTTCTCCATCTTTCTGGATTGTATTCTGGATGATTTCCTGATTTCTATTTCCTGCTCCTCTCCTAGTTCTCTCTCCAGCTGGGTGTCATCTGATGCTCATTTGTGCACTGTGTTTTCATTTGAATGAAGTGTTTTTCATTTCTAGAAATTCTTTTTCATTTTTTTAAAAGCTGTAAGATGTTACTTGTAGTGTCCTGTCTCCGGATCCTATTTTCAGGTTTCTTTTAAAAAATTACTTAATAACATAGTTATCTTAGATTTAATTTCCGTACATCTCAGAACCTGTGGGATCCAGGAAGCTGGCATGTGGTTTTCTTGTTTGTTTGGTTGTTGTTGTTGTTTTTAATTCCAGGTGATTTTGATGTCATTGTTCCTTAGATCACCTCAGAAAACGTGTCTAGGACTGAAGAAATGCAAAATACCCACTTTACAGCACAATCACTAGCAATAGGTTTTCCCATTTTTTTTCACAACTTTTAAAAAGATTTTACTTACTCTTGTCAGAGAGAGAGCACAGGCAGAGGAAGAAGCAGGCTCCCCACTGAGCCAGTAGCCAGACGCAAGGATCCCGGGACCCTGGGATCGTGACCTGAGCAGAAGGCAGACGCTTAACTTACTGAGCCATTCAGGCGTCCCTTTTTTTCACAATTTAATAGAAAAAAAAATCATACATTGAGACAAGTGAAGAATGAAAGTAGGCTTTTCACATTAGGAAAAATGCTAGAATTATCTAAATTCTCTTATTCTCCCATGCTGGCAAAATTTGCATTCCGTAGTTCTTTTTATCTCTAAGAATACTGCGTGTGAAATTCCTATGTCGTGTCTTATTAAAGTTTGGTCAGAAAGTGAGATTTTGCGGCTGGCAGGCTCAAAATACCAGGGCTTTCTTCGGAATCACAGAAAGAAACGCTGAGAGGGCGCCTGGGTGGCCGTCAAGCTCCCACTCTTGGTCTGGCAGAGGCTGGGAAATACGGCCCCGTGTTGAGCCGCGAGTCCAGCTGTCGGCCCCGGGCCAGTTCGCCTGCCCTCCCCTCTGCTTCTCCCCAGTCTCTGTCTCTGTCTTTTTTTCTCTCTCTCTCTTCCTCTAAGATAAATTAAAAAAAAAAAAAAAAAAAAAAGGAAGCGAGAGAAAGAAAAAGACTTCCAGACTTCCAACTTTATGGGCTCTGGCATTATTTCTTTCAGAGTTTCAGGGCGTGATGATAGCAGGACCTCTATGAAATGAAATGCCCTTTATTTCCTGTAGACCTAGATATACCTAAAGACACACGGAAATCCACAGAACACTTAAAAGTTGCCTTACGTTTCTGAAGTATTTTTTGCAAAATTAAATCCAAAATGACCTTGGGCAAAATGTGAACGTCAGTAACGTGAACGTGGAAAGATCAGCGGCTCTAGCGGGTGTGCAGTGCTTCCCTGTTTGCTCTGTGCTCCCGGCACTCGCCCCTTCAGAGGCAATCTGGAGGCAGGTGCGACTCTTAATCTTATTTTACAGATGAGGGAACTGAGGCTCGGAGAGTTTAAGCACCTTGTCCAAGGTCACACAGGGAATAATAGAAAATCCAGGGTTAGAAGGGAGATCCGGGGTGAGGGCAGCGGAGCCCCAGCGTCTTGCTCCTAACCGCGCTGTGGAACGCGCTCTCCAACCTTTCACCTCGGTCCGCTGCTATGGTCGAAGGGGTCAGTAATGGGACAGGAAAGACGCTACCTGCAGAATTCTAGAAGCTAATTTATCAGGAAGTGTATCACGTTTTACTTTTTAATCCAAGGGATTGTGGCTACAGAATAGGCTAAAAACTAACTTGAATCACATGAAAGTGACTTAAAAAGACAGCAAACGCGGGTCACACATGGCGGCCCTTAGTGAAAAATGGCCGGCTCTTGGCAGCGGTGTGTGCTTCAACTGAATACAAGACTTACATCCACACGATGCTCCCTGGTTTACCGGAGATTTTACACCATTCTTCTCTTTGCATCCTGCTGTCTTGCCAGGTGGGCAAGAATGTTGTGACGACCCTGGTTTACAGAGCACGGGGTCAAGGCCGTATTGAGGGACCCGCCCCAGGGGTTTGTAGCTGGGGGGTGACAGCACTGATCTTTGACTCAGTTCCCTGGCGGCCGAGTCGGCTGTTCTGTTCCTCTTGTCTCCATGTTCCCGGTGCCCAGCCAGTGGCCGCTGATCGGGACCCGTGTGCAGGGGGTTTAGGCATCCCCTTTCCGCGATGTGTTCAGTTCATCAAACATGAGCGTTTCGAAAAGTGAGCAGCAGGTGTAAAAGGCAGGGCGCTCCCTACCACAAGAGCAAGAGCAGCTCATCACATGATTAAGTGCTTTTTCGAAGTAATTTATCGAGCTGAGTTTCACATGACGTTAAATGAACCACTTGAACACGAACAACGGCTTCTTGGTGGCAGTTAGTGCATTCACCGTCTCGTGCCGTCCCCACCTCTGTCTGGTCCCCAAACATCTTCATCACCCCAAAGAAACTCTGTGCCCATTAGGCAGGCACCCTCTGTTCCTCCTTTTCCCCAGCGCCCAGCAGCCAACAACCTCGTCCTGTCTTTGTGCATGTATCTCTTCGGAACACGTCCTGTAGACGGCATCGCACCATCTGCGTGACCTTCCGCGACGGGCCTCTTCCGCTCAGCATACCGCTGCTGAGGGCCATCCAGGTAGCACGCATCAGACTTCATTCCATTTTACAGCTGAAAAGCAGGCCATTGTGTGTATCCACCACAGTGTGTTCCTTCATTCATCCGTTGATGGGCCTGTGGGCCGTTTCCACCTTTCAGCCTTTGTGAATAGTTCTGGAATAAAAATGCATGCACATGTACTCGTTCGATGCCGGTTTTCAACGCTTTGCAAACACGCACATTGGAAAAGAATGGAAGGGTCGTGTGGTAACCTGTGTCGGACTCTTTCGAGGAAACCTAAACTGTTTAACAAAGTAGCTGCTTCATCTTACGACTTCCCCGGTTGCTTTGAGAGTTCTGGTTCTCCGCAGCCTTGCCAACAGCTGTCACTGTGCGTCTCCTTCAGGATGGCCAACAGTCTAGCTGTGCAGTGGTTTTCCCACCGTGGTTTTCACTTGCATTTCCCTGGTGAGAGATGACGGCGAGCATCTTCTCATGTGTTTGTTGGCCATCGGCACATCTACTTCGGAGAATTGTCTGTTCAGATCCTTTGCCCATTTTCAAATCTGGTTGTCTTTTGATGGTGATATATGAGTTCTTCATAAGTTCTAGATACAAGTCCCTTATCAGATACATGATTAGCAAGTATATTCTCCTGTCCTGTGGGCTGTGCTTGTCACATTCTTGATGGTGTCCTTTGAAGCACAAAAAGCTTTAAATTTTCACAAAACCTAATTTATGTATTCTTTCTTTTGTCATTTGCATTTTTGATGTTATGTATAAGAAAGTATTTTCTAACCCAAGGTTAGAAGATTTAGATTTTCTCCTACAGGTCTTTTCTTTTGAGTCTCAGCTCTTAGGTCTAGGTTTATGATCCATCTTGAGTTACTTTTCATATAGGGTGGAAGGGCCCAACTTCATTCTATTTTGATCATAAAAATTATGCATACTTAAAGTGTACAACAGGATGATTTGATATGTGGCCAAAGAGGGAGACTGATTACTTACAGTCCACCTGATCAACATACTACCTTGTCACCTAGTGGCCATGCACGATGATTTGTTTTGATTTTTATGTTCCTCCGGTAAGTGGTAAATGTTTGGAGGGCGAGGACCATTTCTGTTCGCTCAGCACTGTTTCCTCAACCTCTTGTGCTCTTTCCTGTGTACCTGCAGAATAAATGAGACCTTGTCCTAATCATTTCACCTTGAGAATCAGCCTACGTTCTACAAAACGTATGATTCTATGCGAGCCTTTGGAAACTTATTCATAAAATTATATAATTTTTTCTCAGCTGGGATAGCTTACTAACATGATCATCTGCCCTTTAATAATTGATCTAAGATTGTGTAACTCTCACCTAGCATTAGCTTGAGAGACTTCTCGAAAAAAACCACACTTTTTCTGGCACATGGTACCTATTGAATAATTCCATTTCATAGCTGAGCCAAGAATAATAATCATTTATCATAGCTGAAGCCTTTGCAAACACCATAAATGGCCATACCTTCTGGTCACCCCAGAGATAGGTCATTTCTAAATTGGCAGTCTTGACAATAATGGTGATTATACAGAGAACGCGGCTTCCTCTGAAACACCCTGAGGCTTTCATATGGAAATCTTTTTTATCTTCACCCGCCCTTGTGAAGTAGGAGAAGGATGAGTAATTGTTTGTGTCAAATGACCATTTCCTTGGGCTTGGTGAATTGAGCTATTCTTGTACATTTCAGCTATACAATTTTAGTTTTACAGTTTTACTGTGGCCCTGGCCATTGTGATGGGCTGCGTGAACCCTTTTAGAGTACAATTTCCATTGCTCCAAAAGTGTGTTTTTATTTGTCTCCATGATACCATTTAATAATACATTTTTCATGGGGAATAATATTGATTCAGAAATATAATTTGGGCATGAACTATCATTCTATTCTTTAGAAGAGTTGGAGTGCTTTTCTTAAATTTATGTTTTCCCTACGTGTTAAGATTTCTACACCTGGGTTATGTCTCTGCCTTCAAAGAAGCTGATTGATGATTCAGGCAGGAACGCTCCTGCAGTACCGGCCACAGCAGGCAGCACACCCCTTCAGCCGATGGAGAAGCAGTGCCCCCGCAGGACACATCTCAGTCATAAGATTGAGATGCCCGTTCCTTGTTATGCAAACAAATGCAGCAGATCACAAGAAAAAGAAGAATATTTCTCATCTACTTCATATTTTACCCACTGTGAATTTAATACCAAACTCTGACTTTAGAGAGAACAAAAGAAGAGGAAAAACAATGGATCCACTGCATTGGTAAGCACAGCTCCAGAAACCAAAATCCTATAAAATACTAGCAAATCACGTCCAGCAGTAAATTAGAAAACACGTTTTGTTTGACCAAGTAGGACTTATGCCAGGAATGTGAGAATGAGTCGGCGTGTTTAACAGACTCATTACATAAACACTTTAAAGAACCGTGTAATTAGATCAACAGATTTAAAAATAACATCGGAGTAAATTCTAGCTATTTGTAACATAAGCCATAAATAAGATGGGCCTAGGAATAAGCTGCTGAAACATAATGAAGGTAATTTATTAGAAATCTACAGACGAAATTGTGAACTAGGAAGCTGCTGGAATGTGGACCATGACAGCAATGCCCTCTGCCGTCAGTATTAAAGGACATTATTTGGGGAGTCTAGCTAATGTAATAAAATAAAAAGGAAAGAAGTCACACCAGTGTTCTAAGTAAAGGATCAGCATTAACTTTATTGGTAAACAATAGGGTTGGAGGCTTGGAAAATACAACAGGCCAAATTGGAAAAAAACAAAACTAAACAAAACAAAACAACACTATTGAATTAAAAAGACAATTTTGTACATAAAATAAATACGTAAAAATCAATAGCTTTAAAACTAATTTCCATAAATAGAAATTAAATAGAAAGCTACCTGTTTTTGGTAAAAATGAAAGCTATAAAACAAATGGGAATGATTTTAACGAAGACACGTCTAGAGCAGAAAGGAAGACGGTGACACAGTCTTACAGCAGAACGCGGACTTCCCAGCGGCGGGAAGCTGCGGCCTTCAGGACTGCCCCCCTCCCAACCTCTCGTGGCTCTGCCTCCTGTGCCAGCTTCCCCCCTGCAGGGAAGGCAAGGACGAAGCCTAGACAGTATCCACAATAAAGCTTAGTGACAAGGTGTCCCCAGAAGGCGCAGGTGGGGTCCGACCACGGACTGCAGCCAGGCCTGTGTGATACAGGCCACCGTGGGGGAGGTGGGGGGGTGACGGGAGATGTGGGGGCCGGAAAATCCACAGCGGGTCCCAGCAGATGTGCACGGGCAGGCTCCCAGGCCGTCCCAGAGCTTTGCAGCTGCCAGTTCGCGGGTGAGGGCAGAGACTGGGAAACAACTGAATGCCTTTGGGGTAGTGTGGGTTTGGGGTTGCACGAGCTCCGTGAACTACGCAGCAGAGCTACCCTCCCGAGCAACGCTGCGGTCCAAGAAGGCCCTTGCTGTGCGGCTGCCGGAATTCGGCCACGGATCTGCACGGGGGAAATTGGTCTGCACCTTTGTTTTCTCATGATGTCCTTATTTTGGCTTTGAAATTAAGGTCATTGAGTCTTCATAAAACCAGTTGGGGAACTTTTTGCCGTTTTCTGTCTCTGGAAGAGTTTGTGTGAGTTAACATTGGCCTTTCACTGGGGTAGCGCAGTTGGGCCTGGATTTTTCTTGATGGGAAGGTTTTCAATTATAGTTTGGATTCCTGTACTACTTATAGGATCACCGGTGTTTACTATTTCTTCTGGGGTCAACTTTGGTGCGGTGGAGTTCTCTGGAAATCTGTCTGCTTGTCTCTTAACATTTTAAATAAAATTAAATTTTAAAAATCATATGAAAAAAAGTTGTGATTATTAAGATATTATGGTTAAGAGTATCTTATTCCCAATATCTGCCATCCAGTCCCATTAAGTTTCCATGTGCACTTTATACATAATAAAAATATAAAAATATGAAAATTTTCAAATGCCTCCGAATTGTATGTACCCGATGGTGTGATCAGCACCTCACAGTGCGGCCACCGTGTCCGGGTCGCGGCGCAGCCCCCGCCGCTCCGGGCCCCTGTAACGCGTCCCCTCCTCTTCCTGCGACCTCCTGGGCGTCTGTCTGCAGACTCGGTTCTTCCCCAGAACGTGCTTCCAGCTCTCCGGAACCTTCGTGTCCCTGCGGTCTCCTATGGCTGCTTCTCCGCTCTCTCCGTTTTACTTCCTCCAACTTGCCCCTCGCCGCGCTAGCGCTCTGGAGCTCTGGGATGTGTGTGGGGCCACGACCCGCCGCCGACGTGTGCGCCCCTGCGCATGGCTCTCACCATACCCCGCAACTGTCCGTATTTTTAGTATTCGGTTCCCAATGAAGGTGAATCGCGGTGTCTTCGCAGACCGCGGAGCGGCCAAGGAGGTGATGCACCGAGCGGCCGTCAGACCAGGTGCCCGCCACGCTTCACCTCCTCCGAATCCCCAGGCTTGCTCCGTGCTCCGGCGTCCCGTGACTTGAGTCAGTGTCCCACGCGTTCTAGAAGAGAGGCGTGGTCCTCGTCTGTCTACGGATTAGATCACATGTCTCGCTTGTTTTTTCAAACCGGGCCGAGTCGTACTGAGTTTTTGGTCAGGTTTGTTGTAGCAACGACTGAGAGGCCTAAGACTCTCTGACTGTCGGTCTCTTGAGTGTCTTCTTCTGCGTAATCCATGCCGAGGCAGGGTTCTTCTGTGCATAAAAATTAAAGTGCTCCACTTTCCTGATGAGTTGACTCTTACCCCTTTTTCTAGAAACCGGGTCTGCCTTGTGGTCTGTGCTGTCGGAGGCTCAGGCAGCGTCACGGCCCGTCTCCCCTTACTCTCTGCGCGGCAGCTCTCCCAGGGGCGCCGCGGGGCTCGGTCAGTTGAGCGGCTGGCGCTGGGTTTCAGCTCAGGTCGTGGTCTCAGGGTCCTGAGATCGAGCCCCACGTGGGGCTCCATGTTCCGTGGGGAGCCTGCCCAAGGATTCTCTGCCTCTCCCTCTGCCCTGCCTCCTGCTCATGGTCTCTCCCAAGAAAGAAAGAACGAACGAACGAACTCTCTCCATCTCTTCACCTTCAGCCCCTTAAATTGGAACATTTAAGTCACTCACATTGGATTTAATTATGAGATATCGTACTTAAATCTGCTGTCTTCCCATCCGGGCTCGCTGCCGCATCTGCTTTTCCCCACCCTCTCGAGGGTTGACTGCTCCACAGTCTTATTCTATTTCCCGCCTCGGTGCACTTAGTCACAGAATCTCTCATTTTTCTCACTGTCACCATCTTAGAGGTACAACAGGCGCGCGTGCCCCATCACATGCTTTCACTGGCTGTGTTTTACCGTTTACCAATAATTCAGGGACCTCAGGGCACTTGGACTCTGTTTACTGGCTCCTGCCTTAAATACTGTAGGATGTCACAGGCTTTGGGAGTTTGCCAAGTTTCTACCTTTTCCTTTGTTTCCTTCCTGCGTTTGCAGGCTTGTCTGTGCCATCACATCCCTGCCCCTGGTAGCATACTCCCTGGTCATTCTCAGTGAGTTTTCCCTGGTGAGAAATTCTCTAGCTTATGTTAATCTAAAAACATCTCCGCGTCACCCCAGGCTCGAAGAGCATTCTCCCCAGACGCAGAATTCTCTTTCGGAATGTAGAAGGAAAGACTTTCAATATCACGGTACCGTCTCCTGACTCTTAATATTTCTATTGGGGAATCAGATATCTGAGTAATTACGGCTCCTCTGAAGATACTTTATACTTTTTTCCTTTGGATACTTTGGCGGCTTTCCCTTTCTTCCTGACTTTCAGCAGCTCTCTCCTTCCCCCAGCTGCCTGGTGCTCAGTACTACTCGGAGCTTACAGGCTCACTGGATCTGGGCTTGAGGTCTGTGCCAGTCTAAGTTTTCAGGAAAGATTCAAAGGTGAAGGGAGGGACAGTCATAGAACAGGGAGTGTGAAGGGCGGACGGACCGGTGAAGGTCAAGGAAAAGAAGCACGTGGGGAACGTGCTACGTACAGCTGCATGGAGAGACGCCGCGGGGCGCCTGTGTGTTCGAGGGTCATGCAGGCACCTGGACAGAAGGGCGTTCTCTAGAACGGTCCATCGGAGGAAGGACGAGAGGGGCTCACTCGCCGGCCTCTTGCTTCTTGTCCACTGTCAGAGACCCCTCCTGGCTGGGGCGTCCCACGCTCCTGCCTGTGCCTAGCGGACGGTCGAAGCCCATTCCCAAGCCCTTGCCGAGCCGTTAATTGCTGGGACGTCCACACACACGGGGCCAGGGTCCTCTGTGGCAGGGGCAGGGGAGTGAGTCTGAGGAGCGGCATGAGCCGCGCTCAGTGGGGGCTTCTCCTCAGTCTGGGGACAGCGTCTTCCCGTGGCCCTTCAGAGCACCATGCTTGGCAAGACCTTTCAATGTTGGTCACTAATGTACTCGACATATTAAAGGTATTTCAAAGTCTGTGACTCAAACTGAGTTTTTGATTCTTCTGAGAAATTTCTGTTAACTGTGTCGGGTGTGACGATGGTCTAGCGGTTGGGCTGTTGGGATTCCACACGGAAGTCCTTAGAGGGAAAGTGATATTGCGTCGAGGACTTGTTTTAATGCCCCCAAGGGGGTGCGTGTGTGTGCGTGTGCGTGTGTGATCGTTGAAGATGAATTGTACACAGGGGTTCATGAAGCTATACTTGCTTGGACATACACCCAAAACTCTCCAAGAGAAAAAACAAAAAACCAAGTATTAGCAAGTCTGATTCTGATAACGGCATTCTGAGACGAGTTCCTAAGAGGCTGCTTCTGCTTTCTCCGTTGACATTCCCGTGGCTTTTGTCTTGTGGGTTGGGTTGTTACCCAGCGAGGGTCCCGCATGGCACAGGACAAGCAGTAAGAGTGATGTGGGGGCTGGTCCGATGTACTCCCTTGGGTGTGGGGTAGGGGAGGTTGTGTGCTCTCCTGACTGACGGCTGGGACCCAAGCAGCCCAGATTTACCCTAGTCCGATCTCACACATGATCTGAAGCTCCGAGAGATGATTCATCTGATCACCGATTCCTAGGACATTGGTCTTCAGGGTCCCCGCTGGAGTGTGGGTGGCCCATGGGGACTCCTTTGCCCTTCAGTGGGTCCCTCCACGGAGAGGCTGCCAGGAGCTCTGGATTCGTCCTGCCACTCTCGACTGCTTCTTTTGGAAGTGCCAGACATCTCTGGGAGAAGTGGCCTCAGAAGCTGGGCTCCCCCTTCTGTCCTGCCCCTTGTTCCCAGATCTTGCCCCGTAATTCTTGGCTGGATGTTTTCTCTCTGGTGCCTCGAGGCAGATGGCATTTGCCCACTGTTCCAGCTGTTCTGGGGGAGGACGGGGCCAACTGGCCAGCCTCCCTGGTGCCATCTGTCTTGTGTCTTCTCTCTTCCTCCTCCTTAAATGCGTCTCTCCCTTGCCTTCACCATCTCTGCTGCTCGGGCTCCTGTCAAGGCTTTCTGGGGGGACAGGAGGCTGCTCTTGTAGCCCTCAGGGCCATTGATGCCCACAGAGCCCTTGGCGGGCCAGCTGTCGGGCCAAGGATGGCTCGAGTCTCTTCATGCAGCCCGCGTGCCCTCGGACAGGCACAGGTGACTGAGTAGATCACACTTGGAAGCAGAGGACGTGGCCCTGGTGCTGGAGACCCCTGAGCTCACAGGCAACATCTGCAGATAACATCAGACCAGACGTTCAATTCTTCCTAGTACTTGCCCCATACACTGTGTCGCCGTCAGTCAGCGGACCTGACTGAGAGCCCTGAACTCTCCCCGGAAAACCGATGAAGGATGGGCTCACCACGGTGACTTCGCCTGGCACAAATCACACCTCTTTTGGCAGCTGCTGTTTGGATGCTTTTAGGGGACATTATGTGAGTTAAAAGTGTTTCTGAGTCTCTAAAAGGTGGTGTAGAACTTTGGCTGGGATTCAGTTTAGTTCTGCAAACATCCAGAGTGGGAGGGAGCGAGGGAGGAGGGGAGGGCAGGAGGAAGGGGTGAGACGCACGGGTCAGTGGGGTGGGCTGTTCTCCCACTGCCGTCCTTGGAAACACCAGCAGACCCAGGGCTGAGACGTCTCTTGTCCACCTGGGGAGCAGCGACGGCTCGGATCCCGGGGCCTGGAGCCGTGTCTCAGGCAGGAGCACCTAACCCGGCAGGAGGGACAGTGAGTCTCCCAGGGTGCACGTTGCCTGAGAGGCAGGTCTGGTCTTGAGCTGTGTGTGCCTTCCCCACCGCCCCCACTGGGGGTTCTTTTTGGGAGAGAAGCTCATTTACAGAAGAAAGAAAGGGTTGACAGATTTACATAAACCTCCAAACCCTGCACAAGGGCGGGTGAAGCCCAGAGTAGCAGGGCAAGCCCTGTGTGGTCTGTCTTCCCCTTCAGGACCCCAACCCGTGCCGCGGTGCCCCCCACACTGATGATGTGTCCAGGGCCGGAGCCCCAGCGTGTAGACGGGCTCGCGACGCTTCACGTGAACTCAATTATTTCACCTCTGGAACAGTCCCATCAGTGAGGCGCTCTCCTCTCCCCGTTTCATGGATGAGGAAGCCGAGACAAGTTAAGTATCTTGCCCAGAAAGCTGTGGATGTAGGATTCAGAGTCTCTGCTTTCCTGCTAAGTTTTCCCGGGTCTGAGCATGAAGCCGTCCTGTTGGGTGGACGGACACCTTGCTGGGGGCAGTGAGGAAGCTCCACACTCATCGCCGGAGAAGAATGAGACCCCCCGGCCCCGTGCCACCTCCCTCCTTCAGCTTCCAAGTGGAGCCTCGTGGAATCTGGAATCACAGAAAAATGGCCCCAAATCATGGGACTTAACAAAGTACATCAGAGTTTGCAGTCAGGACGGTGATGGGCAGGACATCTTAAGCTTCAGCTAAATGTTGTAAGTTTTCTGATTCACACAAGGTATTTAATCTCTCTGCTCCCCTGGTTCTGTCTCCAGGAAATGCCTCCGGAAGCCCCGCGGACACCTGCTTTATCAGCAGCCGCAGCCAAGAGGCAAAACTCCAAACGGTGCCAACTTAAATAATTCCAAATCCTGAGTTCGCCATAGGCACTGAAGCACAATAAAAACCACAGGTTTCCATAGACATCAGTCCGGTTGGAACGGGAAGAGAAATCATGCATGAAGTTTGCATTAAATTCATCACAGTTGTTTTATTGAAGACATTACAAAGTCAAAAGCTGGCTTACGTTCCCATCGTGTGCGCTGAGTGGTGAGCTTTCCTCGGGGTGGTCTGGGGAGAAATGCCACCGGGCCCTCACTGCAGCGGAGGGGGGAGCCGAGGGACCCTGTTGAGAGACGAGAGGGTCCCCACCGTGGCCGACAGCTGGGTGAAGCTGTGATCACGTCGTCCGGGCGTTGGGGCCCCTGAGGTAGATGCACAGCCTGCTCGAGCTCTGGGCCTGAAAGGCACTAAGCCAGCATTCTGGAGCCTTCCATGACGGAGCACGTGGAGGGGGAAGGGGTGGGTCGGTCCCCTTGAGCTCACAGCCTGGATTGCCGCCACGCAAACATGCTGTGGGTGTTCCCCTACCTTCCTGAACGGACTTGCTGCCGTTGACTAGGAAGGCTGTGCACAGGGGAAGGGATACCCAGATTTTCTGGGAGTAGTAGACCCAGGATCTGAGGTGAGAGAACCCACCCCAGAGTCAGGACTTAGCTGGGCGGGGGGTGGGAGGTTCAGAGAGACATGGAAGTTCGGCCCAAGTCTCCAGTGGCTCTGGAAACCCATCTTCTGTTTTTTTATTCCTGGTTCCCGAACATGCAGTTAAGACAGAGGTATTTGATCATGGGCTACGAGCTCGCATGACCCCTTGCTCTGGCCCAGAAAAGGTGAGTGGGCTCCCGGGACCTCCCCTCCAGCTGAAGCCAAAGCCATTACAGCGTCTCTGGGAGGACTGCAGGGACCGTCCTCACCAGCACGCAAGGTGCGAGGTCCTCCCCGTCACCGACCCGTGCACGGACAGACGGCTCTGGAGAGCAAGAGTGACTTGTCATAAACGTCACCGCGACTGACCGTTCTTCAGGAGGTGGTCTGTTCAGCAGGGAAAACCAGCACAGCCCTCGAGGCGAGGGTCACACCTTTCCTCAGGCTAGTGCCTGTTCCTTATCTTAATAAACAGGGAGTTGCAAAAGCACATGCTTTCCTTGGGCAGGAAAGCTGCCCTCCTTCAAGGTCTTGGGCCATTTAATTGAGAAAGAAAAACTGCCTTTTCCAGACTCCCTCGCAACTAGAGTTCCGGAGAGAAATTCAGTTCCACGTAGATCCCTAGAGCAAGGCTCGGCCGCGTCCGGTTTCCCTCTGGTTTTCTCAACCGGAGCGCGGAGCCCCCGTCCTCCTGCTCTCGTCCGTGCCGGGCTGCCGCTGCGGCGGTCCGGGCAGTAGTTGGGACAGAGACGCTATGGCCCGCGGAGCCAAAAGTCGTTGCTTTCCAGCCCTTTCCGGCAAAAGTTTGCTGAGCCGTGGTCTAGAAGTTCGGGACGGCAGGGTTGAGGCTATGTGCTCGTTCTAAGACTTCTGTCTTTGCTCCTTTCCCTCCAGTGCTCCCTCTCCCGTCTTCCTACACTCAGTTTGGAGCATACAAATGTCCCTCCTTGGATGTGTTGCGGCATGAGCCCAAACGGCTCTGAACCTGGCCTGGTGCGGCTCCAGCAGTGACCTCAGAAGCTGTAATTCTCCACGGGGCTGGTTCTTGCTGTTCCAAACGTCATTCCAAGAATCCCAACTTAAAACGTGTTCCTTCGGTGGTTTTTAAAACCCTTAATTCCCAGTATTAGACTTTTTCCCAATCGAGCGCCGACAACTTTTTTGGTGTCCTCAGCTGGATTCTGACCCCCGCGTATGTCACGTCTGCGAACAGGTATTGGCCAACAGACCATCCATTTCTCCAGCTACACATTGATCGTGTGTAATTCGTAACATGCGTGCGCACGCTCTCCACATAAAGCAGAGACAAAGACAGCACGGCCCCTTTTACTTAATAAACTACAAGGCAGAGATGAACAGTGTCTCACGAGGCTAGCGGCTGGTTGGGTGACAGCCCCCGGGGGCGGCTTGCTGGGAAACAGCCAGGACCCGGGGTCAGCTTCCACTTTCCCAAGGGCATGGCGATCCCCGAGGCAAGCTTCCTCAGCTGTCCGGGGTCAGCCCCGTCCGGTCTCCCCGGCGGTTGCCCAAGAGCAGAGGTGGGCGAGCGGGGAACGTGTGGGTTACACAACCCGGCTTCCTCATTAGATCACCCCTGATGGTCAGGCTTGGGGTGTTAATTAGCAGCTGGGCTAAAGGAAAGCCTTGTTCCATCCAGAAAAGAGCTGAGGGTGACAAACGGGAGGTCAATTAAGACGAGATAACGTCACAGCTTCGGGCAGAGGTAGAGGCCGTCAGCCCTCCTCTTTATAAGATGATCTAATTCTGTTTTCTGAGTTACCTGGGGCGGGGCTAGGGTTGGGCCGCATACCAGGACCAAGGTGTCCTGGGACTCTGCCAGCATGCAGAGTCTCCAACCCAGCCCCGCTCTACTCCCGTCCTTGAGCCAGAGGACAGTCCCCTGCCCCCGCGCCCCGCTGAGTCAGGCACAGAGAGCCCTCAGACGCTGCGGGGCCGTGCGTTCCGTCCTTGTGCAGAGGGTCTGTGGTTCAAGTTCAAGAGTCCAGGCTTCCTTCTTTTTCTCCCTTTTCTTTCCTGCGATCTTGCCATCTGACGCCCAACCTCCCCTCATGGCTTTAAGGGGAAAAAGAGTAAATTTCTCCAAGGTCGTCATGAAAGGAAGAAAATAGAGACTAGTTCTGGAAGGAGAAACGGTAGGTTGACCCCTGGTCTGCCAGCACAGAATCTGTTTTTGATCCAGTATCCAGGGGCGACATGTTGGGACACATCATAATAGCAATGCACCCTGTGCTGACTCGGAAAGGGCGTCCGTATCTCTCCCAGAAGAGGCCCTTGCCATCTGGGACCCCTTCGGGTCACTGACCAGACGTGCTTTTTAAGACAGAGGAGACCATGAGAGTAAGGTTCCTGGCTTTCCTGCCCGGCAGCTGGTTTATGCGAGACGGCGGCTGGATGGCCGTTGTGTCCCCTGTGGATTCCGGGACGTGTCCTGTAAGTAGAGCTTCCAGGTGAAGACCCTCCCCGAGGAAACGGAAAGGGGACCCTGGAA
Organism: Neogale vison; assembly: GCF_020171115.1. Taxonomy (NCBI): domain Eukaryota; kingdom Metazoa; phylum Chordata; class Mammalia; order Carnivora; family Mustelidae; genus Neogale; species Neogale vison. Next base: position 100,819,825 of record NC_058099.1, on the reverse strand, counting down.
ACAGTCAGTGCCAAACCAGAAGGAGCTGCAGAGGGGTCGTGGGAAGGACGTGGGCTGCCGAGCCCACTCTGCCCTTGAGGCTGGTCCCGGACCACCCATCCTCGCGAATCTGGTTCGCTCTGAGGCTCGCCGCCGTTTTCGTGCTGAGTTCCTGGAAGATGCTTCCAAACAGAAGCCCGGCGGCGGCAGAGCAGACGTGTCGCACGTTCACTGTGCCTGCGGAGCCGCAGCAGGACGGCACGCCTGGCTCCCGCGGGTCCCGGTGGGCCCGGGCAGGGCTCCCAGCGGAGGGACGGGCGCCCGTGCGCCCCACACGTCCCGCAGCCCGAGGCCACCGGGCGGGCAGCAGGGGCTGAGGGGCTCCCGGCCTGATGCTCCCACCACAGACGCGGCCGGGGGCGGCGCGGGAGCCGGACGGCTGCGAACGTTCTGTCCTGTGTCCTTCGTTGTGGTTTTGTACGCACACACACACACACACACACACACTCTGCCCCAGGCCTCTGAGCCCAGAGCAACAGTTACTGACCAAACAATCTGGCTTTTCCTCACGTAGTCACAAAGGTAATTGTGATTTTTCCCTAGAACACACCACCCCAAACTGGCGAAGGGGAGCGGAGCCCTGCACGGAGCCCGCTTAGAAGCTGGCACACACGATGCCACTGTTTAAGGAATTCTTGACCCTTTTCTTCCAGGAGGTGATCCGAAGGAGCAGGGAGTGTTCATCCCAGATTCTGAGAGGATTCGACGCCTGCCGTCTGGGGCACGTCGAGCCTCCTGTGCCCCACGGCTGCCCTAAAGACCCTCCCCTGGCCCCTCTCTGCGTCCGCACACACCTTCGTGGCCCTGACTGTGCCAAAGCCCTTGCTTGGGGACGGGGCCATTGTGCCTTGTAAAGAGGGTCCCATCCTGCACGCTCTTCTCATCACGTGACTCTGAGCCCCTCCGTGGAGAGGTGAGGTCTTCCCACCTCGTAAGCCCAGGGGGATCCCCGTATCTGTCTCACCAACAGCGGCCAGAAAAGTGACGCTGTGGGATTTTCCAGGACAGGCCCCGAGGGCAGGAGGGCTTCTGCTTGCCTTCCTGGGACACCTGTCCTTGGATAGCAGCCACCGTGCTGGGGCAGGCACAGGCCACATGGAGAGACCACGCGTGGCAGCTCTGGCTGAGAGCCAGCACGACCTACGGCCGGCCTTCAGGGGTCCCTGCCCGGCGTCATGTCCCCGGGCCGCTCCCCGCCCAACTCCTGACCCGCAGACCGGGAGGGGGACGCAGCGTTCCTGCTTGCCGGCGGCAGTCAGGGGGCGAGGGTCGGGCTGTGCTGGAGGACTCCTCCAGGGGCCTCCCGGGCCCCAGCTCTGCACCGGCGGCCCGTGGCAGTAGACCTCAGTCACTGAACTTGGGGTCTTCGCGCTTACCCCCAGGTTCCTCTCTCGAGACGTCCCTCATAGTGCTCTCTCCGTCCTGTGACGGAAGTCACAGCAGATGTCGTTTCTCCCCTACGTGACGCGTGTGGGTATGTGCACTGTTCATGTGTGGATTTGTGTGCCTAACCGGGTTACGAGGAGGAGAAGGAAAATCTTCATAAATAACATGATCCTTTCTCCAGCAAAGCAGGCTGTGTGCTCCTAAAAACCACTCTGCTAATGGAATTTGGGGCAAAATAATAGTAAGGCTTGCTGGGGAAAATATGATTAGCAAGAAAATGCTCAGGACCTATGTCATCTTACGAATAACTTAGTGCCAGACAGACGAGAAACCTCACTGAGATCCTGACCCCGGCCAAAACATCTTAAATTCTCGGTCAGTAAAGAAATACCCATAAATGATGCTGTTTACCTTGACAAGCCCATGACGTCTGGGGGGCAGGGGTGGTTTTCGGAGGAGGCGTGGACAGAAGGGCTGTCACTCACAGGATGAGAGGCCACCGTGCCCGGAGGGGAGCTGGGGCTCCCGATGCTGTCTTCCTCCGGCTTGACGGGGAGCTCGTGCTGCCCCGGACGGCAGACTCGTCACCCCGGGCCCCGCAACTGATGTTCAGTTGCCGTGAAGGCAGCCGATTCTGTCCTATTTTATTTGATCTTAAATTACTTTATTGCTGCTTTTGAGGCCATTTCTCTGGGACCGCAGGATGCGGACACATGATCTCCACGTCTCACCGAACGTTTCCCTCTTGCACGGTCCTCCTTGGACTCAGGACTGTCCTTCGTCATTCACACTGGGTTCTTCGAGCCAGCACGTGTGCGCACGGGCGGGTGCCGCTTGGAGAGACGCGGGCGTTCAGGACCCCAGCGCCACGCACGTGAGCCGGGGCCCTCCTCACCGACGCTGCTGGCTGTGGCGGGGCCCAGAGCCTGCCCACGTCCCCGGAAATGGCTGATTTTGTTTGTTTGCATCGTTTTTATTGGGTGACTTTATTCTCCAGCTCATCTGCTGGGGCTGTGGCGGATGAAGACGGCCACGGTCCTCCCGCAGCCCACCTTTGAGAGGTGGAGCCGTTTCCTCTCCCTGGGCCGAGAGGAAGGGCCGGGTGCGGGACCTCTCTGAGCCCCAGAGAGTGCAGGGATGGGGTGCACGGGCCTTTGTAGGTTGGGCGATTCCACCCTGGGGACACTATGTCTGTGAGCCCAACCCCAGCACCTGGAGATGCCCAGGCACCGCAGGGAGGCCTTGGGGAGGGCAGCAAGACCCTGTGGCCCAGCGACACAGTCGGTGCCAGCCTAGAGGCCCCGGGCCAGTCGGGCCTTCGGGGGTCCACGGTCAACACCGTAAAGGTCAGAAAACCTACCCCGTCCACTCCAGCTGGCTGGCAGAATTTCAAGTGTAGGTTCACAGTTTCGGTGCCGGAAGCTGCCATATGCTGGGGTGGTTTGTTGTGATGGAAACACGGCGAGTGGCACGTGTGCAGATTCCTTCCTTCCCGGGTGTGTGGTCACAGAGGTCGCGGCGGGGCTGCGCCAGGGGACCAGGAGGCAGCAGGGAGGCACTAGGGAGTCGTAGCGTCTCCAAGTAAACGTCTGACAGAGGGGCCGGTATTCATCCGAACATTCTGTCTCTGCATTTGAGATTTTACACTCACACACACACACTCATATATGCGCTCGCCCATACACACAGGTGCACACACTCACACACACACAGTCACACACACACACAGTCACACACACACATAGAGTCACACACTCACACAGAGTCACACACACACAGAGTCACACACACACACACAGTCTCACACACACAGAGTCACACACACACACAGAGTCACACACACAGAGTCACACACACACACAGTCACACACACACAGAGTCACACACTCACACATACACACCCGGAATCACTCTGACAGCCCAACCACAGACAAAGGCTCGGGATGTAGGTGTTGTTTTGTGACTCAAGGACTGTAAGTGGCTCGTCACTAGGAATGTGATTTTCCGAGACGATGAGATACTGTTGGTAAAACTCCAGACAAAGTTGAGGAAAGTGTCTTAATTTACATGATAACTGCTTTCTTGGAAATCTCAAAACGTTACCATCCTGTGTGAAAATGTTCCTTGTGCGGAGTAGATTATAGGCTTCGATAATTATAAAGAGGCTTGTCGACCTCTGCAGCAATCCGGGGGGCATCGAAAATTCCTGTGAAATGAGAGGAAGTTGTCGTTTTGGGGGATGGCCGGCATCCCTGTCTTGTCCCTACTGAATGCCGGACGCACCCCATCGCGGTGGCAGTAAATGACTCCGAGCCCTACCTTGTAACAGTGGGCCGCAAAGCAAATTGATTCTTGAGCTCACAGGGTCTCTTCTGTTAAAGCCAGAGCACTGACCTGCAAGGACTGGGGTCCTGAATGTTGGCTGGGGACGTGGGGACAGACGCAGGGGTGCCGGGGGCCTCTGGGCCCTAGACGCCACCACCTCGTCTAGGACAGCTGTGTAGGAAAGAGTTACCGTCGATAGGCCCGCTTGCGAGACTGAGCCTCGGCTGACCCCTGGGAACTCAGACTTTGGGCGGGCTCCCCATGCCGTAAAGGAGGCAAAGGAGCATCAGTAGGAACTGTGCCAGGAGAAGGACCCCAAGCCAGCAGTTAGCGGGCACTCTGGATTTCTGCAGCTAAACTCAACTTAGGATGACTCCTTCTGCTGTCTTTGTAAGCGCACCTGTATCTTTCAGGTGTGGCTTCTGCTTTGAGATCGGAGGCAATGGTCACCTTACTTTGATTTGGGTTCATGCATGAGTCTAAGCGGATGTCTGCATTCCTATCCCCAATAACATCACGTCGTGGTTTGTATGAAGTGGGGGGTCTACCGGAGATGTCTGGAGGGGCGTGTGTGTGTGCACGTGTGCGTCCAGAGCACCCTAACTTGGAAAACGGTCTAATTTGCTTAGAAATGAATCTAATTTGGTGAGAGTCAATAAACTCATGCAGAATAATTGGGTATGTTGAGAAGAAATTTGAGTCTGTATCAAAAAAGAATATTAAAAAATAGGAAATCCTCAAAGAAAAATGAACTTGGAAAAAAACCACTTTTTTTTCAAATACAAGAAAATGAACGAGACAGGAAATGTGAGAGTTTGGTACTGGGTTAAGAAGGTACACGAAGTAAGGACGTGTGTGTCTGGGGTCCGGCCCAAAGGATTGACAATAATCCGGCTTCTCTTCCTAGCTTCCACTTCTCCATTTCCGATTTGGTTTTATAAAAACGAATCCCTTTTAACAAAGTAAAACAAAAATTAAATGGTTGGCTCTCGGCGCCTTTACCACCAGCAAGTTAAGATAGATTGTTCTGGAAATCATGTTGTAACTGCCCCAGAAACGCTGCTGGACTTCGGACTTGCAAGGGCGCGTCGGGGCGGCCGGAGCAGCGAGCCGATGAGGTCATTGTTTTCTGCACACTCAGACAGAAGTCATGTGTCTGTGAGTCCGCCATGAAACGGCAGAGAGAAGAAGTCATTTGCTCAGTCCGGGTGTGTGAATCACAGCCCGGGAAAAGGTGTTGCCAAGTCCCAGAATCTGCAGGGACATGTAGCCCAGCTGGGAAGGGACCGTCAGATGGCCAGCCTGGACTAGCGCGTCTGCGGTGTTTACAGGAAGCCACACTTAGGGAAGAGTCAGTGGTCTTACGCGCCAAGGAGGGACCATACGGCTGTAGGGGTTCCACGTCCCTCAGAGAAGCTCTGGCCACAGCGTTTTCTCTGCCTCTTCGTCTTGGGCGACACGTTGGCACCTGCTCCATATCGATAGGAGCCCAAGGAGGTTCTGCAAGAGCCTGAGCGAGTAGACAGCAATGGGAGGAAGGAACTTCTGGGTCCGGTTCAGATGTGTTCACTGCTCAGAGAGGACAGCTACGAATAAAATAGATTCCAGAATCCCCACAGAAATGAGAGCTCTGAGGAAGATTACTAACCGCCGTTTTCGGGGGTGGGTGAGTGGGTTTCCGCATTTAAGCCACGAGCCACTGGGGGCCACTGCTTTGGGGGGCTCTGATGACATTATGTTTTGTGCACGTTTATTTTCGCCCTCTAACCCTGAACAGCAGTGACAGACAGAAGAAGGGAGAATGGGTGCTTGTCCAGGACCAAAATCCTTACTTGTCCCCAGATATTTCCTTCTGGATTTTGTTGGCCACCTCCGGTGCCAGAATTTCCTGGGTTTGTCTGTTGAAGGCAGGAGATAGGAATGAGAGAGGAACCACTTGAAGCCACTTTCTGTCTGTGTCCAGTGGGTAAGCACAGAAGTTCTTCCTGGGGGGGGGGGTTGGCGCAGGGACAAGCGGAAGGAGCAAGAGGTAGCGGGCAGGGACGGACAGTTTGGAGGAAGACTCGGCTCCGTGGGGTGCGGCGTGGGCCCCCAGCCCGTTCTGCGGACTACCCGAGGCAGAGAGGCGGGGGGCCGAGCGTGGAGAGTGGCTGGCAGAAAGTGGTGGCCAGAGGCAAGAGGAATCTAGCTCAGAGCCCACTGCGCAGGTTTACAAGGCGTCTAGAGCAGTGTGCTGGCAAGACCCTGTGCACGAGGGTGCGGTGGGTGTTCGGGAAGAGTGCCTGGTCCGCTCGGCCGGGGGACCCGCGTGCACCCCGCCTGCGTCTTGCATGCCGAGTGGCAGCGTCCCCTTCGCGAACTGAGGTGGTGGAAATCATTACGTCCCGGGCTGCTGGGACCCAGTTTGGGCTCCCGTAATTGCTTTTGGTGCCCGGGGAGGTGGAGATTCTCGTACTACAAACACAGACGCAGGATGCATGTGTGCCGTGTGTGTGAGCGGATTCACGCGGGGTGCGACGGTGCTGGGGTCCCAGGGTCGACTCGACGTTGCACTACCCGGGGGAATCCCGGCCGGCCGAGCTCCCTGGTCGAGCTCCGGTGGGACACACGCAGTCCTAGCCGCAGCTGTGAGAGCCTCTCTCGTGCCCTACTGGGCCACCAGGGCCTTTGCGGGGCTCCCCGCTCTGTGTTTCCCAGAGGCAGGGACGGGGTGGGAGAAAGCGGAGAGAAACCCGGGGTCCCCACAGTCCTGCTCTGCAACCATGAGGCTTCGGGTGGCGGAGCCGCACCCTCGAACCACGGATTTGCTGTGTGTCCGGGGGGAGAATTGTAGCTCCTTTTCCAGGGCTGGGGGTGTCTGATATGACACAAGCCTCCTCTGCCCGCCGTGGGGCGTGGGGGGCACTCCCCAGCTGCCAGCTGGTGAGGGTGATGATGGTGAGGACGACCCCACCCCCTTCTCCTGCACGACCAGTTTTCAGGCACTTAAAGGAGCCAAGAATTCAATGGCAAGTGTTACAAGTAATTTGTAATTACAGAGGATCAAGAGTCACCGATCAGTCATTCCTCAGCCTATTTCCCTGCTAAACACACGCGCTTGCCTTTCGTCGGACGAGTGAGACGTCTCCCCGCAAACAGCCAGCCGTACAAAGGAAAGATCCAGTTCTTGGCGATGAACACAGCCTTAGCCTTCGGTGTCTTCCTCTGCGTGACAGATGTGTACGCGGCAAAGACGCGGGTCCTGTGTCGAGTCCGACATCACACATACGACTCCCTTCTCAGAAACACAGCTTGCAGGTTGTTTCCTCCAGATTTCATCTAACCTTGGTCCCCTCCGTCAACATTTCGGTTCTTCTGAGCTTGCGAAGCTCCAGGGTCGGCGCTCCCGTGTTTTCGTGGATGCACAAGACGAGAAACCAGAAATAAAATTGTAGGTCAAAGGATCTGCCCGTTATTAATGCTGCATTTACTGATTTATTTTCTCACAAGCATAATGTATGAGAGCCTCCAAGTCTTGCCAAGACCGTTTATTTTCAATGTTTAAAGGCTCTGTCAAGTGGTGGTCTTCTACTTGCAGTTCGTGATTTACGAGTGAGAGTAAACATTTGAGGAAAGGCTGTGTTTCTTCCGTGTTTGCCTCCCTCCTTTCCACTGGTAGCTACGCTTTGATTTGCTGAGCTTTCTAGCAGTTTTCTTATTCTTATTGTTTTGCAAACGTTTAAAAAAAATATCTAAGGACACTATCCTTTTTTATCTCCAATCTGTAGCTTACATTTTTAATTTTTGTGTTTTTCATAGTGAAGCTGGTTTTAAACTTTCTGTGGTTAAATTAGTTCATTTTTCCATTTATGGCTTTGGGGTTTTACACTTTCCTTAGGAAAGTCTCTTCTTTGTTCTTTTTATATTTTCCTTTTTTTTTTCAAATTCATACTTAATCCAGGGGTGATAGAATGCCTGCTTTCATTTAAATACATTTCTCTTATACACATCAGTCTGTTTCTTGACTCTGAAGTTCTGTTCTGTTGATTTACTTGTCTTTTTCGTGCCCAAATCCACTCTCGCTGTTAGAGCCGTGGAATACCGGCGAGGTGGGCCCCGACCACTTTTCCCCTTTGCGTGTGTCTTAGAATTAGCTTGGCAAATCCCACCTAAAACCTGGTTGAGGTTTTGTCCAGGCTTTCTCCGGCCATCGAACGCGGCCGTGGGTCGTGTGCAGTGTAACATTAGGCAGGAATAGAGGGGGACTGGACTGTGGACCATACGACCCCTTGGCAGAACCCCAGAGCCTTTACGCCGAGTGAAGGGGTTAGACACAAACGAGCCCATCGGAGGGGTCCGTTTCTGTGAGCGTCTGCAAGAGACCAAACCGGTGGAAAAGGTCAGGGGTTTGCCTCAACGTGGGCGGGGGGTTGGCTGGCGGGTGCATGGAAGAACCTTGGGGTGATGTTAACGTTTCGTGCTCGAGAACAAGCAGCGCTACGCACAGGTAGATCCTCCCAAACCTTGGGAAATGTTCTCTTAAGGTTTGTGCATTTAATTGTAACACAAATTTTTCCTACAGAAAAACCTGTGGAATGTATCTGCTGTAGTGAATGGTGAGTACGGGACGTATTTGAGGGGAGATGCAGTTCAGAACGACGGGTTGATGCGCAGAGGAACGGAGAGGCAGGTACCTCGTCTGCCAGGGACTCGTATTTAGGGTGTTTTCCTGTTAGTGGGCTTTGGGGGAATGGGGCAAAGCCGGAGGCGGGGGTCAATCACGGGGCGTGCTGGGATGTCCTGCGGGCTGACCGAGGAGCCCTCGGTAGGGGGCTCCCCTGACAGCGGGGGCGGCAGCAGAAACCCACCGAGGATGTGCCTGTGCCCGAGGGGGTGTCCCCTGTCTGTGTGAATTTAAGGGTATCAGTGAGGTGGATGTTAACCTGGTTTCCTTTTGCTCTGGGAATTCTGTTCTGGGGTGGTTTCTTGTTTGCATGTGTTCCACTGGCACAATTTCCCTACAGTTCACGTCTCCCAGAGGTGCGCTGTGGGTCAGGCCTTTCCCGCTCCTGGGTGGGACCCGTCCTACCGTGCCCCCCAGGAGCGTTCCGGCACCAAGAACCCACGCCGTGGGGGTGATGTCCGGTCAGGGAGGGGACACCTGTGGGCTGGTTCTGTGCCCTGCTTGCTCTGACCCAGTGGCCTCCAGGACGGGCTGGGAACTGGCCATCAGAGGAGCTGGTGCTCGGGCCCGACCTCGCCCCTGAGCGTCCTGCCTGGCGGGGCTCCCGGTCGCGGGTGGGCGGGGGCTTGCCCTGGCCCCTCTCTCCGCGGGTCTGGCAGGCACTGCCTCGTTCTTGTTTCTTGACCAGCACGGATCCGGCATTCCTTCTACCCGCGGGAATCCCCGCGGCTGCCGGCCTCCCCACGGCCGTTTCTCACTCCCCGCGGCCCCGTACGGACTGACTGCCGTGCGCAGCCCTTTCTTGTTTCCTCAGACCCGCATGTGAGCGTGGTCTGCCTCTCGGCCCAACGCGTCGCGGCGGCCGCGTCCTTGGAGGGCCCGTGGCCTGGGTGGGCGCGCAGCCCTCCCGTCCCGCCGCCTCCTGCTCAGGGTCCCCCACGCACGTTCACCGTCGTCCTCACTGTCACAGCTCCGGGGAACTTGCCTCGTGGGGGACGGTCCCGCACGGCCTCCGCGTCCTCTCTGGGTCGGCCTCCTGCCAGGCTGGCTCCATCCTGGAGCTCCTCCCCCGCCGCCTCGTGCCCCGCGGCTGCCTCTTGCCCTCACTAGCTGCCAGGCCCTCTCTGCCTCTGCCGCGGGACCCCAGCCCACACCGAGGGCCCCTTCCCCCTTCGCGCGCCCCCCAGCCCGTGGGCCCGGGGTGTACTTGGCCCTGTGGCTCTCCTCCAGAAGCCCCCCAGGGCTCCTTCTGCAGGAAGGGAGACTCCTGGAAGGGGATGGTGCTTTCTTGAGACTTTGCCAGGGAGCATCGCGTCCCCAGAGACATTGGTGACCGTGTGTCGTGCACACACAGGGGGCTTAGACCCCGAGCCCTTCCTTCAAGGCACGCCGGCCTCTGCTCACCGGAAATCTAAAATTGCTCCTCCGGGGAAAGGTGAAGACGGGTCGCGCAGGTGTGGGGAAGCCCGTTGGGGCGCAGGGGTCTGTATTTCTGTCCTGCTGCTGGGGGGAAGCTGGTGGCCGGGACGACTGTTGGCCGGCCGGGCAGGCAGGCCCGCCTCAGCTGGCACGTGGCCCGGTGGCCCGGGACCCTATAATTAGGGACCCTATAATTAGGATCCCCAGCTGCTGCCGCCCGGGCCTCGCCCACCGCACGCAGGGCTCCTCCTGCCCTCTCTCCGAGGGTATTTTGGAACTGGGGGATTTTGATTTTATTTTTGCCTGAGATTCGCCTCGGATGGAAACAGCCGCCTTGATTGATGGCCCAGGCCTCGCCGCCGCTGTGAGCGCTTCCCCGAGGTGCAGGTCCCTGTGGCTTCAGCCAACGGCAGCAGGAGGCCTGCTGAGGCGGCTGTGGAACCCCACAGCCGTGCCTGATTTCCGGCAGACGTCCCAGATCCCCGCAGGAGAGCCCACCACAGAGCAGGTTGCGTAAAACGGGTCGCCCAGCGTGACCCGCCAGCCACAGGACGGTCATGCTGGGCCAGGAGAGGGCGGAGATCCAGGCCGTCCTGTGCCCACAGCCCAGAGCGTCCCTCTTTCCATGACAGCTGGCCCCGGGCTGCCGGGAGAAGCCTCTCCGCTGACCCTTGTCCTGCGGGACCCTCCGAAGCGCCTGGCCCCCCAAGGAAGGGGGCACACGGTGGCAGAGAGCCCCCAGCCCCTGTCTCCCTTCTCACGTCAAGCTGCGTGCCGAGGGCAGGACCCTGGAGACGTGGGGGTCGATAGCCCGCAAGTGAGCCATGACTGCTTGCTGAGCCAGCAGGGCAGGGGGACCCCCACCCCGGCTGCAGGGTGCAGGGTGGGGTATGGCGGGACCCCAGGAGCTGACGGCCGTGCTCTCTCGTAGCCCTGTCTCCGGCCAAGGACCAGGCATGGGCATCGGTGCACTGGGCAGATAAGCAGGGGGACTCCATCCTATACTGGTGGTGCTGGACGCCCAGATAAAGCACAGGGGAGGGGAGGGGAGGGGCAGTGGGGAGGGCACGGCGCTCCGGCGAGCTCGGGGAGCTGCTGCCCTAGGCGCCAGGGCGTTCGCACAGGGAAGGCCGGCGGCCTCCGGATTCACACCCCGACAGTCTTGCCATCGGAGGTCTGCGGTCTTGCGGGTGGGCAGGCTGGGGCTGAGCGCCCCGCGGTTGGAGGCGGCCGGCTGGAATTTGAGCCGGGCCGCCCTGGTCGCTGTCAGGACCTCGGAGGAAGAGAATTGTTCCAGAGGCCTTCGGCACGTGCAGACGAGCGGGTTCCGTGTGGCCGAGCGCACGGATGAGCCGGGGAACCAGCAGAGCGCGTGGGGCGTACTCCGGTGGCCTCGGGCCCCACTTCTCCCCCACGCCTGGCTCAGGCCTTCCCCGCGTCCCGTGGGCCGTCCCTCCCTCTGGCTGCCTCGTCTCCCTCCCCTCCTGCTGGCGGCCCGTTCCGTGAGCATCTGGCACCTTCTCCCCTTGGCCAGGAGCTTGCTGGTGCCCTGGGGTGAGACGGGCCGCTGAGGTCCTCCCTGGGGAAGCCGCGTCCTCCCTGAGCGGTGCAGACATGGAGCCCGGAGCCGCGGGGACGGCCGCGCGTGCTGGGACAGCCCGTGCCCGGCTCTGAGAGGGCCGGCGTCCCGGGAGCGGTCAGTCAGCGGGCAGACGCCACAGGGCCCGAACGCCTCCTCCTGCGAGGGGCCGACCGTGTGGCGAGAGACAAGACCCCCTTTGCAGCTCACCCGCCGTGCGCCCGTGGGTGCCACCGGCCGCTCTGTGTCTGGGGAGCTCTCACGGGGACAAAAGCTGTCCCTCTTCCCTTGGGCTCCCCGGTGGCTGCGAGTCCCACCGTAGGGCTGTGCTGTGGTGCTGCCAAGGGCGTGGCTGCGTCTGCTGCGCCCCTGAGCTCTGCTACCGTCTGTTTGTCCCTCGAGTAATTTTCGTCTTTTGGGGCTGACTCCTTCGGCAGCAGGAAGCCTTCACACTCCTCCTCAGTGTGTTTCAAATACGTACACAGCCCGTGGGTCGTGTGTCTGTCTGCAGTGACCTGAGATTTCCGAGGCGGCCGGACCGTGCTGTGGTTCGTCACCCACATTCGTGGCTGGGGCTGATTCTAGATTTCCGTGAAGGGCGAGTGAAGAAAAGGATTCACGTTTCCTCGTCTGTGCCCAGGGACCTGTCCCCCAGATTCCACGCACGGACTCTTGGGGGACCCACAGCCACCAGGGTAGGAACGTTGGGCTGGGATCAGGTGCGTCATGACTTAGGGGACCGCAAGAGAAAGACGAGGTGGCCGTCGCATCGGGACGCTGAGATGTGCTAACTCAAATGGTAAAGGGTAAATGGGACGAGAATCCCACGTGTGTACTAAGATGATTTTGTTTCTCTGTGATCCACAGAGGAAACTCCTCTAGCTAAGGGGGCCGAGCGCAGCCTTATCGCTGAAGAGGAAGGAGGTGCCCGCGGCCCCTTGCCGCACAGCCGGGTGTCTGACGCCCGCATGCCTGGTCAGCGGCCATGCCGGGCTGGCATTTGTGTTGAGCGAGGCGTGGGGCGTGGGGGCCGGAAGCCTTCGAGGAGTACCGTAAACGGAGCCAGCCAGCACCCCTGGGGACACACGACCTGCCTGCGGACGCAGCTCCCAGACAGACACGGTCCCCACCACCTTAGCTGACAAAGACTGGGCTCTGGCTTGAAAAGCCCCGTCATTTCCCTCCCTGAGACCCAGTATCCACTGTTGGAGGACGTCTAACCCCACGCACACCCTCCAGGCCGCGGGCCAGAGTCACCCTTCCTCCCGGAGCCGGCCCTGGAAGCCGAGGAGGGTCTCCGCCGGTATAGACCACCAGGGAAGATGTGCGGGACTCATATTTCATGCTTCTCTGCGAGTCCTTGTTTTTATTCTATTTTATCTTTCCTAAAACACCGAAAATCCCTGATCCCTGAACCACTTCTAGAAATGCTGCCAAGACTCGGTGGTGTCCGTTTGAGAAAGTGCAGTGTCGCCCCGCGCTCCCCGCTGGCGGACGGCCGTCCACGCGGGTAAGCAGGCAGCGTCCCCGGCGCGTTCGCGTTCGCCGCGGAGTGTTACTCTCGCGCTGATCCTGGCCCCCGGGAGCTGCAGGTGGGCAGCCGGCTCAGGTTCAGCCCTGTGCCCCCTCGGCTCCCCTCGGAAGCTGTGCCGCACCCCTGCTTCTCCCAGACCGCACCCTGCTTGTCTCCCGGGGCAGAGCCGGTGGCCGCAGTGTCCTGCGAGGTCGTGGAAACAGAAGGGGGAGAAAGCGCTGGGGCGTCCGTGTGCCCGTCTCTCTGGTGAGGCGGTTTCACAGTTGCCATGAGACGAAAACAAGCATTCTTAGTAATGGAACTTCTGCTTTTTTTTTTTTTTTTTTTCCAAGCTAAAAAATGACTCTGTTTTTATTTTCTGGTGGAAGGGTCTTCCCCCGAGGAGGGGCTCAGCCAGGACGTTTTCTGGTCTGCTGCTCTGGGCAGGGGTCTCCGGGCTTGGCTGGTCAGTGCTGTCCCCTGGGGGAGGGAAAACCATGCAGGTGCCTGCTGCCAGCCACCTCACGGCCTCGGACCGGTGGGTGTTGGTGGGGCCCAGCCATCGGGGCTTCCCAGCTGCCCGTGGCCCCGCAGGCGCCCGTCGGAGAGCCAGCGCCTGCCCCGCCGTTGCTTCAGACGCTGAGGGAAGGGGCTTGCCTCCCTCTCCGTCCTCCATGCTCTAGGCCACCGCCTTCCGCGCCGATGTCTTCTGAGCCTGCCCATTAGAGCCGGACCTGTGGGAAAGCAGAGTCACTCGTTTGAAAACTCATCATTAGTAACCAACGCGCTAGACTGAACCCTTCCAGAAACTTCGCTGCGCTTTCAGACATGGTCGGATCAAGGGCCTTTCCAGAGTCTGTGAGTCGGCCATAAAATTTTACTAGGGGCGCCTGGGGGGTCAGTCCGTTGGCAACTGCCTTCGGCTCAGGTCATGGTCCTGGGGTCCTGGGATCGAGCCCTGAATCGGGCTCCTGCTCACCGGGGAGCCTGCTTCTCCCTCTGCTGCTGCTCCCCCTGCTCATGCTGTCTCTCTGTCTCTTTCAAACAAATAAATAAAATCTTTTTAAAAATGTTTGCTAAATATAATTGTGCTCCAAAATGATTTCCTTGGTGCCCATAAGCCATCAGGACCCACTATCAGTCTATTTTTAGAATGAACTAGACAAAAACAACGAACTTTTATTTGGTGCAAATTCTTTGTCTTCACTTGAGGATGTGCTATCTGCTCCGCACCACACACACGTAGTTTTACGGTTTGTTACTTGCCAATATCTGGTGGCTCCGAAGGTCCTAAGACGGGCCGGTTTCCAGAGCCTTGGCCGCCATCCACAGGATCAGGAGCATGTCGTGGGGGACGTGGGACAGGACGCTGGTGCGGGGCCCGGTGTGGTGCTGTGGCCTGATCCTCGCACGTTTTTAACACGTGGGGCATGATCGAGCTGTCACCCGTCTAGGTGGAGCTAGAAATATGGGCCCCCAGGGAGATGCCGTCCGTGGCCAACACTGAGAACACGCATTCTTGTCTCCGATTCTGCACACAGGGCGGGCCGGGTCATCATGGCCAACATCTGTGATGATGCTCTGCGACAGCCTGCATCAGGTCCACACACAGAAGCACCTTCCCCTCCCTCCCTTTCCCTGGCATCTTGTTACTCTGCTGGGAGCAGGAGGTGGACAGTACGCATCTGTTCCGGTTGAAATAGCCCAAGAAATAAGAACTCTCCATTTCCGGTCAAGCCTGTCTGCTGCTCATTTACAAAATGGGGACGGCGGAGCTCCTTCTGGGGATCTACGGGCCCCGACAGATGTGAGGGAAGATGGCGCGTTACCAGCAGGGCTGCCCTGTGCCAGGAGTAAACTCACTTGCACCTATGTACAAAGGCCAGCGAGAGCCACCCATGAGCTGGCCCTTTGATCTGGGCCCCCGTCGGACCGGCCGTTTAACGGACGCCATCCAGATATCAGCACGTAACAAAGGTGCAGAAGGAAGAGAGGGCACCGTGGCCACCCCTGCCGGGTGGTGCAGTTGCCATGGAAACCAGGACTCGCAGCCAGGGGCACCTGCTCCCCTGCGTCCAGTGCCACGGCGGCCCGGTCAGCTCTGCTTCTTCAGGGAATCGGCGAAGGGATGTACGAGAGCAGGGCGGGGACGGCCCTCCCCGTGTCCCTCGGCCTCTCTTCCTTTTGAAACCCTCAGAGGCTGCACTGGGCATGTGGACTGGGGACTGCGTGGCCCCTCCTCCCGGCTGCCGGGTGGCACCACGGGACCGAGTTCTGACGGTGAGACGGGAGGGAAAGTGGGTGTCGGCTGCTGCCCAGCCCCTTGCCGGCTGGGGGGCAGGACCGTCGGGGCGGCTGCCCAGACCCAGACACGGACGTCGTGAGCTAATACGGTGGCCGAGCTGCCGCAGTGGCCCAGGCGGTGTCTGTGATAACTGCGCGGACTCTCGTCTGCTGAAGGTCCAGAGCTGAAGGTCGGCTTCCAGTGGGTCCTTCTTAGACTTCCCTCTGTTTCCTCCCCGGCTCTCTGTCCACGCGTCTGGCTGGCTGTCTGGCTGGCTCCTTCCCTCTCCGCACTGCTCTTAGTTCACGAAATCCAATCCAGAAGGAAGAGATTAAGGAGGCTCCTGAAGGAATCCAGGGCATGGCAAGGACCACCGTGTGCACAACCAAGGGGCCTGCTTGACTCTCACGGAAGCGAGGAGAGCCTGTCTTACACTCCTCCCTCCTACCTAAATCTCCGAGCGGAGACAGGACAGGAGTGCACAGCGCGTGGGCTTCCCTCATCTGATCTGGGAGAAACGAGAAGGCACAAGACACAGGAAGGGCAAAGACAGGACGGCCTCTCTTGGAAACGTAAATGGTGAGTCTGGGGCCTGGCCGAGCAGCCCCACACCAGAGGCGGCCTATAGCCCGGTGCCGGCTCCTTCTCAGGCCTCAGGGCTTGGGGAACGACAGAGAGGTCCCCGTGTCCCTCCCCGCACACCATCCTCGGACTGGGGGGCAGCGTGGATTTTCCTAAGATGCCTTCTGGGACATCTTGCATCCCCTAAGTTCGTCTGCCATATGGCCTTGCTGCCACCTCTCCCCTCGTGAGCTGGGGGGGTCCTCACGCCTCCCTTGGGTCAGGCCCCGCCACAGACTCTGGGGACCGGCAGGTGGTTCTCGAGTGACGTGGACCTCCTGAAGCTTCCTCATGCGCACTTACGGCAGGAAGCCCCAGCCGCGGGAGAGTGCACGGCGTGGGGTCACGTGTGAGGGTCGACCACGGGGCTTCCCTGGGGGCCGCTGGGCCTCCACTGAGGCCAAGGCTGTGGGACGCAGTCCACCAGGTGGTCTCAGTCCCACACAGGCCAGAGGCCATGCGTGCAGACCCCTATGCAGCTGCTGCTCAGAACCCCCTCCCCAGCCCAGCTGGGCCCCAGGACCCACCAGAACCCACGGGGTGAGCCCGTCTACCCTGGGGCTTCCCAGATCCTGTTCTCACCTGCTAAAGATTGGGGGAAGCCTCAGCTACCCACATTTTATATGTTCTTAGTTCTAATTTCGGGTTTTTCTCCTTATGATAAATTCAAATATGTGGGGGCAAGTCCTCCATCGGAGAAATTAGAATAAGTTTCCCTGGACCACTTTCAAAACACATACCCGAGGTAAAAATTACATTTGACAAGCAAAACGAAACTCTCTCTGTACTAACATTGGATGAGATTTGCTGCAACGGATCTCTCTTTGGGGTCCAGCAGAATTTCCCAAAGTGATGCGGAATATGACGTGAACAACCCTTGTCACCTAAAAGCTGCGTATTTATGTTAGAGCACCTCATAGAACACAGAGCCGGCACCGCAAGCCTGTGACTTGAGTAGCGATGCTGAGCTGTCTCTGCGATTTTACACGGTCACGGTGAGCTGCTGACCCGCCCCACTCGGCCTTGGGCGGCCGGAGTTGTGACCAGCACTACAGAGTCTGGTTTTGTTTTTGTTTTTCTGAGTGAGGATTTGGCTCTGGTAAAACCTTCCGTTTTACCAGAGAAGCAGCACAGTCACGTGGCTCCTCGGTGAACCAGGCCTCCAGTGACACTTTGTTCCCGTATCTTTCTCTGCCCTGCGCTTTCAAGGGAGTAAATACTGAGCCATAAACTTCAGGCTGTTATACCAGTAATATTGCTTTTAATGGTCTTATGATTGGGAAGTTAATTTTGTCTCCTTGGTTAGCTGCAGTGCCCAGCTGTTTGGCCAAACACCAGTCTAGGTCACCAGGGAGATATTTCTCCAGATGTGATGAACACATCGGCAGACTTTGAGTAAAGCAGATCTATGTGGGTGGGCCTCATCCAATCAGTAGAAGGCCTTCAAAGCCAACCGGAGGTTCCCAGAGGAAGGAGGAAATTCTGCCTCTAGGCCACCCCATAGAAACCCTGTCTGTGTTTCCAATTTGCTGGTCTTCCCTACATAGTCCAGATCCATCCCTGCAGAGTCAAGTTCTACCTGAATTTCCAGCCTGCCAGCCCACCCTGCTGGCCCCCAGAACTGGGTGAGTCAATGTCTTAGTGTTGAGTCCAGGGATGCGCAGGCCCCTGTGGACCCCGAGGTGGGGGCAGGCCCTGAGAAAGCAGACAGAGCAGCCCATTCAGGCAAGCGCACACCTGCTCCTGGCTGTGCTGGGGACGGCCGCGTGGTGTGCCAGTCACGACCCGGACAGGCCGGTGTCCGGCCAGCGTGCACGTGTGGTGGCTCGGGGACAGCCAGCCGCGGTTGCTCCCCGCCCCCCAGCACAGCACCCCAACGTAAAGCTTCAGCCTCGAGGTGCGCGCGTGTCTCCAAGCGCCTTCTTAGAAAATTTGGCTTGCTCCAAAATGACACAGCTTAGCAAGATCCGGCCCAGAGCAGGTCGTCGTTGCCCTGTTGTGGGGTGCAGAGGGCAGGGCTCTTTGGCCAGTGCATTCAGTGGTTGGTTTGGGAAACAGTCAGTGCAGAGTTTATCCACTGATTGTGGACGGGCTGTCAGAGCCAAGCACGGGGTGCCTGTCCCCGAAGCTATGGCGGACTCGGGTGTGGGGGGAAGGGCCTGGCACGGATGCAGTGGTCCCTGTGTGTGTTCCCCGTGGATGTGTAACGAATACCACCAAGCCAGCCGCACAGAGCCCTGCAGGTGCCTGGGACCCCCGCTCCGTGTCCCTGAGACAACCCTGCCTGCAGCCCACACTGTGCTGCGGACGTTGTGAGCGTTTATTGGGGCGGGGGGTGCTTTACTGTTGGCTATTTCTATCTGATTTCTTTCCTCCTTGTACCCACTCACACCCATGTGCTTGGAGAACAAAGACATCTCTATAGTTGACATTGGTTTGAACACAGTTTAAGAAACCCTGACACCTCAAAGGACTGGAATCTGCACTGTCCGGTAGGGTGGCCAGTAGCCCACACAGCTGGTGCTGTTTGAAATGTGGCCAGTCCCAACCCAGATGGCTGCATGGTTAAAAAAAAAAAAAATAGCCATATCTGGCTAGTAATGTTTTTACACTGGCTACATGTTGGAAATACTATTTCCTTATATTGAGTCAGATAAAATGTTATTAAAACTAATTTCACTTTGTTTTGGTTTTGCAGTGTGGCTACTAGGAGATTCAAAATTCACCAAGTGGCTCACATTTGTGACTTGCATTCTCTTTCTAGGGGACAGGACTCCTCTAGACACGAGCCCAGGCTAACATCTGAGTTCTGGGCTGGGTGCCGTGCTGGGAAAGGCTGTACACGGAGGGAGGGCACTAGGCTTCTGGCCAAAGGGCTGACTTGGTCCTGCTTCCTGGTCCTGCTGGCTGTGCCGTCTTGCCCACGTGGCCCACCGCTCTGGACCTTGGTTTGCAGGCCTGTGAAATGGGCACCGGGATGCTTCTTGCCAGACACTGCGAGGGTCAAGTCGGGTCATAAATAGAGCATCTGGCATCTAGTAAGCCCTCACCAATTTGGCCAAATGAAAGGTCTTTTAAAGCACATTATTTTCTTATTTAAACACTTCTACTGGCGTTATTCAGGAAGCAGTTGCTTGTATGGAACACAAAATAGGGTGCCGATGGCGGCGTCCTGGGTTGCGACCACACCACCTCAAGGAGGCGGGCAGGTGCACACCGGGTGGCCGCTCCACAAAACTCCCCCCAGAGAGGAGGAGCCCAGCAGCCTCGAGCTGTTCAGAAGTGGCGGCAGGCAACCTGGAGCTCCCCGCCCGTTAGCAGGGAGTCACACCGCTGGTGGGGGAGGCAGGGAGGAGCGGCGCCGGCGCGTTTCCAGGAAGTAGCCCCCGGTGACTGCGGACTCGTGGTTCGGAGTTTTGTGCGGCACGGGTACTTTCCACCCAGACTGCGCCGTGCCCTGGACTGACAATGAAACCTCAGTGCTGGGCTCTCGTGTTCTAATTTGTTCCAGTGAATGTCCTAGTCGTTCCTCCACGTTCAGTGATTTCTAACAGTGGGATTGCAAATGCCCAGACGTGATTTCTAGCAGCGGGACGGTTTGATAGGGAAGGATGCTCTGAGAAGCTCAGGAGAGGTGTTGAATCAGAGCCAGGCTTCAGGAAGGCGGCCAGAGCCCCTAGACCTTGGGCAACAATCAGCCCTTGATCGCTCAGCTCACTCGGACTGTGTTTTGGAGGGGTTTTATCCTTTCATGATACATCCCTGGGGCTCGAAATCTCACCCACTTAAAACTGCCACTTCTCAAGTAGATGAGAGTTACAGTATCCAGGAAAACACCTACTCTTGGGAAACTTTGTAACCAGTGATGCTGTGAATGAGTCCTCAAGTCACAGAGCTTTGGTCTTTGGTGAATTACTGGTCAAAGTGTCAAAGAAGGAAAAAATGTATCCAAACCTGCTAAGTCTTTCCATTGCTGTAAGTATCCCTGATTATGCGCGTCTGAATGGTCCCCTGTATTTGTATTTCTAAACATACTGACTCTACTCTTACACGTGTATTAGGATGATGCCCGCGTATGTGCTGTGCTTGGCGCTACTGAGCCCTGGTATTCACACCCTGGTGTTGTCCCCTCCGAATCACCGCGACTAGGCAACCGGCTTTGGCCTGCAGGACGTTAGCCAGCGTGACAATTTTGGAACAGGGTCTGCAGCCCCGAGTCTCATGAGAAGAGGCCCGGCTGCAGGGCCGGGAAGACAGTGTGCGGAGCAGAACACCCGGCCAGCCCGGCGGGGTGCAGGGACCAGCCCGGGCTCCAACCCCAGCGCATCGCGGCGCCCAGCCCCGAGAGCTGAGTCAGGAGTGCCAGGCATCACCGTCTGCACCCCTGAGATGGTAGCGTCGTGGGCTTCACGGGGTGGATAATTGAGACGGTACCATTCACAAACACCGCTCTGAGATGAGAGAAGATAAAATTACTCATCAAAGCACTGGTCAGAAGCAAGCGTTGAGTGAATCACCGATTCATTGCAAGATTAGGAGTAAATAGCATAGTTAGACCCACGCACGGAAGGGCTTGCGACTGGATCCCTAGCGGTGGCGGGTGTGCTAAGGTCCGGGGACCGGAACCGAACGTGGACACGTGAGCGGGGAGGAGATCCAAGGTGTCCGGAAGGAAAAGTGCGGCTGGGCTCTGTGCTGTGAGTCTTTGTGTGAATCCCGAGTGCGGACAGTCAGAAGCCAGGCCAGCCGTTCCCCGGCAGGCTGCACTGACTGGGGCCAAGAGCAGATTTTCCTTTTATCTTGCATTTATTGTGAAATATAAAGCACAGTCAAAAAATGGTGCAGAGCCGAGATAACGTATCAGCACGTAAATACCTGCATAGCCAGGCCCCGGGCCAGAAGGACCAGGCAGCCGCTCCCAGGAGCCCCCCCGCTTGTGTCCCTGCCCCTAAAGGTAACAATTATCCTGCCTTTGATGGAAATCACTTTCTTGCTTTCTTTAGCGATGGAATGCTGTGGTGGAGCCCCGCTGGCTTTGATGCTTGTCTCCATGAACGCGTGGTGCGGTGAGTAGTCTGTGGTCTCAGGCTGGCTGTATTTAGCAGCAGATCATTCCTTTTCCTTCCTGTCTGCTCACACACCTTACACACCCGTCTCTCTCCCTGCCCTACTTCTGTTTTCAGTTTGGGGCTGGAACAGACACGCGCGCTGAGTGCCGCTGTGCTGACCCCTGCAGCGTGGGTCCGCTGGGAACACGCTTGCTGCTGAACGTGGCGGTTCCCACACAGACTGTGTCCTTGGCTTTAGTGAACGATACTGAGCTGCCCTCCAAAGCTGGTCGACGGGCCTTCCCGCAGCCCCGACAGCCCTGTCACCACACGTCCAACCAGTGCCCTGGCGCTCTCAGTTTTGGCCGTTGCTCGCGTGGCGATCCGTGAAGCACCTGCTCGTGGGTTTACTGTGTGCGTATGCGCTCTTGCTCAGTTTTCTGTTTGATGGTCAGCTGTTCTGTTTGTTGGTAGGATGCCCTTCTACACACCAGGACAGAGCCCTTGGGAAGGTCGGTGCGCTGCGGATACCGCCTGTCTCCTTCTGACTGATGATCTCCTCCCTTCTTACCAGTGCCCTGGGGGACCAGAGGGTCTGACAAGTATCATAGAGCAAGTTGCCAAGTCTTCTTGTTTGTGGGTAGTGCTTTTTGGCCCTGTTGCATGCGTCTTTCTCCGTCCCGTGTCCAAGAATTTATCCTCTTACATTTTTGCCTGAGAATGGTCTTGTCTTGTCTTTGACATTTGGATCTGTGGGGCGCGTGCGCGGCGTGAGCCAGCTCTGGGTTTTCCCACAGCTGCATGTGACTCTCCCACAGGCCCAACCACATCTGTGGAAAAATCGGGTCTTTCACTCCGGCCAATGTTCCCGTGACTTCATATCCCATTCAGACCTGGCTTCAGTTACTCCATGGGATACGCCACCCTGTCTGTCAGGCACTGTCCGTGAAGTGGGAAAGGACCCCTGGGAAAGAGCCACTGAGCTGAGCTGGCCTGGGCTGTCCCCGTCTTCACCGGGATCCGGCCTGGCAATTCTCGAATGTGCTGTGACTTCCCCAGCGCCCTGGACCCACGTCTCTGTCCAGCTTTTCTCCCACGCCCAGCAGGAGTTCCGTTTCTGGTGACCCCATTCATTCCTACTAGAAGCAGAAGTCCGACTCAGTTTTAAATAGATTAGGGTCACCTTCGGACCCGGCAGGAGAAGGTGGGGGCGCAGGCCAGCGGGGCGTGGGGCTTCTCGGGGGCGCACGTGGCCGCCGGGGCTTCGGGGAGCGGGTTCACGCTGGGGGTGGTGTAAGGCTCCCCGCAGCGTCTGAGGCTTGGAGGGAAGGCGGTGGCCGGGGACAGAGGGAAGACGGGGGTCCGTGGGGGGCATTTGCGAGGCGGCAGTCACTCCAGCACCGGTTGGAGCCGCGGGGACAGGAGCCGCAAGTGACACACAAATGAATTCAGCGTCTCCTGGATGGCAAGGGAAATGCGTTTCCTCATGTAGCGCAAATTCTGGAGTCGGGGTGATTCCAGAGTTGATTAATTCATCTCCTGGTACCACCGAGAATGCGGGTTCTGTCCATCTTCCTGTGCCCGATAGTGCTCCGCAAGCTGTCCACGGGCAGGAAAAGGGGAGGCGCCGTCCCTGCCTCTGTCTCTCTCTGCAGCAAGGACACCCTTCCCCAGAGGCCACCAGCAGAGACCCCTCAAATGTCTCTGACAGAGAGTTCTAGAATGTCCATGCCTGACGCAGTCCCCGGGAAGGTTGGATTGAGACTCATTCTCTGGTCTGGGGTGTGCCCCCAGCCTCCCACACACAGCCACGGGGCCTCTGGGGGGGCATTGGAAGGGCACAGGGAGAGCGGGTTCCAGCACTGCCTGAGTGGGACAGGGGAAGAAGAAGAGGTCCCAAGGCCAGCGGTGGGGGGCCCAGGTGCAGGGAAGGACAAGAAGGTTGGGGAGACATGGAGGAGGGAAGCCAGAGGAAGAGAACAGGGGCTGGGGGCAGCTGCCAACCAAGAGGGGGCATCAGAGTCGCTCCATTGCGGGCCAGCTGTCCCTCGCTTGGCTCCCCGGCCCGGCCTGCTTTCATCCCCTGGAGCGTCAGGTACCCAGACGGACTGGAGCTCTGGCAGACCGAGCCTCAGGGGCTCCTTGCCACTCAGCCTTTTCAGACCCACCTTTTTGCACGAGATGACAGCAAGCCCAACGACGTGGCTCTGTCTGCACCCAGGGAACCGTTCACACCCGAGATGGGGACGGACGTGCCTGGGTACAGCATCGCGGCCGAGCTAAACCTTCTGAAGCAGGAACCCGCTTGTCCTTTGGTTCTCCGGTAAGGTAGGGCCCTCCCCAAGCTGCTGGGGTCTCCGTCCCGCAGCCCGTGGTCCAGGCAGGTCTTGTGATTCAGAGACGCCCCAGCACCCATGGGAACAGAGGCCGCAGCTGCGCTTCCTAGGAGCTGGCGGCCCATCTCTGGGATGTGCTGGTGCTCCGGGATGCCGGCCGGCCCAGCGGGAGTCATGGTGCACACGCTCTTTCCCCCGGTGTGAGCTTGGCGCCCATGCTCTCTTGCTCTCTCTTCCACGAGCGAACGCTGGCCAGGCAGTAGGGGGCCCGGGAGGCTACAGGTGGTCGTGCCTCCCGAGTGGCACGTGCTTCCCAGTCGTTACGTCCCAGGACCTCTGGATGCAGCTTCAGGCTCAAGGGCACAGATCAGGGCCAAGTCGACTCACGCCTGAAGGACCAGGTAGAAAATCATTTCGGGTCCAAGGTCGGACACTCTGCATTTCAACCCCCACCCCTGTGGTTACAACCTGGAAACTGGGTGCGGAGCAATATGAGTGAATGAGTTCTTGTAAAACTTGACGGACCGTGGCAGGCAGAGAGCTGGCTTTGGCCCCTGGGCTGTGGCTCACCCGCTCCCCATCTGAGCCAGTGGGTGATGCTGTTTTCTATGGGAGAAAGAAGCCGGGGAAATGGGGCTAAATTCTTCTTTTGTCTGGATTCACTATCTGTTCGAAACACGCGTTCGTTGCATTTTAAATTGCCATTTTTAGTAAATATGACGCATCATTTTGATCTCTTTCTGGTTGGCCATCCCTACGTGCGCAGGCCAGAAAGCAACCACTGGCCCCAAACGCCCTCGCAGGGGGATTCTGGGCGTAATTTCGTCTCAGTGTGATGAGGTGCGCGCCTGTGGTTTCGAGCAGAAGGGGACCTGCTGGGCTGTGTCTGCTGCTTCCATTGCAGTGTTCGGGAGGCAGGGGGCTCTCTGCAGCAGCCTTAGTGGAAGTCCCGATGTCCGCAGGGCCAGGCGGCTGGCGCACGGGTGGTGGGAGCAGGGCTTGGCGCAGCCACCGCACCAGTAGCCTCTAGCGGGGGCCTGGGGACCTCTTCTGCCCCTCGTGCCTGGCCGCGTGAGCCTTCCCTGAAGCACACAGCTCAGGCTGATGGTTTCCTGCTCTGGAATCTTAGTGGAGGCAGATGCCCTCGGGGGCGGCGGGGGCTCTCCGAGGGGGAGGTGGCTGCACCTGGTCTGGGTCCCTGACTTCCCACTGTGGCAGAGGGAGCGGAGCCCTGGGTGGACGGTCCGCTCTGAGACCGCTCGGAGGCCCCGGCTAGGGTCGGCCCTTGCTCCTCTCTGCCAGTTGGCCAGCAAGAAACTGCTCCCGGCAGATCTGCCTGGCTTCCTGGCACCGGGTCTGTGTGAACCAAAGGTCCAGTCCCGGGTCCTTGGGGGGCTCTGCCTCCACACCCCCCACCACACCCACGAACACACGGAGCTTCAACTTGCCCTGAAAACATACAGCTTGTCCCTCAGGAGCGTGGGCCGGCAGGTGGGGCCTTGCTCTCAGCCAGGCATCTGGCCAGCCCCACACCACCTGCCCTGGCCGAGGACCTCCCGCCCCCCGAGGGCATCCGGGTGCTGCTGCTGGCCTGGGCGGGCGCGACCCGCCTCACGCCCCCAGGAGGACTGCGGGGCCCCGCACAGGAACGGGCTGTTCCTGGAGTGGGGGGGCGGGCTGCCAGAGTCCCGGAGAGAGCAGTACCTTTGGGGCCCAGAGTGAATCATGTTCCTGAAATTTGACTGGATTTCCAGCCGGAGGTCAGACGAACCTGGGAACAGAAACTCCCTCCCTCGATGGGCGGGTCCATTTACTCTTGTGTTGGGTGGATGATTTACAGAACGGCGCTCTCTGGGGGCAGTAAAGGGCCGGAGCCTGTAGGGACCAGGCGACAGCCTGCGGTGAACGTGCCTTCACCAGAAGTCGTGCCGGGCGGGCGTGTTAGCGGTGGCCGGAGAGCACGGACGCTCAGAGCCCCGGCTCCCCCGCGGCACGGCTGCAGTGAGGTCCCGTGGCTCCGTTCCCCTCCAGTACTCCTTCACCCGGTCACCTGCGTGGCTGGGTGTGGTTTGTTCCTTAAATTCTGTAGACAACGTTAGCTGTGTGCACGTGGATGTACCCTCGCCAGCGCCCTCTGGCCACCCAGGGAGGAGCTGTCAGCGCAGGAGCGCACGGGTGTGTCCCCGCCCCGTCCCACCGTGGAGGGCGTGCCAGGCATAGTGAGGACACGGTGACCTCCAAGTGCCTGGCACACACACAGAGGAATCCTGCAGAGGCAGTCCAGGCCCGGGCAGCCGGAGGGAAGAGTAGAAGCCGCGTGAGTCCCCTGCCGTGATGTCCAGGGAAACCGAGCCTCGCAGTTAGAGGCTGGGGCAGAGGTGACCCGGGTGGGGTCCTGTGGCCGGGCAGTGACCCCCTGCGGAGCGGCTGGGGTCCGATCTCATTCTGGGGCCGAACACGTGGGATGAGCAGCACGGCTGAGACCCCAGACGCCACCATCGAGCCCTTAGGAGACTGTGCGTCTTAGGTGGAAAGTAAGAAGAGTGAGGGCCGGCTGTGTCGCAGAGGGGGGAAGATCAGAAGACGCTGGGGGCCTCTGGTGGGGGAGGCCTCCCCACATACCACCTTCCTCTGCCCAGCGGTGCTCTGGGCTGCGTTTCCTTCCTGTGGCCTTCAGTGACACCCCTGGAGACCCATGGGGACGGCCAGGACAGGCCGAGGTGCTGCCCCTGAACGCCTCCACGTGGACAAGGGGAGACCAAAAGCTGATCCCTGTTGTGGGGGTTCTCAGGAGTTTGACTCCGGATTACCCAGAACAGTGACCACCCCGAAGTGCATCATGGCGCTTGAGATGGAACATCCAGGATCCTTCTGGAATATTTATAACGGGACAGGGAGAGCAGCGTGGGGCGCCCTGGTCCTGGGCTGGAGGGAGATACAGCCAGGGACTGCCCAGAGCCCGGGAAACGGACTTCCCGGTACAGACCTCTGGGGCTGTGCCCGGAATTTACTATTGGGATTCGCAGCGTGGCACTAAGAGTAGTTAGTAGTGCAGGGAGTTGGGTTCATGCAAAACCGATACCCTTAGGAGGAAGAAATTCAGTTTCCCTCTCAGAAACCCTTAAAAAAAAGAACCATCCTCTCCCGAGAGAAGCGGACAGCCCAATTCAAAACTCTCACTTCCTCAACCCTCGGCAGGAACTCAAGCGCCCTTAAGGAAAGAAAAAACCACCAAGACACACAGGACTATTTTAAGAATATCAGGTATTTGCACATCTTTGTGTTCTGACTTATTTCTAGATCAGAAACGGGGCCGCAGGTCCCCGCCTGCCGTTTGCTCTGCACAGTAGCTGAGGAAAAGCAGCTGCGGGCCCAGCTGAAAAAGGCCGTTTCATCCTTCTTGTGATAAAATGCCAAGAACGGACTGACTCAATGCTGACACGATCCACAGAGGCCAACACTGGAGCTTAGCCTGGTCTTTTCTGGAAATGGTCCCTTTGAAGTCTGGAGGTCCACTTAGGGACGTGTCCCCTGGCCACACCCATCGCCACCGCCGCGTGTGGCCTTCGGAGCCGAGGCTTCCTCTGGAAGCTGCGGACGGGGCTTCTGTTCCCATGCAGAGCGTGAGGGTGTGCGTGTCCCTTCCTAGAACCGTGCCGGAATGAGTGGGGAGGGAGGGATTGCACAGACATTCAGGTCTGGGGATTCCCCGCAAGGAATCCGACCGTGTTGGAGCGCGAACCAGCCTTCCGGAACGTCAGGCCTGTTGGCCGCACGGGGACGGGGTCGCTGGCCCAGGAGCCACAGGGCACAGTCCGTGTAGAGGCAAGGCCGCCGGAGGGACCCGGTTGGCACCTGCCCCCCACCCCACGTTGCCTCACTGTGCTCCCACAGATACGTTCCCCCCGACAACATGTACCAGAGCTAAGAAGAGTTGAGAACCACCGACCTTCTTAAGGTCTGTGTTTTACAAATGAGACGAGAAGGTGGGAAGGGGGAACGTGCCGGTCATGGATCCGCAGACAGGCAGGGGAGCGGAGCGCCCAGCGTAGCCAGACATTGGAGAACCATCACCGTGAAAATGCAGCAGCCCAGCTGCCCCCCACCCCGGCAAAGCCCGCACAGCAGACTAAAGTCTCAGTCAGACGTAGACCGTCCAAGGGGCTGGAGAACACAAACTACCACAGCCAAGAAGAGGTTGGTACGGGAAAGAACCGAACCCTGTGAAGTTTATAAAACAGCCGTTGACACGCCTCCCTCCGCGGCTCACGAGCCCCACAGACGGGACAGGAGGGACAGGAGGGACAGGAGGGACAGGAGGGACAGGAGGGACAGGAGCAGGCCTCCCGGAACGGCCGAGCTCTCCCCGCCGCTTGCTCACGAGGACGGAGGAATGAGTCAGAGAGAGGAGCTGTTGCCCGGCAAGCCCCGCACGTCTCCTCGTGCATTTGCCAGGATTCCAGGAGGAGAGGAAGTCCGGGGGGACGCAGTCAATTCAGGAAGACAGGACCGCTTGTGAGAACGTCGCCTTCTCGGCAGGGCTGGCCTCACGGCTGTGTGGCGCTGCAGTCACATGGTCCGACACCCAGAAGGGACCCGCTGGCTTTAACACGCTGAGGATTTCGAACTCCTTCGTCACTGGATCTAAGTGACGTTCCCAGGACCTGGGCGTGCATGTGAGCAGAGATCTCACACACAACTGGTGTCCCCCAGGGTCACACCCCCCACAAGTGCAACGTCCCAGGGACTCAGCCTGCGGGGTCCTCCGAGAGACTCAGGGCAGGGGCTGGAAAGTGTGTGGCTGGACGGTTGAGCAGGTGGGCCACTGGCAGCTCTGGGAAGCAGACAGAAGGCAGTGGCCTTCTCGGAGACACCCCGTCCTGCCCCTTCTCACCCGGAATGTCCCTGCATCAGCCGCCACGTCCTCCGAAACCGAGGGCGCAGGAGGCGAGGGAAGGGCGGGGAGACCCACCGTGCCTTCTCCTTGGGTCCTCCTCCCCCCGCCGGGCGGAAGGCACGGGGCCTGCAGAACGTGCCCACGCGGGGTGGACGTGAGCGGGGGAGCGTCTCGCGACATCCCGGCTGTCGTAGAGGGCGTGAACCGGCTCCGAAACACAAACCGCACTCGGACGACTTCTCGTCTTTGCGTCTGAAGCTGGCCGCGCGCACGAGGAGGGTGAACTTCCGTCTTTGCCCGGAGTGGCTTCGCACAGCTGACACCCGGCGAGCGGCCACGGAGGTCTGTAAGGGAAAGGGACATCTCCGACTTCAAGTTCACGGTTGTCCTGGGTCAAACCGGGGTCCCACGGGGACAGAGCCCTGCAAGGGAGACGCGTGGCTTTGTTGAAAAAGGCAGATTCATAACAGAAAAGACTCGTTTGGAACTTGAAAGGTAAAGAGGAATTTCTCAGGGTTCCAGAGAGAGAGAAGAGTCCGTTCTCAAGAAATGGGAGTGAGCACGGCAGGTGTCAGCCGAGCCGGTAAGTGTCCGGTCGCTGACAGCCCTGAGCACTGCGGCTGCGGGCACTGGGGGCCT
Source organism: Neogale vison (assembly GCF_020171115.1). Lineage (NCBI taxonomy): Eukaryota > Metazoa > Chordata > Mammalia > Carnivora > Mustelidae > Neogale > Neogale vison. The sequence goes on along the minus strand of NC_058099.1, from coordinate 100,791,076 downwards.
CCGGCAGGGCAGACTCGGAGCGGGGCCGGCACAGAGACGGAGATGGAGCCCCGCTGGGCTGTCTGCAGGCTTGTGGTGCTGGGGCCCAGCCTGAGGATGTGTTGGAACACGGCGCCCACTGGGAACACTGATGCGAGCAGGTGGCAGAGGCTGTGATGTCAGGAGGCAGGGGACGGCTGGAAGGGGGACGTCCTGCGGCTCCCGCACACACGGCCGACCCACCCTGCGGGGCCGAGGGCGGGGTGGCCAGAAAGCCGTGGCTGGCACACAGGGCCGGACCCCAGGGCAGGGCCGGTCCCTCGCCCTCTTGCTCACGGCTCTGGGTCGGTCTCTTGGAGCAACTCACAGTGGGGGGTGCGTCCACTGGGAGAAAAGGAAAAGTGACCCCAGTACCGGGAAATCCTGCTTCTCTAACGCAGCCGGGCCGCTGAAGTGTCCGTGTCGGCATGCAACGTGGAAAGCCACGTGGTGGTCTTCGGTACCGACTTTTAAAACGCTTTGAGCCAACCGTGGGGTGAAGATCGTGGCAAAGCACGACTCGCCCTGGTGAAGCTTTAGTGGCCACGGGCGGCGTCGTGTCGTGAACCAGAGGCCGGAGCCGGAGCCCGCAGGGTGAGTGAGGGCTGAGTGGGCGGCGCGGGGACGTCCCCTGCGTGGTGGGAGAGAGTCAGCCGTGAACTCTCCAGGTCCAGTCGCGTAGAGACAGAAACCAGTGTGCACTGACGCCCCCTCCGTGAGGCCCACTTTGCTCTCCTGGGAGCTGGTAGAGCAGGTCCGGCCTCTGCCTGGACGTCCGCCGCCCCCCACCCCGCCCACCGTGTGCCTCTCTCCGGTGCGGGAGCTCTGGCCTCGCTGCGGGGAACACGGGCTTGGCTCTGAGCCCGGTCTCCCCTGCGCGTGGCCAGGAACTTGGCTGGGAAGTGACGCGGCAGGCACTCAGCTCCCCGGCGTGTGCCCTGGAACTCTCCGTGGCGGCGTGCCCGAGTGTGGGAAGAGCTGGGGAAAAAACACGTCTGGGGTCTCCGTCCCTGACCCCTGAGTGCGGAGCCCCGGGCTGCCAGGAGGCGAGCGACCCTGCAGAATTCCGTAGTGTTCCCGCGGCCGCTCGTCCTGACCTTTCTCAGGTGTTTTCCTGGCGGTCGCGGGGGGCCTGGCCTTGGCTTTGCTTCCTGTCTGGGAACCCAGAGAAGGAGGGGCATGGCCTTGGCCTGTGACTCCCAGGCGGGGGCAGAGGGTCCGGCAGCTGCGGCCCACCGTGTCCATCCTCGTGGACGTCCACACTGTCCCAGGCCACGGCGGGTTTGGGGGACTCAGTTGCCACCTGGGAGACAGCTTGGACCGCTTTCAGGGAGTGTGTAGAATCCTACCAACGGTGTAGACTGTGTGGTCCGGCCGTTGCTTCCAGACTATCCCTCCCTCAAAGGCCCGGACTCTTTGAGCCCCATTTAGGGGCCCCAGGATTGCTGTGGTCCCGGTGGCCATCTCCAGGGACGCCTCCCATGTCCTCCTGTTCCCGGGGGTCGCAGGGGCCCCAGCTCCGCTCAAACGCGCAGCCCCCCCCCCACGGCTCACAGTGAGCACGTGTCGCGGTCAGGCTGGCAGGAAGGAACCGTGCCGGGCAGACCTTCAGCAGGAGGACTTAAAGACACCTCTCGGATCCCCTCTGCTGGCCAGGACCTAGTGGAAAGACTAGCACTTGCTACCCTGAACGGAGTAGCCGGCTGCCGGCCGCTCACTTTGAGCATAAATCCCTGATTCACTTATTGTCGAAGGACGACAGTGGGCGTGTGGGGGGACACTGCCTTTGACCTCCCCTGTCCTTGAGCCTATCACGTGGGTGGGCCGGCTGCCAGCAGGGATGCAACCCCGGGTCGGCCGGGCGGGATTAGGACTAACCCTTGCAGGGTCAGAGGGCAAAGCCGGAGCGTGCGGACTGGACCGGGACGGTTCCCCCACAGACCTGGCTGGTCACGGCCACACAGAGCCCGTAATGACCGCAGGGAACTCTGGCTTCTGGGCACAGCCTGGGAGGGGCTACCCCGAGCTGACCTAACTGCCCCGGGACGAACCCGGGGCCCTGGGACTCTGAGACCCAGGCTTTAGGCCTTTGGGCTCAGTCCCCAGAGCTCCTTCCAGGGCCCTACTTAGGACAAGCAGCAGGTTGTCCTACAGCTAGAAGATGCTTGGTTTTGAGACCCTCGTCTGCTGCTTCTCGGGATGCGGGAAAGATGTCGGGGACATGCTCACGGGACCGGGCGCTTCAGCGAACGTGAGCTATTTGACCAGTCTGATGACACACGCTGTCTCCGCCGCGGCCTCCCAGAGTCTCTGCCTGGGTCTGGTCTGAGAGGGGGCCCCAGACTAGACGAAGGCTTGGACGGCAGACACACTGAGGAATGGTGTGGGCAGGCCTGGGAGTCATGACCGTTGGCTGTGGTCTCTGTGTGGACTCGGGGACACTCAGCAGCGGGCCAGGGGCATCTCTAGATGACGGGGAGCAGGGATGTTTCCATCCTCCGTGCGCACCCAGCCTTGGTGCCGTGCACAGGCGGGGGACCTGGACAGGAGGAGAGCGGGACGGCGGCTGGAGGGGCCTTGTCAGACCCTGACAATGACGGGCTGAGCCCTGGCGAGCAGACAGAGTGGACAGGGCACAGGCAGAACTCACACTAGAGGGGGGCCCTAGCAGGTGACTTCTGTCCTCTGCCGTCTGCCTGGCCCTCACCACCCAGCCAGTTCCACCCTGTCCCCTCTTCCCCTGTCCCCTCTTCCTCCTGTCTTCCCCCCTCCTGCTCCTTGGTCTGTCTGTCCATGTCTCCGTCTTAATACTCAGGGTCTTGCTATCCTGCTGGCCTTTGGCAGCGACTCACCGCGAAGCTAACACGATCGTCCTCAGTGCCCAGGGACCGGATGGGCCCGTCCAGGTCCTGGGAGAGAACCTGACAGTGTAAGTCACGCCGTTTACATACAGTTTCCCAGAGGAAGAAATTGTATCTGTGATGTCTCAAGACAGCTGCCTCCTCCCCCTCCGCGTTCCCCGGGCTGCAGCCCTCCTATGATTCGGGAAAGGAAAGACGTGCGGGGGAAGCAGACCGCCCGGGTCCTGGGTCCTGTGTCTCCCAAGCTTGGCCGCTGCCTGCTTTCCTGAGCACCTGGCTCGAGAGGGGAAGGTGGTGGGAGTTGATAGACAGACACACAGAAGGTGGCGTGTCCCCTTGTAGGTGGGCAGGAGGAAGAGAGTTGCCCGGTTCCGGAGCTGGAAGCGTGACTAGGACAGCCGGCTCCTGGTGGAAGCAGGGACGGTCCTCTGGAAGCGGGACTCGCCTGCCCCTGCACTTGGCCCGACAAAAGTTACACAATCGTAGGTGCACCTGCCCTCTTTACTTTTTCTGTGGACGTCACCTAGGGAGGAGTCGACCAGCATTCCCTTTCCCGTGGGCCAAACCTGGAGCCCTCCCCAGCTCGGGACCGTCGGCGGGGCTCTCCCAGATTCTTCTCCCGAGCAAGGCCTGGGTCCTCTCTGTCGTCCTGGGCTGGGCACGGCTCCCGACGCCTCCTCAGCGCCTCCGAGAACTGACCCTCTTTGTCAGACGCCGCAGACAACATGGGATCGGAGGACGCGAGCTGTTTCTAGTCTGTTCCCTGACCTGCCGAGGCAGCACGAACAGACGGGTCTGACACTGAGCTTTCCATGCTGCAGGTTTCTTTGTTCTTCATGAAATGCTGGAAACTAAATCATAGGGAGCGATGAGGTTTAGCAGCAAAACCAAGTGAGTCAGATTTCTATCACGGGAGAGAACTCAGGACCCGAACTCATCCCTGAGCCACTGCGGGACAGCAGGGCCCCCACTCAGTGACCCATCACGAAGATACTGGGTTGACGCCGCGTGGCCTCCAACAGAGAAGCCGGAACCCAGGTCTGGCCGCGACCCTCGCCTTCTCGTCCCAGCTTCCGAGCGGCTCCGTGTGCCCAGGGTCAGAGCCCTGAGGAGCAGAGTCGCTAACCTACCTCCGGGCACACCTGTACAGACGTGGATGCCCGGGGCCCTCCAGGCCAGGAGGCCGCGCTCTGGGAATCAAGCCTGGGCACCTGCGTTCGGAAAGCGCCGCTGACGATTCTCTAGGCGGTCAGGCCCAGAGCCAGGGCGTGAGGGAAGAAACGGGGGCCTCGTTTCTGCTGCTCTTCCAAATCATGGCCTTTCGTTTGTAAAATGAGGCATTAATAATGACAGCTGTCTCAGAAGTTGCTTATTTTTAGACTTAAAATGGACTTAAAACAGCGTTTTATCCCTGAAAACACGTTGCCAGCCATGAAACATGCAAATGAACCATCAGCAGCAGAGCCCTCGGCAAGGCCGGCTCACTGTTTGCGTGTGTGGGCAGCGCCGTGGTGTCCCACCGTGTCTGCTGGTGGCCGCATGCAGCCCTCTGCACGCCCGTCTGCCGCGGTCAGGGCAGGGCCGAAGCTGCTGGAGGGTACCACGTAGGCATCCGCATTTCCGGCCCCTGAGGCTCAGCTGGGAGCTTTCCCAAGAGCCGAGAGCAGGGAGGGAAGAGGAGGACACCCACAGAGCCTCACGCTACAGTCACGTGGTGCGGACGTTCTGTCCTGCAGGCCTCCAAGAACCGTCGTGGCCTAGGGTCCTGGGGCCCAGGCCGGGGAGGCCTCCCTCAGCAGTGCGGGGAGTCGCCTCTGGGTGAAGTGATCTTGGTAAATCTTGCTCTGCCAGTGAGGCTCGTTTCTCAAGGGCAGGAGGACTAGTCTTGGTAGCAAAAAATCCAATTCCACAATTCCACTCTACAGGTGTGCAGAGAACGGCCCCCGATCTTGGGCCTCTGCTTCCGGCACCTTCCCTGGGAGCCAGAGTGGGTGGGCAGTCCCCGAGGGGCCCAGGAGAGACAAACCCCTCATGGGGAAGTGGAGTCGGAAGGCGTGCCCCAGGCCCAGCCCCGCGCGGAGGACAGGGGGAGCAGGGCTACCTCTGGAGGGCGGGGTTGGGAGCCCCGTGTGCTCACCGCGGGCCGACCTGGGAAAATGGTGACCAAGTAGGTTAATGACAGAATGTGGTTTTCATGTTGAAAGGAGGATTGGGACGACAGGAGGCTCAGGAACAAAGAGACAGACACTCTTTAACAGGGTCACACACACACACACACACACACACTGTCTACAGGACAGGGGGCCCCCGGGCCAGCTTGGGGACCCGGGTTTGCTGACAGTGGTGTGCAGCTGTAGGGACTGGCCAGCGCTCAGAGGCCCCCCGGGTGAGAGCCGTGGGTGGGAATCCTACTCACTTTCGGCAGAAGAGTGTCCCGCAGTGAACAAATGACGACACGCTTTGAGGGCAGGAAGAAGTCGACTAAAACGGTACGTGCTCCCTGCCAGCCTGGGGCTGGGCCGCGCTTCTCTCCGGAGTCTCCCTGGCGTAATCCTGCCTGTCCCGGAGGCCGGCCTGGCAGCCGAGTCATCCCGGATGGCTGATAGCCCATGTGCGCGTGTCCACCTGTGTGTGTGTGTCCATGCGTGTGTGTGTGCACGCGTGTGCACGTGTGTGGGCTCAGTCCTTCCTGTTTGCACCCTCGCGCCACGGGCACTGTTGCACACGCACAGGGATGAGCTACAAGCATCTTGTTTCCTCCTCCTTGGGGTGGGGGTGGTCGTGGTGCACGTCCCGCAGCTGTGACGGTGGCCAGGGGACAGTGCGCGGCTGTGCGAGCCTGCACACGCGGCAGCTCGGGCAACACGCGCGGTGAGCGTGTGGGCCACTGTCTGTGCAGCCGGGAGCACGAAGGCCAGGAGACTCACGGCCTGGGGGCCGGTAGCTCACCTCCTCAGTGAAGACCACTCTCTGACTGGCACAGACACGAGGCAAGGGCCCACGTAGCACAACAGTTTCCCTCCCGTCCCTGTGTGCGCGGCCACGGCCTCTGCGGTGCCCCCGGTCCTGAGGGAAGGCTTCCGCAGCCGGGCCTGAGCGGGGCGTGGTCCTGGCCCCGATGTCCCCCGCGCTCCGGCATCGTCAGCGGCTCAGGGAAGCACCTGCTGCCAGCCACGGGCCATGCCCAGCCCCAGACGTGGCGCTTCATTTCCACAACCGAGGAGGGGCTGTTTACGAGCAACAGCGCTCGCTCCCCCCGTTCCACAGCGTCGTGACGCGCATGGAAACCTGAGTCATTCCGAGACCTCAGGGACGGCGAGGCCTTGCCCTGTGACTCACGGCTTTGGTCGACTAAGAGCTCGCTAACGAGGTCGCTCCCGGAGCCGTCCCCGGCCGAGCGGTGTGTGCGCCAAGCGCGACCTGCGGTCCGCTGATGCCCTGCGAGGGGGTGTGACCGGCCATGACCCGCAGGCCCCAGCCAGACAGACGGCCGGCCGGCGAGCAGACGTGGGCCGTGGGCTCAGGGCGTGCCGGGCGACCAGGCGGATGTCACCAGCGGACGAGGCGGCTCCGGGGACGAGCTTTCACGAGGTGAGGCTCCCCTGACATGCTCAGAGTCGGGCCCCCAGCCTGGGAGTCCGCACGCACAGGCGTCCGTGCCAGTTGGTGGGCGAGCCTCCCCCGGTGCGGGGACGCACCACGGCTGGTGCCGGGGACCAGTGGACCGGTGCGTTCCGTTGCCACTTGGCACTCCGTGCTGTGGGGGTTCCCGGCATCATCACCCCCTTCGGAGGGTATGAGGTGGGCTATCGGCCCTCCCTGGGCAGACCCCCTGCCCCCGGAATTCCTCAGCAGGCCTTTGCCCGGGAGAAGCCCCCAGACCCCCTACCAGGTACCTCTGTGCAGCTGTTCTTAGGACTCAACGGGGCACTTAGCATTTTTTTTTTTTAAAACACCACATTTCACATTTCATGATGCTGCTTCACACTGTTTATTTGACGTTACAACCTACATTATTCCGTGAAAATCATCACAAAGCTAGTTTGAAGTTTTTATTAAAAAGTCAGTTAAAGAAAAAAGAAAAGTCCAGTGAAAAGTCGTTCTTCTGAAGTGGTGGCGTGTGCTCTCTGGGGTGGGGGTGCCCAGCAGGAGGACCCAGCAGTCCCCTGTGCGTGCGGACATCCAGGCGGGGCGGCCGTCGTGGGGCTGCGGCAACCGTGACGCTGCCGTCCAGTAGGAAAACCAAGGCCGCGACGGCCCGCGTGGGGACACACTCACATGAAAACCACAGCGGTCCCGTCACCACAGACTGGGGTATGGTTGTGTTACGGAAACCTCCAGTCCCGTGGTGGGGACAAGGGGTGTGCACGTGGCACCAGACGTGACTGGTTCTGCCCTGAGCCGTGTGTCTGTCCATGAAGCTGCCTTGTTCCTGCTGAACAAGGAGCAGAAGGGAAGGCACGAGGAGGGGGCTCAGGCCTGGGGAGGGAGAACCGGGCGGAGGGCGGCACGCCCGTGAGGTCCAGCCCCGGCAGGGCCTGGTGAGGACCCTCCCCTCCCAGACGGCACGCGTCCGCCTCACGGAGCCTTCCACGTGGCCTCCTGCTCAGAGGGCCCCACGCTCCGTCCAGCCCTTCCCGGCGCGACTCCAAATCCACGGGGGGCCCCACCGCACGGCCGTGTCCCCCAGCGTGTTGACGTCGGGGGCTCCGATGCGTGTTGCCCCTGTTCTGAGTATCTGCTCAGCACGCCAGGACCTTCTCTTCAACCAAAATGATTAATCCCCCAGCGGCACAATTTTAAAAACAAAACAAACACACCGCACAGGTGGGTTCTAAACGCATCTCCCTACCAGTTCGATGAGGGACTCCTGTCTGCTTCGGGCTGAGCAAGCGTGCCGACGGCTGTGTCCCCCCGGGGCCTCCTCCCCGGTTACCGGAAGGGACAACCCTCCTGACCAGACGCCAGACGGACACTCTAACATGTCTCGGGGTCTTGTGTCTTCTGGGTCTCCGCTGACCTAAGAAGGACGGCTAATTCCCTCCGACTTCCGAACGGCACAGAAGGGCTGATGATTTGTGTAAGCTCGCACGTGACTCCAGGACGACTAGAGCTAGCCGAGAATTCCCGGTGCCGTGTCCTAAGCCAAGGTCACACTCAGCTGTGCTTGTGGCGAGGCTCAGGGTCTGGCTGTATTATGAATTAATACAATCTTAGGAAACTCATGACCTTGGCCCCGGCATTGTCCCCACCCCACCCCCACAGAGAATGTCGGGGTTTCTGGGGGCACCATCTCTCTAGGGGAGGGGGGCTTGGACCTCCGTGCGGAGAGGACAGCCCCTGCACGCCGCCGTCTGTCCTCGCTCAGGCCCAAGGGGACAGGCACCCGCCATCTCCATGTAAGCAGCCTCTCGGGAGGGTGTGCAGGGCGGAGGCTCGCTGGGGGGCGAGGGACAGCCGGGTCAGCTCAAGCCGCAGCCCTGCCTTTCCTGAGGATCTGGGTCTCGTGTCTCCGAACGCACAGAGCAAATACAACATCCAGACATTTTTTCCCCGTTAACTGGTACAAGCTTAGCAGCCGGACTGGTCTGGCTTGATTTTTCTTCTTCGTTTTGTAAAGCCTCGAGGCACACTCTTCTCCGGGGAAGTTTGTCCGGGCAGGGCCCAGTCTTGGGGCGTGTGGGAGCCAGGTTCCGGAGGCAGCGGAGCCCCGGGCCGTGCGGGGCCGCCTCCGGGCTGCTGGACGGTCAGAGGCCGAGCTGGGTGCCGGCGGGACCTGCCCCACACGCTGCGCAGACGGGAAGCAGGAGGAACCCACGGCCCCGAGCCTGCGGTCCTTCCCCCGGGCTCTGCGGAGGGCGCGTTCTCAGGCGGGCTCCGGGGGACAGCCGCGCGGGGGACCGTCGCAGCACGGCCCGTGCGAGGCTGGCTCCCCGACGGCGGAGAGAGGCGGACGCTGTCCCGATCCAGGCGCTGGGGGGCTTCACGGCCCGGCCCCCCGGTCCCCCGGAGGCCGCGGAGGGCCCGGGGCCTTAGTTCACCACGTCGTAGTAATAATTGCGCAGCCGCAGCTCCACGTTTTCGAAACTCGGCCTCTTCTCCACCCTGCGAAGGGGAGACCCCGTTACGGTTTGTCCCGCACGCGCGCCCGACCCGCGGCAGGTGCCTGTGGCCGCGCCCCCCGGCCCCTCCCCCACCGCAGTCCGACTGCCCAGGACTTTGTGAACAGCTGCCGTTGATGTGTCCTCGACCTCTGTCCCCCCACGCGGCAGCATCAGCGGGAAGGAAGCGGTCTGAGAACTGTGGGGACCTGCCCCGAAGCGGAACTTACTTTGCTTCCGTTTGGGGCTGCCCTGCCTGCAGGCACAGTCGCCCCGGAAGTGAACCAGAACTTGAGGTCACCTGGGTGACGTGTCCACGTTCAGACTGGAATTTCGAGAGGTTCCCTGCGGGTCTGGCGGGGCAGGCTCCCGGGGACCGAGCATCACGGACCCCCACAAGAGAGCGCGGTTTCCACAGAACCCGCACGGGTTTTGTCAGACGGCACCCGAGTAAACGGCTTCTCCTACAGCCTTCAAGACGAGGAAAAGCCGTAACAGACTCCTGGAATTCAGCGGCCGTCTGTGCTCATGGCTGGGGACACAGGCCACCTCGGGCGTCGTGGTGAGAGCCATGTCTCTGGCCTCCAAGCCGCGGTCAAGGAGGCCGGCGGCCAAGCCCGGGTGCAGGAGTGTGGGTTGAACGTCTGTGACGCAGACGGACAGCCTCCCTCCTTCTACACAGAGCACACCTCCTCGTCTTTCCAAAACCCAACCTTCTCCTCCAGCTCTGGACACCCAAATGCTTGGAGCTCCCAAGTCTCTGTCCACCGGCAGCCAGGCACATGGGAAGTATTCGAAGACACCAGTCCCTCGTACAACACCCCCGGGCCGTGTCATCAGCACTGAAATGCCAAGACTCCTCACCTTCTGAGAGCACACGGGTTCCCGACCTTGTTTATAGCCTGTCCGTCCCTCCCCCGGGCCCGTGGGCTCTTGCTGGACAGGGTCTGGGCCTTCCCTGCAGGTCCCCGATCCCTGCCCCGGGTGATGGGACGGAGGCTTGCACACGGCACCTCTAGTGGTGAGTGCGGGCCGTGTGAATCCTGGGGCGCTCGGGACGGGGCGCTCAGAGGGAGCAGACCTGGCACTGAGCAGAGCAGGGAGCCGGGGGTAAGCGTCCAGATGGTCCAGGCAACGTCACCCCGTTGCTCAGGTTTAATGATCTTTTTTTTTTTTAAGATTTTTATTTATGTATTTGACAGAGATCACAAGTAGGCAGAGAGAGAGAGAGAGGAGGAAGCAGGCTCCCCGCTGAGCAGAGAGCCGATGCGGGGCTCGATCCCAGGACCCTGAGATCATGACCCGAGCCGAAGACAGAGGCTTCACCCACGGAGCCCCCCAGGCGCCCAGGTTTAATGATCTTTAGGAAGCACTTTGAGCTCCCTCTAGATCGTTCCCGACCGCAGGGATCCTCAGTATCCCGGGCTCTTCTCCATCAGGCAGAAGCCCATTTTTCAGGGTGCAGAGACCCCAATTCTCCTAATTCGCGAGTGTTTTCCCATTGGCATCCCTAATTACAGGCCAGGCACTGACTGTAAACACACTGAGGCCCCCGGCCCGCGGCTCCCCATGTTCCTCAGGGACCATCTTCCCTTCTGGCCCTGACACACACATCCCCCGCCCTCATGTGACCTTGGCGGTGTGCTCCGAACGCCTTCTCCCCTCTGCAAGGCCAGGGGTCCTCGGGGTCCAGCTGCCTGCACAGGGCTCCGGCCCTCACCACGGACAGTCCCCAGAACATTGCTCCGGGACACACGGTGGGTCTGCAGGGACAGCTGGGTGATGGCGGCCACTGCCGTCCACCTTGGCCGGGTGATGTCTTGGGGTCCCCGGGCGGGGACTCGGCTGCCAGACCGTCTCCTGGTGTGAGTGCTCCCTGGTGGCCGAGCCCCAGCGAACGGTGCTCCGTCATTCAGGGGCACATCGTCTCACTGCTTACACTGACACTGAGTCTCAAGACCCCCGTCCTGTCCCCCACCTGATTTGGGGTCACCAGCAGAAGAGCCTGGACCTTCAGAAACACGGCTTTGCCGAAAACGAATCGAAGACTGAGAAGGGCCCATCATTCCTCATCTGAGGCACCGACTGCCCTCAGTCCTTCAACCTGGCTGACACTGCAGTCCAGGGCTGGTGTTCCGTGAGCAACATGGAACTCGCCAGAGCGCATGCTCGGGCCGGACGCCGCGGGAAAGATGCCCCTGCCTGCAGGCTGCCCGCTGCTGTAGCTGAAACCCCTCTGTGAACACACAGGGCGCCGGGAACAAAGCTCCCAGAGACCTCACAAGTCTGGTGAGGACCCGGGAGACCCATGCCCCCCACGTGTCTCCCTTTGTGGGCTGTGCCACCGATAACCGTGTAGGGGGCCGTCCATGTCCCATGGGGACAGGCGGACAGAGCGCCTGCATCGGATGCCCTGAGTCACGAGTGCCCCCGGGGCTGGGGGTCTTGGCACCTGAGCCGGAGCTGCGGCGGGAGGGGGCATCCTGGGCGCCCCAGCCCACGGGGCCGTCCCTCACACCTGCCCCCAGCCCAAGCCTCCTGCTGCCATCCTTACCCTCGTCCTCGGCAAACACAAAGGATGGCAGTCAGAAATGAACATCCCAGTCTTAGCGTTAAATGCCAAAACATCGATTTTAACTATCTCCCTGAGAGCTGATTTTAATTCCAGGTTTTAAAATGTGTTTCAGAACGATTTCAAGTGCATTCTTTCACGAGGCAGTGAAACCTGCCCCAGGAGAAGTTTCCTTCTTCTAGAAGCTTGCTTACTTCTAGTGAGTGCTCTCCCCAGGACTGCACTCGCCCTGCTGCTGGGGGTCACCTGACCCAGTGTCCTTGGGAAGGGGTTGCACAGGCCAGAGCCTGGGACCCAAGTGCATGGAGGGAAGGCACCCAGAGCCCCTTTCCAACCTGGGGGCTCAGCTCCCAGTGAATCCTCACCGCCTGTGGGGTCTCCAGAGGCAAGCAGGGTTCGCGGTGCCTGCTGGAGGCCGGGACAAGACTGCGCTGTTCCCAGCGGCTCCATCGGACCCCCGCCAAAGGCCCTTTCCTTGGGCTGTGTCCACAGCATCAGCCAGGGAACGTCTGCCCTCCCCCCTGGGGGCTGACCCTGCGGGCCTTCTAGATAATGACGGCATTCTTCCCCTCCCAGCCGTGGGGGACAATGGCCCTCCGGGAGTTACAGCATCCCGAGGGACCTCCGAAAGCACCTGGAGTATTCCTCACCCTCCAGATGCTCTGCTGCCTCAGCCCACGTCACTGACCACAAACCGGACCGCGAGTGTTACAGCCACGGTCGGGCAAGCACTCGGCTCCCGTAGATCACAGATCCGCGGCACCTCGGAGCTCCGAGGGCTCACAGACACACCCCTGGGTCAGGGTTTCCCCACAGCCCGCTCACAGCCCTCCGATTCGGGCAAGGTCAGAGGCCGCGTCCCTGCCTGTCTGCAGTGATGCACGTCTCCGGTCTGGGGAGCTGCCTTGAACACCATCCCCTCAGCACCTCGTGCACGCCCAGGCAGAATGCCTGATGGCACTCGGCCGACACTGAGAGCCACGGTCCCGGGTCTGAGTCCCTTCTGGGGAATGCTTCCTGCGGCCTGGACAACGCCCCTGGTCTTGCCAGGAAAGGTGGTCGGGAATCATGACATCATGGCCCTGCTGAGTACTTCCGCTGTCCAGTACTGCCAAAGGGGGTCACAGCGCCAGCCCGGACTCCCACCAACATCTTCTACACCGACACTTCCCCCCAGATGACAGCATCTACACTTAAATTCTGACACCTGGATTAGAGCTCATTGTCTAAACTGCTTCTTTATACCGAAGAGTAGGAGAGCCTGGCCCACTCACCGCTCTTCAGTTAGAAGGGAGCACAGCCCTAGTTCATGGGAAGGCAGAGGGGGTGCTTCTTTCCAGGGCCTTCCCAAGTGCCTCAGGGCCTTTGCACAAACTGGGGCATGCTGGGTACTCACTCATACGTCCAGCACAGCTTCATCAGCTCGTACATCTCCCTCGGGCACCCCGCGGGGCACCCCATCCTCTCCCCTTTCTCCAGCATAGCCGAAACTTCACTTCCTTTCATGCCCTAAAATGCAAAACATACCCAGACACATTAAAGACGGCATTTGGCAAAACACAGCACAACAACAGGTGAAGTCCTACCCCGGCCCAAAGAGGCAGAAAGTACAGGTTGCATATTTCATACCCCATGGTCTAGAAGTCCAACGGGGCTGTCTCTGGGGGACAGCTTGTGCCTTCGGAGGGCGCGGGGGCCTCCTGTTTCGTCCTCTGGGGGCTTGCTTCACGGACACACCCACTTGTGAGAATTTATAAGCTGTGTTCTAGCCCATGTGCCCTTCCTGGCATACATATTTTGACTTTAAAGAATCTAAAATATTTAACTGAACTGTCAGTTTAACCCTGGAGGTAGCCAGGATTAAATATCTCCTTCCACTCCAATTACAGCGTTGACGTGGGCGTCTCTCGTGCGTACTTATTCCGTGTAAAGCCCAGGAGACCAAGGTCGCTGCTCCGTCAATGTCACGTGTCTGGTCAGAACGAACTGAGGTCGTCCCCGCGGCTCCCTGTCACTCGACAGGAGCCCAGACTTTTAGAGCCCCTGATTTTCACCGTCCCGTGACATCATCCGGGCCTTGTCTGTTCCGCGAGCCACGCAGCTAGAACCGAAACGGCGGGGGCTCACCCGGTAGGGCTTCTGCCCGTAGGAGAACGCCTCCCACATCAACACGCCGAAGCTCCAGACGTCGCTCTTGCTGGAGAACTTGTAGTAGTTGATGCACTCGGGAGCGTACCACTTCACCGGCCACTTGCCGTGCGTCTGCGCCTGAAAGCAAAGCGGACAGAGACTGTCGGTGACAACAGGACGGAGGGCGCCCGGCGGGAGAAGGTGCCAGCACCCAAGCGTGCACGCCACGGTCATCGGGCGCCGGACAGGGAGGCTCCGTGAGCTCAGCCAGCCAAGTCCCTGCAGTAGCGACAGTGCGTGAACAGTCACCCGAGGCCCCGAGAGGGTCCATGTCACAGAGACGGCTGCTGGGGACAGGGGAGAGGCTGCGTAAGGAGGACAGAGTTTCAGAGACTTCTGGAGGGAGCCTGTAAACACAGGGAGCGTTCTTGGCGTGACTGCACCGCACACTTAAAAATAGTTCAGACAGTGAGATTTAGGTCGACAAATAAAATTAACGTGTGTTCGCCAAAGTAAAAAAAAAAAAAAATGAATAAAATGACTCACGAAATGCCGTGTGTGTGGTGTGTGTGTGTGTGCGCGCACTTGCACGCGCACGCATGTACGTATTTGGTCTGAATCTTAAAAAAATAGGTCTTTAAATCTTAAAACATTTAAACTTTTAAGATTTAACCATAGTTTTAGGATTCAGGCTGTATTTCTTATATCCTTTTGTCTTTTTCTACTCACAGCTTCTTGGAGCTTATTGTGACCATTCAAGACTCAAGCCTGGATTTTTAGCTTCCTGGATGTGCTCCAAGAAGTACTGGGCTATTCCCAAGAACAGTGAACTTTTACTAGGTGCCTAGCTATGGCTTTAAGCCAATGCTAATCATTTTGTCACAGACCGCTAGTATTGGTCAAAAAATGTTTTGAACATTTCTTTTTTTTAAGAATTTATTTTTAAGTGATCTCTACACCCAATATGAGGCTCAAACTCACAACCCTGAGATCAAGTGTCATGCTCTCCACCGACTGAGACAGCCTATTGCTCCAAAAATGTTTTCAACTTTCTAATTTAAAAAAGTAAGGGGGTAGTAAAGAGATCAAAATTGTGCCCAACGGAAACCCCTTCCTCTGGGCTGCCCTACGGTGGGTCAGCAGGGGGCCAGCCCGGGACATCGCTGTGAGACCACAGGCACCGTGGGTGTCTCTAAGACGCTCTGATTACACTTCCGACTCAGTCATGTAATGCATTACTTCAAGATTCGGATTTCCAAAGCTCGGAACAATATTGTTACAGGTGGTATTTCCATTAGAATTTGAATTTCGAGGTGATACAAAGATAACCCTTTGACGTATCCTAAATATGTTGAAAAGTGAGGTCTCTCTCCACCAACTTCAAATCTTCCTCCATAGAGATGGGCACATTTGATCATTTTCCCCGAATCTTTGCAGAAAAATCTACATCCAAGTACAGATGGATAATATATCCCTTTGGGGAGGTAGAAGAGCTCGGGACATATGTTCTGCACTTTACACTTTAAGTCTCTCCTTAACCACATGCTGTGGACATCACTGCTATAAATATGCGGGTGCAGGTGCCCCTTTGAATCACTATGTTTGTGTCCTTTGGATAAACACTCAGTAGTGCAACATGCTGGGTCGTAGACTAGCTCCTTCTCTAACTTTCTGAGGAACCTCCATGCCGTAGGAGGGTATGAGTGGACGTCCTTCTCTTGTTCCTGATCTTAGACCAAGAGCTTTTGATCTTTCTCCTTTGAGTCTGGTGGGAGTAGTGGGCTTGTCCCCATGGCTCTGTGGGTTGAGGCCTGTTCCTTCTATACCCACTTTGTTGAAAGTACTCATCACGAAAGGATGCCGAAATTTGTCAAATGCTTTTCCTGCATCCACTGAGATGACCATATGACTGTTATCGCTCATCCAATCAATGCAGCACACCGCATTAATCGCTTTGTGGATCTTGAACCATCCTTGCATGCCGGGGTAAATCCCACTTGATCGTGGTGTATGATCCTTGTAATGTGTTGAATTCAGTTTGCTAGTATTTTTATTTTAAGATTTTTTTATTTACTTGACAAAGAGAGAGCATGAGAGAGCACGAGCAGGGGCAGAGGCAGAGGGAGAAGCAGCCTCTCGCAGAGCCGGGAGCCCAAGGTGGGGCTCAGTCCCAGGACGCTGGGATCATGACCTGAGCCGAAGTCAGATGATTAATGACTGAGCCACCCAGGTGCCCCTCGTTTGCTAGAATTTTATTGAGAATTTCTGCATGTATGTTCATCAGGGATTTTGGCCTATAATTTTCTTTTGTGATACTATCTTTATCTGGCCTTGGGATCAGAGTAATGCTGGCTTTATAAAATGTGTTGGAGCATATTTCCTCTTCTTCCATTTTTTGGAAGAGCCTGAGAAGGACTGTTGTTAATTCTTCTGTAAATGGTAGAATTCACCTGTGAGTTCTGTTAAGGTGCATTTGGCCTAAAGTTTATTTCAAGTCCAATGTTTCTTTATCCTTTTTCTGTCTGGTTGACTTATCCGTCCTGAAAACCCTTAGTACCATTGTATAATTGTTAGTTCTCCCTTCAGATGTGTTGGTACCTGTTTACTCAGTTATATTCAGAAAGTTCCCCAATGTTGGGTACATATATATTTAGAATTGTTAAATCCTCTTAATGAATTGACTCCATCATTAATACAGTGATGTTCTTTGTTTCTTATTACAGATTTTGACCTAAAGTCTGTTTCATCTGACATAAATATAGCTACATCTGCTACTACTTGGTTTCCATTTTCAAAGGAATATCTTTATCTCTTCGTCTTAAAATATGTGTGTTCTTAAAGCTAAAGTGAGTCTCTTGCAGGCAGCATGTAGTTTGGGTCATTTTTTTAAAAAAAAATTTCTGCCACCCTGTATTTCTGGTTGAAGAATTTAATCCATTTGCAATTAATTATTGATAGGTAAAAACTTACAAATGCCCTCTTATGGTATTCTGGCTGCTTTATAGTTCCTTTCTTCTTTTATTCCTCTCTTGCTGTCTTCCTTTGTGATTTGATGGTTTTCCAAAACAGTATGCTTGGAATCTCTTCCATCCTGTGTGTATTTCCTGTAGACTTTTGCTTTCTGATTACCCTGAGGCTTACATAAAACATCTAGTAAATATAACAGTTTGTTTTAAGGTGATAACTTCACTTTGTATACAAAAATTCTACCCTTTCATTTCTTCCCAACATATTTTATGGTTTTGATGTCACAATTCATATCTTTTTATACTATTATCCACTATAAGTTATTGTAGCTATAGGGATCTTTAATACCCCATCCTTTGATCTTTCTACTAGGTAAGTGATCAACACAACACTGTGTTGTGGTACTGGGGTATTTTGAATCTGACCGTATACTTACTTCTCCCAGTGTGCCGCATATTTTCATGTCACTAAATTGTATCCTTTCATTTCAGCCTGAAGAACGTTCAGCTTTCTTCTAAGTGAGGTCTAGTGGTGATGGACTCCCTGCACTTCTGTTTATCTAGAAAAGTCTGTATTTTACTCACTTCTACAGGACAACTTTGATGCATGAAAGTAACCTTGGCCAAATCTCTCTTCTCAGCACGTGGAATACATCCTCCCGCCCCTCGTGGCCTGTACGGTTTCTGCATAATCTTTGCAGAAGATCCATCTGAACTTAATTTGTTTGGAGACCAATGAGCTTCATGAACCTGGATGTCCAAATATCTCCCCAGATTTGGGAATTCTCAGTCATTATTTCTTAAACATAAGTTTTTGCCCCTTTCTCCCTCTCTCCTCCCCTTGGGAATCCAATAATGTGGGACTTTTTTCTCTTAATGGCGTCCCATAGGTCGTGGAGGCTTTCTTTCTCCATCTCATTTTCTGTGTGCCCCTCTGACGGGATCATATCAAATGACCTGTCCTTGGGTTCACTGATGCTTCCTTGTGCTTGGTCTAGGCTGCAACCAAACCTCTCCATGGTCTTCTTCAGTTCTATCGTCGTATTTTCTAGCTCCAAATTTTCTTTTGGTTCTTTTTTTATGTTCTTCATCTCTTTGTTGAACTTCTTTTTTTGTTCTTGTATCATTTTCCTGATTTTTAAAAAATTGTTTATCTGTGTTCTGTGCAGCTCTCTGCTCATTTTTAGAAGAACGCTTTTGAATTTCTTGTCAGTTCATGCATCTCCATTTCTTTGGGGTCAGTTACTGGCAGTTCACTGCGATGCTCTTGAGTTTCCCTGATCCTTCATGATCCTTGAGTTGGCCGTCCGTGTGCGCTCCCACAGCTACACAGGCTCATTCCAAGCACAGGCACAGCCGGGGAGGGCAGCGAGGGGAGGTGAGCTGGCAGCGTGCAGGGGCGCAGAGGCGGGCGAGAGCAATGAGGTGAGTCTGGGGGTGGAGGTCAGCTGTGGGTGTCTGGGCTGGTGTTCTGCATAGCTGCTGTCCTGGGTTCTAGGAAGTGGGGGGTGGGGAGCAGGGAGGGACTCAGGCCTCCGCTCTCTGTGAGCGTGGAAACATCTGTGGTGAAAACCTATAAAATGTAATCGGCAAAGAGTCTGCAAAGACTGTGCTTTTGGTGTTTTGCACAGCACTGAACGCCTCTGGGTTTCTCTGTGGTGCAGTCCACGGGGGTCCATAGCAGGATGTTCGGTGACAGAAGCTGGGGGCGTCCACAACAGCCACAGGTCCTCAGCGGCGAAGGCTGCCAGGAGGCCTCTGCACAGGAGGTCACTGGGAACCATGGCAGCTCCCGCCGAGGGGCCTACAGTGGCAGCCCCGGCATTCCTCCTGGTTCCTAGCTGTCTCTAGGTGTCCCAGCTTTGCTGATCTCTTGGGGGTGCCATGCAGTGGGTCCTTCATGCTGTGTCCCGTAGCAGGAGGTGGGTGTGACTCTGAACCAGCTCGTGGCCCTGGCCTTAGGAGCCCGGCAGCCTCTCTTCCTGCCTCCTGAGTCACCTGCCCTCAGGACCCAGCTGCTGTGAGCAAGCCAAGGCCACACGGAGAGGCCATGTGCAGGGGAGCTAGGCTGCCTGGGTACGCCCCAGTGGAGGTCCAGGACCCCAGCCCACTAGGAGATCAGGCTCTAGCCGTGCAACTGAGCAGAGTGGGAGCCGATCCTCCCGCCCGCTGGGGACCCCCTGAGGCACCGTGAGCAGCAGAGACGCGCCAACCCCCACGCCCCACCCGCAGCGTGGAACTGCGGGTCAATTAACACTTGGTATTGTGTTAACGCACTAAGTTTGGGGACGATTTGTTAAGTCAACTTCCCCGCATCCTCCTCGAGTCCTGGTCTCAGTCTCGATTTTCTTCTGTCTTTAATCATCACAACGAAATGTATGTTCCAAAGTGCCTCCGATGGAAGGCCTGCTTTTCTCTGGCGTGTGCGTGGGGCTCTCCCTCTGGGCCGCCGCTTCCTCCGTGTCACTTTCCAGCCGTGTCCGTAAAGGGCTCACTCGGTGCTTTTCGGACGGTGGCTCTTCTCCGAAGGGGCTCTGCTCTGGCACCGGCTTCTGGGGGGCAGCTCCGCTCCTGCTGCCTATCCTTTATGCCGACCCCTAGCTGACCAAGACGCGCTGTGCCCATCTGCCACCTGCAGGGCGGCCGTGCCAGAGAGAAGCGGGGGGGTGGGTGGGGGACCAGGCGCTCCAGGGTGTGGAGCTCAGGGCAACCCCAAGGCCCCCACCGTGCCATCCACAAGTGCGAACTCCAGGACGCGCTGTCTGTTTCCGAGAACGCTGAACGCCGCTGGGCACCCGGAGAGTTGGAGATCTGGTTTTGGCCGCTCTTTCGCTATCTGGGTTCCACTTCCGTTGCGTTTTCCAGTTGATCAGCCTAGACTGTACATCCACAGTGTGACTGAGCTCACGTGAGGGTTTCTTGTGTGTTTCCCTTCCTCGAGCTGCTATCGGTTCATCTGGGGGGTCGGGACGGGCGCTGAGAAATTCTACAAGAATCAACCTGTCCAACACGTTTTCCGAAGTAAGTTAAGGAAGCAATTCTATGTTGTTTTGTTTTTTAATGAGCTATCAGTTAATACCTGATTCCTTTTTGTTCTCAGGAATACAGTTTGGAAGTTACTATTTGGAATAAAGTCAAGTTGTGATATATGAATATTTCCATTTTTTAAAACAATACAATCAAATCTTAGCAAGAACTTTTCTTAAATAGGGAAGTTGCTTCCTGAAACCCTGAAACATAATCAAATAAAGGACACAAACACTTGCATTTCAGATTCTCACCACACGGGTGAAGTCATTCCTACCTTATAGTAGTTTTCGTCAGCGCGGAGTGCTTTGGAAAGTCCGAAATCACTGATCTTGGCGTAATGTTGCGTCACGAGCAGTACGTTTCTTGCCGCCAGATCCCTGTGCACGAAGTTGCATTCCTCCAAGTACTTCATCCCCATAGAAACCTGGTGAACCAGTTCTATGATGTTCTTGTCCTTGACGTGCCTGAAAGCCACACACAGGTCATTAGTGACGGCGGACAACAGTGCACTGGGGACCGGCCAGCCGGGCTCTCCTGCAGGCAGAGATCCCCTCATTTCCGACTCTTCCTAAGAGCAGCAGGTGGCGGCAGACGCCCTTGTTCACTTACAGCCGCTCCCCACCGAGCCCCGTGAGCCTGGTGTTGCACAACCAGGACGTTCAAGGTGCGCTGTGACTGGGGTGGACAGGCCAGGTTTGCCTGGAATCCTCGTTCCCACACTGGACAGGGAACAAAACCAAGTCTGACTGTTTGTCAACTGCAAAGTGGGGTAATGGCACCTTCCTCCTGTGCTGATCAGAGACACAATCAAAGCAGAGCACACATGGAACGTATCGTACGGGACCATGTACCCAGAGGCTCCGGTTATGACTCATTCCCTGGGAGTCCCTCTGCCTCAGCAGTGGCTTCAGACGAACACAGAGTCAGTCCCCCACCCGCGGCCGCAGCCTTCAGCGGCAACAGAAGTTTTCAGCGTTGCTCGTGGGGACACAGAGCTCAGCCGGACGTGTAAGACGTCAATCACTGGTACCTTCTCTTAAAATGTTTGTTTTAATATTTCTCTCCCTAGGTAGGGCGTGCTCTGCCGAGTGAGCAGAGACTGACGGCCAAGGTATTCTAAGGCTGATTGTACCGCGGGGCCGTACAGCGTGGGAAAGCCGAACGAGGACCGAACCGTCAGGCCGGAGTCCTGAGCACCGGAGGCACCCAGGAGCATCTGACGCAAAGACTACAGCTCTCTTCTGTCCTCCCTCAGGGTCCCCGAGCGTGGGGCCAGCAGAGCCCTCAGGCGATGACGTGCACCGGGCGGGCGGGCCCTGCCTGGCACAGCGTCAGCTGCCGGGGACCTCGAGGTACCTGTTCTGCTGTAAGTATTTGTTGAGCGGACCGAGCTCGGCCATCTCCATGACCAGCATCCAGGACTCGGCCTCACATATCCCGATCATGCGCACGATGTACGGGTTATCCAGCTGCTGCATGACGTTCGCTTCTGCTAACAACTCGTCTTTAAGGGCGGGATCGTTAGCCTCGTTCTTCAGAATCTTCACAGCCACCGTCTTCACGACTCTGCGGAAGAAACCGGAGCACATGAGAAACTCGGAGCGGCTGTGTTCTACGGAATCACCCTCCGGGAAGCATAACTGCTGCGCCAGAAACCGTGTCCTCGAGACGCCCGCAGCCGTGTTCTCCCATCGTGCTGTCGGGGCGGCCCCGCGTTAGCTGCAGATCATGAGGAGCTGCTGGACGCCCGGCCAAGCAGAGCCTGAGCAGCACAGGACACGCAAATAATTTTCGAATAAACCTCAGAAACCACAACACGCACGGATTCCTGCAACCTCCGCGGGTCCGTCTCCGACTATCTGTAACGTGGGTGAGTAGAACGTTCCTTCGGTACATGTCAAAGCAGAACTAAAAAGGCTACACTGTTAAAGCTCGTGGTTTACAAAACACCTTTTAAAATGGAGCATTGATAATTTTAAGCAAGCTGCAACAAGTTTGCAAAAAAAAAACCCCGATTTTCACTTGCTCATAAAAGCATCCCGTAGATCCTGTCTGACCTGAAAGTTTTCGGATAGAGCGGGACGTAAACAAACGAATGGCGTTCACTCTGCATGATCTGGAAAAGGGCATTTCTCTGGGATGGGATCCCCCTCCCCACAGGAAGTACATCTCCTTTGCTGAACGCCGAAAGGGGAGAATAGAAGCAGAACCGTCCAATAAGACGGTAAAATAAGAGAACGGTGGAGTCCATCTAACATCCGTTCACAGAAACCCCGACCACGCTGCTGTAGAGTTTAACAAGTGTTTCCGCACAGACTGCAAAGCTGTAGGTCCTGCGCCAGCGCCCCCGGAGCCTTCCTGCCCCTCCTGCTGTCGGGGAACGCTTCCCGTGCGTCTCTCGTCAGGCGTCGGGGTGCCTTTCCACAGCTCCGTCTACCGTCCCCGCGGAACTGCTCCGTGCGGGGCGCGAGGTAGGGGCCGAGATGAACAAGAGAATCCTCGCGATCCTTCGCAGTAGTGAAGGACGAGAAAACACCCGCCGCCTTTTCCAGAGAAGAGAAGAGGAGGGAAACCTCCCAAGTTATTTTGAGGCCAGCAGTATACCCTGATGCCAAAACCGGACAAAGAAACTTCCGAGAAAATCATTTACTGCTATCGCTCGTGAACATAAATGCAAATATTCTAAGAGAAGTATAAGTAAATTCAGTTTGGTGATTTATGAAAAAGGATGAATTCTAATTCATGAGCAAGAGGGGTTTATCCCAGGAAGTCGCGGTGGCTTTTAACATCTAAGAGTCCGTGGCCTTCACCACATACACGCAAGAAAGGAGAAAAACCACAAGGTCATCTTAGCAGAAGAAAACGAGTACTCAGTGAATAGTAATAAAAACGTCTCTCCTCTACCAAACCCTCCAGCTGACATTACTTATCCGTAGTTATGTGTATATATGTATTTAATATATGTATTTAATTAAGTGAGGAATTTAAGTGTCATGACCTAGTTGAAGAAATTCCTGCTTTAATACAGAGTAATTTATATTCACTTCGCAAACGACTGGGACGTGCCTGCATGGATTTTCAAACGAGCCTATCAGTCAGTTACCCGCATCCAGAGAAATGGGACGGCGGGCGAGGGTTTCTGGGCAGGTTTTGCCCTGTTCTTGACACTTGAGTCATGTAAATTCACCCACTCCGGATAAAACATCTATAAAATGTCTTAATTCAAAATAACATCAAACAACTAAACCCAACTCTATCCGTAGCAGTAATGTACTAATTCAGACACACACTCAGAGACAGGGTCTGTTCCGAAGGACTATACAGTCTGACCCTTGTACTGGACACTCTTCGGGACGCCTTCTACAGAGCAAATGAGGTACAGAAATTTCAGTGACATGGGAATTCTAGCTATTGTACGGTATGGATTATTATCTGAAATTATAGGAAAAAGGAGATAAATACTTGCACTGATGATGTCTGTAATCAGGAGTTTTCTGGGCAAAAGAAACGATTTGAAAAATAAAATAAAATACTTAAAAATGCTGTGTTGTCACAGCTGAGTAATTTAACTAAAATTTAACTGAACAGGACCTGCGTGTATATATGCCTAAAAAGGCCCCAAAGTTAGACACTACTGTTGGTTACGGGAGGTAACAAGAGGATGTTCTCATTTTACGACGTTTCGCGGGTTCCTACGTTCTAATGCTCTAAGAGGCACACCTCCCACGAGCGGACTCTATAGCCAGCATCTGCAGAGTTAACGTACGCAAGGAATGCTTTCGCCGGAGCCGCACCGGGGAGGGAGAACCACACACCGTTCACGAAGAAGGATCCGGCCCTGCCAGGTTAGATTCTGCGTTTGGGGCCGTGCGCCCGGGATGCGTGTTGTGTGGCAGTTTCTAGAACGTCAGCTCGGGGGAGGGCGAGCCGTGCGGAGGCGTCGCCGTGACTTACTTTTTCATTTGGTAGTAGCCCTTCTTCACGGTCCCGAAGTTGCCGGAGCCCAGCTCACTGTCCTCCAGGGTCAGCAGCTTGCGGTCCAGGTAGACCTCCTTGGGCCGGATCTCCTCGGGGTCCGCGTAGGGGCTCTCGTACACCTCGGTGTCCATGGGCATGGCTTCTCTCTGGGCATCTGCAGCGCAGTCAAGCAACAGGAGACCCGGGGCTGGGTCCCTGCTGAAAATCCCAGCATCACGCGCTCCTGCCTCCCACGGTCACACCTCGCCTTTCCAGACCCTGGTCTCCCCTGACGGCTGTGACGCCGCTGAGCACTCAGGGTACAGTGTCTCCCGGTGTGTTGGGGGCTAGCAAGCACGCCCCCATCCCCAGGGGACTCACCCCCGTTCTTGCACGGGTGTGCCCAGAAAGGGGTCTTCCGTGCCAGAGGTGAAGATGGAGACCTCAAAGACCACGTCAGGCCCAAGGGCACCGTGGCGCATGCACAGGGGACCTCTGCCACCTGTCCCCGCGAGCAGCGGCACCCACCAGGCACCTGCCGGGCCTCTGTGCGGGGCTGAGTCAGCACCTGCCGGGCCTCTGTGCGGGGCTGAGTCAGCACCTGCCGGGCCTCTGTGCGGGGCTGAGTCAGCACCTGCCGGGCCTCTGTGCGGGGCTGAGTCAGCGAGCCCGCTCCGGGCGGCGCTGCTGTGCGGCAAATGGCCCGGGACGGAACCGCGTGCGTCTCACCTCTGTCCGTGGCCCAAGGCCCCCGGTCTGGCTCGTAAGGATTGAAGGTCACGGAGCTCTCGGGCCGGCTCCCTGCGGACGAGGAGGCCTGAAGCACAGAGGACAGCGGGTCACTTGCCTTCCCGGACACACCGCTGAGCTGATCTGCACAATGACTTGTGTTTTCAAATAATCACATCACGACGTACGCGGGGAAGACAAAGGGAAGCGTCAGGGAGACAAAAAAAGCCACCATGGTTTATCTCATCCTTCGGGCGACTGCTTGGACCCTGTGGGGGCGAGACGGAGCTCGGGCCCCTGTGGTTCGAGGGGCCGCCGGGTCTCAGAGAGGCCCCGGACACAGACCTTTTCAAACCCCATTTCTGCCTACACATGACCCCCCGGACTTCTCCCTCCGCCAGCTCTCTCTGCTCAGTTTCATGTCATATGAAGTTATGCAAGAAAAACACGGAGTACCCACCGCCGGCTGCCCCCATCCCGACTCCAGAACGTCTGTGTGGTCCTGGTTTCTGCCTGAACTTGGCCTTCCCTGGAGATCTAGCTCCGTGGATGGGGTGCCCGAGGGCGGCGACCTTCCTGATGACTGATCTGATTTACATCCATCTGCATGATGAGGGGACGGAGTGGGGGAAGGACATCCTCCTCACGTCCCTATAACCTATAACCTATAACCTATAACCTTTCCCTCTTGGAAGTCCCTGTCTCGAGTCTTCCCGGCCTACCTTCGCCCCCTCCTCTTAAAACGAGGGTGTTGCTACACTTGGTTTGTGAAAAAGAATCACAGTCCAAACCTTCGGTGTGTTTGTTAGTTCTGTGTAGTTGACCGGAAGGGTCAGCCGGCCGTTTCCCATAGCAGGGCCCAAGCACTGGCCAGGAAGCCACGAGATACCGCCAGGGTTTGGACGAATGTGAAGACACAGAGACATCAAGCTTCGCACACGCGTGACCTAACTCACGGCACACACGGGGTCCCCGTCTGCCTGCCTGTCGTCCCAGGCTCTGGAACCAGAAGGACAATGATAGGTCACACGGCACCTCGGCCACCACCATCTCCAGAACCTGGCCCTCCGTCTTCACCCGTCTGCGGGGCGCCACCGAGGAGCTGCTGCTCCCGGCACGAGGACCCCAGGGTCGGGGCCACTGACGTCCGCTCTCCTGGGTGCGCTCGCTCCGCGCTCTCCGCCTCTCCCGGCCCACCTCCCTCCTTCCTCCCGCGCGTCATCCGAGGGGCCCGGACGCACCAGGAGCAAAAACCGCGTAAGGCCCAGTGGCGCCCTCCCTGCGTCTGAACTTCGCCTTGCCCACCGCCGGACCGCGATGAAATCGTGCCGAGCAGACCGGCGAGTGACTGAATGAATGATCGTGAATGAACGAATGGGGATTGTGTCTCAGCACCGGGAGCTCTCTCCAGCCTTACACTAACGGAGGGAAACAGGCGTGGGTAATCCCAGGGACGACCCAGCGGCAACCCGCCTCTGTTAAGAACCGGCCTGAGATTGCAGGTGACGGGGCGTCCTGTAGGCCCACTTGTCTAGGCCGCAACCACCCTGTCTCGACAGAACAGTCCTCGGAGAGACGGGGGACCCCAGGCCTCCCATTAGCCCTGGGCTCAGCTGCAGTCGAACTCCAGAGTGGAACAGTATTCAATAAAAAATAAAAAATACAAAGAAGCCTGTGGGGGAGATTCTAAAGCAGAGGGACAAGTGTACAAATGGGGGACAAGGGCACATATACAATCATGTCACTGTCTCTGATCTTCCCTGTAGGCAGGAAACTCCGAGATCCAAAGACATGACTTCAGGACACCAGGACCGGCTGTCCCAGACAAGGGGACACCAGGATGCCTCCTCCTGACCCCGAGATCTGCCTCTCCACGGGCCGGCGCTCCGTCCTGAGCTAATGCTCTTCGGAACAGCGCAACGTCACAGACCAGGCCGGAGGGCACTGAGCTGCCACCGCAAGCCTGTGGGGGAGATTCTAATGCAGAGGGACAAGCGCACAAACGCGAGACAAGGACGCCAGGGCACCAAGAGTGAGGGAGAGCTGGTGGTCCTGGACACACCGAGCCCACACCCACTCGGGTGGGCAGAAGGTCACGCCGGTCCCGGGGCATTCCTAGCCTTCCCCGCCTGGCCGAGCCCCGCGAGTCCCTCAGTCACCGCATCCGCCCCCTGCCCGGGCCCTGGGTCACCTCCCTGGGACAGAGGTCGGCACGGCCCTCGAGGGAATGTTCTTCCGAAGAAATGGGACATTTTCTGTCGTGTCGGTTGTCGGGGCATGTGAGGAGATGATGAAGGTCAAGTCCTAACACAGCCCCATCTTTCCTGCGGCGCCGATGGGTGCGCCGCGGAGCAGGACACCCAACTCCCTCTGGGATCGAGTGCTCGGCCGGAAAGAATTCGGACTTGGTGGAGAACAATGCTAAATCACAAACGTACAGATTCGCGTTAGGACTTAGAGAAAAACACACCGCTGGCCCATTCTCTCATCGGCCCTTATTCTTTCCGCTTCACACCTGCGGCTCCTTCTCTGCCCTAATCAAGACCATCCCCTGGGTCCCGCCGAGAGCACGAGGTGTCCCGGCCAACCCGCCGGCCACCACTAGGTGGCACTAGCTACCTGCGTGTTCGCCCTCCAAGGCCCTCGGTGCGCTTGTCAAGTTTTAGGAAAGGAGGTTAAAGACGGGTCGCTCCACAGTAATAACAATTAGACCAGATTAGGCCTTAAATTATGATCCCTGACCTCTTACCGTCCAGGCTCAGCTGCAGACCGACATGTGTTGGCCCGCGAGCCTCTGGGGGCAGAAGTGCACGCGGTGCACATGCACTGCTCTCCCGGTGACCTGGGAGCATCACGCCGTGCCCTAACGTCCATTCCTAGACCTTCACGTTTAGGCCTCCGGACAGGCCTGTCCCGATCAGGCACGGCATTAGGAAAGAGGACCACAGACGTGTCCCAGCCGCTTCTGTGATGGGCTCGGCTCTGGTCTCTGTGGAGCAGCCGTGGTCCCAAGGGGGTCAAGACCCCAGAGCCCAGGGCAGCCCCTCCCAGGCCGTGTGACCACATCTGCTTCGGGTGCCCGCAAACCACCCCCTGACCTTCACCGTCCATCCTCCCGACCGCAGGAGCGGAGGGCTGCGGGGTGGCCCCTGATAACCCCAGGGCAACAGGACTTCTCCAGGGTCTGTCCCCGCACCTCGCCGTGACCGCCTGCCGGGGGCTTCACAGCCGTTTCCCTGTTTGGCTCTTCCAGCTCAACCCTAGCGAACTGCGGATTCAAACAGAGCCTTCCAGGGGTCCAGTCACCAGGGCAGGTGCTGGAATAAAGCATGAGCAAAGGGTCTGAACGCACGTCCACCTCGGAGCCACAGGTGACGGCTGGGTCGCGTGTGGGGAGCTGGAGGCCGGCCCGTGAGGACGCTGTTGTCACAGTCAGCCCGTTCACAAAGCACGGGCTTCTGTGCCTAAAAGACCAGGCAAACACTTTGGCTCTAGGTGCGGGAAGGACTTCATTCTTTAAGGACGTCCAGCCTTTCTGGCGGGGAGGGGAGAGGGTCAATCATACCGACACTCGCCGGTTGGCTTCATCTTTATATTTTCAACGGCCAAGTGTCTCTAATATCGAAGGAAACCATAAAACAGACCCGTCCCTTGAGTTTTTATTATGGAGGACAAGGAGGAGGATGAATCATATCTACATTTGTACTTACTTAATTTCATTTGCATTTTTTAGGACGAAAGTATTCCCAGTCTCTAAGGAAAAAATTTAAATTAGACCTGTTCTTAAGTTTTTATTATGGAATCTCTAATATCTAATTAACAGTCCTCTTCAAGTCAAAGCATACTTTTCAGTAACTACCCACGTGCCTGAATTAATTCAAGTTCTGACATGTCCTTTTTGGGCCAGAATTATTAAAAAGAAAAACACAACTGTGTATACTGATCAAATTAACAAACTCGAGAAAGTCATGTGTACCTTATCTAAACAGATGGGATATCTGACATAATTCCTGTAAGTCCTTTCCCATGACTGCCTAATTAATAGAAAATTCTTCCTCCACTTGCGAAAACTTAAATACCAGCTCTTCTAGAAATATTTCTGATGAGCAATTAAAATACATTTAATCCATAACTTAAACCACCCAATCCTTCTTTATTGATATTTTTGGCATCTATGAAAATTCAATGCCTGTTTCAAGTTGTTATAAATTTAAATAGGCAAGAACCTTTTTTTTTGCCAGAAAAGTATTTTCACAGTCTTTATCAGATTCATTACTTTCTAATATTTAATTCTCTTTTTAAAAAAGTTGATTAAATTCGAGAGGTATGAATTGACAAAGGCACACGGGTTTACGGTGGAACGGGAGACTCCTTGACACCCCTATTTTGTGCTCCCACAGTAGCTACTTCCACTGCTGTGTTTCTGTATTTCTTCCAGAATATTTTACAGTCTATCAGCACATATCCCTTGTTTGTAATTTACACTGGATTTTGGAAGTAATTCTAGACCTCAGCTGCCTCTCCCGCTATGACTTTTGCTGTAACTGGTTTATTTCCCAAAGCCAGACTGCTAGTTCGTTTCCAGACTGTGTCAGTTACACGGTGCTCGAATACACACTTTCCTGGACGCGTAGTTACACCTGGAGGGAAGAATAATACACACCTAGAAGCAAAATTGCAAGTAAGAAGCCGTATGTGGCTTTATTTTGGATGGATGTCGTGAACTTGCCTTCTTTGAAGGCCTCATCATCTCACACTTCTCCAGCCGAGTGTGGCAGGGCTTACTCACCCACTGCACATCCTGTCCGTTTTTACGTGGGTCCATTTCACAGGTGAACTTAACAGAGCACCTAGTTTTCACTTGCATTTCTCTTATTATAAAACAGAACAGCTTTTTCTACGTTTATATTTTCCTAAGTGGGTACTATATCTGCTTTACTACAAACTACCTCCTGACATCCTTTGCCATGTGCCTACTAGTTCAAACTTCTACTGACTTACAGAATTTCTTTATATATTAAAGATCTTAACCTTGCCAGTGTATCATCATGACCCATATGGATTCCCAGTTTATTATTTCCTTTGATGACACGTCTTTATTTTCAGGTCGTCTTACTGATATTTCGATAGTGTGAGATACAGACACATGCTCTCGCTTGAGCATCTTCTCTGGGTGTTTCCTTAGTTGCTGCAAGCGAAACAAGCTGGCTTCTACCTACTTAGCTGTGAGTCTCATCTCACCAGGCTGGGTTACGGACTTTTTGATGGGTCTGCGTGTCTAGTCTGAGCTCCAGTCCTCTGTGAGCTGATCGAAGTGTCCTTTGGCTTCTGCTGTGGACGGATTCTGTAGATATAACTGAAATCCCTAATTAGCTGACTTAAATTCATGAGATTACGCTGGTGGTCCTGGCTTAATCAGTCAAGAACCCTCTTTCCTGATGGTCTGCCCTGCAGATCCAGGATTTGCCCCTCTCACTGTGTAAGGCCAGTCCCTGTGCTACACCTGTACGTGTGTGTGCAGGTACACGCGTGTAGAGGTGTGTGTTTCTAAACATGTACATGTGACATGCGTGCACTTAGATAAGTGTGTGTGTGTGTGTGTGTGTGTTTTACATACAAATCTCTAAGTGGTCACACTTCCTCAAAGGATCCCAGAATGCTGCACTGAGAGCCACAGACCTAAGCCACACACGGCATGTGGTCCGTGCACAGTGAGACAGCCCATCTCTGGGCCCGCACGTGGGTGGGGGGCTGTGTGTCGGCACGTCGGTCATAAAGGGAATAACGACTGAAGGGTCAGTGGCATCCAGTGGCGTGGCCCACATCCACAGGGCTTCCTCCACGGCTGCCATGCAGGCCCTGGGCGTGGGGAGGCCACAGGAACTGGCAAGTAAGGGGTTCCTGGCACTGTGGAGGCCACATGTCCCACACTGAGCTGTTCCCTAAAGGGCTGTCCATGCTGCGTTTGGCCAAACGCTCTTGCGTCCCGTGTTTGACCGCTAAACCACGGCCGCGCAGTCGCTAGCTGGAGCTCAGTCCGTGATTACGGCCTCAAAAAGAGGCCTCTGGATTGGAAAGCTCCCTGAATCAGAAGACGCTTTGTATCACTGTGGCTATTTCCTGCTGTGCTACGGGCCCGTGCGATGCCATCCCAGTGACCACCCCTGCGGAGCCCTCTCCCAAGAGAAGGGACGCCTGCCCACAGGGGGTCCCAGGCCATGTGGGTCGGAAGGGGGCAGCTGGACGGACTGTTCTGCATTGGTGGCCGCTGACCTTTTCCACGCCACAGCCTCAGTCACCTGCTGGGTCTGGTGGTTCCTGGCCAACCCCAAGCAGTGGGACAAAGAGGCACCAGACACAGAGAATGTGTCCCCTTAACAACCTGGTCACTGTCTCCTCACACGCCCACCCTGGTATGGGCAGCCCTGACTGTAGCTCCCACAAAACAATGCCACATCCTAGCTGAGGCTCCGTGGGCTGGTCCACAGCGCCTGGCCATGCACGTTCAGACAGACGGCCACTCCGTTCCATTTATCAGAGAACTTGTTCCCGACCATCCCACGAAACTATCTTCTCTGATCTATCGTCGGCAGGACTGGGAGCACCTGGGGTCTGACTGCCCACCTGGAAAATTCTCTCTAAACAAAACCTCAGATTTTATGCTTTTTTATGTCCATTGTTTCTAACAAGTCCTTTCAGCAACTTGCTTCACGAGTCCATACCCACCTGTACGGCTGAAAGGTTTGAAAAAAAAAAACTGGTAAGAAAATGAAAAGAATTATTAACAAAAGAATCAACTTTCTACCACCAATGAAAAAATACAAACAAAAATAAGGAAACAAAAATAAGTCATACACCCATACATATATGGAGATGATTCATTATAAATAAAAATCATTAAAAAAAAAAAACCTTCACTTTTTCCCTCGCAATTCAATCACGCAACCAAACCCCAAAATACACCCCAGGTCGAAGTGAACGGCCTCATGAAGAAACAGGGACTTCTAACCCTTGAATTCCAGACTTGACTTTCTATGTGTTCTACAGCCTCGATGCAGGGGCCCTGCCCTGGGGAGCCACGCCATAAACAGCCCGAGACGCTCCCTGTCCGGCCCCCACAAACCCCCGGCCCCCCTTCCTCCATCAGCACATACTTGACACAATCGACCACCGCGCTCGGCAGCTCGCGATGTCGGCAACAGATCCCTCGGCTTGCTCGGAGCAGGTTCTGGACACGAGGCTCCCCCTCCCGTGCCACCGCGGGACGTTCAAGCGCACACGGAGCGGGGAGGGCACGCTCGCAGGGGCGCACGGGGCGGCAGGGCTGCGACCCACACACGGCAGGCGGGAGAGCACAGCAGCGGGATGGGGGGCGCAGCGCACACGGAGGGCAGCGGGGAGGGAGCGCGCAGCTCCGTCCCGCCACGTCGGGGGGTAGCAAGCAGGGGACACGTCAGCACCTTTCTGTGGCCAGGCTTGGGGAAGGAGTACGATTTGATTCTGGAAATTATTCCACCCGCCGACCACGTCTAGAAACCATAATGGCAAAGAGGGGAGAGTCAATGTTTCAGAAAGCAAACACACGACATGCTATTCCGTCTGGCTTTGTGCCCACACCACCAACCCCCTCTGTGCCCCGCAGGGATGCTGCCAGCCACACCTGGTCATGGGGGAGGTTTCAGGGAAAGCCTGCCCCTGAGTGGAAGGATCTGGAAAAATACCTTGGTTCATAATTCCCATGGAAAGCTCTAGAACCAAGGCTGTCCTGTTCAGCAGCCCCGTCTCCTATAGATACTACATCTCGAAAGAGACAGATCTAAAGAAACCAGAAGTAAGTGCCCAATTGTGTTATACATCCGCGGGGGCTGGTCCCGTGGTTTGTGCGAATTCCTTGATTTGGACACGAAGGGCAGGCGCATTTTTCCTGTCTGCGTTGACACGCAGTCAATAAAAGATTTTCCGAGATATCCAACTTCCTGAAGCTACGGGGGGTGATGCACGGCTCCACGCAGGGGCTCCATTTTAGGCGTTGGTGCTGAAGTTGTCTGGTATTTTAGCAAATTCCATCCCTCCCTGCTAATCTGGGGACAGGGGCTGCCCCCGAGAGCCTCCCTGCTTCTATGTGGGTGCGGCCCGGGGGCGGTCAAACATCCTTACTGTGGGCAGGACAGACGTTCCGCTTTCTGCCAGTGGTTTTTTAAGGATTAACAGGCAAAAAGGGGGATGTGATGCACACAGCTCATGGGAGGGGATTTTTATGCTTTAGAGATGGTAATAAAGGACACCGAAGGTCCACGCCAAGATCCCCGGAAAGGAGCAGGACCTGATTCCTCCTCTGGGTATAAACCTGTGTGTTGGCTTGGAAGAGCTGGGAGGGGGCGGAAGGCGGGATTCTCCCCGCAGGTGCGTGTGCTGGGCAAGCCCACGTGGAGATGCAGGGACCGGCCACACTCACCTCCTACGGATGCAGACGGGACTTTCTAGAGGCTTCTCTCCGCTGATGCTGCTGAACATCCCGCCCCCACCCAAGCCTCCACTAAGCTACTGCCAAGCCAGCTCTCAGGAAAGGTCGAGGCCTCTGCTGACGATGATCTCACCAGAAGAGCCGGGGGGACAAGCTCAGTGAGGCATCGTGGGCGGCAGACTGTGTGCACGGTCTCCTGCGTCCTGCCCCTCACTTCCCAAAGGCGCCAAGAGGCATATTTCTGATTTAACATGGGCGCCCGGTCTAACCTACGAAGAAATGAGCCTGGCTGGCCCAGAGCTAGAAGTCGGCCAAGTCCAGCCGACGTCCCCAGCCCTAGGCTATCAAGGGTGGCAGGAACAGTCCCGGCCGATCCCGTGGGCTGACCCACGCCTCTCCCGGCGCTAGCGTCCAGCCGCTCCCCCGCGGGCCCCGCTCTCGTAACTTACGGCAGGATGGGCTCCCGGGAGGGGCGCGCGGGCTCCGAAGTTGATGTTTCCTGGGTGGAAAGAGCGTGGACAGTTACGGCTACGTCCCCCACACCCAGCGGCTCCCACCTCCCCCTGGGGGGGGGCGCTCGGCCTGACCATCAGCCAGCCTGACCCCGAGACAGTGTCTCCTCCTTCACTCGGGGTCCTCACCCACGAAGGAGGACCGACCCGCTTGCTCCAGTGAAAGCTACCGGCTACGTGTGATTCGCTGGAGGGACCCGAGCTCATCTGTTATCAACCGGGAAGAAACAGCCCTCTCCCCACCGTGATCGGGGACAGGCCGACTGTGAAGCCAGCCTGGTCGCTGTCGAGATCGTAGGGACTGAGGCTCCTGGGCAGGGACCCAC
Organism: Neogale vison; assembly: GCF_020171115.1. NCBI lineage: Eukaryota > Metazoa > Chordata > Mammalia > Carnivora > Mustelidae > Neogale > Neogale vison. Next base: position 100,757,410 of record NC_058099.1, on the reverse strand, counting down.
CTGTCTGCCCTCCGATCTTCTGGCACGGAACCGTGAGAACTCTCAGCAGTCCATCGGGTTTGTAAGAGTAATGCTCCACCAGCTGAAAGGGAGGAGGACGGAGCCATAAACACCAGAGATAACAGAGATGGGGAAATCCTTCCTGGAACAGCCGACGCCCCCCGCATCCCTGAAACGCGACTTGAGGACAGCCCTGGACAACGAAATGTGCTTCCTCGGGAGGTCATCCCGGTCCGTCCTCATGCCTCCCCCTCAGAACACTCCCATCCTGGACAGGAGCCCACCCACCACCGTCCCTCTGGACTGCGGCACCCTCCATCCAACCCCCTTCCCTTCCGTTTTTGGTACCAAGTTCCATTTATTTGTTTATTTTTCTTACACCTATGTAATGTTATAAAAACAAATTCAGCAGGTCAACACTTATTCCTTCATATAGTCATTCAACAAACAGCCTGGGCCCCTAGACATGACTGAAGGCAAAGCAGAGTGAACAAGACACATTTCCTACCCCTGAGGCACTTCCTCTCTTGATGGAGGGGCAGGCCAAGGAATCACAATCTGCTATTACTATCAATTACTTCTCTATGAGGGCTGCGGGCAACGGCTTTGGAGGGACCAAGTCACTGACCCCAAGACTTTTGGGGAGAAGACAGCAGAGCTGGGACATGGGGAAGGGGGGAAAGGAGGCCTGTGGACAGAATGCAGCCGTCCTTGGCTAATGGCTCTCAGAAAACTGTGACTCACGGCGTCCAATTGGCCCATTAGAAAATTAATGGACGGCAAGTAGACCCTGAGATCAAAGTCATGTGCTCTACGTACTGAGCCGGCAGGCGCCCTTGAATGAATCTATTTTATCCTTCCTGCAGCGTCATCTTCTTTACGTTGTCTTACTGTGTGAGATCGACCCGCTAAGCAGACGCTGCCATGGGACGAGCCCTAACATGCAGGAGCTGCTCTAGGGCTGGGGGACTGGGGTCCCTAAGGCAGGGACGTTGGTGGACTGGGTTCCCTAAGGCAGGGACGTTGGGGGACCGGGGTCCCTAAGGCAGAGACGTTGGGGGACCGGAGTGCCTAAGGCAGGGACGTTGGCGGACCGGGGTCCCTAAGGCAGGGACGTTGGGGGACCGGGGTCCCTAAGGCAGGGACGTTGGCGGACCGGGGTCCCTAAGGCAGGGACGTTGGGGGACCGGGGTCCCTAAGGCAGGGACGTTGGCGGACCGGGGTGCCTAAGGCAGGGACGTTGGTGGACCGGGGTCCCTAAGGCAGGGACGTTGGGGGACCGGGGTCCCTAAGGCAGGGACGTTGGCGGACTGGGGTCCCTAAGGCAGGGACGTTGGCGGACCGGGGTCCCTAAGGCAGGGACGTTGGTGGACTGGGGTCCCTAAGGCAGGGAGGCACCCCGCCCAGCTCTCCAGTGTCACTCCAATATCTGGTGCTTCCTGACAACGTGCTGGACAAGGGTGCCTGCAGGTGGGGATACCTGTCCGGGTTCTCTCTCGGGTAGGGGTGAGCAAACTTATTCTACAAGGGGCCGGAAGGCAGTATTTCAGGCTTGCACAGCCTTTGCTTTTTTTTTTTTTTTTTTCTTCTTTAAAGGACTCTTCGACTCTTTGAAGTGGGGAAAAAAAAAAACCCACTTCTTGAAGAACTGCACAAAAACAGGCAGGGGCCAGGCTGGGCTCGGGGTTCACGGACTCCCCCAGAACAGGCATTCCACTGAGCGCAGGGATGGGGAACGGGAAACCGGCCCTACTGGGCCCAGCCAAGGGGCTTGGCTGAGAGGGTGCAAACACACAGCCCCAGCACGGCCATGTGTGGCTGTGACGCACGTGAAGGTGAGCGGCGTGTGTCCGCCTCGGCCCACGAGGGAGTGTGATGGTGTTTGTTCCCTGCCTATGTGCCTCCCAGATTAGGTGCCACTTGGGGGGGTTTCCTGACAGTTTCCTTTTCAGACCAGAGCTGGAAACATCCTGAGCATGGGCAGCGAGTGCCGACCTGCTTTCTACGCCGCCTCAATTTCGCGGGAATTCCTTCCGCGGTGGCCGGGGCACCGGACCCTTGGTGCTCAGAGTGGACGGCAGACAGAAGTGCGCCCCGTGCCCCTGCAGGGCCGTCTGTGCACCTGCCAGTGCCGCTGTCCCCAGACACTGGGATGCAGACAGCTGAGCGGCCCTGGACCTTCCGGAGCCTTGGCCTCCTGCCGTCCCGCCCCGTCCATGTCCCCGCCTGGGGCTGGCTTCAGGGCACCTGAGGGCTGAGAGGCCCCGCCGGGGCGGGCGTCGGGCAGGCACCTGGGTGGGCTTTCTCCTCCCCGCGGACGGCCCCTACCTGCCAGAGTGTGTCGAACTTCTTCCCGTCGGGGATGGAGAGCTTGCCCGTCTTGTCCTTGTCGATCCGGTAGTGCAGCACTTTCCCCTCGTGCAGCACGCACAGGGCGTACGACCCGTTGTCATTCCTGTCCCTGATCCTGCGAGAGGACACCACGTATCACGCTCGCAGCCCGCGGGCAGCAGCGGCCTTCCTGACCTGGGCTCTGGGGCCCGGCCCCTGCGTCCCGACAGGCCCAACTGGCAGCTCGGTGACCCCAGCAGCTCCTGACGAGGAAATGCTGTGTGGCGGGTGGGCCACAGCCACGGCCCGGGGGTACCCCTGGGTGGACAGTGGGGGAGCCCGGGCTCAGCTCACCCGGAGAGGCCGCACAGTCAGGCCACCAGCACGGGGGACCCACAGCACAGGGGACCCACGGCACAGGGACAGTCTCTGCACTCCCCTCTCTTCCCTGAGGTCACAGTCCAGCCACTACCGCTCCACCGGCGGCCAGGGCGTGGTGTGGGGCGTTTGGTAAGCACTCTACTCAGGGAATTCCAGACCACAGGTGGACCACGGACCGCAGCCCTGCTCCCCAGGGCCCGACGGCATCCGCTCACACTCTCCCATTGCCTGGAGGACAGGGCTGCCCTGGGCCGTGCTGACCCCCAGGCTCTGCTTTCGTGCCCCCGTGGGGTCTCCACCCCCTGCCCTGTGAACAGGACTTCAGAGACCAATAGCGAGCCTTGTGCTTGCCCGCTGCCCCACGGGGAGGAGTGGGCCTGTGGGGTTTTGGGGGGGCAGATCCAGGCGGTGGGGACTGCAAACAAGACCTGGCCACAAGCCCCTCCCCCGGTGCAGCTCCTTATATCTCCCCCAACTCTCCCCTGCAGCAACTCAAGCCCTCAGAATCAGGAGCTCGGGGAGCCAGTGAGGCAGGAGGCTTCCCGAAAGCCTTTCTGGCCCCGAGGAAACAGAGACGCCCAGATGTTTAGCATGTGCCCCGATGCACCACATTTTGGAGAGCATTCAGAAGTGCCAAGCTACCCCAAATTTCCATATTTGGGGGATTTCTGATGAGTCCTCCGTGTGGCAAGAGGTCACACCCCTGAGATGTGTCTGTGCTGCCCCTGCCTGTGGATTTGTCTCCAAAGGCCGCCTGACATTGAGGGCTGAGCTGGGTCCTGTGGGACTGGAACTGTTTTAAGAATAAATTTCCTGGGGCGCCTCAGAGGCTCAGTGGGTGAAGCCTCTGCCTTCGGCTCAGGTCATGATCTCGGGGTCCTGGGGTCGAGTCCCGCATCGGGCTCTCTGCTCGGCGGGGAGCCTCCTACTCCCTCTGCCTGCTGCTCCCCCTGCTTGTGTGCGTGTGCGTGCTCTCTCTCTGACAAATAAGTAAAATCTTCAAAAATAAGAATAAAGTTCTTGTGGGGTCACGCTTGGCTATGCACGATGGATGGGTTCCTTGTCCAGCCCACTGCTCTGGCATCTGGTGTTGGTGGATCAACAGGCCCAGACCCTCAGCGTCCTTGGCATGACTACTTCTGAAACCGTCCGCACCTTGCAAACAGCTCCCTCCTCCCCACCCAAGCCGCCAGCACCCCAGGCGTGAACCCGTCTTCACAGTCCAGCCACCCATTGAGGCCTGCTACTTGCCATCAAAATAAAAAACCACCACCCAGAAAAGGTAAAACCTATTTTCAGAGGGGAGGGGAACTCGGCCTACCGGATAGGAAGCTGTCTTATAATGTGGGGCGTGGGGCTACTTGTATTTCGTTTATCTCATAAGCATCAATACTGCCCACAAGGTGTAGTTAGGAGATATGAGAACTACACAAAACGAAGACTGAGCATCGAGAATTTGGACGGCAAGACAAGGCTATCCGTGGGCTGTTCCAAAGGGTCACTCTCCATGATTTACAGCCTTTCCCCTCTTTGACCTCATGGTCCTGGAAACAAGGAAAAGGCATCCAAATTGAGGTTTTCTGAATTCCTGTCTAAACGCCCCCCCACCTTGTGTTAACCCCGTGGACATCTTCTCCTTAAAACTGAGACCGAGGACAGCAGGCGGCCCCGTGAGCTCCTGCCACGAGCTCTTCAGAAAGCTGAGAAGGGGCCAAGTACGACCACAGGGGGACACCCTCCACACCAGCAAGAATGCAAAAGGCCACTAGTGCTCTCGGGCGGCAGGACGACGGGTCCCTCTGCGCTGCGCCGAGAGTGAGTCGGACCATCTCGGGAGACCGTCTGGAATTCTCTGGGGAGAGCACACCACTTCGATCCTGGTGAGGCAGAAGTCCACACTCTCTCTGCATCTGTCTCTGCGTCTGTTGTAAGACACACATTCTTACGCCCTCCGCGCCCAGAAAGGGGCGTGTTTACCAGCAGCTTTATCTGTGACTGCCGGAAACCCGCACAGAGCGGCCACGCTCACGGCCTGCGGATCATAGATGCTGGGACACGGGTGTGACGGCACAGCACAGAACCAGGACGACAGACAGCCGCGACACAGAACCAGGACGCACGGACAGCCGCGTCACAGAGCCAGGACGCACAGACAGCAGCGACAGAACACAGGCCACGATTTCATGCGCGCAGGGTCCTGAGCAGGCGAAAGCAAAGGGTTTGTTTAGAGAGGAGCACCGAGGTCCTAGGTGATAAAACCAAAACAGAAGAAAACCACCCAGAGCGTCCGCCGGACAGGAGGACCCAGGAAGTGGTGTCCTGGGGTGTGAGTGGGGCGGGCGTCCTGCGGGGGGGGGGGTGCTATCTCCACCCCGCGGCTGCTGCTCCTTCGCACGTGTTAGATTTCACGACAAGGATGGGATGGGATGAAGAGAATCTGGTGCAAGGCGGAAAGACAGTGTGTCTGGCTTCCGGACAAGTGACGTCAGTGAAAACGCACCCCTCCTTGGGCTCTCCCCTATCCCCCGGGCTCAGGTACCGGAGGGGAGCCCCTCTCTCCTGGGGCTCCAGCCGGGCAGCTGGCAGGAAACGAGGGCAGAGAAGGGAAAGCCCCAGGCCCAGCCTCTGTAGGTGGCGAAGACCAAAGCCCTGGTGACATGAAGGGCCAGCGCGGGGACGGGTCTGCTGGCTTCAGGTGGCTCCCGGGGAGGGGGGCTGTTTTTAATCCAGTGCAGTAGGAATACAGCTCTGAAAGCCAAGGTGGCCTCCTCCCGGCCCCCTCCTGCCCCTCCGAGTGCTCCCTGGGCCCCGGCATGCCACCACACAGACCCCAGCAAGGGGAAGAGGCAGTCTGCTTCCTGCCCCCAGGCTCAGCCAGCCTCGGGAACGCTCACAGAAGCCCTCCTGGAGTTCTTCTCCGCGAGGCTCTTGGAAGGCACAAGCTCACAGCGCAGTGTGGTTTGCTATCACGGAGGATGGGATTTCTGTGCTTTGGACCACGGCTGCGCCTCGATGCTGCAAGGCACAGTGGCTCTGCAGGGTCAGTGGGCAGCCACCGGCCACCGTGGGTGGAGGTCTTGGGCTCATGGCTTTGCACTGCACAGATGCCGAAGCCCTGGGCCTGTGAGGTGAGGGAGCGTCCGTCCTGCCATGCCCAGTCTGCAGGACCTGAACCCCTTGTCTACACTGCTCCCTGGCCTCCTAGGTCAGAGATACTGAGCACTGGTGAGGCCCAGGCCCTGGTGGGGAAGGGAGACCTGGGTGGGGGAGGCACTCTCACGTTCCCCCCACCTCCTCCCGGGTCCTGGGACACTGGGCGAGGTCTGCTGCAGACAGAACACAAGAGCAGGGCCCAGGTCTGCCACCCCGCCCTTCTCACGGTCCCATGTGTGGTTTCCATGGCGCCACAGAACCTGGCTGGCCAGAGCGGAAAGAGGGCTGGGAGGGCAAGGGACGGTCACTGTGGCTGGGGTGGGCTGTACAGATAGACCCGGAGGGCTCCCACGGGCCTGCCCTTCCCATCCAGAGTGGACATTGCCCTGCATGGGGCCTTGGGCCAGTCCTCGGCCAACTGTCTGTAGAACGATGGCTTCTGGGGGGCAGAGCTGGAGGGCTGGGAGGGAATGTTACGTAGGGTCCCTGCAGATCCATGAAAGAGAAAAGGAAACACCTCCTGGGCCCCATTGCAAAGCGTGATCAGCACAGAACACGCGTCCCCACCCGAGGCCTTCGTCTCTCTGCTCTGGTTCACGAAGTGGAGCTGAGCTACACGTGCCCTCGTCTAGCCTCACGGGGCCTCGGGCAGGTCAGTGAGCGCATACTGACATCCGTCCACCAGCACCTCGAACTCTCCCTTCAGACAGGCCGGGCCTCAGCCTGACCCGGGCCCCCAGAACCCCACACGTCCGATAACATGGCATCCGCTGACCAGTGACGGCGCCGATGGCCTTCCTCGCCAGCGGCACGGGGGGCTCTGGCCGGCCACACGTCATCTCACACGTCAGTGAGCTCCGGGAAGGGCTTTTCTAAACCCACACTTTGCTTTTGGAATTTAAGTATATTTAAAAAAGGGAGTTGAAGCTGGAGCAGGGGAAAGCGAGTGGTAAATAAGAACCAAGAAATAACACGAGTCTGGTCTCGCAAGAGACAGGTGATCTCAACGGGAGAACAAGGCTCTGTCCCCCGCTCCACGCACCCGCGCCGGCAAGGATTCGGAGAACATGCGTGCGCCACTGCTGCCGAGTGCTGAGTCCAGAGGGAGGACCAGGTTTTCTTTTCTCCGCACGTAGGAAGTCACATCACCACGTTACTGTCCGTGGAAGAGGTGGTCAAGGTTACAGTTGAAAAATAGAGAAAATAAAAGGTCCTGTTGGGAAGGCTCGGGCAGTTAGGTCGAAGATCACACCGCTGCTTTCTGAATGTTGTATGTTTGTTACCTTATTTCCCAGTTTTAAAAAAAGTATAATATGTTGCAATTCTTTTCTTATCCTAAAAATATACTTTGCACCTAACTTTGTGTTATTTTAAAAAAGGGTTAAAACTGTGTTTGGAGCCCACCAATTCTGGGCCTTCCTCGGGAGGGGGATACGTAACTTTTGGAAATAAGTTGTTTCCTTTTCTAAGAAGTTCACTTTTCAGCTCCACCTGACCTAATTTCTCAAGGTTGCACACTGTGTCACTGTGGGGGGCTTCGGGGAGCCAAGCGGCTGCTCCCTAGCAGAGCCCTGGTCCCTGGGGTCACCAGGAAGGCAGAGCTCGGACCCCCTCCTGCAGGACCATGGCTGGGGGTGTCCGGGCGATTCCCTGTCCTCACGTGTGGCTGGCCAGACCCCAGACCTGCACAGGTGTCTTAGTCAAAATACCAGCTTCAGTGCTGACATCGCTTCCTCACGGCTGTGGAGGCCAGAAGTCCCAGATCAAGGTGCGGTGGATTCCAAGTCTGGTGAGAGCCCGATTCCCGGGCGGTCGGTGCCCCCGTCTGGCTGTGCGCTCCCAGGGCCAGGCCCGGTGCCGGCTCACACGGACGCCGCCAGCCTCCTGCTCCCACTAACCCATCACGTCGCCCTCACGACCTCCTCTGACCCCGCCCACCCTGAGGCCCACCTCAGAGGGTTTACCGTAGGAATTTGGGGAGGACGTGAACATCCAGCCCATGACAGCATGTGGGGAGTAGTCGTGTCTAGGAACACCGCAGATGACGCGCCGAGGGTCTGTCGACGCACACCGTCCATCTCCGCGGTAAAGACCCTTCATGCCCGCACGCTTCATTCTTCCAGCATAGTATGAAGACCCTGATACCTGCCTCTTCCAGCTCACCGCCGTGTGGTCCCGGCAGGCTGTGTGGACGGGAGACAGACGGGCGAAAGCGGACACTTCCCAAGGACACGTCCTGGCGCCATGCCCGGCGTGGGGAGCTGCGGGAGGGCACGCCCTGCCCTGGTCTCGGCCCGGACCCCTCAGGACCCTGGGTCCAGGCTCTCATCTCCTAGTTCCCTGACCACCGTGAGCAAGCTCCCTTGTGCCTGAGTCCCCCTTAGAAAGTCCAGGGTTTACACCCACGAGCCATTAGGTCCCTTTTGGCCCAAGGCTTCTGCCTCCACATGTGGACCTCACACCCCGATCCATGAGGAGAGGAGAGCGGGCCGGAGTCCGCCAGCATGCCCCCGTCACAACCTGGTGGCTGGGGGTTTCTTGATTTACGTCCTGCATCTTGAGCCGTACGGGTGAAGATTCACAGCCTCACGCAGGTCTCGCACATTTTGAGATAGGCCGACCTTCCTTCCGTGTCCTCCGCGGTGGCAGGGGCGTGTGCTCGCCCCAGAGAGGGGCCTTGCCACACTGAACCATAAATGCAAATCAGAGGTTCCAGAATGAACGCGTGCAACGTCCCCATTTGATCCTCCACGTTGTTCTCTACATGGAAACAGCCAAGCCTCCAGCACTGCCCAACGGTGTCCCCTGGGTTCCAGGACCCCAAACCAGCTTGCACATGGAGTCCCCGTTCACGATTTGGTTCGTCTTGTGATTTTCCAACTTCACGGCCATGGAGAGAAAGTGCTACGCGTTCCGTAGAAGCTGTACTTCAGGTTTGAACGTGGACCCTCTCCCAGGTGGGCGATGTGTGTCGTGCGGCCCCCGCCACGATACCAGGCAGGGCGGCCGCAGCCCCCAGGCAGCCACGCCGTTGGGGGAAAACGGACCATTCCGTCGCTTCCCACGCAGCGTTTCATGACTCACGTGAGAGAGTCAACACTCGACTCTCAGACGGACTTCGTGGCGATGATGTAGCCTGACCGTACGCCCAGTGAGGGGCTCTGAGCGCATTCGTGGTGCTGGGCTCAGCCGTGCTGTCTGTCCCAGAGTCTGGGGCATGAGCGTCTGTCCGGGGGGGCAGGGGCATGACATGCATCTTTGACTTGCGGTATTTCCCACCTACAAGGGTTTGTCGGGACGTAACCCCATCGCATGTCGAGGAAGATCTGTACTTATTCAGCACCTGCAGGGGCACCGGACATGATGCCAGCACGCGACACGCGTCGGATTATCTCAGACCGAGTCCACGACGCCCAGAATTCGGAGCCACAAAGATGAGGCACTTTTCCGGATCTGAGAGCCTCCTTCGTTCTTATCATTCTGACGGGGGCTCTGGGGGACCTGGGGAGCCTGGGGAGGGCAGGCTGGCTTGACAGGTCTCAGACAGGGTCGTGCCGGGAACAAGTGCCCCTGCGAGAGGCAGTGCGGAGGGGATCGGGGGTGGGGAGCACACAGCAGGCCGCCGACTGCAGCCAGACCGTGTCCTAGAAGGGCTGGGACCAGACCAGTGTAGGAAACCAGCAGCGCAGACTGAGAAACCCACATGGCCATCCCCACCCCAAATCCTGCTTTTCTCCTCAACGGAGAGTGTGCCAGGGACCCCAGAAGACACAGAGGAGCCGTGCTCACAACGAGGGCACATCTGCAGGGAAGAGACCCAGAGCCCTGGCCCCGACCAGAGCCAGGTGCACAGAGCACAGCGCAGGGCCACGGTGCAGGGCCACAAAGCAGAGCCACAGTACAAAGCCATGCAGCAGGGCTATGGAGCAGAGCCACAGTACAGAGCCCCGGGGCTGGGCCATGAAAGCGCAGGGCCAAGGAGCAGAGCCATGAGGCACGGGGCCATGAGGCAGGAAGACAGCACAAGAGCTACACGGCAGCCCCACGCCACTCCGTCTTCCAACAAGCATCCCACACAGCTCCTGCACTCAGGCTCGAGAAGGCGGAGGCCCTGAATGTGCAGAAAGTGCACACGGCGCTTCGGTTCCAGCGTGCGTGAACGCACCCCGTGTGGCCTCCGAGCGTGCTCACTCTGGCAGGCCTGCAGGACTCTCCGACGCCAGACGGGCCCACGAACAGCAGCTCTCTCTGCCCTGACACCTCCCCCAGGTGCACGGACTGACGGCCCAGCGCACACGCCCTTCCCCGCCGGAGGCTCCCCACGGTCCTCAAGTCTCCTCTGCTCAGTGTCTCCCTGAAGAAAGGCCCCTCGTCTCGGCACAGAACAGAACCTGCTACCCCCACTGCGGCGTGTCCATCCCCTTCCTTCTGTGCCCCGGGCCACTGGACGGCTTCTGTTCAATTCCTCAGTGTCCGCTCCCCCAGAGATGTTAGCTCAGGAGGCAGCCGGCCGTGTGGCTCGGTCTCTACTGTGCAGAATGGTGCCCGCAGCCCTCACAGTGTGGGTTCTGGGGACACTGGGTCAGGGACGGGTGAGCCAACTCCCGTGACCGGAAAGAGTGCAGGAGGGACATTCTACAGGAAAGCGGGGATGAGGCGTGAGGACGCTGCTGGGGAAGGAGCCCGTGGCTGAGCCTTCGGCTGTCCGGGGCTCCCCGAGTGAGTGGGGAGCAGGCTCTGACCACAGCTGGTCCCCAGCGAGCCTGGGAGCAGGTGTCTGAACCATCGAGAAGGCAAGAGGCCTCGATCACTCTTTGGAATAGACCACTCGGGGCTGACTTCACACACCAAGATGCTACGTGCACGGTCCCGTGACATTTGTGTTGGGAATTAGTCTTAAGAAGACAGTACAAGTCTGAACCTCAGGGGCAGACGAGCAGACAGGTGCCCCATGAGGAAAACCGTCCCCGATGCGGGATTTCGGCTGGAGGCTGCGCTGTGCCCTTTAAATCCGACCTGGGCTCCCACCATGGGCTGACCCACTACTCTGTTCCGGAGCGTTACTGAGCAGGGACGAAAGGAGGCCCGCGCCCCCTGCCAGCCACACTGGGGTGTCAGCTGGACCACAGCTCCAGGGGTACAGCCCACACCTGCCCGGGACAGCCAGTGCCATCCGCGACCACAGACCTGCCCCGAGGGGGCGGCATCCCCAGGATCTCGAGGACTGAGGTCCATCGGGTGTCGGGTGACGATGAACAGAGCGGGACCCACGCGTCCTTTCTGAGTTTGTAAGGCCGACGTCCACACACCCGCATGGGCTCCCCTCACAGGAAACCGCTCCAACACTCAGCACGTTTTGTTATCTGTCCTCCTGGCACGTGGTTCCCAGTGACACAAGAGACGGTAAAGCCCGACATCTGGGGCTGTGAGTGAACAGGCTGCAGTGTCGACAGCCCCAGGGACCGCTACGCGTTCGTCTTTGCCACGAAAAGCAAAACATGCAGCGGAATAACATTTCTTTAAAGGTTATGTCCCTCAGTCCCCGAAAAGAGGATTGACCCTGGGGTTGGACTGGGCAAGACACAAGCTGAATGACAAGGGACAGCTTTGGCACGTCCGGCCTTCACGGCAGGCCCACGGGCGTGTGGGCTCATGAAGCTCTGTGACGGGGAAGCTGAGTCACCCCGTCCCTCCGAGCGGGCCCGGCCATGGTAGGTGAGGGGGAGAGACCCCATACTTACAAAAACTTTCCGTTTGTCTTGGATCCTATCATGACGATCTGCTCAGATTCGACCCTTGAGATTTTCCCGTGGAACCAAGGCATCTTCTCGTGGGCCGTGGTGGCGATCAGCTTCTCCAGCTGTGGCTTCTGGCTGATGATGGCCTGCTCCAGGGCCTGGCCCTGCCACGAGAAGGGAGCAGAGAGGGACAATGCATGAATGGCAACAAGACGCAGGAACCTTCCTCATCTGTCCCGGGTCCTGGCATCGAATTCATTCATCACAAATAAAGCCATAAGATCCGTACACGTGGTCTAGTACCATCCAGTAGAGAACTACCAGTGCAGGCTCCGGAGGCCTTCTGAAGCTGGCACGACCCCCCAGGTCCTGAGACCAGGCCTCCTGGCCCCTGTGGATCACGGCCCTGCACCAACCCGACAGATTTGGATCAGAACCCGACTCCTCGCCCCTGCGACTCAGCATCCCCCGGGTGCAGGCCACGAAGGAGACGCGGTTTTCCCGGCTGCCCACCGAGGCCGCCTCCCACCGCTCACGCTGCTGCCTGTACGTGTAAATGTGTCCGGGGGCACGGAGGACATGAGCTGTGACAATGTGGAAAACAAAATCGGGAGGGGGCTGGCAGCCGGCTGAGTTCCCTTCCCAGACCCGTTTAGTGGGAGACACAGTGGTGTTCTCCGCAGCCGGAAATGAGGACCCCACACTGGGTTACTGGACGGTGTAAAGAGGGCAAGAAAAAGTAAAAATAAAAATATAATGAATCCAAATGAGGGGACGTGTGGGTCCCTTCACATAGGACGTTCTGGAAGAGGCAGCACTGTAGGGACAGAATGCAGGTGGGGGCTGCTGGGGGCCGGGGTAGGAGCTGCTCATCTTGGTTTTAGTGGGACCTACGGGGTGCTCTGTGTTGGTCAAAAATCACGTAACTGTAGGCCTAAAAAGCTTAGTTTTACTGTGTGTAAAGTAGAGCTCCACACGTCTGATCGGGCTCAAAACCGTAAGAAGATGATCTGAGGCGTAGCTCACGCTGCCGACGACCGGCGCTGACCAGGATGCTGCCCTCCGTCTGCGAGGCCGCAGAGATCCCATTCGAGGAGGGAAAGCAGTCACCGTGCAGAGTCCCCCAAAACCCTGCCCGTCACACGTCCGTGGGCATCGGAGGCCGCTGCCACCCGTGGTGCAAGGACCCGGGAAACGCAAGAGAGACGTCCGGACACCCATATCTGAGAGGGAGACCCTCAGCCAGCCCGCTAGCTCCGGACACCGGGGGCTGGGAAGAGCTTGGCGGGAGTTGAGCTGTGCCCCCGCCCCGCCCTGGGGCCTTTGTGGACGGCGTGTCACTGCGTACTCATTAAACACACACATGTCCCTGTGGCCAACCCGACTAGCTGGGGGTCTTCTTTCCCAGGGGCTGGGAACAACAGGCAGAGGGAAGTTCTGAGCGGCACTGAGGGCCCGTCACTAGGCACAGGCCCGGGGCAGGACAGGGCGCTCAGGGGAATGCCAGGCGGCCAGCCAGGGCCGCTGCACCCCTGCGTGCTCGCCCGGAATGTTCTGCCCGAGACACTTGGGAAGCTACAGAATCAGGATCCCGTCCGCTTGAACAGGGCGACCCCCTGCTGACTCCCGGGCGGCCTGTCGGGGGGGCCCCTGCGGACGGGGCAGCCGGGTGACCCGCGCGGCCAGCAGACGGGGCGCCCTCCCCACGGGATCCCCCAGGGAGTCGGCTGCCGGCGGGGCCGGGACGCACCTGCAGGTTCCAGGTCTGCTTCACGTACTCGCGGATGAGGCTCTCCTTCAGGTCCTCGAAGGGGCCGGTCTTGGGCTGCACCCCGGGCGGCCGGTGGAAGGGCTTGGTGAGGAGGCAGACCAGGCCGTCGGACTCCTGCGAGTGGTAGAGGCAGAGCTCGGCCGGGCTGCCGTGCGTCCTGCCGCCCGCGATGGCGTAGGTGCCGCTCATCTCGCGCTCGATGGTGTAGTGGTGCGCCTTCCTGCCGTGCGCCACCGACAGCGCGAAGCCGCCCAGGTAGTTCCGGCTCTGCCGCAGCAGGTACAGCCCGTCGCTCATGCCGCCCTGGACCAGGTAGTCCTCCGCCTCCTCCCGCGTGATGTTGCCGAAGAAGAAGGGCAGGTGGTTGGCGCCGTCGGCCGCGCTCCCCGCCATGCCGGCGCCTCCCGGTCAGCGTCCACGGCACACGGCACACGGCACACGGCGGGGGGCTTCCTGGCAGGGGGAGAGAGGATGGGACGTCGGTCAGGCCCCGGGCAGCGAGCGCAGGGGCTGAACCGCTGACCCTCGGAACGCCGACCAGGTCCGCCGACCGGCCGGAAGCCTCCGGCAAGGACAGGGAGGGCTCAGTGTGGGCTGTTTAGTTTGGGGCGGGAACACCGTCCGTGAGCCCGGGTCGTGCTCCCTCCAGCACCCAGCCAGGGCTTCTGCCGGGGGCCCCGGCTCATCACCACACGCCGTCCTACCCTGGCTTCCAGACACCAGAGCCGGCTCGCCATGGTGAGCCCCGGGCTGTGGGGCCTCCGTCTGGGCCGCTCCCGCCCTGACCCAGGGACCCAGGGACCCAGGGCAGTGCTGTGCCCTCTGTGCCCCTCCGTCCGCCTGCCCGTGGACACAGGCCCACCGCCGCCCCCACCTGCGACTTGTCTTCAGGCCAGCCCTGCCTTCTCCTCCGACCCCGGGGAAGTCTGTTGCTTGCACTGGGCTCAACACCCACGGGGAGAATTTGCTGCCTGAGTTTGGCCTATTTGAACATTCCCCGTGATTTTTCTCCACGCCGGAAACCACTTTATTCAAAAGCTCCAAACTGAGAAACAGAGGGGTCCCCTGGATCCCACAGAGCGGACCCACGCCCCGTACCTCGGCCGGCACACGCGTGCGCAGCCTGCTTTCCAGGGAGCTGGGGCTGCGGGACAGTGCGGGCTGAGCTCCTCCAGGCAGGCAGCCTCCCTGCCTCCTCCGGGGCCTTCTTACGACCCAGGTTCGATGGGCAGCTCAGAACAGAACACGTTTTAGGACACGGAATCGTGTTTTGTGACACCTGGGGCACCGTCTCTCGCTCGCTGTCTCACGCCCCCGCACACCCCACCAAGCTCATGGCCAGAGACCACAGGCCCTTCCCACGCGGGGACCTCCCAAGAGCGCGATGCCCGCCTCGACCCCCACCCGTGGGCCGCCTTCGGGACCAACACGGAGATGCCGGCACCCACGGCCCCATGTGGGTGCCCGGAACGGTTCCTGGCACGCGGCAGGCGGCCACAGACACCGGCTGATGAATAACAGCGTATTTCAAAATAGCGCATCCAGAGGAAGGTTCTGTTCTCAGAAGCTGATGCCGCGCGCATGGGTCAATGTGCCCTCGTCAGGTTGGTGCAGAGAGACGGGCTGCGGCCGCGGGCACCTTACCCCCCTGGGCTCCGTAGCTGCCGAAACCCCGCTCCGTGGCTCGGCTCTGCCACCGGCGATCTCTGTACGCTCTTGCCCGTCACCAGTGGCCAAAACCAAGGTCAGCCCCTACCCACCTTATCGGGCTTGACCTTTGGGAGTGCTGGACCGATCCCAGTGGCCCTGCCTCGGTGGGTCAGTCTCTCTTCTGCCGTGGCTCCTTCCTTCACTTACTCTGCAAGCCGGGGCTGGGCCTGGGGCTCCAGCCTCATCCTGCCCCTGCACACGCCCCTCCCCGCCACGGGCAATGCTCGCCGACCCCACCCCCTGCCGTGCCCACCGAGCTCCTGACGAAACGCTGCTCACCTGAGGTTCCCACCTGGCTGTCCAACAGGCACATCCATGTCACGTGCCCGCAGGTGCCTCCCTCTGTCCTAACTCGGGAAGGATGAGACCCCAGGGTTGGCAGACCCCTCCCTGTCACAGGTCACTAACCTCCGGAGTCAGCAGACCGCACGCCCGCTCCTGGGGGCATCTGAGCTCCGTGCGGGAGATGGAACCAGGATTTCTCCCGGGATCTCTCATGAGTTTCATCCAAGTACGTCCCAAAGCCGTGGCGTCTCGCCATCTGCCCCGATGTCACCCCGGAGGAAACCACCGCCTCTCGCACGTCGATGCGTCTTACCCAGTTCTCCCTGCCTCCCACCCCCCTCACGGCCCCCTCCCTACTCAGCAGGCAGGCGATGTCAGCGAGCCCCCTCCTTGTCCCCGTCACACTATTTCTAGAGCATTCCCCATCCTGGGCACTTTGCCCACACTGTTCCATTTCACCCAAGACCCTCTCCAAAGTGTGGTCAGCTTCAGTGCCACCACAGTGGGGACCTAAACAAGCAGGGGCACAGGCCACTCCTGGGTCTGCAATTGGTGTCCCCCAGTCGCGACCGTGAGTGGTCTCAGCACCCCGGTATTCACGTTGGGCTTCTAGCTAATGAATGCTGCCATTTCCACAGTGGCCAACGCATGTCCCTGCCCTCGCTGTGCATGGAAACACTGCGGCTCACCCTCCTTCTGTCCCCCCACCCCCGTCATCACCCGACATTACCCTAGCTCAGGGTTTCCCAACGTCTGGGCTGCACCTTTCTGTCACAAGGGCTGTCTTGTCCATGACCAGTCGGCCTCCACTGACCACCCCCAAAATCCCCACGGGGACAACACGAACCATCTCCAGATGTTTTCACATCCCCCCGGAGGCAACAACCCCCAGGCTGCCTGATCGGAAACCACCGTGCTCACGGTCCAGCTGCCCGCAAATCTGACATGTTCCTTCCACTGCATTCAAGTGGAAGGACAATGTCACCACTAGATCAGACGCTCAAATATCCCCTGAGGAAATTCAGTATCGCCGTCATGGTGAGCAAAGGGTGGGGAGGGTCGGAAGTGAGCAGAGTCCCGTGGAGGGAACCGGACCCCGCCACCACGTCACCGCAGCTGGCTGGCACTAAGCCTGGGCACATTCTCAACACTGCCACCAGCCAAAAGCACAAAGAAGCATAAAAAACCCGGCAGTAAGTAGGCCCCGGAGAGGACACCTGTTTGCAGTGTGAGCCCGGACGGGACAAGGAGGCCGAATGCAGCCCCCGGGGCCCCGGCTGGCCAGGAACGGGCGTGGGAGCAGACGACTGCTTCGCTGCTCTGCGCACGTCCACAGCTGACCACACGGACCAGGTGAGCGCTGGCTGTGGGCTGCGGAAACATTTTGGCGAGAAGGTGACTTCATAATCGTGACATCTGTGGATAAGGGGGGTGGACCACCCGACGTGGCTCCCTGTCCCAGGCAGAGACCCTCCCTCGTGGCTGGAGATGCACGACCCTGCCTTGGGGTAAGACACGTTCTCGACAGTGTTATTCTCGTTCCCGAGATCCTTGTCTGTTTCCGTGCTTTAACCTCAGCCGTGAAGGGGGCCGGCTCTGTCTTTGTACTTCCGTTTCTGCTTAAGCCCTGTCTGTCCCTGTTGTCAGAGGCCGTGACCGGTGCTTGGAGACTTCTGCTTTTCTTACGAGCCGCGAAGCGTGGTTCCTGCAGGTGTGGCCCCTTCACTTCCTGCAGAGGACCTCTCCGTCCGCGCTCAGCAGGCTAAGGGGGCTGACACTGTGTCACTGGGCCCCAGAGCCTCCCCACAGAATACGGACTGAGGTGACAGTGGCAGAAATGAACAGGACTCTGGGCAAAATCTGGGGACGCTTTCTGCCAGAGCCCTGCCACCGAGGGGAACTAAAGATACCTTGGCGTAGGACCCTTGGCACCACACAGCCACGTCGATGCAAAGCAGCCCCAATAAAAATTCACGTGGGAATTCCCTCCGCAGCTCGGAGCTGAGAGAAGTCCGTGTGGGACTGCTGTGAAAGGAACCGCCTCGTCTGTGGGTTTCACTCATTTTCATAAGAAAGAGGAAAGAGCCCAGTCGACAGGGGCAATAAGGTTTCCTGGGCTGGTCAGGGGCCGGTTGACTGGTTACAGTGACCAGGGCAGGGCAGGTGCAGGGGCCACCCCAGCATCCCCCGTACTCAGATGACCACCCTGGGCCCCTCCGCAGAGGACAGCAGGCACTGTCTCCCGCAGGGGGATCCGCTGCTTGGGAGGTAACACATGGACGCAGATGCTGGGCCGCCCATGGAGACCCGGTCCCCCAGCGTCTGGCCTGAGCCAAGCCCTGTGTCCACCGGCTTCCTGAGCGATACAGGGTTGTCCTCCGGAAGACACCCCTCCCCTGGCCCTGTCCCCAGCCTCCGCGAGGCCACCGGCAGGCCACGCCGCTGCAGACCCGGCCCCCTGGGGAAGATCGTACAGCCCCATCTCTACCTAGCGTCCCCCCTTCTGCATTTGGGGGAAAGCACAGCTTCTCGGAACATGGAGACACATGTTTCAGAAACAAACAGTAAATCTAAGGCCAAAGAAAGTGATTTTTTTTTTTCACTAACACTTAGAAGTAGAGGAGAAGTTTCAGTACTTGAACCTATCACTGAACCTTCAGACCGGAGTTCGTCCGATGCTTCCAGAACTCGGGGGTCCGGACAGCGCACCGAGGACAGACAGACGCCTCTCAGGCAGCGTCTGGATTTTCAGGCTCCACAGAATCCTGCTTCGTACCTGCCTGATCTCTCTCCCTTGCGTATCAGCGCAGATCACAGATACTAAGCTTTGATGTCAACATAAATGTTCGCTCTCAACATACTTGCTTACAAGTAAGTGACCAGCCCATCCTAAGCGAAGTTAACATGAAAACAGCAATCAGTCATGCATTCTTCACGTTCCCTGGGCAGCTACTACGTGCAGGCGATTGTGCTCAGTGCCGTGTGGGAAGGAGAGTGCGTACCTTTCCTCCAGGAAAAGAGCAACGGAACAGGCTCAGGGGCGGGTCCGCTGCAGGGGCCAGCGTTTACCCCAGGCTGCGACCCCGGGGCCCCTGCCGTCTACACCGCTCCTGCCTGCCGGTGGGACCGGCAAAGCGGCTGCCGGTCCCGCTTCTCGCCGGCAGCTCCTGCTCACTTACACCCTGAGCCTGCCCAGTGTGGCCCTCAGGCCGGCCCAGACTCGGCCCCGGGAGGTGGGGCCCCAGGGGACCCGCCCCAGCTCAGGACTCGCACAGAGAGGGTGAGTCTGGATTGCAAACAGCTTCCCCGTGGAGAGCGTTGGGGACGAACCGGCATTTCATCCTGCAGAGAGATGAGCAGGCCGCGTCCTCCCCCAGGGGCCGGGGGGGGGAAGGAGGCGGCAGGCGGGCCGAGACAGGCCTGGGGACACAGGGCTGCATCTGCACGGCCACTCCCGGGGGTCCCGGCGCACGTGAACGTGCACAGCCCCGGCAGGACTGAGGCGCGAGGACGTGCTTGCGACGTGAGCTGGGTTAGCGGACACTCCGTGAGCACAGGATGGCATCCGAGGCATCGCCGGGACACGTCCCCGTCCTGCTGTCCTGGAGGGATGGGGCTGCTGCCAGCAGGGTCCCAGACACCCCGCCACGGGGTCCCCAAAGCAGGAGAAATGAAGACAATGACGTGACAAACGAGAATACACCGAGCGTGACCGGTGCTTCCCTCCAGCTCTTCACGGGGCGAACCACGCAGGGAAGCAGGACGGGCCACAAACAGCCTTGTTTCCTTTGTTCTGCTCCAGGCGACACTCCAGGGAAGACCTGATCACCCCACGGAGACTCGGCTCCTCCCGTGCCATCCCGAGAGGCCTGGCTGAGGTTTTCAGCTTCTGGATACTATTTTTGGGGTCCCCGTCCCTGCCCCTCATTTACACAAACCACAGGGAGCCAGTGCCTGCGGTAGAAGCCAGAGCACTGGATTTCAGCCTGTAGGGACGTGCTCGCGTGGGCTGAGACATCGACAGCAAGGGTTGCTCCGTGTAAGTTAAAAGTCACTATCCCGCACCGTCTCCTTGTCCGTGCAAGCGCATTTGTGGGGGACTCGGGACAGCACCACATGACGGAAGCTGAGGACGGTGCTCGTGGATGTCATAAACCCATGACCCAAGCACGCCCCATGCTTGAGTCGGTGGCCAAACTTACATGACGGGAAGAAGGGTGGTTTGGCCACATGACGACCGCAGGAAAGGACGGCGTTGGACGGGACGTGGGCTGCGCAGGAGAGCGTGGGCTGCGGCAGGAGAGCGGCACAGACCTGGACTTGCTGAACCCCGAGTGCAGCCCCGTCCTGCAGACCCCGCAGGAGCTGGGAAGCGGGAGGCCGGGCTTCTGGACGTGCCTGTGTCCACACGCTCGACCTTCCTCCCTCTCCTGGACTCAAATGGGCGTCTGGAATCAGGAGCCCGGGACAGCGAGGGTGTGGGCGAGCTGGAAACGCCCACAGAGATGGAGAGAAGCTCTCCAAGGGAGAACGGCGGAAGCGACGCAGAGCGGAAGACAAGCCCCCACGAGCCGGAGTCCTTCCTGCGGCTGCACAGTGTCTGGAACTAGGGAAGTGGGCCGCGCCTCCAGCCTCAGCACAAAGCCAGCCGGAAAGCAGAAGTGCCGATCACCCTGGCCGCGGGCTCCCTTCAGGGGCGCCTTCAGATGAATTCAACCCCAAGGACACGGACCCACTGGACAGACCCAGCACTGCAGGCCTGTCCCCGAGTCCCAGGGACCTAAGTGCTGAGCTGCGTCTACCAAAAAATTCACGGATATTTTATATATATTTTAAAAAACCCTAGACATTATAAGTATCAAACTCCCTTATAAAACTATATCAAGTAGAGAGAAATCCTAGAGAATCTTCTCAGGATGGCAGCTCCTGGCAGGGGGCTGGCGAGGCTGAGCAGATGCGGTCTTCATGTCCACGTGCCAAGCTGGGTCTACCAAAACTTCTGTGGCGCTCACACTCCGGGCAGCGCTGTCCCCCACACTTGGGAGAGCCAGGAGAGGCCAGACCCCACGCGGAAACACCACAGGAGGCACAACACGGAGAGACACCCTCTCCACGCACTGAAGCTTCCAGAACTCTGGTGGAAGGTTTACTTCGATGTGTCCAGGAGACTCGCAAGGATGTGTTCGGGGAAGAAACGGACGGCATCCTGCATCCTGCTTCCCGGGCCCACAGAAGAGACAGGTCTGTGCAAGCTCCACACCGTCTTACAGACGGTAGACCGAGCCGCCAGGAGGACAGGTGCACCTTCAGGGCCTGCCTGGCGACAGTGGATGGTGACCCGGATGGCAGGATGACAGGGGGGAGCTCCCAGGCGCTGGCTCCCAGGGCATCAGCTGACTTGCCCGCATCCCTGAAGGTGGTGGTACCCAGGTTCATCAGGCCTGGCACTGAGCCCAGGACATCGGTTACCTCCCAAAGGACTCACAGGCAGTCGTGGGACAAGCAGTGCTGGAGGCCAGCCCTTCCTTAGCTACAGCCTTCGGAGGCCCTCGGGGACGTGGCAACAAGTCCCTCAGCCCGCACGTCCTAATGCAAGCACAGGCCTTTCTGACCAAACTCGGAGCTCCCTCCTTGGCCCCACGCAGCGGAGGCTGGCCATGGGCGACCCTGAGACCGACAACACCAGCATCACGCGGAGCTTTCAAGAAATGCGAATGGAAACGTCCAGGCCCCACGTGGCTTGCAGAATCAGAAGCCGGGGGTGCGGTCCGGCCATCTGTGATTTCCCGGGCTCAGGTCTGAGGACGCGCACCCACAATGTCATCCGTGTGGCTGTTCGAGACGAAGTCTATGTCCTCCTAGGAAGCGCACTTCTCTGCGCTGCTGGGTCTCCAGTCCTTCCCACCTTAGCTCCACCCTTGCAACAAAGCCTGGTCACACCGCTTCTCTGCTAACGGGACTTCCGCCCTTTGATCTCAGGGTCACTCACCATCCGCCCCGTCACGCCCCGTGGGCTCTCTGAGCACAGCACCTCGGATGCTTCCAGACCAGCGAGGGCCCCTCGAGGTACCCCGCTCCTTCCTTCACACCACTGACCACAGTTCTGACTTAATTTTAATATCCCTTAACTTAGATGAGTGCATTTGACGAACGCTTGCCTCCAGGAGGACAGAGATGGTATCGATCCATCTCTTTCTCTTTTAGTTTGTAAACGAACTTGACATTTTAGGATATACTTAGATTTTCAGAAAAATCGCGGAGATAGTACTGTCCATACACTCCATGCCCAGTTTCCCTGTTCTTTTTTTAAAATTAATTAATTAATTAATTAATTTAGAAAAGATTTTATTTATTTATTTGACAGAGCGAGATCATAAGCAGGCAGAGACAGAGGAGGAAGCAGGCTCCCTGCTGAGCAGAGAGCCCGATGCGGGCCTCGATCCCAGGACCCTGAGATCATGACCCGAGCCGAAGGCAGCAGCTTCACCCACTGAGCCACCCAGGCGCTCCAGTTCCCCTGTTCTTAACATCCTACAGGACATGGTACGTCCCTCACAACTAGTGAACCAACAATGACCCATTATTCTTAACTAAAGCCCCTCATTTATTACTTTGTTTGGATTTCCTTAGTTTTTTACCTAATGCCTTCTTTTTATGTCCCTGGACCCCAGCCCAGATACGGCATGGTACTGAGCTCTCACGCCTCCTCAGGCACCTGCTGGCTGTGATGGGTCCTCAGACTTTCCTTGTCCTGCACGGCCTGGACGGTTTTGAAGAAGACTGCTCAGGCCGTTTGTAGAAGGTCCCTCATCTGGGTTGTCTGATGTTTTTCCCATGGTTAGACTGAAGCTACATGTTTTGGGGAGAAAGACCCCCCTGGGAAAGTGCCATCCGCCTCACATCAGATCAAAGGTGCACGCTATCGACGTGACTTATCACCTTTAGGGTTCCTCTTCGACACGGGCCGAGCTGGCGCTTGTCGGGTTTCTCCACTGTGAAGGTGATCTCCCCCATCCCCTCCTCTTCCCGTCCCACCCGTTTGGAAGGAAGAAACTCCGTGCCGTCCATCCATCAGGAGAGGGGAGGAGTGTCCCGGCCCCTGGAGTGCCGAGGATCTACATAAATTGTCTGGAATTCTTCCGCAGAGTCGATGGGTCTGTCCTCTCCTCTTATTTATGTGTTCAGTCGTATTTTATCTAAGTATGGATTCAAGGTTATTTAATTCATGCATCAGGTTTTAATGAAATATTACTTGACTCTGTTGCTCTGACAGTCCTTGTGTGGCCACTGGGATCCCTTCCAGCTGTTCCTGTGCCCTGGGCCACTGGCCCTGTCATTGTGGTTTGTGTCGTGTTTTGGGGGCACTGCCCCGAAGATACTGAGGGTGTCTCAAGTATGCGTCTCGGTTTCCTCTCCTTTCCCTGTTCCGTGTGCTGGGCAGTGGTATTAGAGACCAAGATCTGAGCACAGGGTGTGTTCGAGTCTAGCAGAAATCCACTGCCTCTAGACCCCCTCAGACGACGGAGAAAGTGTACATACAAGCACACGTCAGCTGTGTGTGCGGCACCTGAAGTCTCTCTCTGTCCATCTGGGTCCACATTAACCTGAACGTGAGGGCGCACTCATGTCTCCATCCCTCTGCCCCTATTTTCTGGTAGAGAAAATTACTGAAAATTGCTATAAGTTCCTCCTTCAATGTATGATATAATTCATCAGTGAAACCATTTGAGCATGGACCTCCCCTGACCCTGGCAGGGAGGAGGTTATTACATTATTGACCTAAACTGAAGAGACAAGGCTATTCAAGCTCCGTTTCCTTCTGTGAGTCCTGGTGGTTTGTGTCTTTCAGGAACTAGTCTGGTTCACGTTTGCCATCACATTTGTGAGGACAGAGTCTTCCACACTATCTGGTTACTGGTTTCTGATGTCATGGTATCTGTACTGATGTCTCCTACTTCTGAGACCAGTAATTTGTCTCTTCTCTATTGTTGCCCTGTTTTCAATTTCAAGGATTTCTACTCTCATTTTAATTATGTCTCTTCTTCTTGCTTTAGGCTTTTTCTGCTCTTTTAGTTTGCAGTTTTCTAAGGTGGAACACAGGTTATGGATTTTATAAATATTCCTTTTATCTAATATTTGCACTTAACTCCATAAATTCCCTTTAAAGCACAATTTTTGCTAAATCCCATAAATTTGTTGTTGTATTTTTATTCTGTTCAAAATACTTTTGTAGTTCTCTTCACACTTCTTTGACCTACAGTGTATTCAGAACTCTGTTGTTTAATTTTAAAAACTGGGGGGGATTTATAGCTATCCTTCTGTTACTGATTTCTAGGTTAATTCCCTTATATTCTGAGAACATAATTTATGTTATTTTTTATTCATGTAAGTATGTGTACATACATTTTCTAAGAATGTGCTGTCTTGATGAGCATTTACTTGGATTTATATCTAATACATTTGCAACTTTTTTTTTCATTGCATTTGTTCTTTGTCTCTCTGTTCTCTTCTTTTTCTGCTTTCTCTGGTTTTACTCAAGCATCTTACTACATTTTGCTTTTCTGTTTTTCTCTGGTTTTATTACAAGCATTCCATCATAGATCTTTCCAGCATAACTTTAAAAAATTTTTAGTGGTTTCCTTGGAGTTTACAATATACATTTAAAATCTAAATTTTCTTTTTTTAAAAAAAGATTTTAATTATTTATTTGACAGATGGAGATCACAAAGAGGCAGAGCAACAGGCAGAGGGAGGGGGGAAGCAGGCTCCCCGCTGAGCAGAGAGCCCAATGCGGGGCTCGATCCCCGGACCCTGAGATTACGACCTGAGCCAAAGGCAGAGGCTTAACCCACTGAGCCACCCAGGTGCCCCAAAACCTAAGTTTTCAATCTAACTTTCAATGACACTATCCACTCCACATACAACACACTGCCTCCTAGCAGTATTCCTATCTTCCCTTTCAACATTTGTGACAACCCTGCCTTTCTTTCCACTTATAGACACATAAGAATCACTACTACACTGTTACTTCTATTGCATAAATGAACGATTGCCTTTTGGAGCAATTAAAAATAAGAAAAGTAAAATATCTTATATTACCTTCACTTTTTCCTTCTCCGATGCGCTTCCTTTCTTCAGGCACATCCGAGTTTCAGATCACTCTTCTTTTCCTTCTGTCTGAGAAACTTCCTTTAATACTTTCTGTAGGGCCAGTCAGCTAGTGGGAAATGTTCCTTGTGTGTGTTTGTCCAAGAAAGTCTTGATTTCTCCTTCACATTTGAAGGACACTTGAGTGAGACAGAAGATTCTAGGTCGGCACTTGTGTCTTCTTCCCCCTCAATTCTTCAAATATTTCACAACTTCAGTTCTGGTTTGCAGTTCATGACGGGAAGTCTGCCAAAAATAACTCTTCTCGTTCCTCTGTGCGTAGGGTCTCCATCCCTCTCTGGCCTTTGTCAAGATTTTCTCTCTGGCTTTCTCTTCTTTCTCTGGGTTTCCTGGATCCTTGTGTGTTGACTGTATTTTCGCTTCCCCTTTAGCACGTTTGTCATTCTTTCTATCGAAACCTGGAAGGATTTGGTTTTCTTGTTTTGTTTTTGGTTTTTGTTGTTGTTGCTGTTGGAAACATGGCAGGGTTGAACCAGACAGAAGGAGCCGAGGAGTGAGGTTTTCCTTTACTACACTAGGATGCCACGTTTTCTGTAGCCACAGGTGCAAGACTTCACATTCTTCTGTGTCTCATTTCTGTGTCCTTCCCCAGCTACTCCTTCTCAGAGGCGTTTGCCCTCGTTCTTTCGGCTGCCACCCGGTGCTACCCTATGCCTATCCTTGTGGAGGTGAGACATGCGGAAGGGGCACTTCCCGTATGTTGCCATTAACTCTCGGGCTCCCAGTGCACCGCGGTCACAGAGCTTTGACCTTCCCCAGTGTTTATCCAGTGGTCTAGCTTGTTTTTCTCCCAGACCCACACTCCCTTTCCAGTCTGCTATGTTCCAATCCGTTTACTTGAAGCCTTACCCCCATTAATGATGGGTCTGTATCATCCCCTCCACAAGGAGGGGAACAGAGTATGAGGAATCCTTTTGCTGGGACACAGCGGTGACAAGGTCGTCTCCCTGGAGGGGAGCCTCCTGTGGAGAAGGCCCCGGGTGCATTTCGCCCACTACAGTCTCCCACTACCAGTCACGAGGGGCTCGTTCTCAGCCGTCACCACGAGAACCGCGTGAGGCTCGTATACATCATTTCTCTCATTACTTTCTTATTCTTCTTCTTATTTTCTGTATTTCTGAAGTTTTGTTGTCTGGATCTAGTGGATCCCAGAGAGATTGCCCCTCGCAGCGTTGGACCATTTCTGTCGACAGTAAAGGCTCTCCGACAAGGGGTCCTTTCTCATCCCAACCGACCCACCAACGCCCCATCCACCTCCTCCCCCGGGCTCCCACACCCTCGGCCAGGTATCAGGCCATGGTGAACAGCCCTGACACCCGAGAACCTTATGAAATTTTTCAGAGGAACGGATCCCAGGCCTGTATACCCTGCCTCACCTTTCCTGCAGAAACCACAAGTTTGCCTCTGTTTTCCCATTTCCCTCCGCCTCCTGACTGACCCCAGTGCTTCCTCCCTGGGGGAGGGGGGTGTATACAGTCCCTCCTGTTTCTAGGGTTCTGTGGGCACAAACACTTCTTCCTTCACGACACTCATTTCTGCCGCTGCGTGTCTTACCACACCTGAGCAAAATGCTTTCCAGGTATCCTCAGAATGAGACTTTTACAGATAAAAACAGAACAAGTGGAGGTCTTAAGACTACAACCCATGGGACTTTCTCTATCAAACGAGTCCTCACTCAGTTCCAGAAGTTCACCAAAATGGCCTTTAAGAGCTCCGGTCCTGACCCCTAGTTCATAAATTGCACGTGCATTGGAGGAACTCAAAAACATGTTAAAAAACAAAGCTTTGGTTCAGTGTCTGGTGGGGACGTGGGCCTGTGGCAGGTGCTGACCCCTCCCCTTGCATCCAAGCTGGACGACGCAGTCCACGGCCACCGAAGGCGAATGCCCACTGCCTGCGTCATGCGCCCCGAGGGTCTCTGCCTCCTGCCTTCCAAGTCAGCCTGTGTGGAACGTGAGCTCCGAGGACCGGGGGGTCTGAACAGTGTGAGCCATAGGGACCCCCCAGAAGCTGTGCGTGTTACGACATCACCGGCCACCACTTGTGCATCTGGAAGTCGGTCTGCCATAAAGTCACTCCCTGGTTATAAGAAACACATTTCCTCTGAGATACTGGCAGGGAGGATGCCTGGGGGCTCCGTCGCTTAAGCGTCTGCCTTCAGCCCAGGTCGTGATCCCCGGGTCCCGGGATGGAGCCCCAAGCGGGACTCCATGCTTAGCAAGGAGCCTGCTCCTGCCACTTCTCCCCAGCTTGCTCTCTAGCTCAGATAAATAAAATCTTTAAAAAATGATTTCCCTGCTTTATACAAGAAGGAAACAAAATACAATCAGTTGTGCCCGTGTGTGGTATTCACTTCCTGAAGAGTTACCTTGAAGACAGAGTTAGCGAATACAGGACCGCTGCTTTGAGGGGAAGCACAGGCTTGTTTGGGGGGCGGGGGATGCGGAGATCCCACAGGCCCAAGCACCAGTTAATGCAGTCTTGACCCTGGGGTGTTTCTGTTTAAAGACACCTGATTTAACGTGCATCGTTGATTCATTAACCCCGAGCCCGCCAGCAGCAACGTCGCAGCTCCTGCCCAAGGCAAGCCCATCGACCATGCCCTTCCCCCAGAGGGGGCCGCGCAGCCGCGTGCCTGCCGGACCCCACGCCATACTCTAGCTTCAAACTTCAAAGTCACCCACAAAAAGCAGAAAAATTTAAAAAAGAGAAAAGATGTGGGACTTGCTCGACGCCAAGATGACGCGCGGGCAGAGGGCGTCCGTCCACCGGAGCCGGGAGCGAGCTCGGCCCAGGGAGCCGACCCCTGCCGCTCGGCACGTCAAGGCCCGCGAGGGCGCCATGAGCTCCGGGCTCACGGTCTCAAATGATTTCAGCGAGTGGGTGGGTGAATTCGCAGACACAGACCCCGCGGGCCCTGGGGACAGAGAGCACGTCGTCTCGGAGAAGGAGCTGAAGGCGAGTCGCAGATTCATCCCCTCCTCCTCCGAGAGGCCTCCTGAGTATTTACACGGCGTCCGGCCGCAGGAATGAGACGGGGACAGTTACCGTGACACGCATACCGCGGTAAGTGGACCGTCGTAGGGGCCAGACTCATGCCTGGGTTCGTCTCAGCCCCTGACAGCCCCCCCTTGCCGTGTCTGCGGGCTCTGCAAACGTTCTGGCACCCGCGAAAACACAGGCTTTACACACGCGCATCAGACATCAGTCCACCGCGAACGAGTCTGTCTGCGCCACTACTGCGGACGCTGACATCTGCCGTGGACGAGCCACTCCACGTCGTGTGCGTAAAACAGCGCGGCCGCGTGCAAAGTAAACGGGACGAAGAGCAGACTTTGCCCCCACAGGGGCCCGACCCTGAGGTCAGTCCGGCTGCTCACCGGCTCTCTGGTGTTGGGCAAATTGCTCTCTGCAAAAAGGATGTAGCTTTCACTCTATTCAGAATGTTCTTTTAGGAGAAATAGGGGCAAAAAGAAAAAAAAAGAAAAGAAGAAGAAGAAAGGTAAAATGGCGATATTTGTTAATTACGAGAATGGTTGCACTTTTCTGTATTTTTAAAACTTCCCTTAAAAAGATGGTTGCCATGAGGAACAGCTGAGGTCATGTGTGATCGCTCCTGCTCTTTCTCTCGGTCTGACCGGAAACAGACTGAGTGCGGGGAAGGGTCTTGGCTACTGCTAAAGCCCCAGCACCCAGCACTATTCTGGCTGGTGGAACTTGGCCAATAAATCAATGTGCTGAAGAGAGAGAGCCAGCGAGGACACAGCCCTGCCTGGCCGCGTGGATCGGGGAGGCCGGCAGAAGCTGAGTGCCTGACCATGAACTTTCTTGGTCATTCTGACTGTATTTTGCTTATTCTTAACTGTTCCTCAAGAAATTTAGTTGTTTAATGAAAATGACAAACGCTCTTCAAGATAAATACCAAAACCTCAGATAGCTTGTGTGTTGGCAGACAAAGATGTCACGACTGTGTCCTCTCTGAGGTGACCTCACAAGAACCAGAAAGAGAAGTGCCAGGAATCACCCAGACAGGCTGTGGGAGCAGAACCCAAAGCAGCAAAGCTCCCCCGGGCAGCGTGAAACCCTCAGGAAACACGGGGGCCGCTGTAGACCTCGGGCCAAGCCCACAGAACAGGGGTCCCATTGAGAAGTGGGGAATCAACCGTATTTTGAGGTCGGAGAAGATTCTGAATGGCGGGGAGGCTCCTTGGGGAGAAATAAATACTAACGCAATTCTCTCTCTCTCTCTCTCTCTCACACACACACACACACACACACACACACACACAGCGTTACTGAGAATGGGGAAAGCACTGTGCAGGCCGAGACCCACCCTGGGCCACTCCCTAGCATGACTCATGTCCGAGAGGAGGGGCCTGCCCTGGGTCTGCGCAGGGACACGAACACAATCCAAGGAGAGAAGTGGTGACAGAGACAGGTGGGACCTAGGGACCGTCCCCAGAAGCCTGTCCCGAGGGGCAGATGAGGTCAAGGCCACACACACACACACACACACACAGCCATGGGATCCAAGCACTCACCAGAACCACGGCTTGGTACAAACAGCAGCTCCAACCGGCCACACGACGTGAACGGGGAGGGAGGGGGGTCATGAGAAGGCGGAGGGGGGGAGAGGGGAGGGCAGAGGGCGAGCAAGTGCTCAGACACCGAGCACGGGGTGGACAGAGGAACTTGAGGACGATGGGAGGGAATCCACCAGGGATTCAGCCCAGAAACGCGAGGGAGACAAAGGAGACCCCAGTCTACGAGGTCCCCGAGGCGGAGAAGTTCAAGGCAGGGACGGACGGGTGATCAGAGCCTCGGTTAAAGTCGCGTTTCAGAAGCCAGAGGACTCCTCCCCTGGATTCTCTAGCCCGGGAGCCTGTCGGGGAGCGCGAATGACGGACCTCAGACTTGTCGCCGGCCACCCGCCAGGACGGGAGCCCGTCGACCCAGGGCCCAGCATGAGCCAGACCGTCCAGCGGGCTCAGGCCGGCAGGGGGCAGTGCCATTTCAGCTCGGGGACCACAGTGCTACGGGGGTGGGAAGGCTCGGACTGTCGGCCAAGAATCAGAAGGCCGGAGCAGGGCTATCCCCCTTTCCGACGCTCAGCGGCCCCGCAGGCCCCGTGCCCGTGCCCGTGCCCGCCCCCACCACCGTGTCGGGGCCCAGGCCACCTGCTGCTGGAGGCAGGCATCCTCAGAGGTCTGCATTCCTGAGCAAGCTCGAGGAGCAAGCAGAAGAAAGTTCTAGAATGCAGCAAAACACCCCCCCCCCATGCCTACAGCTTAGAAGAGCCCGGTGACACACTGTCCAGAGTGCTGGGTGACGGGGTGCCAGCCCCAACGGGCTCAGAGCCTCCCGGGGTGTGGCCGGCCCTGTGGGGGTTTGGAGGGTCTCCAGGTGACAGGTGCGGCCGAGGGGGGCTTGGGGCCTGCAGAACCACTACTGCACGCTGGCCACCCTGCACCGAAGGTTCTGGGCCTCTCTGTCGACCCAGACAGAGCCGGCCCCGGGCGCGGGCAGTCACCCGGCTGTGGAAGAAGCCACAGTGTTCCGGGAACCCCCATCCTGACGGGACCCTCACGCCGGATCCTCAGACGCAGTCCTGCAGGTGAGAGCGTCGCGCCCCTGCTGCCTTGTCAGTGCTGCCGGCCGGCCCCCAGCTACGCGTAGGAAGTCCGTGTTGCCACACTTCCTGACAACGGGCTGAATCATGAAAGAAAGTTCCAGAATTCCCAAACCCTTCAGCACTGTTGCTCTTGGGCTGCCTTATCTCTCGCCCAAATAAGCAGCACAGAAACTCCAGAAACAGGCAAACTGCAGGCTGAAGGGAGAGGTAGGGTCGGAGCCTCAGGGAGAGGGACGGTTGCCCAGCTGGGGGTCCCACCTGGTGACACGGGCCTCCGTGCTGGTGTCACAGGACCCCACAGCCATGGCTTCTCTGGGACACCCTCCCCTCCACTCCCTGCACGGGCGCCCACGGTGCGCACTCCAGGACCGCACGACGAGGAACACAGCACGTCATGAAATCTGCGTGATTTCCTTCTTTCTGCCTCCGTAGGGGTGTTCCCGCTTCAGACGTCCCTTTCTACACGGACAGGACCTCAGGTCCCAAATATCTTGAGAAAACGATGTTGGATTTATTTTTATTATTGCAGAGAAATGAACAAGTATTAACGTTTTCTCCGTGACCTCAAAATCCTCCTGAGCGAGACACTAGCTGATTCTTCCAGAAACCAAACCGAACCAAGTAGCTTACCCAAGAGTCACTCTCCAAGGCTGCTCCCTCGGGACCACCGCCGGGCGACACCTGGACACCCCTCCAGTGTCTCAGACTCACCCCTGACCCGTCACTGGGCTGGACCACCCCGGTGTGTGTGGCGTGTGTGCACGTGCCCCGGGTGTGGTGTGCACATTTACACGCACGTGTGTGGTGGGTGTGACGTGTGCACACGCGTGTGTCGGGGAAGGCTGTCGTGCTGAGTCGGCGTCACGACCGCAGATGAAAGCGCTGAGCCAGTTCCCGTCGACAAGCTTGGGTCTCCTCTGACCTTGGGGCCAGACCCCTTTAAGGAAACGGGAGGCACCCGGGTCCACGTGCGGAAAAGTGCCAAGCGTTACCGTCCACTCTCCACAGAAGGGGTTTTGGGGGCAGGGGTAGAAGCCTGTGTCTCCTGACTCCGGGAGGGAACGTGTGGGACTAGACTGTGCCACCACGAGGGAAAGGCTGTTCCACTCTCCGTCCCACAAGGAGCCACGAGCCACAGGTGGCCTTGAATGTGTGGCTTGAAGCGTGGCAGACAACCGACTTTGAAATTTGTTTCCCTTTAAGTACCAGGAATGTACGTGACCACACGTGGCTGCTGGCCCTATACAGAACCACACGGTTCTCAACCCTTGCCCCTGAAGGACCCTCTTTTTCACTCCCTGGACGAAGAGGGGCTAACATGCAAGCTCCTGGATTTCCTGCACGAGCCATGACCACACTGCAGGCGGCCTCTTCTTTGCAAGCCAGACCACTGGTGCTCTGCGGGGTGCGTCTGTGAACCCCAGACGTGCACCTGCGGGCCCCAGAGCTCTGCACCGGACCAGCACTTCCAGCCTCGTCCTGCAGATGAGCTAGCAAGAAAGAGGGTGGACGCCAGACCCCTGTGCGGGCTCTGTCTCTGCCCCCCGTGCCGACCCCAGACAGGGGCTGGAGGAGCATTTCTGGGAACTGGACATTTATGGGTGAAAACTGTGGTCCTAAAAGTTCTGTTACAAAGGACAAGCCTGGACGTGGGGGGGAGTCCTGGGGGCTCCCTGGGCGAGCACAGCGCTCTGCCCTGTGTGGGTGCGTGGATGGACAGGGTCAGCACTGTGGAGGGCACAGCCACAGATGGTCCCCAAATGGCCCACAGTGACAGCAGTCCCCATGTCACCATCCACTGCAACCGGCGAGGCCCCAAAGTCAAGCCATAGACACCAAGAAACGATGACCCAGCTCTCAACCCGGAGCGACATGTGTGTCCTTCTCATGAGAAAATAACCATCTCACGCATGTACGGGGAGCCAGAGTCATCTGCAGATGGGAATGCCCTCGGGTGGAAAACGCGACAGGCCAGTCTTTCTATCAGACCACGCTGCACATGCCGTCCCGGAGAATCACCCCGCGTGCTGTACCCGCTAGCAGCCGGCCGCTGGCGCAGAGAACGCGCTGACGTCGGCCTCACAGTCCTTCCTCCCCAACTTCAGACATCCAGACCTCATGATGCAAGTGCCAAAGGAAGGCGTGAAGACGAGTGAGCCCTCTCTGTTTCTCACATCCACGCACGCATGCACGCACGTCCGTGCACCGTGGGGGTGGATCAGAGTCTGCAAAGAAAGGTACGCGTGGCTGCCATGATGCCCAGTGCCCCAGTACAGTCCACCGTGATGGCAACGGGGCCAGGCTTCAAAGACGTGCCATGTGCTCTGCAGTCCCGCTCACCTGTTCTCAGCCTCAGCTGCTGCACTTGTGGGGAAAGTCCTGAGGTGAGCCGCCCGCCAGACCACATCCGAACGTGTGGAGATAGCTTGAGCATGTGGGGACGCACCAAGCCTGGGCGATGGCCAGGGCACGCGGGAGGACCCCAGCTGCAGCGCCTCGGGCAAGCCGGCTAACCTCTGGAGGACCCCCTCCCCATGCGGGGACCAACGTCCTGTCACAGGATGCTGTCCTGCCTAGCTCTCCTCTGGTCTCAGCCCAAGCAATCCTCCCATTTCACCCTGATCACTCTAAATACCAGAAACTTCTCTGGGCAGAGTCCAAAGGTGCATCTTGCTTTTTCTCTAAACTGACGTTACTGCCCCCCCACCCCCATCCCCCACCGCCCGCCAGGGAAATGATGCTCATAGGCGGTGACTTGGCTTCCGGACCCGGCTGCGCATTTGCACGTGTGCCGCGCACCTTCACGGGCGGACCCCCACCCACATACGGTGAGTCATCAGTGTGGCCCCGCGCTCGCGTGTACGCAATTTAGCAAATGCATGGAGATACACTACAGCTCACTTTTTCACCAACTATAGCTTGGACCTCCTTCCACTGTGGTTACAAAGAGCCGACATTTTTTGAAAAGACCACCGCGTGGGATTCGGCCGTGTGGACAGAACACCCGTGAGTCCACCAAGCCCTCTTCTCGTATGCGCTTCCTTTTTCCTTTCCTTTCCTGTCCGCTGCCCCGCTCCGGGGTATTACAAACTGAAATGTCGCAGGGAATTACCATACGCATATACATTGTTTCACTTTCGTGACTCGATAGGTCTAACGAGTTCCTGAAAGTGAACTATCTCCGAAGACGACCTGCCAGTGCCCACCGTGTGAGGGTGAGGGTGCCCGCCGTGTGAGGGTCCGCCTTCCCCAGGCCCGGTCCCAGAGCTGGCGCTGCCACCAATGCGTACTGCACAGACGCAGGCCGTGTCCACGCGCGGGGCTCGTTCGCCTTCTCAGCACTTGTCTGTGTCCTCTGTGGAGGCTTCGACTCGGCTGTGTTCATGTTTCTCACCGATCGGAAAAAACTCCCTGCGCGTCCAGACCGAGTCCTTGACTACGGACGCTGAAGTAAGCATCTTTCACAGGGGTTTTGCCACTTGTTTATACATTCTTTATCCTTTGTGTAGAGACTTGCTTAAAATGCTGGGAAATGATACTCGCCTCTCTATTTCTTGGTTTAGTATTGTCCGTTATATTTAAGAAAGGCCTTCTTCACACCGTAATTACTTAAAAACTCACCTGGGCTTTTCTTTTATGATCTTGCTGTTACGTTTTCATTTTCTGCTCTGCCTGGAGCTTATTTCGGTCTAAGAAGTAAAGCTTTTCCGAGGTGGCTAAGAGCCCACGCCCGTTCCCTGACGGACGGGAGCGTCCCCGCCTGGCTCGTGCTGACCTTCCGCACGTGGGGCCGGTTTCTGCACGACCCGCAGCACGTCTGCTTCAAGGTCCCGGGGTCCTGTCTCCCCTCACCCACCCTGTGTTCCATCGCGTCCCCGGGTCTTTCGTGGTGAGGCCCGGAGAGGCTCCTCGTGCTCTTGGTGGCCGTGTAGACGGCCACCACGAGGAGGGGACAGGCTGACCCACCATGTCCCACAGATTCCTGTGTTGAAGTCCTAACTTCCCAGGACCTCAGAATGCGATTTTATGTGCAAAGAGAGTTTTCACCGAGGTGATTAAGCTTGAACGAGGCCATCATGGTGGGTCCTCATCCAGCACGACGGCCATCCGCACGGGAAGGGGGAAGACACGACCCCGAGACGCACACAGACGGAGGAAGGTGTGAGGACAGAGGGAGGAGACCCCGTCCACAAGCCGGAGAGAGTGGCCTCCCTGCGGACAGCTGATCTCAGACCTCCGGCCTCCAGAACCGTTAGTTAACCCCCGAGTCTCTGGTCCTCCGATCCGGCACTCCTGGCCAACCAATACCGCTCCTCCGCGGAAGGATATGCACGCGGTTTCCAGAGTTTCCAGAGGAGACGAGCTGGAAGGGTTAACTGCCGTGGGTGTCTCTGCCAACACCGGCGGCAACTTGGTGGGGAAGCCCGCGTGGCTTTCCGCCTTCCTTCTAGAGCACGTCCTTTCCCGGAGGCTCTGGACTGGCCTTCCTCCGACCGGACCACTTCAGTCTCACGGGCACCACAGACGTTTCCACAACCAGGCAGCACTGAGTTGGACAATTTCTCCATTCCGCGGGTGCCCTCCCAGCCCCGGTGGCAGGAACGCCCATAGCGAGCAACCACTGTTCCCCTCACGGGGCAGCCTGTGGTGCAGACGGTGCCTTGGGGCTCCCTCTCAAACTAGCTTCCGAGTGGCTCTGCTTCTCTCTGGCGGTGAGCTTGGAAGTTAGCTCACTGTGTGTTGAAAGGGGACAAAAACCTGAAAGCATCCGATGTTCTCCTATTAACCGCTCGTTCATTCAAGACTGCTTGTCCGATTCCGACTGAATTAGCTAGATTTCCCCAGACAAAGCTATAAAGATAGTAACCGCACGGCGCACGGAGCTCATGCCCGGTCCCCCTGACTCCTTGGGCCTCCTTGGGTCGCGGGCAGGACTCTGCACCTCCTGGCCACCCGCGACGCAGACCCCCTTACACTCCTTGTCAGAGCGGCAGCGAAGAATCATGGGTCCGGAGGAGCCACACAGAAGTCTGAGGCTTTGGGACCCAGCCACACCCTTTAGCTGCTGGACAAGTCACTTAGCCTTCTCAGCAGGTGAACTGGAAGGTCCCCAGGGACCTGATGCTGATGCTCCTGGGCTGGCCACGTCCCAGTTGTCAGCACGGACACGGCAGGGCAGTCCTTTCCTTGGACACACGTCCTGCCTGAGCTCCAGGGTGGCTGGCACAGCCGCCAGGACCCCAGCGACTCCAAGGCAGCCCCCGGCCTGTAATCCAGCCTGCTCCGGCGAGCTCCCCTCCTTCCTCCTCGCTGTCACAACCTCACACAGCCATGACCATCAGCTGATCGGGGTTGCTAAGAAAAGGAAGTGGTGGAGTTCCTCTCCAAGCCTGTGCCGCAGCTATAAATGCAGAGAAAGGCCGGAGGAGGCATTAAAACACGAGACAGACTCTGAGTCCGTAACCGTGATGGGAAGCGCGGGAGGCTGTGGCCCAGGGGCTGCAAACTGCTGCGGACCCCAAAAGACAAAGAGAGATGGGCTCAGCCTGGTGAGGGGCACGGGGTGGCGCAGCGAGGTGGGGGTGGGCTCCAGGGTGTGGTGCCCTGGGAATGCCAGAGGCCTGGGGGGCGTTCACGGCAGCCTAGTTCATACAAATTAGCTGGCCGGTTAGCTCGCTTGGTGAGAGGCGTGCGTTAGCATAGTAACAGAAATTGGTGGGGCGGGGGGCGGGGAGAGCCGAATGTCCGTCGGTTAATGAGCGTATTTTCGAGTCTGCAGAATAAGACGCAGTGATCTCGGTGGGAAGACCTCCCCCCATCCCAGGCTTGCGGTTGGTTAGAAAAAGAAAGTTGCGGAATGATATTGGTGTTAAGAAAACACACACACAGGAGCTGAGGCGGAAGAAAACACACCTTCCTGCCACACAGGGTGGGCTGGGCACGGGGACCGGCCACGGAGAGTGCCAGGGTGCCCATCAAATCCAAATTCTTCCTTAATGGACACGTACCAGGGTATGCCATGCATTTAACACATTAAAAAAAAAAAAAACACATGGTACAAGGTTCTCCCAAATTGGAGGTTAGAGAAACTCGCTTTAGAAATAGTACTTACTAGCCTGTGACCTGTTTGGGAGTGCGATTACCAGTCTCCCCCAGGACTGCGGGAGCAGACTCCCAGAGCCACTCGTGTAGGGGAGGCGGAGATGGCCACAGGCCAGGAGTGGGCACCACACACAGGGTCCCTGTGGAACCCTGTAGTCGTTCCATTCCCAAAGACAGAAACAGAAGCTTCAATACAGAATGGGACCCGAACCCAAAGGAGCTCCGGCCCCTACTCGCAGCCACTGCTGATGGAGATACTCAGGAGCCTTCCTGAATATCTTCACGTAGCAATCAAACCACTCAAATTTCCTTAGCATTTAAGATGAAAATAACCACAGCATGCTACCTCCACCTAAGCAGCACCCAAGGGTCTCACAAAGGGGCCGCAGGAGGTCACCGCTCGTTCCACAAAGTGGACTTCATCCATCTTGGGATGGATCCCCATCCCAAGATGCTCTAAGAACCTACACACCTCATGGCCATGGACGTGGGAGTGCTTTGACAGGTCCACTCCCCGCCTCCCCCTGTCATCTGCCCCCCGGATCCCCCCCA
This sequence comes from Neogale vison, assembly GCF_020171115.1. Taxonomy (NCBI): domain Eukaryota; kingdom Metazoa; phylum Chordata; class Mammalia; order Carnivora; family Mustelidae; genus Neogale; species Neogale vison. The sequence continues at coordinate 100,720,587 of NC_058099.1, read as the reverse complement.
ACCCTCCACCAACAACTACCTGTTCACACAACCTGATTCCGTCTAGCGCCTTGTGATTTGGGCAAGGAAAGCTTCCCTGGAATATGACTTAAAAATCACACAGCACATGCTTCAGGACCAAGAGATCCAGGCCAGGCATCCAGAAAAAAGCACCATGGGCTCCCCATTCCCGGGAAAATATGCATCCCCATTACCTGGATAAGAAAACACAGGGTCACAGCAAATACAGAGGCGACACTGAAACTGGTATAAAATGCAGCAGCCGAAACTGGAGTCACTACATTGTATCTAATATAGTATAATATCATACACGGTACAGTAAGTTTACATATAATGTATTTATTATATTATGTAATTGATACAATTAGTATAGTAAAGATGTAAGTAACACGTGTATGTGTATATAATACACATATAATACCTAACAGAAATAAAAAGGTTTGAGGGAACGTTCTCAACAACTACTACCGCGGACGCACGGCCTTGCGGTGGGCGCACCGCACGTGTGCGCTGCTGATCAGACGTCTGTTAACACTCCAACGGGTAGAGCAAAGGTCTGAGAGGCACTTTGCAAAAGCATCTTTAGT